>NC_072733.1:56699616-57908490 GCF_026930045.1 Uloborus diversus
AAAGTGAGACATTACACTCTTCTCGCTTCCTTTCTCATTTTGTACGGTTGCATGTACTGCGTTCAGGCAGCGATTCAATTTGCGAGCGAGACAAGATGCAACAAGCGAGATCAATATGCACATTTGTAATTACTTACTTTAGTTATCGTAAACAGATCATTTCTCTTCTTAAGAAGGAAGACGATGATCATTATCAGTGGACACATGTATATAATTTTATGTAAAAATACGAATAAGAAACACAATCTGTTCAAAAGTGTTTGATGAATAGTTAAAATGTTTCACGTCTATCGTGTATCATTATGACACAACCTGTTTCTTGGAATCAAACTTTAGAAAAATTCTAGGTCAGCAGAAAAGTAAAGTACATGAAGCTCTCGACCCGCATCAAGTTCGTAAAAATTTCGATATTTGGTGCAAAAATGATTTTTAAATAATCCTATCTCGATTAATGTGGAGTTAAATTTTAACTAGTGTGGAATTGCATTTTAAAATAAAGGCTGTCATTGTGGGGTTTTGAGATTATCTGTAAAGATCAGGGTTCGAAAATATCCAATATTTTGATATACAGTCGAGTCCCGACTTACGCGAGGGATGCGTTCCAAGACCCCTCGCGTAAGTCGAAATTTCGCGTTGTGGAAAAAGGTTTTATATACATAACCAATCATTTTAGACACGTATAAACACAAACTTAAACAGTTAAAAACCTTTTCTTAACCATACCTTACTGTTTATTACATCAAGAACTGAATTTTTATTTGTATTTTTAAAAAAAAGTCGTTTTATTCAACGTAAAATACTGCTATGATGCACAAAAACAATGATCAATGGGAAAGAAAGACATAAAATAAACCAGTACTGTACGTATAGCATGTAGTAAGGAGAACAAATGCCCTATAGTTGTACTGTACAGTTGATTCAGTAATGATATTTGTAACTTAAAAAAAGTGAAAATGATGATTTATGCTGCAGTTATTCTAATATATTTTTAAATACAGTTGCTTCATTGGTTCTTTTATAAAGTTTCCATCTATGGCATTACCCCTCTTCCTGGTTTCTTTAATTTACAATTAAAAACAGCGTCCATTTTCAAAATTTTTGCATTTTGCTTGGATACTATTACTCGGTGAACTTTTATGGATTTCCTTTTCTTGACTTTTAATTGTACGTATGGAAGATTAACTCATACCGTCATACCTAATTGTTGTGCTACCCTTGGAAGCATTTTTTGGTTCAGCTTCAGCTTTTCAAGAAGCTTTACCTTTTCTTTAATTGTCAGAAACGTTCTCTTTTTCTTTCTATCTTCATCAACTTTAGATAAAGCAGCGCTCCTAGGTGTCGTTATATTTCGTTAACTTTCGCATTTAGAATGAAAAAATAATAATGGAAAATGAGAAGTAGTTATTTATATAAGCGATAAAAGACTAGTACAGTGTGGGTTCTTCTGCTCTCAGTGATTCTAAAGGGATGAAGGTCCGGTCACGAAAAACAACTTACTCACCGCGGTTCCTTTCCCAAAATTTTCATGTTGCGGGCCAGGAATTCGCGCTAGCTCAAAAATTCTTTACTGTTGAAAGAATCGCGTTACAGCCATTTCGCGTAAGTCGGATCGCTTTGTAGCGGGAGTTGACTGTATATTGGATATTTTGGTATTTATCCGATGTTTTCAACCAATGCAAAGTAAAGTGTTTAGTAACTGCTTCCTTAAATCAGAGTTATTTATTTTCTTATATTATTATTATAATGCATCAACTTTAAAAGTAATTTTTCTTTCATTATTTATATTCATTTATTACATGTTCATGATTTTGCCTCACCCACTCAAAAAGTAATTTAATTGCATTCGAGTTAATTTCAACCACTCATAAAAATAAATATATAAATAAATAAATATTCAATTTATCAGAGCTTATCTTAATTTGTTGAAGTCTTTAGAAAATCAATACTTTTTGTCAGGAAATAGAACATTGAAATAAAGAGGAATTCAAATGCTCTAAAACAGTGGTGCCCGACTGGCTTTCAAAACTGATTCATGTGGCCAGCTGAAATATCAGGTATAGATAAATGAATTTACTAAAAAATTGTGGCTTTATTTTAAAGAATTTAAATTCAAGCATCAATATATTGCATTCTCTATATTTTTTAATAATTAATTTCACTTAAATTTATATATTAAAAACAAACAAAAACAGTTTATAATTATTTTTTTTAGTATGCACTCACATTTTTTCAATCACAATCACAAGTAAGCGCTTTGATGAGGTAGTAGCATTCACGTAAAAGTTTAAGACAGGAGTTCAATTTTTTTTTTCCTCAATCTTGACTAAAACCATTAAAAAAATAAATTCATAGTTTTCTGAAAATTACTCAGGACTGCTGAAATAACACTTTCTGGAATAAAATTTGTTCAATTTAACTGTACCATGTGATTTCATTATAGGATTTGTAGGACCATAGGAGCTATTTGTTGGTCAAAAAATAAAATAAAAAATATTATTCAAATAATTGGAACCCGTACAACATGCCCCACCTCACCTTACAATTTTGTTGTGGATATTCCTAAGTGAGGTGCAGAAAAAACAAGCAAGTTTTCTCACGGTTCCTAAAATATTTAGAATCACGAACGTTCATTACTTATTTTAGTCATCATAAACTAATGATTTCTCTTCTTAAGAGCAAAGATGATACACAGTAACAAATATGTACATGATTAAATGAAAAACAATCTATGCTAGTCAAAAGAGATTGATGAGTTAGGTAAAATATTCCCCTGTAATATGTGTTTTACTTTTTCAAGTGTTTTTAAAACACACCCTGTTATTTGAAATTAAATTTTACAACACTTAATGCAAAGTAGTTGAAATACAGCTCTATTTCAATTAAAGTTTGTTTATTTATTTTCCATTTATAATTTTTTGAACTAGTTTAAAAAAACATTCCTGCCAATTGTGTTCAGCCGTATTGATGATTTAGCACATTTGAAGAGTTTTACTTCTGCTTTTAAATTTATTTGCCCTTAATGTTTTTTAAGTTTCTTCCAGATATTCTGCAACTTGAAGAAAGCTCAACTACTAACTGAATTATAGCCCTGATGCAGATGTTCCAGAAAACTCGTGATAGTATTGTACTGTTCGCTTAAAAAATTGTATAATAGAATGATCTCCAATATTTAGTTTACAAGGATGTCCAGAAATCATTTTCCAAGTTTTCTTAGCTTAACAGCTTTATCAAAACTAATGAAGTTGTTTAAAAAAATAATAAACTTCCATACATAATATGCCATTCATGTTTGTTATGCTTCTTATTATGCTGATGACTTCAGGAAATTTGTTGCCGAAATGGTCTTTGGACTTTCAACAATAACATACAAACCAACAAAAATTCTGTGTTTAAATGCTAAATAGTGTAATTAAATGAAATTTTGATCTTCTTCGTACAAACAGTGCTGTATTTCTGATTTGTCACACTTATTATCATATTTATTATCATTCATTTGTATTATAATATTGAAATGTAAAGAGGTAAAACAAACAATTTTGCAACAGAAATTGAGAAATAGCTGGAATTCTGTTTTGATTCTCTAAATTTAGAGTTTTGAATTTGTTTTGTAAAACAAATGCTTTAAGGTTTATGCTTGTTTGTCATGTAAAAATATTGTTTTCAATTTAGATTTTTAATAAATTTTTCGGTATTCAATGCAAGGCTAAAAACTTTAGGTATACATAAAATTATGAAAGATATATTTAGGTTTGTTTATTTCAACATTAAATGAACAGTTCATTGATGCTTATTCTCTTTGTGTAGTTATCCAGAAATCCCCCCCCCCCCTCTCAAGAAGAGATTTTTCTCCCCACTTAACTACGGGACAGGATTTGAATAACTGCAAACAACTCCAATTTTGGAAGGGATAGGTAGCAACTGTTATCTTAGTCCACTCCCGACTGTCAATGCACCTTCTCTGTTTCTGACTAAATTCTGGAAGCATTTTTCAGGATGTTGGAATATAGGTCATGTTCATCCATCCATGATACAGGGTAATGAATGGAATTGCAATCTATATGAAAAAATCTGAACAAAAAATTCAATTTATTTCAATCAAGGTGTCCCCCCCCCCCCCACAAACATTCACTTCACAAATAGTAGAAAAGAAAACAAATTACAAGCATCAGTATATTTTGCCCTGTCTAATCGAAACTCTCTAATTGAGTAGATGGGAGTAAAACCTATAACAAAATTTATTTTCTTTATGCTTATAAGTGACTGAAATTTTTGATTAAACTTGTGTTTTGTCCATAGTTATTAGTTTTAGGAAATAATACTTTGTTGTAAGGAATTTTTAAAAATTTGATAATAATAAACACATTTTGAACATGTGAATATTTTTAAGTTACTTTACATTTCAGAGAACACAAAGATTAATCTTTGCTCATTTTGTTACTTAAGCAGTTATTGACAATAATAGTTTGCCCCAAAATCTATAAAAAAACGAATTCTGTTTTGGTACCCTGAATTTGATTTTAATTGCCTCATTGAGAAAAATTCTATGTTTGAAATAAAGTTTACAGATGTAACAACACCAAAAAATAAATTGAACATTAGAGACTTTTGTTGTAATCTTTATGTGGTAATGACCTGAACTGTTAGTATGGAATGAATGAGTTTTCTTCATGCTAAGTTGTATTTAAAATCTCTGTCAAAATTAAATGTAAACATTGCTTTTCCACGAACATTGGAAATAAGTACATGTCCTCTACTGGTGCTGGGAATGATTTTTTTCTTTGTTTCATTAAGAAAGTGTCTACTTTCTTTTCTGTATAATATTGTTTTGATTTGAAAATATTGTTCAAAATGTAAGTAATAGTTGCATGATGTGATGCAGAGAAATAAATAAATAACAATAGATACATTTGTCTCTTATTCATATGAGTTGAAAATAAGTCATGTTTCAAATTACACCCCCTCAACTCCTCAATTTATTTCTGAATATTTCTATCTACATCAAATTAAAGTAATAATTTTCAACTTTATTCAAATTAATATTTTAACCAAGAGTGCCTACTGAACCACTAAAATATTTAGAGGTTCTTTCTTTCTTTTTTTTGGGGGGGGGGGAGGGGTTACCTCGTTTTGACCATCTACCTATTTCTAGTATTGAACTTTCAAATTTTCCTTTGCATATTTATCTTTCAAATTTTTAATTTAATGTTTAACTTAATCACATTTAAATCAGAAAATTGTACAGGGTAAGCTTAAACATGCAATTTTAATTAGCATTTTTTTTAATAGCAAACCATTTTAATTAGTGATATTGCTTTTTAGATGGTTACAGGAAATATTTTTAGATTTAAAACTCTTTACAACGTTTGCCTTTCCGAAACAAAAACAAGCAATTTCTAATGTGCATTATCTGTCGTTCATTTATTTATTTTCATTTTCTTACCTTTTTTTAAATCTCTTTATTTATTTTGAATCAATTAAATTCTAACACGTGGAGGTGAGAATTCACATGCTGCAAACCAAAAAGAAAAATTATTACAAAAAAAAAAAAAAAAAACTGTCGGCAGATGTAAATGGATATATTTTTGCTGAAATTAAAAAATAATAAATTATTCCTTAGTTTTAACTGTAAAAGACATGTGACAGCAAAGTTGCTCTTTTTGAAGATCAGCCCATTAGTGACTGAAGTTTTTAATTAAACTAAGGTTTTCTTTTTCGGATGAAAATGCTGAAAATTTTGTGTTTTAAATCAAGTTTATAGATACAATAACACCAAAAAGTAAATTGAACAACAGAGATCTATGTTGTTTACAACAACAAGATTACAACAATAAGATCATGCTATTGATCTGAAAACTTAGCATGATATAAATGAGTTTTCCTCATGCTAAATTGTTATCAATTTTTAGTTTTTGCTTTGTCATAAAAATTCAAAATAAGTACAAGTCCTTTTTTGGTGCTCAGAATTGTTTTAATTTTGTTTCATTAAAAAAATGTCTACTATCTAACAACCTTTCATTCTAGTATTGTTTTGGTACAAAAATGTTGTTGAAAATTTTAAATAATAGATGTACTTTCAAGAAATAAATATAAAATAATGGAGACATCTGTTTCTTATGCATATAAGAATGTTGAAAAAATATGATGAGTAAAAATACACCCCTCCCCCCTCCTTAATTTCCCAATTTATTTATGAATATTTCTATCTGCATCTAGTTTCAAATATAAATGACCTCTGATTACTATAATTTCAGTTTTCAACTTTGCCCACTAAACCATTAAAATATTCAGAGGTTCTTAATCTCTCTTCTTCTTTTTTTTTTTTTTTTGGAGTGGATTGGGGCGAGATAGGATCCCCGAAGTGTGGGGTGCCCCACGTCTTAAGGGGTTCAACGGCCTCTGAAATTAAAGAAAAAAATTGAAAAAACCCAGCACTAAGACTTATTTAACGTTACAAATGTACACTGATGGCCTCTGAGGAGGCCTAAAATGTATAGATCTTGGCCTGGATAGGATACCTTATTTTAAGCTTCTACATATTTCTAGTATTACTCTTTCAAACTTTCCTTTGCATATACATGGGTGCCACACCCCTAACAGCAGCACCCCCCCCCCCGTAAGTGGGCATCCCTGGCATATATTTCCTTTCGGAATTTTTAAGCTAATGCTAAACTTTGTTCCATTTAAATCAGAAAATTATATATTTTTCCTTTTATAGAAAAAAATAAGTAATGCTTTTGATATCAATATAAGAAATATTTATGTTCAAAAATCTTTATAAAGCTTAATTTAATGTAGGAAAAACAAGCAATTTTTTATGTTCGTTATTTGTTGCTTATTTATTTATTTTCATTTTCTTAATCAGTCTTTATTCTTTCATTCATTTTGAATCAATTAAAATTGTACTGTAATTTTCGTTGTCTCGGAATCTTTTGATTAATTTAAAATTGATCGTATTAAAGAGAATAAGGTTTAAAGAAAAAAATTCTGCTAACACAGGGCCATTTTGTCTTTTTTTAATGTTCGAATCAAAATCGAGCGTTTCACTTATTGAACACCATGCATTTTCGAATCCGCGTGCTTACATCCTTTAGAACCCGTTTCAACTAGCGACCCTTTATACTGAGAGATGCGACACAGGCGTACTGCGCGCTGATTGGTCACTGGCAAAAACCGTCCAACGCTCAAGTTCCCGTCCATAGGATTTGCATTGCGCGCAACACGCGCTCAAAGAAAAAAGGTGGATTCCTTTTAAAATACGGAAAACTATGCAATTTAATTTTTGGTTTTACATTCTTTGACGTGTTGGTTACCTATATCTTGCCTTCACTAAGGAGAAAATTTCCCCAGGAATTTGTGAAAAATTGTTTTGTTTTGCCATGCTTACGTTCAAGGTTTTGTTTTTTGTATCCTAAGCGATATTTTCGACTTTGATGGCAAACCAATACATTTAAGATGTACTTTAATGTGTTAACTTACTTTCTTTCGAAATTCATAGTGTTTTCTTTCCTGTAATATTAGTTTTAATGCTGGACTTTCCGATTCATGAAAAAAGCATGCTTTGGCGACATTCGGTATTTAAACACGCGCCAATCAGGTTACTGTACTCAATGTTAAAAAGTTAGTATTTACAAACAAACAAAGCTGGATAATTGAAGGGTTCTGTTTTACGTGATTTATACAATAAAGTTGTTGCTTTAGAACCATTAGCAAGTGTACGTTTGACCTTTTTTTTAAATTTTTAAATCTGATAGCTTGAACTTTTGAATCAATTGGCTTCTATATTCTAAAAACATTTTAGTTCTTTTTATTTCCTCCTGTTTTCGCAGGGTTTGCTGCTATATTAGTACATATAAATCCGACGTTTATTTTAAAACAATCATGATATCTGATAATTTCGATATTTATTTTTGGAAACACGATGCTTGCAGTATCGTATATGAACATTACTTAGTCCCTCAGTTATCAAGGCAATGTAGCATGGTGGTTAAGGGACGCGCTTGGAGGTTGAGAGGGCGTCGGTTCGATTCCCGATGGAAGCATATCGTTTTCATCAGCGCATTTTAAACTTTTAGTATTATCACTGCCGTAATTAGTTTTATCACCAGTTAAAGTCCTATAATAATTTTTTACTAAATAAAAATTTGTAAAAAAAAAAATAATAAATGAATTTTTTTTTTTTTGTTTTTTTTTAGTAGAAATTTTTTGAAATGACTTGCACAAATAATGCACTCAATTATTCTTTTACAGAATGAAATTTTAATTGAGCGAAGAAACGATTTTCGTTGTAATTCAGTTCTACGGATTTTTTCCTCATACGATATTAAAAGCTAATGTGCTTGAATTCAAAATGTTCCTGTAAAAAAAAATAGTTGAAACTTAATTTATCACTGAAATTTATTTAAAATATCATATATTGATATTAATGAATTTTTAATATGTTAAATGTGTTTAATACATGTATAAAAAGTTCTATGTTTGGGGTCGTAAACATAACCTCGCAACATTGTGAAGGCTACGCAGCGCTACCATGTTAGGTTTGCCTCAATATTATTATTAAAATTTTTTATAAACCTTTAACAAGATTTGATTTGCGTAGTGTTTAAAATATATTTCATTCATTAGTCTGTATCAAAGCAAAATGTATGGCAAAAAAAATTCAAAGTTCAGCTGTTTTAGATTTAACTACTCTCTTAATTAAATTTATTGAGCAGATTACTTGTCTATTGTAATTAAATGCCTTAGGTTACTGGCTTTTTAAGTACTTTTCAATTTTTTAAGGAACGAATCATGCAATTTGTCGGGAGTAAGGGGTTCCAACAAAACGGGGGCGGGGGGGGGGGCTAAGCTATAGCTTGTTTAGCTTATAGGTAAATCCAGCCCAGCCGAAGATTTATTTCGAAGGACTAAAGAGCAATATTGTGAAATACCACTTGTCCCAAATATATCAATCCTTGAAAAGAAAAAAAAAACACGATATGATACATAAACGGCAAAATTAAGCGTGGAATATTCATTCTTGACCGCGTGAAAATGGCTGCTCTGCGCCAAACGAGCGATAACACGCCAGGTGCGGATGCCCTCGCCAATTCGAGTTGGACGGTTTTTTCGACTCGGAAGTATGCGCAGAAACGCTATTTCAGCCTGTGTCGCATCTCTTAGTATAAAGGGTCGCTAGTTTCAACCACTCTTTCCGCTCCCGTTTGCGGCATGAAACTCGAAAGCGAACAAGGGGCCAATCTTGCAGCTCGGCGGCAACCCTATCTTCCCCCTGTAACCGGTTGCGCTTTCCGAGCGTAGCTGTTGTCGCAACTCTGAAAACTACGTTTTCATATAGGGACTCTACTATAGGGGCCTTACTTCAAGGGGAACCGCTCCTCCCGCCCTTTAGCTTTTCTTTCTTTTTTTTTTTCAGACATAAAAGATAGAGTGGAATACATCTTCTGATTTTAGAAGGAAGACACCATTAGAATTTGAGGACTCAAATTAGGAGAACTGCGTTTACGAATGTGGAGAAAAAAGAATCAATAATACGAACACCTGCATAGTAAAAAGTGTAACATTCATGCTGATGATGAGGGGAGGGGGTCCTTCCCCGGAAAATTTTCGAAATTATAGCTTCAAAAACGTATTGTTAGACTATTTTTAGATGATCTTGGGCGACGTTTGCGGGAGTGGATATTTGGAGAATTCTGCCAAAACTTTTTCAAAATCAGAGCATTAAAACATGTGTGTAAGCTATGTTTGGAAACACTAGGGAGGTAAGAAGGGGTTCAGGAAATCTTTCTAGGCAAAATTTCACAATTGAAGTACCCAAAGCGCCAATTTAGGTGACGACGCTGGGAGGGCTATGTTTTTTGGGAAGTTCTTCAACCATAAGCCAATTGTTACTTTAATAGGATTAAATAATGATAATAATTTAATCCTATGAAAGTTATCGCTTCTGCCGAGCGTCCCATGACGAACATTTTTTTTAAATTTGTTGTCTTAGAAATCCATTTTAGATGCTCTCAGGTAACGTTGGAGAGAGAAGAGGCTCAAGGGTGCTCTCCAGGATTTTTTCGTAATTGTAGGTCTTCTTTGATAACGTAAAGGGGATCGACGATTCTTGGAAATTGAAGCTTAAAAAACATTTTTTTCGCCGACTTTCAATGACGTGAGAGGGAGGTGTTTTCGGCAGATAATTTGGAATTGAAGCCCATAAAACAAATTTAGGACGACCTTTAGTGATGCTGGCGAGCGTGTTGGGCACGAAAAATTTTCGAAGTTAGCTTTTAAAACGCAGTTACTGTCTATCTTTGGTAATGTTAGTGGGTGAAGCTGTTCGGGGACCTTCCTTAGGCAATTTTTCGAAATTTGAATTCTAAATCGCAGTTGTAGATGATATTCGCTGATGTTATCAAGGGTTCGGGGGCTCGTCTTAGAAATCTTTTAGGGATTGAAGCCCTGAAAAAGAAATTTCAGAACATCTTTGATGATACAAGGGGGAGGAGAAATTTGATGACCTTTGAAAATTTTCTTAATTGTAGTCCTAAAAACGAAATTTTAAATGATCCTTAAAGATGGGGTGGAGGCGCTTTTGCAGGATTTGGGTGACCGCTTTTCTGGAAGCTTTTCAAATTTGAAGTCCTAAATATGAATTGTAGGCAGTGGCGTAGCTAGGGAGGGGTGGAGGGGGCGGCTAGCTTGAAGTTAAGTAAATACAAATACAAATACAAAAGTGACGACCAGCAACAGGCTCTGGGCCCAGCTAGACTGGTCCTAGTCAATTTACAATCCCCAGTGAAGATCAATGGCCCTCTTAAAACTGTCTACTCCTTTGCTCATTACCACCTCTTCCGGTAAGCTGTTCCAAGGTTCCACTACCCTGCTAAAATAATAATTTTTCCTAATATCCATGTTAGCCTGAGATTTAAATAGCTTAAAACAATGAAACCCTGTCCTGTTTTCAGTGCTAAACTTTAGCCCCGTAACATCTTTCGTTTTAATAAATTTAAACAGCTGAATCATGTCCCCTCGGTCTCTTCTTTGCTCAAGACTGTACATTTTTAGCCTTCTAAGCCTGGAATCATAATCTAAGTGGGAAAGTCCACTTATTAGCCTTGTAGCCCGCCTTTGAACCCTTTCCAATACATTAATGTCTTTCTTAAGATAAGGAGACCAAAACTGAACAGCATACTCCAAATGGGGTCTTACCAAACTTCTATATAAGGGCAGAAGAACTTCTTTAGATTTATTTGAAATAGATCTATTGATAAACCCAAGCATCTTATTGGCTTTGTTGCTAGCAATGCTGCACTGTTGGCTAAACTTTAAATCCTGACTTATTAGGACCCCCAGATCAGTAACTTTGTCTGCCTGACTAATGACTGAACCTTGCAAATAATAACTTGTACACTTATTTCCATGCCCTAAATGTAGCACTTGACATTTCCCAACATTAACAGCCATACCCCATTTATCAGCCCACTCCGTAATATGATCTAGATCCTCTTGCAGCTGATTTTGCTTGTTCTTCATTTTCTACAGTCCCCATAACTTTGACATCATCAGCAAAGCAATTCATGTTCCCAGAAATATTTTTGTGAATATCGTTCATAAAGACAATGAACAAAACAGGCCCTAACACTGATGCTTGAGGAACCCTGCTTAAGACCTCACTCCAATTAGAATAATTTCCCCTTACAACTACTCTTTGTTTCCTTCCGGTCAGCCAATTTTTTACCCAAATGAAAGTTTTCCCTCCTATTCCTATATCAGCTAATTTGCTAAGTAGAGCAACATGCGGTACCTTATCGAAAGCTTTTTGAAAATCAATGTAAACAACATCTACAGGCTTCTTATTGTCCAAAGCCATGGTAACTTTGTCATAGAAATGTAATAAATTAGTTGCACAAGATTTACCTTTCCTGAAACCATACTGAAAACTAGTCAATAGATTATTAGTCTCTAGAAAATTTACTATCTTAATTTTCATCAATGTTTCAAAAATTTTGCAAACCACCGAAGTTAGACTCACAGGTCTGTAATTTCCCGCACTCCCTTTAGACCCTTTCTTGAAGAGCGGTGTAATGTTAGCCAGCTTCCAGTCCTCTGGCACTGTCCCCGAATTATAAGAAGCATTGAAAATGTTTGCGATTACATCTGCTAATTCCTCTGCACATTCAACTAAAATTTTCGGATAAATATTATCTGGCCCCGGAGCCTTAGTCTCTTTAATTTTTTTCAAATGAAGTAAAACGTCATCCCTGGAAAATACAAAGTCCTCAAGCTGTACTATAGATTGTGTCTTGTTGGTGTCAACTGTTGAGATACAATTATCGTTAAAAACACTCGAAAAAAAGTTATTAAGAACATTAGCAATATCACTATCGTCCTGAATTAAAATTCCGTGCTCATCAACCAGTGGCCCAATATGACTATTTCGAACTTTCCCCGAATTAGCGTATGCAAAAAACCTCTTGGGATTCCTGTTTATGTTATGTGCCAGTCTTTGCTCCAACTCTCTTTTCTAAATCCGTACCAAATACTTAAATTTACGCCTTGCCTTACAATATTGGAGCCTATCTGCACTGTGACCTGTTTCTCTAAACCTATGAAAAGCAGCTTGCTAGTAATTTAGAGCGTCTTTAGTTTCCCTGGAGAACCACATTGGCCAAATTTTAGTGTTGACACCCTTTCTCCTAAAAGGAACATGATCCCTAACCGTATTTGCTAGATTTTCCTTAAACTCTGCCCACTGAAGATTCACATCGCTATTGTCCAATCCAGAAGAAAAAAAATGCTTTCAAACTCTGCCGAAGTGCCACAAAGTCAGTATTTCTGAAATTGGGCACAAACCTAAAATTCTCTACTTTGTGCATATCAAATTTAATCCCAAACCTAATACTGTTGTGGTCACTATCTCCAATGTGTTCCCCTATACATAACTCCTGAACAGAGCCTTCCATGTCGCAGAAAACTAGATCTAAAATCGCGTCCTGTCGAGTACCCTGAGTTATAATTTGATCTAAGAAGCAGTCACCAATTACTTTCATAAAATCCTCTTCTCTGCTATTACTATGGTAAAAATTATTTCAATCAATTCCTGGAAAATTAAAATCTCCCATTATGATGACTGACCCCTTGCTAGAAATGTCACTAATAATACTAAACATCTGTTCGTCTTGACCCTGGCTTAAGTTGGGTGGCCTATAAATATTCCCCAAACGTAGTTTTTTGCCCTTATTACTAATCAACTCCAGCCAACAATCTCATTAGGTTTGTCATTAATTACCAATTCATTGCAAATTAAAGTGTCTCTGACATAAAATAAAACCCCACCACCTCTTTTACCTACTCTATCTTGTCTAAACAAATTATACCCAGCAATAGATAATAAATCATCATCACTTTCGGTAGCCCATGTCTCGGTAACTCCAATAATATCCAACCTCTCGTCTATAATTATGCTTTTCAATTCTTCCATCTTGTTCCTAATACTACGAGCATTTGTATAAAAAACCTTAAGTAAGCCCATCTTACTTGTATTGTACTTACATCTATTTACGATTGTTTGAATCCCAAGTGTTAAAATCTTTTCTCTTATTAGCCACCCTATTTCCGTTTCTACTAAAATCCCGATAGTTAGTACCCTTTCGAATTCTGCTCCTTAAACCATGCCCCCCATTCCAACTTAGTTTTTTGATTCTGAAGCCTCTAAAACCAAACCACTAACCATTTTGACCCCTGTAGAGCTCAGATGTAGGCCATCCCTAGCAATCCAATCTCGTTTACATCTACTCCACACATCAATAAACCTGATACTACGCTTAACGCAAATTTCCTTGAGTACCAGGTTCATACACCTAGCCCGTTGGTTTAACCAACTCCTATGCACTCCATACCTGGGAAGCAAACCAACCACTTGGACATTTGCCGAACAGTTGGTTGCTTTGTCCAACAGGGAATCCCATTCCTTTGTAAACTCATCATTGTTACTATGGCCTACATCGTTAGTTCCCACCCACAAAGTAACTACATCTTCTTTATTAAATACCCCCTTCTTTTCAGCAACCCTATTTACGTCTCTTACCCGAGCCCCTGGCAAACAACATCTAGCCACCTTACGTCTAACTCTGCCTATTGAGTTTCCCACCTCACGCACCATTGAATCTCCCAAAATTATACCCTTTGTTTCCCAGTCAGTCGCCTCAGCAATAACTTTCCCCTTTACCTCTGGAATTTTCCCACTATCTAACACACAGCTAATTCCCACATCCTTTTTACTAACTTCCTCCTTTAATTCTGGAATATTCCCACTATCTAACACACAGCTAATGCCAACCTCCTTTTTGCGAACTTCCCCCTTTCCCTCTGGAGTGTTTACCCCATCTACACGCCTACAGCCTAATGCTAAATAGAACGTTAACATTTATTTTTTTCTGTTAAAGGTCGTGAAAGCAAAAATTATTTCGCATAATTAGTTCTCGAAACATGTCACGAAATTTACAACTAATTAAAAAAAAGTATTTACGTAATTAATTCTACTATATTCTCATTTTGTCAATTATTTACAGGAATAGAAACATTCCAACTCGTATAAAATAAAACATTAATTTTTCCATCAAAATTTGTGCAAACTTCCTGTAGAAGAAAGCCGTACATCGTGCACTATATTGGCCCCTTACTACAACCAATTTCCATTCCTTTTTTTCTTTTTTTTGCTTTAATAGCTGCCTCTAAAAAAAATGAGAAACTTAGCAACATTTACATTGATCTGCTGCGATTGTCAGGAGCGGCTCGCCGACAGCGCTCTCTGGGAAAAGTGAACAATCCGTTGCCACTTTTATTACACTAGCAAACCCGTAGAACATTTCTCTCCGTCTTCCTACTCCGTGTTTAAAACGGATGTCCTTATTTAGGCGTTTTATGGTAGATCGTAGAGTCCATATAGGGACTCTAACGTGATGGAGCTCCATGATGTTTTCGATGTGTATGTTTGGAATGGGGGGGGGGGGGAGTAGCATTTTGAAGACTTTCTTATTTTCAGACGAACTGGAAAAAAAAGGAAAGAAATAGGACGGAGGTGGGGATGAGGGGACACTTAACTGGACAATGAGCAGTAATTATTACATATTTTTAATTCAAAGATTTCTTTTTAAAAGAAGTTAAGATTTCCTCCTAACATTGTTATTTTGTTCTTTTTAAAATCACTTTGTTTTCACAAGACGTATTCTTTTCTTCTCTTCAATAATATAGAATAGTTTTGGAAAACATTCAACCCAGCATTCTGGGGGGGGGGGGCTTTGATGCAATGATAGTTTTTGTAAGGCAGCATGTACTTTTATTTCACGTGTACCAAAGAGGAGAAGCTATAATCATACGTCTCTCACCTTTTCAGCGTAAATGCGCCTAATAGAATGTAGTTTAATATGTAAACAAATGACGTTGCGGACGTTCGGTTAGGGACCGAAAGATTCTGAAAGCGTCAGGGTGAAATAGTGCAATATCTTCGCTTTTCTACTTGATTTTCTTATCGTTCATGCTGCCATCTAGTGAATAAATGTACGAGTATCGATAAAAAATATTATAATATGAATAAGGTTGCAAAGCCCTATTAATGGAGATTCTCCTTTCTTTTTTTTAGTATTCATTTGTTCTTCATAATTAGCAAAAACATAAATATTCGAATAATTAAAATGGCTAATAATTTTGTTTACGGTGGAAAAAAAATGAAAAAATTCTTTTTCATTTACGTGCATGATTATTTAAATTAGATAGTGCAATCTTATAAAGGAAAGAGAAGAAGAATGCATCATTTTTGGCTACTCTTGGTATGAATGGGTGAATAAATAAATTTTCAAATTCAGTAATATTTTAACATGATAAAATTCAAATTGCCTGCAATTGTTAGTAATAGTAAAAATATTCAAATAGACAAGAATAAGGTAGCATTACTAAAGGTTTTTTTCATTTGTGTTATTCTGAATAAGTACATTGCGCATTCACATGAAATAGACTTAATATATTTAACAGCTACGATTCATGAAAACAGTAATTTAAAGTTGGATGAAAAAATTACAAACATTGAACGTTCTTGGGAATTATGGTATTTGTTACATTTGGAGGTTGTAAAATTAATCCTCTGAACAAAAAAGTTCATGTAACCTCAACTGATGAAAGTATTCAGTCAAGTTCGCAAAAAAGTATTTTAGAAATGAAAAAAAAAGCATTAAAATAGAATTATTTTCTTTCTATTCATTTACTTTTTACAATTAGCATTCATATGAATTAATGCCAGGTGAAAAATAACTACTTACAATACAATAAAAGTTATTAAACTAGTTTGTTGATAATCATATTTTTAAAAAATGAAAATGGTGCTGAAAAATGTCTGTTATTTAAAAGTGAACAACGAAAATTTTTGAATGAAAAAAAAAATGATAAAAATGAAATTAATTTGAATTTTGACCTCTTGAATTCAAATTATGTTTTTTGCAATGACGAGTGTGTGTGTGTATGTAGGCGTGTGTGTTTATGTGTATGTGGGGGGGGGGTATGTGTGTTTGTGTGTAGGGGTTATTTGTATGTGTGTGTAAGCATGTGTGTATGTGTTTGAGTGTGTGTATGTGTGTAGGTGTATGTATGTGTGTGTTGTGTGTATATGTTTGTGTGTGAACGTGCGTGTATGCATGCGTGTAAGTGTAGGATATTGACGCAACCTGGAGACGGTTTTCGCTATAGGAGCAGCATCGTGAGGTGGCCGGTCGACGGTGGTGCTGCAGAGGGTGCTGGTGGAAAAATAAAATCACAGGAACGCCAAAAAACAGTCAAATAAAAGCAATAAGCAATCGTGATTGCTCAAAAAAAAAAAAAAAATCAAATTCGTTTACAACAAATTTAATGATGATCATATCAGTTAAAAATATGAGGTTCAGTTTCACATCAACTACAGACAAAAACCCTCAAATATTTTACTCTGCAAGACTCTGATATAATAAACACATTTCCTATGTTAAGATTCTATATGAAAATAGTTTTATTGAAAAATGATAAAGGTTAGAAAGGACTACTTAACATCAGGGAATGTGATTTTTTAATTTTTTTTAGTCAAAAAATTCGAATATTTTTATTCAATTTTTTTTAAGTCTTGAAACATTTGTAGATATCAATTATCATTATTGATCTTTCAGTGCAAGTTCAGAGGCATAGTTCATAGCAAACTTTTATCATAAAATGTTTGTACATTGTGCATAGCAATCTAGAATTTTTCCCCCAGTCCCTTCTCTCCCCTTTTTCACGCAGCTTTCAAAAAGAATTTTCTCTTTTTATTAAAAGAAAACTGTCACACATGATGATAGAAGTTTTACAATGACAATTAGAAATCCTTGCGAACAAATTTCGTCACCACTAGGTTTCAACTCTAGCTGGATCCCCCCCCCCCCTTTCCCCAGCTACTACCACCAATCATTCAACTGTACTTCTAGGAAACATTGGTACTACTATATTTCCTAGAATTATAACTTTTATACTTTTTTCAAGATAAATTCTTAAAATTTGACAATTTTCTATGTTTATCAGCTCAAAGTTGACTCAAGTTCTAAAATAAAATCAATTGGGGGTGAATAAGGCAATTGTTAATTAATTAAAAAATTAATACTTAAAATGAGTGAATAAGTAAGCGAATTCAACTATGTCACTTTGCCCAGCATGCACTTGACTAATTTAAAAAAACGTTTAAAAAAAAAGTTCTTGACTGACAATAAGATATTAAAATATGAGCACCATTTTTTTTAATCCTAATGTTATCATTTTTTAGTACTCAATGTGTTCATAATTTGGAACCGTACACGCTTATATTGAGCAGTGTTCGTTGATTTAAATCAGTTTGATTTAAGTTATGATTAAAATCATGATTTAAATTAAGTAATTTAGAAAAAAAAGACCCGTTGATTTAAATCAAGAAAATTTTTTTAACAAAATCATTGATTAAAATCATTTGATTTTATTTTTATTAATTAAATTTGAATTTTTAGAATGTATTGCTCTCAATGTGCATGCATTATACAATATTAACTTCAACTTGCTAAACTACATATAGATTACTCTTGCAATATTGCTTTTATTCCAAAATTACACTTCGGAAAAAAGTATATATAAAAAATTGCATTTTTTCTTATAACACCATGACTTTAAGTAAAGTAATTAAGTAAACTTATTAAGTAAAGTAATTGTTTAACACAGTATTTTACACTAAAAATGTACAAAATGATGGAAACCTTATCATTTAGCCAGGGGTGCCCACCAAGGGAAGGGAAGGGGTCATGCCGCAGACTGATCCATTGAAATTTTTAGGGGTGGGGGGTGTTTTTAGGAGTATTTTTCTCAATTTTGGGGAGCTCTTGATCAGGGGGGGGAACTTCGTGACATTTAGGGGGGGGTGTGCTCTTTCCCTTTAGGATGAGGGGCACCCCTGATTAAGCAAAGCGTAAAACAAAATCGCATCTTGTCTAAACGTTATAACGTTTTTATGAATCTTCAGAATTTATTGAATATTTAGAGAACTAATGCTAATTTTAAGAGTAAGCTGAAAGGTTCATCAGTTCAGACTGCTTTATAATCAAGTTTTAAAAATAGCCTTACTCACCCCAATTAAATCTATTTCAGAACTTTTGTCGACTCTAAGCTGATAAACATAGAAAACTGCCAAATTTTAAGATTTTTATCTTCTAAAAGGTATGAAGCAGGATTGGTGGTAGTAGCTGGGGAAGGGGGGGGGGGGCAGAGCAGCTAGAGTTGAAACTTAGTGGTTGATAATCAAAATTTGTTCTGAAGGATTTCTAATTGTCATTGTAAAACTGTTATCATCATGTGTGAGAGCTTTCAGTTTAAAAAAAGAGAAATTGTTTCTTGAAAACTGCTTGAAAAAAGGGGAGAAGAGACTGAAGGAAAAATTGTAAATTACTATGCACAATGTACATGTACAGAAATTTTATGATAAAAATTTATTATGGACTATGCCTCTGGACTTGCACCAAAAGATCAAAATTAAAATTCTATGAACCTTTTTTTTAAATTTTAAACGCTAAATTTATTTTGAATCATGCATTATTTGTGTTTAAAACTAGTCTACTTATACCTATTATTCAAACATAGCTACTGCTATGAAATGAAAATAGCTAAAAAGTTGCTGTTTCCCCCATTATGTGGGAAATATATTATGTTTGTAAATGTAAAGTATGGTTGGTTGGGGTAAGTGGGATTCCTTTTGAGAATAGTTCGTTTTTGAAATCTTATGCATAAAGTTTTGAAGCAAAAAATTTTAAACTTATTGTCTTATTTTATCTTACATATTATTAGTAAACAAAAATTCTTCATTATTTTCTAAAATAATGCTTTAAATATTCTTAACGATTATATATTTTAAAAAATCGGATGGGGCTCCCACTTACCCCACAGTAAGGGCAGGGCCGGCTCTAGTAGTTCTGTCGCCCTA
This sequence comes from Uloborus diversus, assembly GCF_026930045.1. NCBI lineage: Eukaryota > Metazoa > Arthropoda > Arachnida > Araneae > Uloboridae > Uloborus > Uloborus diversus. The sequence continues at coordinate 56,719,091 of NC_072733.1, forward strand.
GGAGATATTGACTAGTGCTGCACCCCTATCACCCCCATTGAATAATAATAATCATAATATAAAATAATAACATGGGTTTTGCATATCCAAGCTGTGGTACACACTTTAAGTTGTCTTTTTCATTAATAAAGTAGTGCATCTTATATCATTGAAACGGATGTTAATATTTTCAAAAGACTTTTAAACCACGCAATTTGCCGCCCCTAAAACTAAATTGAATTTTTAGTTATATTCCGAACTATGCTTTGCATGTCCAAGCACTGATACACACTCTAAATTATTTGTACTTTTAGCCTTGAAGCAGTGAATCTTATGGCGCTGAAACAGATTTTAATACTTCGAAATTTGCTGCCCCTAAAATCTGCCACCCTAGGCGGCCGCCTACCCCAGGAGCCGGGCGTGAGTAAGGGGTAAATGGGTCCCCCCCCCTTTAATTTAAATTTAAATAAAGCATATCTAAAAATGCGGTAATGCGGTCTTACATGATAAAGTATGTACATTTTTAGTGTGAATCTTTTTTTTTTAATGCATCCATTTATATAAGATATTTACTGTCTTTGAAATCTGTATCACGGAAAATTTTAAAACGAAAAACAAAGTAATTTCATTTGTGAATTCTATTGAAAGTCTATAGGGACATACATTTTACTTTTACGAATAAAGGTGTGTTTATGAACGGAATACAGTTGATTAAGATCAATTTGAGTAAATTTGCCAAAACTATAAGTTAAATAAAAAAATTGGAAACACTAAATGACTGCGTCTTTGTAAAGTTGGCTAAGAAAAAAAAGAACCATCATCGTTTCATCCTCAGTAATTATCCCAACATCATCTGCACAATGCCAATAAAAAGTGTCACTATTTCTATTCGTTCTTGAAAATACAACACTTTTTTTTTAAATTTGTATCATCAACTTTCCAACATTAGACCTACTTAAATCGAAATGATTTTCTGTCATGTCCGTTTCACAAATACATAATCACCAGCTTTAGCAGTTTTTAGCTCAACTATCAATTCCAATACTAACTCGTCATAGTTGTCTTGTATTTCGCCAATACAAATACTTAATCAGAGTTGCTCTTTATTTTGAAATCCTAATTATTATAGGGGAGCCCAATTACCCCATTGTGAGGGGGTAGGTATAATACCCACTTAGTAGATGGGTATAATACCCACTTACAGCAAAAATGTACAGGGTAAGTGGGACCCCTCCTCTTAAACACTTATTAATATTTTATTCAAAAATTCTTGTTGCTGTATGAACTTTAAGTTATACTCTATGTGAAAAATTACTTATCATAAAAAATAATAAAAACTAACCTGGAAACACTTCTTTGAAAAATGTTGCTTAAACTCGCAAAAAAAAAAAAAAAAAAAAAAAAAAAAAAAATCAGAATTTTTTTTTTTTTTTGACTAAGTGCTATGACTTAGAAAAATTTCACGAATCCCAAATATATGTTATACCAATTACTGTGATGAAATTTAACATGATCTGTGGAAAAGAGTTTGAAAGAGTTGAAGAGAGTTTGAAGAGAGTTGTTTATCCCTATTTCAGTTTTAGGGGGGGGACCCACTACCCCCAACCAACCCTAATATACGAATGTTTCAAGGTTTAAAAAAATCTGAATGAAAAAATCCGAGTTTTTTGATTCAAAAAGAAAATTAAAAAATGTTAAATGATGTCACGTAGTCATTTCTAATAACCTTTATCATTATTACAATAAAACTATTTTCATATAGAATTTTAACGTTTAAAATGTGTTTCACATATGAGCGTCTTGCAGACTAAAATGTTTGATTGCTTTTTTTTTTGTATTTGATGTAAAACTGAAACTCATATTTTTAACTGATATGTTCATCATATTATTTGTTTAAATTTGTTGTAAACGAATTTGATTTTTTTTCCAATTAAAAATTTTTGCTGCTCACTTTTAACTACCTGACATTTTTTTCAGCAACTTTTTCACTTTTTAAAGATATGATTATCAACAAACTAGTTTAATAACTTTTATTCTATTGTACATAATTATTTTTCACCTGGCATTAATTAATAATGAATACTAATTGTAAAAAGTAAATGAATAGGAAGAAAATAATTCCATCAAAACTTTTTTTTTATTCAGTTCTAAAATATTTTTTACCGAAGTTTATTGAGTACTTTCATGAGTTGAGGTTACATTATTTTTTTTGTTCAGAGAATTAATTTTACATCCTCCAAATGCAACAAATTCCAATTCCCAAGAACGTCCAACGTTTGTCGTCCAATTTTAAATTACTCTTTTTATGAATCATAATTCTTACATATCCTACGTCTATTTCATGCAAATGCGCAATGTATTTATTCAGAATAACCCAAATGAAAAAACGTTTAATAATGCTACTTTATTCCTGTCTCTTTGAATAATTTTATTATTACTAACAATTATAGGCAATTTGAATTTTATCATGTTTATATATTACTAAATTTGAAAATCTTTCTATTCACCCATTTACACCAAGTGTAATCAAAAATAATACATTCTTCTTCTCTTTTCTTTATAAGATTGCACTAAAGTAAATAATTATGTATGTAAATGAAAAAGTCTATTTTTCATTTTTTTTCCACCATAAACGCTAAATGTAACCTTTTTAATTCTTCAAATATTTATATTTTGGCTAATTATAAAGAATAAATGAATACGGAAAAAAAAGAAGAAGACAACCTTCATTAAGAGGGCTTTGCAACCTTATTTTATAATTAATATTGATTAATAGGTCATACATCTGTTCGCTAGATGGCAGCATGAACGATAAGAAAATAAAGTAGAAAAGCGAAGATATTGCACTATTTCACCCTGACGCTTTCAGAATCTTTCGGTCCCTAACCGAACGTAACTTGCGGTCACGTAGTCGCACTTTTAGAAAAGGTTGTAGATAGCTTTATTTCTTTATTTGTAATATGTTTGTGGTTGATATAGGAGTTTACATTTTTCTCGGTGAAACTTCAGATCTGTCTTAAGCATTATTAACTGAAGGCTTGTTACTGTTTCGTTTGAATTACACGACAATTTAGATGGATCTAAGACAGAGAAAAGTTTGCCCTGATCGCCTGGAGGAAGTTCAAGAAGAGGATTCATTTAAAGCGTTGTATGTCATCATATTTTCAAGTTCGGCTCATCCAGATACTGTTGCATATGTACTAGATTTAATTACCCGCTCACAACTCGAAGGTGGTGCAGAATTACTCACACGTACTACACATGCTGGGAAGGAGGTGAGCTAACTTTATTTGACATTAAAATTCATTAACTATTTTTTGAATTGGTGTTTTAAATCTTTTTTGAGGTGTTAATCGAGTTCTGATATTTATTTTCAAAATACTTTTTATTTGGAAGATTTGTCTTTCAGGAATGCTTTTTCAAATCAATACTTGACGCTGAGACAAAATGTTTGTGTGCTTGGATTTGAATTATAAAGCGTAGGCCTATAGGTAAATGTCAAATTTTTGAGCAATAAAAGTTCTATCACTGCAGAAACTATTTTTTTTTTTCTGATTATATCTCTCCTCTTATTTCATTATTATCCTTTTCCAAAAAATAAATCAATGAAAAAACACACACAAGCAGATACACAAAAATATAATTCTTTTACTTTTCATATTCATTTGTGAGAAATATAACGTCACGTCGCCTTAATTTAAGCAAACTGATAAGGAAGGAGTTTACAGGTTCTGAGAATCATGCTTAGAGAAAAGGCTTGTACAAAATAAAAGGAATTTAATAAAAAAAATTTTCTTTTAAATTTTAAAATATCAAATTCTTATTTTTCAAATTAATCTTGCTCTTTTAAAGTTTCTATTTCAGCCAATGATGAAATATGAACCTTCGTGCCTTAAATGTTATAGTTGGTGTTGGATGTTCCTTTCTGATTAAAACTGCTTCCTTAGGTTTTTAGTTATTCCATGTAAAAGAATGATGCAAGTTGTTGAAAAAGATTTGGGTTTGAAGTTGACTCATTATTCTGAGTTTGTATTTTATAGTTTGAAAACTGAAGTTTTATATGTATCTTATTATTACTTATAGAGAGTTTTCCTTTGGTACTTTGTAGTTAATATCTATGGTATATTATTGATGATCTCCCTTATGATATAATACTGGTCTGTCCAACTCGCATGTGGCCCGCCCACACATATTGTGCGGCCCGCCAACTTCTTATTCAGCATATTTGCCCTTGTAAAAAAGGCTGATCAGCCTCAGTTTTCCCATTAAAATGTAAGCAAATTGTTTTATAATCCTTCTGTTTCATTGTTTTATAATTAACATTTCAACTATTAATTGTTATTGTATAAAAGGTAAGAGGTTATATTGTTCAACTTTTTCAAACTGCGGCCTGCCAGGTGATCAGTGACCAAAATTCTGGCCCATGGGCTCTTTGCAGTTGTACAGCCCTGATATAATAGATAGGATACTTCTTTTAATTATTATTTGAAATAAACCGACTCAGCTCTGCAGTGATGTTGTAAAAATGGAATCAATGTTAAGATTTTTAAACATTTGTGTGTTTAGTTTGTAAATGAGGTCAATGATACTTTAAGTATTATTCTTTGTTTTCAAATTTGTGTAAACAGGTTGATAGCAAATATTTGCCTAATAAAATAAAACTTGAAAGCAGTAATGGAAATATATTTCACATATTTTTGTATTTGATGGATATTCCTTAATACTGCTTTGAATCAAAACATTTTATTTAAGTTTTTACATTTTATATTTTTGCCAAAATTATTCTGTACTATTCCTAAACATTTTTCGAAACCAAAAATTTAGATTTCCTGAAACTAGAGTCTATAATTAAAGTTAACTAGAAGGTAGAATCTTTTCAAAGTCTTGTATGTGTGGAGCAGTGGTTTAGTCCTGAAAAAGAAAAAGGTGGGAGATGTGTTTGTCAAAGTTTTAAAAGTCACTAGTATTAAAATAAAAAGCCCAAATACACTATTCCCCTTTCAACTACACTACCGACTTGAAGAAAATCATAAATGGTTTTGTGATGTGGAATTACAGGGTAGACGTTGCAATTTGTGAGGCAATCGAGGCAAAATTTGTCGGATTCATATATGTCTGGTTTTGAAGCTCATGATTTGAAAGAGGTAGCTAGGTTTTTTTTCTGCTATTCCAGTTTTTGACTGTACCATTTTATAATGATTTAACTTGTTTTTAGACTCTGGCTCTCTCAGATTGTTGGCCTATCTAAGTATTGCAATATCTGAAGAAAAAACACGCACCTGCGAAAAAAGTTTGATTCCTACTTTTGCAGCTCATGCTTCTTTCCTAACATTTAATAAGTTTATCAGCATAAATAGAGCAGATGCATTAGCATCACTGTTGCAACAATATCACACACCAAAACAAAATGGGTTTTAATAAGGCTTTTACGGGCAGGAGGCAGTGGCATAGCCAGGATTTCATTTCGGAGAGGGTCCAATCCTAGACTTAACGGGACCCTAAGCTGGTTCAGGTATGAGGCTCCTTTTGTACTTGAAACACCGTTTCTCACGATGGTGTATGAGGCAATTATTATTATTTTTTTCCTTTACTATGTTTGCCTCTTTCTTCTGATACATACAGCAAATACTTTTACTTTTTTTTTGTTTTGTTTTTTAATGTGTTTTTCCTGCTGTCCTTTTTGAATTGACCTTAAGAGGGGAAATGGTATCAAGAGAGTGATGCAGGACTGCCCTTGAAATGGAGTATAGAATATCCCCAATTTAAGGGTTCGGGGGGGGGGGGGTTTCTCCTCCGGAGGAAATTTTGAAAAATAGACAGGAAATTCTGCATTTTGAAGCCTCATAAGGAACTACAAAAATATCAGGACAGAAACAGGCAAAACAAAACTTTTTAAAAGTTTATACGGAACTGATGTGATATACCCCACCCTTGGCGACTTTTTCCTGTTGGCGCCAAGAAAGCGTCGCGAAGAAAACGATGTATGACGACATATGTCATACATCGTTCTTAGCGATGCTTTTTAGCGCCAACAGGAAAAAATCAGATAAAAAAAGATGATCAATGCACTTCAGAACACAATATATATAAAAAACAACATAAAACCACAACAAAAAACATCACGAATATACACTTCAAAAATACCAGAAACTAGAAAGTTTTTGTACACAAAGAACAATTACTAGAAAGTATTTAAAATGCTTAAATTGACAAATTACTATAACAGCTCACCAATGAAACATGTACCAATAGAAATAAAAGCTATTTTCCAACATGCATTTCAGCGAACAAAAACTTTTCTCATACTCTGCTAAAAAAGAGCAAAGCAATTCAAATTGCGATGTTTAAAGCGGAAAACATCCCCAAAATCAATAACTATTTCAGCCAAAAAAGCGCTTAGTTACTCAAATTTCGATGTATGAAAAGTAGAAATGTCTCAACAGAACATGCTAAACATAAACAATACAAAAATACCATACATTTATTTGCTATCCAGACATGCTTTTAAACTACCTATTATTTTTTACACAAAATAACACCTTTATATATTTATAAAATGCTGGAGTCAACTTATTTTCAGAAATTCAGTACCTAAAGGAGGCACGTTAATAGAATGTCTAAATAATTCATGGCATCAATAAGAATTAATTTTTAGAACAAAATAACCGTACTATTTTTGTAAAATTAATTTACATACAGTAAAAATAAAGTTAAAACTACAAGAACCCCTCAAGGATTTGTAAAAACAAAGAATTTCGGAAGTGAGAGTTTTTTTTTTTAATTCTAAAATAAAGAACTTACCTTTTTATGGTATAAAATCCTCACACTCAGTCTAAAACAATACATCATATGACAATGGCATGTTACAGATACACACAACGTTGGAGTTAACTCTTAATTAACATTCAAGTTTGAAGAAAATGGCATTTTCTAATGTTTTTTACTTCAAAACACAACTACTGAATTTAAATTAACACAAAATAAGCTTTCCTGTAAGGTATATTGCACGAAACAACACGTATTTCTCCTGCTTGAAACCGAGTAAACAACTCAAGTAAATAAGTTTGAACAGATCTAAGATTGCCTTCGGGTTACCAAACACAGGTTAGTTTCGCCAGGGATGCCATGCTTAAAAAATTATCGCCTCATTGGCGAGAAAAATATTTCAATTTTGTGCAAAAAATCGGATGTTGCTAAATGGAGGGGTATATCACATCTGTATCGTTTATACTAAGCAGGAGAAACTTCTTTCACAGCAGACCATATTGTAATAGAAAGTGTGCTTAGTATTTTTAATTAATAATAATGAGACGGAATACTTAGTTGTTCTGCTAGAAGAATGAAGCTGAAAATAAAATTTGCAATATCGTTATCTTCTTATCATGAAGCACAACCCTAAAAAAATACCAATGAAGCTAATCGGTTCACCAGCAGAATAATTCTTTTGCTACGATAGGGGAGCACCAAAGTTTTTTTTTTTTTTTTTTTTTTTTATTGACGTCACTGGTTCGCTGTCTTGTTCCTAAGCTAGATTCCTCACTTCCTTAGGAAGTCCAGGCAGGGACAAAATTCCAAGAAATTTGGAGGGAACTAAACAAAGGAGAAGTTCTCAGAATCTGTATCTATTTCAATGATACAAGGAAACCAATGTTTTGGAGACTGGAGAGGAATATTTTTGCACAAAAGGGAAAAATTGAGAATCATTGCAATAAAACTCTAAGCCTTACGTTGCCCCCCCTCATTTCATGCCCTCCCCCCCTTTGTATAGTTCATTTTTCTGTACCAATTCTCCTTTTTAAAATAATTTTATCTATATATATAAAAATGGATGTATGTTTGTGGGTATGTGTGTATGTTCCTTATACAAATCCAGTTTTCATCGGATTTCTTCCAAATTTGGCACAAAGGTAAATTGTTGCTTAGGAATTCATATAGGCGGGTTTTCGGAATTTTAAAAACACCCAAAGAGGTCTAATTTCATATTTTGAGTCATAAAATTGCTCTTTTCTGCACGAACTAATTTTTGTATAGTTATAAATTTAGTCTAAATGAAAAGCCCATAAAAAACTGCCCTAGATGAAGTTTCTTCAAAGATTGACTTTAATCGTTAAGTTTGTGAACCTTGGTTCGAAGGAAATGAAAACGGTTATCAACATATAACCACCAGGAGCTATTTTAAATGCAATCAATACAAAACATATCCTAAACAATGGCTGTCAATGCAGTTTAGCGATGAGCGTTGAAGCGTGTTTGGCAGAAAGCCGTAGATATGATAAATGATGTTGTAGATCGTTTCTTAAACTGCGACCTACGAGGTCTCAAGGGTCCATTGATGCTATTCACGGTGCTACTTAATTTGAATGCTACCGTTTAATTATAATTTTTAAATATTGTTTAATTATAAAATCCACAACAGTAAGGCTTCGTGTAATTTTTGATCAGTGTTTATCCCGTTAATAGCAGGAAAATACAAACATGAGTAAGGTAATAGTGTTGTATTCAATATTGACGTACAATTTTCGACTGTTTCAACATTAGACTACTTTTATTAAAACCACATCTATTTCATCCTTGCAACAGAAATTTTATTTTATGTTCTATGATCCTTATCAAACCAATTTGCAATTTGTAAATTTTTCTTTATACTATTGCTTGATTTACGTCGAATCTTTAAGTAATTTGGTTCAACTATATCGGTATTTGTGAACCTTGGTTCAAAGCAAATGAAAATGGTTTAACAACATATAACCACCAGGAGATATTTTAAATGCAATCAACATAAAAAGTATCCTGAACAATGGCCGTTAATGTCGATTAGCGACAAACGTATAGCATGTTTGGCAAGAAAGCCGAACGAAAAGAAATGCTGTCTTTCAGTAGTTCTTAAATTACACCCTCCAAAGACCCGCAGAGGTCGAAATTAGCATCAGCTACTTAGGTGCCATTGGCAACCAATATTTTTTTCTTAGGTGCCGTTATGCTTTACTTGGTTGCAATTTGCAAATGCGTTCAATAACATGCTGAAATTTATACTAAACTATAATATGCATGAAAACAAGCTGATATATATGTACAATGCATTAAAATAATGCATTTTGAAATCACCTGCTAAGTTTATACAAGTACCATAATTACTATTAACTTAATTTAGTGACATAAAACCAAAAAAAAAAAAAAAAACAAATTCTAGATTTTAAAAGTATTAAAAATATTGACAAGATGCAAAAGAATTGCAATCTCGAACGCGATACGCAATTTTCCACAAAGTACAAGTTTAGTGTTGGAATGATTTCGAAAATAAATTTATTCATTAAAAGGAAAAACAAACGCAGAAAATAAGTTAATCTGAAGTGGCATGCGACTAATTGCCAAATAATATTAATATATTTACAAGATTCAAAGGGATTGAAAGGTCAAAAGCGAAAATAAACTTCCAGCAAAGCACGTGTTCATTGTCCGCATGTATTGAAAAAATAATATGTTATAAATTAAAATAAAAAAGAAAAAAAGCTAACCTAATCGTAGCATATGTAAAAATAACTTCTATATTTTAAAAGTATTATAATATCGGCAAGATGCAAAAGGATTGCAATATTCAAACACCGGAACTATTATTCCGAGAAGAACGTGTTCAGTATTGAAAATTGCATTTATGATGTGTTTTGAAAAACAATTAAGCGCAATTTAATAAATATCTTTAAAAATAATAATAAAAATAGAAAAAAGCGAATGAACCGCCTGCACTAATCAACAAGAAAACTACTTATTGTTTCGAATCTTGCAGTAGGACAACCATCGATGAATCCAGTATCTTCTTTTTTTCCAAAATCTTTACAGACTTTACATACCACCAGGTCTTCACCCTTTCTTTCCAACCACGGAAACTGCTTTTGCCACTTGATGAAAGTGGCAGCGTTGACACTTTTCCGTGTACATTTAGAAGTCGCATCTACTTCGTCATTATTTTTTTCTATTTCGACTTCATTGGCAATCCTTGGCCGTTTATTTCCGCTAGTATTTAGTGGCGTAAAATATGACTTTAAGTTACGTTTACTCATATTTTCAACAAATAAAAAATGAATGTAGCGATGATAAAAAAAAAAAGAAAAAAAGATGAGCGAAATCCTGTGCAAAAAAAAGGAATCCTCGTGCTTGCCGTGCGTTCGTGTTACGACGGGGGGTCGAACTTGAAACATGAAAAAGATCAGACTATCTGCTCAAACAACCCTGAGATGAGTCCGGTTTTGGAGGGGTGGGGCGATGGGGGGTAACAACACTAAGGGAACAAAGGGGAGAAAAGATTACTCCAGAAAGAGGAAGAATGGAGGGGTGTGCTTGCAATGACACTGGCTGCTACAGTTCGCAGGCAAAGGTGGGGGGGGGAATTGTTCAAGCTTTTCCGACTGAAAGCGATACTTCCAGGAAATTTTTCGCGATCGCAACGCACGCAGATGTTTTTGGAGACAAATCTTCCGAAAGTGAAAGCTTAGTAGGGGGGAAAGCTAGGCGTCACAGTGACGACTACGTTTCAAATCGCGGTCGTCAAAATGAAATTTACAATTGCAAAATATGACTAACGACCGCTAATTTCGAGCACTGGACCCAGGGATGCATTGAAATCACCATCGGTGTTTCTTCTTCAATTTGCTTGCGCATTTCGCTAATAAGTTTTCAAGTAATAATACCGTAACAGTAAACGAAATTTTGATCTGTACTATTTTCTATACATAAACAGCACAGAAAATACCAAAATGAGATAGGTATCATCGAAGTAGAATCTTCAACAGTTTTACAATTAGAATACTAAATTTATATTAAAACAACATCATTGCATCGGAAATATAATTTAGTATTGTATTATCCTTAAACAAAGCAATATGTATATGTTATTTATACTATTCCATGATTTACCTAATTCAGTTCACTTAAGTTTCACAGAAATCGCTCCAGGTTATCAGAGACCAGAGGTAAAAATACTAATATGGCTAATGAATTGCAAAATAATCATTTTTGTGCATAGTAGAGTAGATTTAATTTATCTTTCAAGGGGGAGGGGGATAGTCATGGGGTTCATTACATGTACATAAAACTATCATACTATTATTGCTAAAGTGTGGTAGAGTAAAAGACTGTGCACCTTTAAACTCGAAACCACACGAAAATTTAATACGGCGAAATTCATAGTTTTAGAAGGGTAAAAGTTTAAAGTTTGAAAAATGTAAAGAAATATTAATTTACATTTAAACTTTTAAAATGCATAAAATGTCTTCATTTTTTACGTAAACAAATTTCTTAATCGTTTAAAATATATCGAGCGTTAATATTACTTTAACGCTCGAAGCAATCGTACACCTGAAGATGCATCATCGCTGACTAGCAATAATTTTAAACCAGTTAGCGGGTATGAGGCAACTTTTGACACGAAGAGATTGCTATTGAAATTTGCATGAAGAAATATTACGCCACATTATAAAGTTTTTTCGTTTTAGTCTTCATCGTGAAATTAGTTGAGCAAAGCTCCATTTCCAGTTACGAGACTCTCAGTTCGATAACTTTTATTGTAAACAATCGAAAAATATTACTGTTTGTAACTACCACTAAGTAATTCAACCGTCATTGAAAGAATGCTGTAAGATGAAATTTTATACGTATCAGTATTATAGAAGCAACTCTGTTCACAGTGGAGGGATAAGGTGAAACAATTTGTATATCCGCTAATCGCAATACATCATTCTTTAAACTTCAAGAAATTAAAATCTCCAGTGAGACTTAAGTTCTGTATCACGATCAAAAAGTCAGAAGGGCAGGCATAGGCGATTTAGGACCGAGTTCCTGGGGGGGGGGGGGGGCAGGATTTTTTTTTGAGCAACATTTTAAATTGCCTCCCCCCCATGTTTTTGGTCTTTTCCTGCGATGCATAAGGCCATGCTTTTACTCTTCTTTTCTTTGGTGTGTCGTTTTCATTAGGGGAGAGGGGGGCACATGTGAACAAAAACGACATTTTTCTATATTTTTCATTATTGATTTGAGATAAAAAAGAAAAAGGTGCTAACTATGATAAATTAAACATTTGCTAATATTTTCATGCAGTTATCCCCCTTCTACAAGAGGAAATTCCAACCTAAAAATTAATTCTAAAAAATGTTACATTTTGTTCACATCTGCCCTGGTGGGGGGGGGGGGCAGTTGTAAACACACCTGGGGCACAAGTGAACAGATACATAAATGGTATAAAATGCACCTAAGCATATCTTTAAGTACTCTTTATTACACATTAATAAACACAATGAAAATATAAATAATGAGTACATAATAAATTAACTTGATTCAACGAACATTATAGCCTTGAAGTTTTACAGAAAAAGAAACTGAAGAAGTAGCTCGATATGTGCTACCTAAAATTGTAGGTGGGGGTAATTTTAGCAGAATATCATCAGTGTTTACCATCGATGTATCATCTGTTTCTGGAAATACAAAGGTTTCATTCTTCTGCTTCCTCATGAACTTAACATTTGCTTCATCACTCTCCATTTTCTCGATACGGCCAACATAGTGAATTTTTGTCTTTTTTGTAGTGAATTCTACGAGAACAAAGTCATTCACAGCTAAATTTTCTGGTGCAAGGTTGACTTCAGCACAAATTTCTTGATGGCTACTCTCTTCAAAGCTAATGTCGGACTCGGAGTCACTGACTGCTCCTTTTTCAACAGTTCAGCAAGTTCTAACTTTCTTTTCTTTGCAACTCGTTCACATTTTATCTTCATTTTCTCTGCCTTTTCTTCCATAGCTTCGACAATAATGTCTTTTTCGGGGGTGTCTGTTAAAATTCTTGATTTTCTTTTTTGACGCTGCTTACTTTTCCCTAGAGTGGAATCGTGAAATTCTATTTTAGGCAATGGTCTCACACATTCTGGGGTAGGACTTGAATGTGCATGGCAGCTGGTGGAGGCATCATCAGGATTAACTGGCATTAAACTTGTTATTTGAATTGGGATGAAATCAGCGTCAGTAAAAGCAAGCCAAGATATCGGCCAAATTCCTGGTTTAGAAAAACCCGATTTAATATTTTTGGATGTAAAGGCTGCTGTGAAAGCTGGTGAAGAACACTGACCAATTTCATATATAGTTATTCTTTTTCCTGGGTGTAATGTCAACCAGTCATTGAAAGAAGTTTTCAGTGCAGATTTAAAGGGGCTATAAACACCTACATCCAAAGGCTGTAAGCGATGTGAACAATAAGGGGGAATGTAAGAAGTACTATTCCATTCTCACGACAAAATAATATTACATTCAAACTGATATGACTTTCATGATTATCAAGTAGAAGCAAAACAGGATTTGCTGTGGTACAGCGGGAGTACTTTTGGAAGTGTTTTACAACTTCTAGGAAGATATCTGCTGTCATCCATCCAGTTTTGGATACTAACCCTAAGCTTTCTGATGGTGCTCCATTTAAGAAAATATCTTTGTATCTTTTTCTTGGGAATACAAAAACAGGAGGTACAGTGTTTTCCATTGCATTAGCTATACCACAAAATAATACAAGTTCACCTCTCTCGCCTGAAACATTTTGTCCAACTTGTTTCTCTCAACAAACCGCGATCACTTTTGGAGCCTCCAACAGAGTCGCGATACAGCTGATACTAACTTCAATTATTAAAATTTTTAATTATTCAATGTTTCTTAATTAGCCTAATCAAATAAAAAATTAAACAATTTTTGAAATTGAAATAACTAAAAAAAACAGTATGGGGCACATATAAACAGTTCACATCTGCCCCTACTTAGTGTGTTCACATATGCCCCAGATAACAACTTAAGCCTAATCTGATAAAAAACAATATTTCTTTCAAATTTTTTTTAAAAAATAGAGTACAAAAACTTATTTTATAAATCCCACTTCAAAATGAATCAAGTTCAAATCACAATCAAGATAGTGTTGAATGTGTTTTTACTCTGAGAACTTGAACATGAAAGTTTACTGGCACCTTCCAAAACAGAAGTTATTATGATAACTAAAAAACAAAGTGGTTGAGATCTTTGAAATTTCAGGCAGCTTACAGTACTACTGCTGCTATCTACATGAATTTTTTTCAGATTTTTTTCCTCATGTTATCTGGGTAAAATATGGTTTGTTCACATGTGCCCCATGTTTACATGTGCCCCCCTCTCCCCTAATCTGTGTTTTCTTGCTGTCCTTTTTTGAATTGACCTTAAGAGAGGTGACTGGTATCAAGAGAGTGACGCAGGGCTCCCTTTTAAGTGGGATAGAGAATATCTCCAAATTTAGGGGGTCCGGGGGTTTCTCCCCTGGAAATTTTGTAAAATGGATGTAAAATTGCATTTTGAAGCCTAATAAGGGTTAATTTTATTTTTTTTTTAAGTTTTATGATTTAAATGTGCTTTGTGATGTAAGTTAATACTTTAAAAGAAATGTTGTACAGGATTAGAAAATATGTGACATGAGAGTAACATACTACCTATTAGAACAATTCATAATTTATACACTTGATAAGAAATAAAATCGAAGCACACTTTGCTTAGGAGTTTCAAAGACTTGTCTAATTATTTTCAAGGTTTGGTTGGTTAGATTGGATGTTTTAGCCCAAGAACCGTAGTAGGTTATACTGTGCCGATTTTTTTCAAGGATTTTAGAACATTTAATAATTTAAGGCACTTCATTTGCACTTTCCAATCTCTGAAATTAAGCACTAGATTATACAGTTGTACAGTATTATTCAAACTTTGTTAAAAAAAAAAAAAAAAAACAGCTATTTTAAGTTTAAAAGAAAAAATAAACTATAGAATTCTCTCATTACAACAACCTTTTTTTTAATTATAAGCAGTGCAGAAAACGAAAAGGAATAGAGATAGTGTATCATTTTTCCGGGTTAAACGGATTAACAATATGCAGTAGAAGCAAGATAAAAGCGATCAATACAAAAGAATTTCCAAAATACTGCATTCGGGATTAAATAAATAGCAAGATATGAAACATGTGAGTCACAAAAATTTATTTCAAGTAATATGTTACATACGTAAAAAACCATGATTTTTACACTTTTGATCCACGATGTAGCAAGGAGCTAAATTTGACATATTTTGGCATTCCTCTCAATACCATTTGTTAGAAATTTAAAGTTTAAGGTTTGTAGCCACGCTTTTCCAAATATTCAAGGTTTTCAAGCACTTGAAGATGAAATTAGTTTTTTCAAGCACTTTCCATTTCTCAAGGAACAAATCATGCAATTTTTTACGAGTTACGGACCCACTTCAAAGCAGTGGCCCGAAGCTATAGCTTGTTTATCTTATAGGCAAATCCGGCCCTATTACCTGCAGATTTCTGTAATTTTTACCAAAGTTCATCAGTTTTTTCGGTTAAAGGATTTTTACAATTTTACCAATCTGAACGTGTGAATCCAAAGTTCTTCAAAATCTTTCGTCTGTAACAACACAAAATATCTAGTTTTTGAAATCACGCAAATTGAAAATAAACATTCTGAAAAGAAAGAAAACAAATCATAATGAGCAGATCGTTCTGTTAGCGCAAATGGGGGAGGGGGGGTTCCCTTTGTTTTAGGTTCTAATTTAAAAATAATCGTCAATTATTATAAGTGTTGCAGCTAAATGCATAGCTCGTTTTAACTATATTTTCATTTGTATACTTGCCCAAATGGTTTTCAGTCTAAAATAGTGAATTTAGGCATATTTTCAGCACCCCAGTGACAACTGTACTATTTGTATTTAATGTTTTTTTTCTTTTCTCCCATCAGAAAAGGACATTCACTATCCTCTTCATTTACATTGAACTATTCAAAAAAAGAAAAAAAATAATGATTTTTTGTTTTAAGATTTTGGAAGATGTGTTGTTAATATTTAAAGTCCTCCCAAAACTGGGGGGCATTGCCCCTATGGCCCCCTCCTATAAATTCACCCATGTCCTTCTGAACTAGTCAAAAAAGAAAAAAATAATGTTAAAAACTTTTTGGAAGAAATGTTGTTACTATATAAAGTCCTCCCAAAACTGGGGGGGGGGCATTGCCCCCCTCTGCCCCCCCCATAAATCCGCCCATGAGGGCAGGTGATTAAGTACTTTAAATGCATGTGAAATTTACCTATTTCCCATATAGATAATTTTATGTTGCATGCTTAAGGTTGGGTTCATTCAAAAATGTATTTCATTTTGCTGCTGGAAGGGAGACTAAGAATTGTATTTAGGAGCAAGATTTGAGTTAAATTTAAGAATTAGAAAATTTTGAATAATTTAACTTTTTAGTACTTTGATTACGTTTCTAAACGTGGAAATACATTTCCTTCGTTTTGAAGCTGTGTATATGGGGAGCAGAACGTGCAACAAGCTTTGTAAAACATAAACAAAAGAATTGTCTATTTAACAGTTGTAAGTAGAAACATGACGGTTTTTTTCTTTCTTTTAATTTCTTGGCCTGCAAATAATTAAAAAAAAAAAACCACTCGGATAGTAACCAAAATGTGCACGCCTATTTCTTTTTCTATAAGGCAGTTAAATTGACGGGTTTTATATAGTTCGTTCCATAAGTTCGCGTGCATTTTTAATGCTTTATGTATCTTAAAATAATAACTGTAACTGTTTCTATGGCAACTATTATTCAGTGGAACCATTCCTACCCCTAATGACGACTGTGCCTCTGCAAATTAAAATTTCGATATTCTCAAAGGAATACTTCAGAGCAGCAAACTTAAATAAGTGATCTTATTACCTGCATCAGTTTGAGTTATCATGTACAACATTTACGGCAAGTGTGAGGTTTTAAAATTTGAAATAAAATTTTAATCTAGACAAATTTTGAATCGTTGCAAGACACCAATATTAATATCTAACTGTCATTTTTACCTACGAAAATAGAAATTTGACATAAATATAGGAAATAAAATGTAGTTGACGTACGTCTTTTTATGCAATTTACACTTTTCTAATATTACTCCATGGCATGCTACTAAATTGCCACGGAAAGGGCAAACAGACACATTTTGTGAAGTTATTTATACTATGTGAACATTTTCTACGGAATATGCTTACTTTCCTGAACACTTACAAAAAATTATAACATGAGTCTACCTAACACGTGAAACCTTGAAAGTAAAAACACCGCCAATTATCCGTAAAATGAAATGTTAACGGCTATTAATAACAATGATCGAATTAATTATTTTCTGTACAGTGGACTATCTGTTTAGCTTTTGGGCCATTGAGGATGATTTTCATATCTAAAAATATTGTAACAGTGGCATATTTTGCATATATTTGTAACTGATAAAAGCCAATGAATTTATTAACGACTCTTTCTAGGAAAACACTCCAAGATTTTTTTTTCCAGGATAAAATGTATGTGAAGAGTACTATAGCATGCTTTAATGTCTTGAGGTATACAAAACCGTCAAAGGCAGCACAACGGTTTTTGTATTCAAAGCACCACGCAAAAGGTTGTCCCACAAGATATGCAAGACAATCATTTGTCTCTGCATTAAGACATTGGATGTACCGCCCGTCTGATTCAACCGCAGACAACGTGCCAGTGGACACGACAGAACCAAAGAATATCATTGACAGAACCCCGATAACATGTCTCATTGCTTTTTCGTTTTAACATGATGCTATTTTTCCTGCAAATGCTCAACTTTCTGTGCTATTTAGTCTTTTGAAAATTTGAGCCTAGAGTGGTGTGAATGCAGTTTTTTACTGTCATTTAGATAGAATTCATCCATTTAATTATCTAAATGATATGTTGCATTGAGAAGCACCGGGCAACCCCGGGTAATAAGCTAGTGTTATATATTGTACATGAGAAATATAAAAACATAGTTTTTCTTGTTCCATTTTTTTACTTGAATATAGTGCTTGTTTTCAACAAAAGACCTTTTTTTTCTCCAATCGTATATTTACACTTAGTCATTTCAGGGAAAGGGGGGTCCGGACCCCCCTGGACCCCCTTGGCTATGCCACTGGCAGGAATCTCACATTCAGATTAGTTTCAAGGAAGATATCTCTGAGAAATTTATTCAAAGTTCCCACCATGTCACCTTGGAATTTTAACCCCTGCCTTTTAAAATAAGGAAAATATCTTTTATCCCTCATTTTCTTCACCAAATAAGTAAAATTTTCATTGCTTTTGTTCTTAATATTTGTTGTATTTGAAATTTAAAACCAATTTTCTTTCAGGGTATTATCCTTGAAATTGGTGCAACTATTTTTAGATTGCTTGAAGCCGCAGAAGCGCTTGAAATTACCAAAGAAGATAAAAATGGAAACATTAAGGAATTTGTATTTAGTAACCTTGAATTCTTTTTAAAGCCAGGTATTTTTACTTTACATAGTTCCCAAGATATATCATTTTTTTATTGAAATATTTTTAAATGTTATGACTGTGTTTATTAAGTCTTTGATTGCGTTTGAAACTATTATTTACTTAAAAGTGTTAAAATAACTACCAATGTATTTTCTTTGACCTATTTATGAAACAATGTTCTATAAGTAATTATATGCTTAAAAAAGTCAAGTAGATAATAAAATTATTACATATTGTAAAAAAAATTTAGGTTTTAAATTCCTCTAGTAAGAGAGAGAGCGTATGGATTGTTGCAAAACCTGCTATTCGCAATATTTCAACTTGGGCCATTTTTTGCAATGGGTTTTATTTGCGTATACATATTTTGTTGTTCATGTAAAAACCCTGCTTGTTGGTGTGAATCAAATGTGGTAACTTTTTTGTTTTGCAATTGGATTTGTAGAAGGAAGCTGTGTTGATAGGACTTAATAAATATATACAGTATAACTCCGATTTAAAACGATTACCAAGGAACTGAAAAAAAATATCGTTAAATCAAGGATATAGTTAAACCAAGGAAAGCATAGACATTCAATGCAGTCAAATCTAGACCAGATGGATGTATCATTAAATTGAAGAAATTGTTTAATCGGGTACTGTTAAATCGAAGTTACACTGTATATATATATTTTTTTACTTCAAAAATATTTTTCTGCTGCACAACACATTCAAGCACACAAATTAGGTTTGGGGGAATTGTAATAGAGGAAATGTTTACACATACACACAAAAATAAAAATAAAATAAATAAAGAAAAAAATTATGTATGTATGAAAAAGTTTCTTTTGTTAGTAAATTTTAATGTTATACAAGGATATCTCATGTAATTTTTAAGAGCAAAAAATAAGTTTCTTGAAAATTAAATTTGTTTTTTGTCTTTTTTAACTTGTTAAACCTTTAAATTCTTATAAATTGTATTTTATGTATGAAATTTGGCAACAAGGGTTCAAAAATATCATGATATTTTCGAAAATATCGAAAATATCCGATATTTTGATATATATAGGATATTTTGATATAATCGGATATTTTCAATTAGCACAAACTAAAGTCTTCCAAATAGAAAATGCATTCTTAAATCACTCTTGATTTCCTTATATTATAATTGCAATATGTAGGCTTAAAACATTAATGTTTCTTTCATTACTTATATCTAATATTTCACTTTACATTTCTATCAATTTTAATGGAGTTTTTTTTAGCACTAGCTGTTTTATTAATTTTTCTTCTGTTAGCTACTTTTACAGTTAATATTTAACCAAGCATTTTTTATATGAATTAAAATTGTTGCATTACTAATAATTTTATGAATATAAAATACAAGTAGAATGGGAATATTATATTACAGTGAAGCACCGTTTATACGTTTTTGAAGGGACCGTATGGAAAAAGCGTATAAATGAAAAAAACGTAAAATAGGTCTAGGTTAATGTGCATTAGACTTTGCAGGGACCAATTTAAAAAACCTGTAATTGATAAAAACGTATAAAAGAGAAACATATAATCGGTGCTTCACTGTACTTTGTTATATTAATGATGTATTAATACATAACAGAAATATAGTGCATATCTTTCTGGTAATTTTAATAACAAATGAACACTATAATTATGATTAATATACTTTTTTTATTGAAAATACTGTAGTTGAAAAAATAAATATCGGATATATATCATGATATATATCGGCGAACCCTGTTGGCAAGTGATACTTTTTAGGCTTATCAAATAAATCTATGCTGCTTAATTTATGAGATTGCTGAGTTGCTTTATGTAGCACATGTTCAAATACAGAGATCGGTTAACTGGGGCTCACTGAGGACTACTCAGAAATGTTCTAGAGTTACCGTTTAGCTGATCGTATACCAAAGTATTCAGTGGACACTCACCGCAACAACATCATCAAACATCAGGAAATTATCGTCTGGGTTAACCAGTTATGAACAAAATAATTTTTGAGCTTTTATATGATGCAAAGTTTTATGTTTTGGAAAAATTGTAAACTTGAGAAAATTTTCACGCCCCTGTTCTTATGTAGTTAAAATTTTAATTAAAGTTGAAAGTTGTGATTGAAATAGCTAAGGATTTATAAGCCTTATTGCAGTTTCATTCAAGGCCTGCAGGATGCCGTGTTAGCCTAGTCAGAAAATAGGGCTTGGCCGGGGCCATCGTGAAGTCAGTCGGTTTCCCTCTTTCTACCGGGCCTGCTTCAAGATTTAATTGCGCAATCCACGTGATCCCATACTTTTAAGCGCTTCATCCCTTCTCTTCAAACTTACAATTCGATATGGAGCACGAAAGTCTTAAAACTTCAGTATCTTCAGTTGATTTTGACATATACACAGCAAACAATAGTTCTCATACATATTTCATTGAAAAAAAGATCAGAAAGCAATATAAATAGTGCAATGGTATTTTTGATTATCATACATTTAAGTATTTAACATATGTACTTTTTATGTTTTGAATTGTAATTATTCTTTTAAATTTTAATTGAGTGCGACAAAAATGCTGTAAGTTCAGATTACTGCTGTCAAAACTTAAATAAAGAAAACAGATTATTCATTACATTTTTGAAATTTGTGAGATACAATAATCTGAAAATAAATCTTTTGGTAGTTGATCAGTTTAAATTTGGTGTTTAAAATGACCAACTTCGAAAATTCTCAGACCTTTTAAAATTTATTAACATTTTAGAAGTAAGATCCTGATTTTACAAAATTTCGTCTTTTTGCTTATGATTATGTTAATCTTATTTGGTCGAAATAATCTGAAAATTTCAACCAGAACGTTCAAGAATAGAGTAAAATTCAGTGAGAAATTTTTTTTTCAAATAATACATAACACATTTCGAGAGTACACACTTTATTTACAAACATAAAAAATAGCATAAAACAGCTTTAAAATTGAACAAATTCAGTGATAATCTGTTACTAACGATGTGACAAAACTAATAAGCACAAAAGTTACTAATGTACCCATAAGCTACAAACTAAGGGTTTGTGTTCTCAAGTTTTCAAAAATTTGAATATTAAAAAACAATAACAATGATCGTAAAAATGTAAGTTCAGAGGAATTTGAACATAATTCCCCAACACATTTATTAATTGCAATAATGGTTGTTTATGTGAATTCCAGCCAAGTTTCATATGAAATCTGAGATATAACTGCCTCTTTAACTATTTTATGGAAAAAAAAAAATTCATGAGAAATTAGAAATGTAATCACATGAGGTTTCTAATTAACCAATTCAAATCCTTAATATGACACTTGAGACAGTCACTATGATACTTGAAAGTTGTTAAGAATGAAATTCGTATTTTTGTCTTTAAAGTACTTTTAAGTTTTTAATAGCAAACACTTGGATGAAATTATTTGCGATACACAGTACATTGTTTGAAAAATTATGCTGTGTAAACCTGTTGGCTTATTATGATTATATATTTAATAAATATATAACCATTGTATATGTTCATATTTCATAGTAAACTCAGAAAAATTAGAAAACGCATTTTGATCAGTTTAAAATATTTGATATCTATTAGGACTTTATTTTTATGAATATATTTCAAAATCACCCCCTATCGATTTCGTACATTCAACACAGTACTTTAAAACTATTGAAACTGAAAAGGTCTATTTAAACATACTTGTGCTTTAATGTATACTATTTACACATCGTGTCACACAGGTACCTTTTTTAAAATCTTTCCGCATAAAATTAGTTGAAATAAATTCAATTAGACTCATCTTTAAAAATGACCTAAATCTTACATTTTCAAACATATTAACCTTTAGAACTGTCAATTTTTATTGTTAACTTACTTTCCTGTCAACGAAAATTAACTAAATCACAACATTAATTTGATTAACAAATGATAATAATCAGAATTCTGAACGATTTTTAGTACATGTAAATGTAGTCACTTTTTTGTGATTCAGACTAAAATTAAATTGCTCTTTTATTAACAGGCAGATACCCTCACACGTTTTTTACGAAATATAGAATAAATAAATCAAATAATACTATAAAAAGAAAAATATTACTTACTCAATTTTTAAGGCATTATCTCCTGTTAGAATTTTGAATTTTCTAATTCTCACCCAAGTCTGCATGTCTGTAACGGACAGCAAACTCGACTCGAACTAAATGCTCTTTGTAAGCAAACGCCGTTCTGTCGATAGCCGCTGGCCGTAGGGTTGGGGACCATGGGATCACTTGGATGACTCATCCCAGGAATTCGCTCTCTTGAAGCAGGCCCGGTAGAAAGAGGGAAACCGACTGACTTCATAATGGCCCCGGCTTGGCCCTTGAGAGGGCTCGACTGGGAGTCCAAGTATATAAGTATTATAAGTTTTTTGGGGGCAGGGTCCCCAGGCAACCACAGTGACAAGGGGCCCGCTTTGGTTCTTGACGCCAATGGTTTCAGTTTTATCATCCATTGTATCCAATTCATGTGACATTGTAAGCATGCCACTCTTTGTAGGGATCAATTTTTCTAATTAAAAACTAAACTGGTTTGCGGAGTCTGTTGCGTTTTTAGGTTGCCTCACATTGAGTGTTTTTTGTGTAATTTGGAAATAGTGTATAAATTGCATTCTTTGTTGAGTTAGGCAGTACTAATAGGATATTAAATTATGCAGTGTTGTGCAAACAGAAAATTTTAATTAGCCACCTATGTATTGTTTCAGGATTTTACTTGAAGCGAAATTGGGTGCCATAGAACATTAACAAACCTGAGCTTTCGATTTATGAATGTCAGTCTCCTAACTTTTTAGCACACTTTCCTGTTCCCACATCCATTTTTAATGCTTTATTTTCACTTTCACATTCCTTATGTCAGGTTCCTTCCAAATGACAAGTACAAGAATATATTTTGATTCTCCTTTCTTACAATTCCTTTGAAAATAGCTTGAGCTTTTTCTAGGTCCAACCCCAATAAAAGTATCAGTCTCAGTTAAATAATTGTAGGCTAATTAAAATTGTAGGCTAAAAAAAAGCTTAACTCTCTTTCCATTTTTTATTTTTTGGTCTTTTTATATTTTATTTATTTTTCAAAAATGTTTTTTTTTTTTAAATTTATTTATTTTTAATTACTATTATTATTTCATAAGAAAAGTTTTGTTCTACACTAATGAAATACACGCACACATGCACAAACAAAATAAACAAATTAAATAAAATATAAACACAATAGAATAAACTGAACAATTTTCATTAAAACTAAATCAATAAACAAAGTTAAATAAATAAATTTTAAAAAACTTACAAATCCCCCTGGAAAGATTTTGATGGTGCAACTTGCACCATAATTCCCCTCTGTGGCCACTACTGTAAGGAAATGCCCTGTTTACTTCCTTACGCTCTGAAAAGAAAATTGTCTCCTGGAAAAATTTATCACTCAAATCTCAACATAGTTATGTTTTAATTAACCCTAAACAAGTTTTGATTAGTTTTTTTCTTGATGCTCGCACATACTTGTATGTAAACTTGCAGGCAACCAAAAAATGCCCTTTGATCATCCTTGAATGAGTTTTGATGAATTTTGTCGTGATATTTGTGGTCTATGTGTGAGTGTACGTACATCAGGGTTGGCAAGTTTCTGCCGAGGTGGTTAAAACCACTGGTAGAAACCGGTTTAAACCAGCATGGCAAAAACCATTTTCCGCCACTTTGCGGCAGAAACTGGCAAAAACTCACAAAATGAAAAATTAATTCTTGATATACAAAGAAAATGCATGGAAAAAATAATTAATTGTTAACCAAAGTACTGTAATTTTATTACAAAATTATCACAGTTCAAAATCAAATGTTACATTGTTTGGACCCTGCAATTGCCTCTTAGAAAGGGTTGTTTCAAAAATCTAAACAGGCTCTCAATTTACTACGCACAAAAGAGAAATTCTTAGAATATTCTTAAAACAGAAGAGCTAACAGACAATGCATCAAGGAGCAAGCAATGTTCATGAAACTCTCATCTATTGTATAATTGGTTCACCATGTAATAACTGGGGTTGTGGTAAAATTTGGCTGAAAAAATAAGTTTTGAGAAATGGAGCCAATTTGTTTTGCAAAGCTGTGACATTAGGTACAAAATTTGGGCAAGTAAAATTCTGGCGCTTTCTTCTTGAAGCAATTTCAATCACAAACAATTTACAGGAAGCATATAAGTGAGAAAATTATAATCAGTAATGCGTGTTTAATTCTGTATGTCACTCCTCTTTCCTAAGCACCCCTGTATGATTTTTCATCCTTTGTTAAATTAATCCAAATACTATGAGCCTCTGCAATAGGAAAGTTCCCTTTCTGAACTAAATCAAGGGCACTAGCATGGGATTTTATTTTTTTAAATAATGAAATGATGTTTAATTTTTTAGTTTACTTAAACAAATATCATTTACTAATTACTTGGGTTATTAAAGACATTTTTAAGTTTTTATCAGTTTCTGCCAGTTTTTACCGGTTATAACCAGTTTCTGCCACTGGCACGGCAAAAACTAGTTTCTGCCGGCAGAAAGCCAACCCTGACGTACATACCTCACACTATACAAAAACGTTAGTAATAGAAGGATAAGATTACATATATATGCTTCATACAGCATCAAGTTTTGCACTTTCTTTTTTGATTGCAATCGGATATTCTAAAAGAGCTCTTTGTTTGTTCTTTGAGGCAAAACAATGTTTTAATTTCAAGCTTTTTTTTGCATCAACTTACTTCCTACTGTCTCTGAGGCATCTCTTAATCCATCTCTAACAGTCAATGAATATTTTATGCCACTTGGCAAGTACTACTGACATAAACCTTTCAATATCTTTTTATTACCTCATTGTATGTTGTTCGGGAAGTTCTATGTAGCAAAATATTTCAATTTTCAGATTAAAACATTTTTTGTCTATAAAAAGGAGAACGTAAATATATCGACAAAGTACCACAAATTAAGCGGAACTTTCGACTTTTGTGACTCGGATTTTTGGAACTCTACTATATTAAATTCTCTCTTTTTTTTGTATAGTGATATTGTACTTTTTTTTAATGACTTTCTATAAATTAACTTATTAATTTTTGACTTGATACATCATGGTATACAACTTTTTTTGCACATCATTTTGTTTCTCATCAAATTTTTGACTTATTTCAAAAATATTTATTCATTTTTGTTTCACAGGTTTAGATATGAACAATCTTTTGAGCACTGCTGAAAAACAAAGAATTATCTTGGAAGAATTACTTGGCATCAGGTCAATGGAAAAACGAGCTCTCACTGGGTATCCTAATATTCAGTTGTATCCTGGACAGTCTATAGGTAATACATTTATATATGTGTGTGCTTTTCTACCTTTTTCCACACACACACTTAAGAAACTAAATTGTTTTCATTCATCATATTTTTGTGTTTTCCTGTATATGATAATGTGTTTTTTGTTAAAATTATTCCTCTTTTTCTGTGATTCTTTATTTGATAATAGCTGCTTCGTTTGAGGTTGCATGGTCTGGCTGGAAGATGCAACATGTGTCACTTACCATTTGGCAGTTAACACATTTTCAACCATCAGGCATGAATAAAAGAAGCGAAATGTAGGGCAAAAGTTTGTTTCACAATATTGAAATTAGTTACTAAAAAATCTCACTTCAGTAAGGACATTAGTCCCTAAAAACTGCCTGTCTAATTAGGGCATTAGTCCCTAAAAGAATGCCAAGAATCTTAATCCCTCAATTGTTACACTTTTCCTTGACTAAGAATGGAACTTAGGTTTTGTGATGCATGCCTAAAATTTTCTTTTCAATAAATAGGAGAATTATAGCCAAAATTGTGACTTTAAAATAAATGCAATAGTCCTAAAATATTGTCAGCAGAAGCTATGAACATTCAGTGGAAAGAAAGACAGCAGTACCAATAAGAGGAACTCCCAAAAAGACTTTTTACTATACCAACATTTGTCTCAAAAAAAAAAAAAAAAACTCTCACTAGCATGAGAACAACAATCCGTAGGAACCACAAGCAGGTGGAGGACAATGATTCATAAATGAAAACAATGGCTCCCTTAAAAACTTTTGCTAGAATAGAAACAACAGTCCCTGAAAATTCCAATTAGAATGAGGACAATAGTCCCCAAAACAAAGATTCAAAACAAAGAAAATTTTTGAAGTAGCATCAAGTGTATATTTAAAAAAATAAAAGTAAAAAAAAAACCCATTAGAATCGAAAAAACAGCTCCAGTAAATTCTCTTGAATAAGCACAATATGCCCCAAAATTCCCCATTGGGAAATAAGGACGCCAGCAGCCCAAAATCTACATCAGCTTAGATTCTTCTTAAATGATGTTAAAAGTAAATTTTTGGTCTTGATTAGATTTAATGCAACAGTAATGAAAATTTCAATTATAAATGCAAAAATTTTCAGCGATTGTCTCTAGGCTGCACAAACAAATAAATTAATGTTAAATTACAAAAAAAAAAAATCAAAAGAGGAAAATGATATATCTCCCCCTATTGGAGAAGCTAAAAAACAGTTGAAGAATTTTAGTTGTACACACTTGAGCAAAAATGACTACAGCATGGCATTAATTCAGCTAAATTCACCGCATAAAAACAGTAACTGGCGCAATCAATTTTAAATGTCAAATTTAAAATTGATTTTCTCTTCCTAAGAATGCTTATAACTTATTTCCTGGTTCCCCTCTGTACTTGTCTACCATGAGTAGAAAATTTAAGGAGGGTATTTTTTACGTTCTTTACAATGAAACTAAAATTAAGACAATACCCAATGCCAGACTAGGGCAAGCAAGTTGAGATCCTTACCTCCAGCGCCAACTTCTAGTAGTAGGACGACAAAATCTCCCTATTTTTGGATTTTTTCATTGAAACTGGATATAAAAACTTGAAAAAAGATGGGTTAAGGGGACAGTTTCATGGTTTGTACCAGCTCAGAAAATCATAAATTCTGCTTTAACAGGGCTGTATACAAGAGAGGGTAGGTTCAATCCCCTCCCTCCCCCGGCCGAAAATTCGTACAATTTATCAAAAGTCAGTTCAATATGAAGCCATTCAAAATAAGTTAGCCAAAAGCGAAGTCAGCACTGACTGCAGATAACTGGCGTCAATATTATGATTATGCCATGGATATAATGATGGATTGCTGGTCTAATGTCTATCATTCATACATTCCTGTTTGTGAAAATTGCAACACTATGAAGGACTTAGGCGATTGAGCTGAAAACTGCAGGAAATGTAAAGTAGGGCATGATATGCAAATGATTAGAATTGCAGACCGGTAGCGCATGCGTATGCTGAGCAGTGCCCTCTGAATGGCGGATCGAATCGAATATAATTAGATGACTGTAGCGAGGCATGTGTAATTATTGGTATTATATGCTACAGTAAACACTAACTGAATCTTTCCTATGCCTGTTTTAAGGGCATAGTTTGAGCGGGGCAGAATCGTCGGCCTTCATGAAGCTGGATTGTCTTATCGTGCAATAGCCGCTTGAGTGCAGCGTAACAGCATTAGCACAATCATGCGTGTTTGGAAGCAGTGGACGGACAAGGGTCGGACTGCTTGGAAATCCGGGAGTGGACCCCAAAATGTGACGTCAGCTCGCAACGACAGACACCTTATGTACCTGGTGCGTATAGCGCTGAGGGACCGCACAGCTTCTTCTAGACAATTGGCAGCACATTGGTCAACAGCTACAGGTGTTTCATTAAAAAAAAATGTTACATTTCTTTAAAAAATGAAGTTATAACTTGTGATTAGTCGAAGACCAGCTTATTTTTTTCATTGTCATTAATATCACCGTATTCTGACACTATCCACCTACAAACTACGATAGTCATTTCGTTTCTTTCTTTTTTTACTTTAAGGTTATTATTATTAAAATTAAAAACGTTCCTTCAGGCAATGGGGGATTTAATCATATATTTATTTATAATTTCTTGACTCCAACTCAGCACTTTTGTTTATTTTCTATTAATCAGATAACTCATGTCTGATATACTTTTTCAGTTCAAGTTTGTAAAAATAATCATATAATTGATTGCATCTATCCCCTTCATGAGCCTTCAGAGTTAGAAACGTTGAAGAAAAACTGGTCCTTTACCAAAGTCCCTATTGGTAAGGTCTTGCTTATATTTATTTGCTATAATTATATAATAAATTTTTTATGTAAGATAAAAAGTGACCATACACACACACACATACCGTATTGCCCTGTATCATCCAGCATGTCAAAAAAATTGAGGCTGATCTTCATGACCCTAAATTCAAATTATTTGACATACCAGATTATTCAAGGTTCATTTTGCAAAAAAAAAAAAAAAAAGAAAGAAAGAAAGAAAATAAAAAAAAAAGTAAACTGAAAGAAAAAAAAACGTATGTTTACTCAATAATACAAGTATTTAAACAAGAAAAATCAACATGCTATAAGATCAAAAGAATCACACATTTTAGAGTATCCAATTATTTTCAAAATGCAGCTATTTGAAACACCTGTTCCAAATTCGACGTTCCAAATTCCAAATGAATTGATAAAATTGATTTTATTTCAACTCTGTACCTTGTAGCATGGGTGTTCATGTGCAAAATTTAAAGGGGGGGGCTCAGATATTTTATCGATGGTTTAGTAGGATATTTTCCCCATAGAAACCAATTTCAGTACAGATTAGAGTTATTAAAGTTTGACATTTTTAATAAATTATTCATTAATGGCTGGAGAAGAAATGCTTTTACATTTTTGCAAAGAAAAAAGTACTAAAAACAAGGAAGTTCCAAATTATAAAGAGGGGCCAGGGAGGGATTGAGCCCCCACTTTCCCCCCTATATGGGCGCCCTTGCCTTGTGGCATTTAGCAAACACTTCTTAAGCTTTGAAATCATTCAGCAACTTTATCTTTTATCAAGATGTAGCATTATGAATGTGTTTATACTTATTTGTATTCATTTTTTAAATTTAATAAACCAAAAACCTTATACTTATGTACATAGCTAAAGTGTTGAGTTATTTTGTAATAAATTCAAATTAATCGTTGTTGCCATCTATTAATCATTACAATTGATTTGGATAGTTGATTCAATTTATGTACTAAATTATATTCAACTACAATCAATAATGCCTTTTCTTTTGTAAAATATTTATGTTGTCTTATAAATATATCTAGCAGTGTGTATATATATATACATACATACAGTAGACCCTCGTTTTACGCGGGGGTTAGGTTCCGTAGATAAAATAAATACTTCATTTTAGTGATGACTCATGGTATAGTAAGTTTGTGTGTACTTATATCGATTTCTATGCACAACATGCATAAAGAAAACATAAAGTAATTTTCTGTTCTGTTTATAAAAAGGAGCTGGCTATGATAGTCTTTTGGCAGTCATTAAGAATTTTTCTCTCTAGTTCTTTGTAGAGCATTAACACATCTCTGATCACTTGCATTATTTCCATGATAGAATGTTCCTTTAACTAAAAAATCAGAAAGATCATTTCTACTGTCTAGGAAATGGCTCAAAATTTTCAATGTGGCCGTTTTTGGTTGTGTGTCACCGATGTCTGTATCCTCGTTGGTTTTGTCCTCCTTTGTCACTCCTAAAAGCTATTCTTCCAGTGAGTTCTGAATTGCATAAGTTTAATAACTTTACTTCTGGAAAAGCTCTGGAACCAATCACATAAAATGTCACCAGTAGCCAAAACTCGATCATTAGCACGCCAAAATGCAGTTTATTACGTCTAATCTGCAATCTTTAGAAGTTTGAATTTTGAAAGAGGGAAACATTTTATCTGTTTGCATTGCCGCATTCGCGTAAAACCGAAACTCATCCGCCTAAAATAAAATAAAGATATCAAATCTTAAACCGCATATAATCGAAACCATGCAAAATAAACTCAAGTAAAACGAGGGTCTACTGTGTATATATATATATATATATATATATATATATATATATATATATATATATATATATATATATATAGTTTTCTATAACTCTAACTTATAATTTAATGCCTCATACTGTTCTAATAACTTGGCTATTAATTGAAAATAATTTGCACAAAGTTTTAATTTTTAGATATTAGTTGTTATTTATTTTTGTAGGTGATGTCAGAAATTACTTTGGTGAAGCTGTGGCATTTTATTTTACATTTATATGCTTTTATACATGGGCTCTTTTACCTCCTGCTTTTGTTGGTATGCTCCAAACTGTGATATCTTTTGATATATCCCGATCTCATGTGCCATTTGCAATATTTAAAATGATTTGGCTCACACTCTTTTTGGAATACTGGAAGAGAAAAAGCAATGAATTAGCTTACACCTGGTGCACTCTTAGGTTGGTAACCATTCCAAAACTTCACCCTACATTTCGTGGTAGATATATGGAAATTGATCCTGTCACCAAATTATATGTGCCTGTATACCCTGCTTATCGACGACATTTCAAGGTAAATTTTTATATATTTTTTTAAAACTCATGATTAACTCAATGGATGTTTTTTTTTATTATTTGAAAAAACTAATGCCGAGAAAAATACAAAAAATAAACTCATGTGAAATAATGTTCTGTATTTTGTCTGTCAACAATATACAAGACATAGTAGTGACAAAAACAGGGTGGCGACAGATCAGGGAAATCAGGGAGATCAGGGAAAAGTCAGGGAACTTTATTAATCAGGGAAAAGTCAGGGAAATATCAGGGAATTTTGAAAAAATAACAAAAAATCAGGGAAAATTGATTTTGTGAGAAATTTTTTTTTTGCTTTACAAAATTAAGTACTCTAATTCCCTACGCATTTTTCGCCAATTATCTGTTGAAAAAAAAATGTAAAATTAATGAGATGCGATTATACACTGCCGCATATTTGTGCATCTTTTTTCCTCAACGTCAAAGTAATGAATCTTATTTATTAACCACAGATGAACTTCCTACGATTGCTTCTGTGTCTGTTAGGTTGTTTATTTTACCTAGTTTGAAATTTCCTTTACGCTTTCAATGCTACGTAAAATAAACAACCATACAGGCAAAGAGGAAGCCTTCTTTAATGCCTTAGCTCCTTTGCCTTTATTCCATTGTCTCGAAGTAATTAGCGTACTGTAATCACGATTTCAAGAAAAAAATCTTTGGTTTTTGAATTAATACTATAAAAGCTTAAAAGTTATTACTTCTTCGCGTTTTTAATTTAGTTGCTAAAATTGAACTTTCAATAAAAAATACTTTGTTTTTTGCCGTTATACTATTTGTTGTCACCGCAGATCATAAAGGATTTTTCTTCAGATTTAAGTGATTCTTTAGTTTTATAACCAAGTTGTATTCTTCTTTTAAATATTTTAAAATTAACTAATTGCTTCTTTTCTTCTTTTTTTTCTTCTTTTTTTCTTCTTGCATTTCAAAATTGTTTGTTACAAAAGCAATCTAAGATTTTTTTTTCGTTACATACTGAAATCATTTGAAATAGAGTTAACTTGTGTACTTAAGTAAATATCTTTATTTTTTATTGTTAAAATGCTGTATTCATTCATTAAAACCTATGTTCTTGATTAGGGAAAAGTTCCCTATGAATGGATGTCAAATGGTTTCATCTGTTTTGCATAAATATGTCAATTAGTTATATAAGAATAACTACATTACTTCCATTCTTTCACTATTACTTGTTATTCTTGCAACAATTATTACACTGTTTAAAAACTTAGTTCTAAATAATTTCAATTACTTTTTAGTTCTATCATAAATACACATAGTACGTTTTTAAGAGTGATTTTAATAGTTTCTTAAAATTCTTATGTTAAGTGGTTTGTGGAAGTAAAGTTTTTTTTTAAATTTTTCTATAATCTTTCCATGTAGAAAAATTTAATATACTGTTTTGTCGGTCCCCCCACCCCCAAAAATTGACTTGATATGTTTTTTGTAATCATTTTGTTAAAAAAATAGCATCTTTTTAAAATATATCTTTAGTTCAACAACTTTACACAACTTAAAACGTTTAAAATACTGCATCTTGTACAAACATACAATGGATTTCATGTAGAGCAAAGAAAGAAGACCATTATCATTGGTAACGTAAATCAGGGAAATTGGGTGAACTAAATCAGGGAAAAGTCAGGGAACTTTTTTTCACAGTTCCTGTCCCCACCCTGAAAAATCTGCTTTACTCTCTGTCCTAGCTCTTAGAGATAATCAGTTTTTGCACAAAGCCTAAAAACGCATCTTTAAGACTTTAATATCGGAAAAATCAGAGGAGAGTCACTAGACCCTGAAGGTTCCCGAAGATGGTTGACTTGCATCCTCTTAAAAAAGATTTCAATTTGGAAAAATTTCCAAGCAAAATTACTGAACCTCTTTTCTTAACTGTCCTCCAAAATAGCCTGCAATTGTTTGGAAAGTTTTTTGTTTCTAGTTTTCCTTGAATTCAATCCAAAATTTTAGTGTTTGAAAAATAATGTCTCAGTATGAAACTGATCTTAAAATCTATGAATTCACTATATTTCTGTGATTTTATTTGCAAATTGAAATTTGATATAGAGACTTGAAGCAAGAAATGTAAGGGTTGCAGTTTCAAGTCTTTACCTTGCCTCACCGTAAAATCTGACATTGTTAAATTACATTACACAGCAAAAAAGAAGGCCAAAACTTTTAAAATGCTTCTGACACCATTCTTTCTGATTCTTATGAGAATCTGAAAGTCCCTCTGAATCCAAGCATTTTTTTGCCTACTTGTGAACTCCCTGCCATGTGAAAAATTTCTCACTATGCTACTATCAATCTCACCTTTGGAACTTAATAATATAGAAATGCTGAAGTCGATTTATATATATGAGTGATTTTCATAGTTAAAAAATCATTTCTAATGCTTTAAAAAGGTATTTTTTTTTTTTTTTTGCAAAGAATCAGTTAAATGAATGACAGAGGAATAGTTCATAATATGTGTATTTTACTTAAATTTTATACTTTCTGCAAAAAAAAAAGTGCATCATTATAAATATGGGAATAATTATGTTTACCACTTTTTTTCCCTCATATGGATACATATTTCAATTAATTTATAAATTAGCATCAGTGGAAGTATAATAAAATCAGAAAATGGTTTTACAATACATTTATGCTTAACATTTGTAATTAAATCATGCAGTTTCAGTATTTGTGGCAACAAATTAGCTAGTCAGGTAGGGTGAAGTGGTTATGTGGTCAATGGGCGGAAGTATCGATCGGTCAGTATGGGAGTCAGATATCGAATAAAGGCTATGTCTTTGAAATAAACAGAGGAATGACTGTAAAACTTCTCTTTCAGGTTTTAACATTTAAGTATTAAGTTTTTAATTCAAAATTTAGCTATGCCATTACTTTATTTAGTGAAAAAGTTGTTTTATTTGCTTATTCAAACACTTTTCCAAACTTTGAACCTATTTGAACTTAGTTTATCAGAATTTTCATCAGATCCACTATGCAGAAAGCTCTCCACATGTCTCAAGAACATTTCATTAACAGCTAAGCTGGATTAGTTTTACATAATATTTTAGAACAACTTAAGTAAGATGAGGTGATGTGGTTTTAGATCAGAATTAACATACATCCTGATTCTGAAATCACTTTTCCCTTTTAATGGCCTTTCAAGCAAATGTATATTGTTTGATATCCAGATGTGAAGGTCACAATGAATGGAAGAAAAAGTGATGTCATTTTCTCAAACTCTTCTCCAAAAATAGAAATATAATCAACAACAACAACAAAAAAAAAATCGTATGTTCTTGAACTACAAACTGATATTGATATTTTTCGTGTATTTACATACATATTAAGCTTGAGGAATGAATGTTTTACATTAGCGTGAACCTGCTAGAGATCTATTTGAAGTTCATTTGAATCCCCTCTGGCCCAGGGCTCAGACTGTAAGGCCCCCGAACAGCTCTGCTCATCTCTACTATGAACCCAAAAATGTTGAATAATGGACATATTTGTTGCCTATTTTGTACCTTACCACATGTTGCCCTTCCCATTCAGCTCTATCATTCTAATTTTATATTGTACTCAGTGCTGTAGTTGGAGAAAAATATTTGCGGAAACCCATCCTTTTATAGGACCAAGGTTGAGTATGATGGATTTTTTTCAGGCTTAAAAAGATCAGGTTAGTTTCACTAAGACATCTTTAGTTTATAACAGAAATTTTTTAAATATAGGCTTGGTTTGAAGCCAATTTTAATTACATTTGCTGTATTTTTTCAGTAGCAAACCAAATATCTCAGGTAATGCGTTCCTGCACCCTCCCCCTCACTACAACCCTCATTGTACTACATAACTGTACAGCATGCTGAACATTATATATCTTTGTTTTCGTATTTTTGGAATAATATAAATGCTTTTTTTATTATAGGTGTATTGTATTTCTTTGCCTTTAGTGACCATGTGTCTGCTTTTTGCAGTGGTTATTATGTTCATTTATTTTCAAATTGAAAAATATGTGATAAATACTTATGATGATGGGAGCCTTTTTGGTTATATCCTCACTCAAGTGCCTGGCATAGTTTATGCTATTATTGTTTATGTGATGAATGTGATATATGCATACATTGCAAATATTCTTACAGAATGGGGTGAGTCTGCATTAATTCTCTGCATTTGAATTTCAGTTTTTGTTAACTTTGATATTGTGAAAAACAGTTATCATAAGATTTTGTTAAAAACATTTGTTTGAAAACCTATTTACAACACTATTCTAGTTTTTTTTTCTTTTAACATTTTGTCCATTTTAAAATTGAAATCGAATTTTATGAAGTAGTTTCAAATGTCAGTAGTTTCTCTGTGTAAATTTTAGGAATGTAGTTTTTTAGACAATACATGCAGTAGAGTGAAAAAAAAAATGTTGTGCTTCATTTTGAAAGTTTTTGATGTAGTTAAGTAGCATTTCATTTTAAAACTTTTCATGAATGCATTTTTTCTTTTATAATTACTAAAGCTTTTGAAAATATTATTTAGATATTATTTTTTTCTACAGTATTTAAATAATTTATGAATTTTTCAGGCTGCTAAAAATTACTTGAAATATTTGAAATGATGTTTATTGACTGCAATTATTGCAAAAATTCTTGACATTTTGAAATTAATTAATACCAACAAAATTAAAATTTATGAATTTTATAAGTACATTCACAAAGATGCATCATAATCAGAAGAAAATTAGAAAGAGATATTGTTTTTTTAAATTCTGTGAGTGCTTTCAGTTACCTGGCTGTTCTAACATGTGGAGTATTATTTCAATATCTATTATACTACTTGAAATTTTGGGGAGAATTTCAAAGGCATGTTCATTCAAAATTACAAAAAGGATGGTTATGTTCCAGATATTTTAAGCTTAGAGTAGCCACATTTTCCCCAAAATTCTCAAGTAGAAGTGATTTTAAATCTTAGTTATTTTTTCTATATTTATAGAGTTTTTAATGAAGATTGTAATTAATTGCTTGGTATGATTTTTTATTGAACTAAGATTATTTTTATTTGTACAATAAAGTCTTAACTTTTTTTTTTCATCTATCAGAGAATCACAAGACTCAAGATTCCTTTGATAACCACCGAATCGTTAAATTGCTATTGGTAATTATAACTTTTAGTAGTTTCTTGGAATTTGCATATATGTATAAAAATATTGCTTATTTTAACTAAGGTTTATACTTTAAACTTTGAGTTCATTTAAATCATTAATTTAACCATTAAAGTTTTGATTTAAATTTTGTAAAATGTGCTATTCTTTTCAATTATAAAATCAGAGAATTGTTACAAATCTTTTATTAAAATGTTACAGTGAAATTCATAAACTTATATAATTGTCTAGTATTTTATTTTCATGTTTTACTATTAGTAGTCTGCTATGGCTACACTTCATTAAATTATAATTATTGTTTTGAATAATCTTTATTTTCTTGACTTTTTCTTAGCTGGTAGAAATTAAAGGAGACAAATATTTAATTTTTGCCTGTCCCCCCCCCCCCAAGAAAACATTTTGATTGAAAATAACATCAAAATAAAATTCAATTTCATATTTTAAACATTTGTACAATAATGTTTTGTTTTAACTCTTTAAGACCGGGCTGGGGGGAATTCTTTACTACAGTTAAGTCCTGGCTTTTTCTACCAAGCAGTTTTGGAAATAGAATCGTCCTC
Organism: Uloborus diversus; assembly: GCF_026930045.1. Lineage (NCBI taxonomy): Eukaryota > Metazoa > Arthropoda > Arachnida > Araneae > Uloboridae > Uloborus > Uloborus diversus. The sequence continues at coordinate 56,755,578 of NC_072733.1, forward strand.
CCTGAGACCCATTAGCAGCTTCTCTTCAGTTCTTGTATGCACTAATTGCAGTAGGCAAAGTAAGCTGTCACCATAATCACTATTTTACTTGGCCTTTTTCCCTATTGCACCAGTCTAGTGCTTATTGCATCTTTTTTTATTGTTGTTGTTGTTAGTTCATCTGTCTGCGATACTTAGACATATGGGATGTTTTATGATTACAAATAAAATATCTAAACCAGAAAAAATATTCAAAAATTCAAAAATCAAAAGCAACTTTTTAATGAAAAATTTCAAAGAGAAAAAATAAAACAAGTTGCGTGAATGAAAAAGTTAGAATGAATATTAAATTTTCTTTCATCCTCCTTCTTCCCAAAAAGCATTCATTATTCACAAGTTATCAGTTATCAATCCTTGTAGTAGCATTGCCATAGGGAGTTGTACATCACTGTCACTGAAAGTACTTCAGTCAGAAGAAAGACATCTTTGAGGTGGTCTTCACAGCATGAGTTTCCTTCAGTTCCTAGCCACATTGCTAATCAGTTTTTTGTGATATCATGTTCAGCCTGAACCTCAAAATGCCTAACTTTTTTAGTAGCTTTAGTTTTCGGGAAAAAATTCCCAGATTTCGATTGATTACATATGTTTGAGCATAGCCAATAAGTGTTGTTCTTTTGCAGAATAAATAAATTACAAAACATATAGTTCTTTTTAATACACATTTTACCTTTTTATAAAGTTATTGAAAAATGCTATAATAAAATTATAAAACATTCTGATTTTTAGAAATATATATATTTTTAGATGTTTAAGAGAATTTTTTTTAAATTACAGAAAATCAGAAAATATATATGTAACAGAGGCATGGGGAGAGAAGGTTTTTGGGGTCAATCCCCCAAGCCTAGTAATTTTCACATATTGATTGTAAATTTTAATACATGTTATACACATATAATAGCCGCCTTCGACTCGTAGATGATTTGCCTTTTTGCACAATTCTCTTTTTATACCATACACTTTCTTACTCCAAGAATGTTGCCTTCGCTGACTGCTAAAGTAAATTTGATGGTTATCTAAAAATCATTTCCATGTTCCATTCTCTGTACATGTGCTTAAATCTATCTATTGTCTGTATATATCTATCTTTCTATCCCTATAACTATTAATCTATGCATATCTATCTCTATATTTATCAAATGTCTCTAAGAAAAAGTAAGTATTGCCAACGTTGTAGCTCAACTTATTACAGCCACACTGTACATAGCACAACTCACAACAATCTATTTTTTTTAACCTCATCTTAAACTAAACTCTTCGAGAAATTTTCATTGCTAGAGATTTTTAACAATGGACGCAAGGCAAAAACATACAACATATGACAAACATACAATATCTTATTTTATTATTTTAATATACAGGGTGTTCAGTTTTAACCTGCAAGACATTTATTTTCACAACCATTGGTCCTAGATGTGTACTTCCAATTACAAAAATGTTCAAAATTAGCTGCAGAGTTAAGATATTGAAAGTTTGAAGAAAAAATTAAAATGAGTCAAAAAATAAAAATTTAACTTTTCATACGAGCCCTAGGTCCCCTAACTAATATTTAGAGAAATAATCTCCATTGAAAACTATTACTGGCACAAAAAACTTGACATTTGTGCTACCAAAACTCAGGGAGATATTTCAGTTTAATGTTTTAAGGGACCATACAGAAGATGAGATAGGAACTTGTCACCCTTTCAGAAGAATGACAGGTTGTCATAGTAAGAAAAACAAGGTATTTATATTTTTCATTGCTATTCAAAAATAAATGCAAATGTTGTGCCGTCATATGCAAAAACACACAACAAAACGTCGAACAATTTGAAAAACCACACTCTCTCTCTCTCTCTCTCTCTCTCTCTCTCTCTATATATATATATATATATATATATATACACACAATTATTATTTTAAATACTTTTTAACCACTATATTTCACCCCAAATGGTATTATTGCCGGCGAGTGAAAAATAGTGTAAGTAACAAAATGCTGTGTTTCATATCTCGATGAATATTATTCGTACTATTTCACACTTTTTGTGTTGGAGTTATTTTTCTATGGAGATTATTTCCCTAAACATAAGTTAGGGAACCTGGGACCCGTATAAAAAGTTAAATTCTGTATTTTTTGACTCCTTTTTATTTTTACTTCAAACGTTCAATGTCTTAACTCTCAATCTGATTTTGAACATTTTTGCAATTGGAAGTATACATCTAGGACTAACGGTTGCGAAAATAAAGGTCTTGCAGGTTAAAACAGAACACCCTGTATATACAGATAGACATGTATGCATCAAAAAATATTTCTTTGAGCGTGAGTGACATATTGTTGAGAAGAAAATTAGAAAATGCTGTTTTGTGATTAAATTAATATAAGTGCAAATTTAAAAAAAGTGCAAATTTTAAAGATATTACTAGAAAGGATGACTTTACTCAGAATTTGAACTGAAAAGGAAGAGTGATTTTTTTGACCAGATTAAAAATTTCATAATATCGTAATATAATTATTTTTTCTCGCCCATTCTGAAAGAACTAGTTGTCAATGCATATTCTTTAGTCACCCGAGTGACCTGAATGATTTCCTCTCACAACTACTCTTTACTTCCTACCGGTGAGCCAGTTTTAAACCCAAAGTAAAGTTTTTCCTCCTATTCCTATGTCAGCTAGTTTGCTGAGAAGAGCAACATGCGGTACCTTGTCAAAAGCTTTTTGAAAATCAATATAAACAACATCCACACATTTTTTGTTATCTAAAGTTGAGGTAACCTTGTTGTAGAAATGCAATAAATTAGTAGCATTTTGACTAGTTTGCAGTATGGTTTCAGGATTTACCTTTCCTGAAACCATACTGCAAACTAGTCAACAGACTATTTGTCTCTAAGAAATTCATGATCTTAATTTTAATCAAAGCTTCGAAAATCTTACAAATCACTGAAGTCAGACTTACAGGTCTATAACTCTCAGCATTACCTTTAGACCCCCTTCTTGAAGAGTGGCGTTATGTTATCCCGCTTCCAGTGCTCTGGCACTGTCCCCGAGTTATAAGAAGCATTGAAAATATTTAAAATAACATCCACTAATTCCTTTGTGCTACTAATTAATTTGATGCGTTATGCCTCTTCAAGCGGTTTAGAAATTACAGTCGTCCCTCACTACTTCGCGCTATAACTTTCGCGGTTTCACTATATCACGGTTTTTTTTGGGTTTTTTTCAATTATAGCAGTGAGCCTTTTTTATGTTCTCGTGTAAACTTTTTCTTACAAGAGAATTATAAATTATGTCTTTTAAGTAAGGTAAGCTCTTCTTAGGGACTGTAGTTGTACTAGTTTAGGGAGTGGAAGTTTAAAATCGCCGAAGAAAGTTTATCTCAATTTAACCTTCAACGCTAACTGCGAAGTATAAATCACTGTATTATTATTAGGGGATAAATACATCTCTAATGGTGTTCAACAACGTACTACTAGCTTTTTAAATGCATAATACTTTTGATGAGGATAAATGTAGGGGAAGAAAGGAGGCACATACGGTCACTAACTGGAAATTAATTCATCATTGAACAAGTTGAAGTTGAGCTATTTTCATAGGTTAGTAGTAGGGGCATTCCAAGGTATTTTTGACATTTATGTAGAGTCCGTAACGTGACTTTTTTTGCCATAACTTTTTAATTTACCGTTTGATTTGCAAATTATTTTAATTTGAGCGGGTGTGTTGGTAGGAAAAGATCAAAATAAAATATTATGCTAATCAAACCGTAAATTAAAAAGTTATGGCAAAAAAGGTCACGTTATGGACTCTACATAAATGTCAAAAATACCTTGGAATGCCCCAGTAGTGTGTAAGAACTGCATGTGTGTGTGTATACTTCATTTCCCAATAATTAATGTGATATTGATTCCGTCTAATATATCTCTTTTTCTCATATTTTGTGCAATATTTTATTACAAATGTAATGTTGGATAAGGGTGCTGTTTCATGTCTAGGGGGCTTTAACTATGTTAAAAGCCTATTAAAATTCTCGTCAGTAAGTTTTATGCCCTATAATTAGGAAAATATTTGATTTATAAATACAGAATCCTACTTCGCAGAATTCAGTTATCGCGGTGAAGTCTGGAACGAATTAACCGCGATAAACAAGGGTTAACTGTATAGTCAATATCCGGAAAGTGTACAAAAATGAACAGTGAACATTTCAGGAAAACATCCCCAAAATCCGAAGTCAGGCGTTGTCTGTGATAGAATCAGCACACGCGACAAAATTTGTTTTTTATTTATTATTTTTTTTTTTTTTGTGGATGAGGGCCATAAAATGAATTAAATAAATGTACTAGAAGGACATCTTCGAAGCTGTTGTATTTCTGTGAACCTAAGAGCACTTCAGCACAGCAATGTAGACTGGACATTTCAGTTTGACTCCACGCCAGTTCATACGGCCAAAAAGACAAGAGTTTTTGACTTGATATCCTCTTTAGAGTGGACGCTCTACTCGCTAGAACTCAATCACATTGTATGGCCTGTTTTAGAGTCAAAGGTCTACCCTAAACTACCCATAAGTTTGGACTCTCTAAACCAATTGCTTTATAGGGAATAGGATTGATTGAAGGACTTGCGGCGGTTGAATGAAAATTTTCAATCAGTTGTACCTTTGTTTTACTTCAAAAGGCGGCCAGTTTGAAAACAATTAATTTATTCATTGCTAAAGGTCTTCTCATATTATTATGTTTTGTGTTTTGTTAATTTATTTGTTTTTAATAAAGTTATATGGAAAATGCCCCCCCCCCCTTTTTTTGTGTGCCGCTCCCTGTACATTTGGTTTGCACAGTCTGTAGAAACATAGTTCTGTGATTAAAGTTATGCTTGTTTGTTTTATGAAGAAGGAAAATAAATTCTTCTCTAAGGATTTTGGTTTAATTTTTTTTCTGCGAAAAATATTAAATGTTTTTTGATCTATATGCAGATTATATTATCATACAACAACTTGCAGTATCAAAGTTAAACAGTATTAACATACCGGGAGGGGGTTGGAGAAGGAAATTGCATCAGAATTTAAGTATGAGAAATTTCTATTCACTTTTTGCTGAAAATTTCAATTGACACTTCTTGAAAAGTTGAAAAAATTAATTTTTTCAGTTTTTCTGAAGTAAAAATAAACCCCTTCGGAAAAAAACGTTTTTTTTTCTGTTTTTTCGGAAATTTTTCAGTTTTTTCTGACTGTTTTCATTTTTAGTATAGGCCTAATAGATACATTTTTCAGGAAAAACTTTTTTTTCTTCGTTGCTACAATCTGCACATGTTAAGCATATGAGAACATGTTCACTTCTTTTTTTACATTAGTTTACATCCCTGAAAGTCAAGTTCATGGAGGTGAGAAGTCAGAATAACCACACTAAGTTTTTTAAGCAAAATCTATCTTCTTGTTTTTCCACAAAAATCTCACAACTTCAACAATAGCTGAACATAAACAAGGGGGCTCCCTTGTATCTTGGAAAATAAAAATTTGATGTCATTATACTGCCACATGTTGATGAGAAATGGCATTTTGTGTTTAGGTAATGGAGGTGAGAATTTATTGTGTGACATGACTCCTTGTCTTACTAAAACGAACTAAAACACTACATTGAAAAAATTAAATGTACTTAAACAATTAGTATTTGAGACACTTGTGAAAGGAATGATAAATAAATAAGTACATACTTTTAATTAAACAAGTTATTAAGCAACATAAACAGTCACGAGGTGTGTGACATGCTACGGAGGTGAGAATTCACATGTTGTGAACCAAAAATATACTAAAATAAAAATTATTATTAAAAAATTGTTGACAGGTTTATATAGATATATTTTTGATGAAATTAAAACACTGTTAAATGAATAGTTCCTTAAAAATTTTTCTGTAAAAGGTGTGTGACAGAAAAGTTACACTTTTTGAAGAATGACCCATATATATTGTGATATATATCATGATATATATCGGTGAACTATGGGTGCATCTGAAATTTGGCTACTGCTAAAGAAAGGATGGAAAGGTGGAAAATATATTAGGTTGCTGGGACCAAACAAAATATTGCTGAATAGACAGTTTTATTGTTGTAGATAGCATTGGTATGCACAGGATTCACTGTAATTGATTAACTATAATATATCGGTGAACTATGGGTGCATCTGAAATTTGGCTACTGCTAAAGAAAGGATGGAAAGGTGGAAAATATATTAGGTTGCTGGGACCAAACAAAATATTGCTAAATAGACAGTTTTATTGTTGTAGATAGCATTGGTCTGCACAGGATTCACTGTAATTGATTAACTATAATATATAAATAATTAATAAAATGTATTAAAAATATTATTTGTATTTTTTAGTTTGAATTTGTGAATAACTTTATAGCCATGGGATATATAGCATTTTATGAGCAGGATTTAAATATGCTGAAGTGGGTAAGTGTTATTTTCAAAATAAAAATCAAAACTTTTTTCTTTTGTTAACGAAGAATCCCCATTATACCCAAAATGTTGAATAAGTCTTTTTAGAGAATACCTTAAGAATTTAATTTTGTATTTGTATAATGAGAAGATGTTTTAAGATTATATTTTTCAGAGGAATATAGCTACCAGAAAGTTGTTTTTAGAATAAAGTATTTTTTCTTTAATCATATAAAAAGAAAAAAAATCTTGTTTCCAAGTGTGGTACATTTCATGCAAAAATTATAATTGAATACAGACCTGTGTTAATGTAACAGATAACCAAAACCTAATTTACTATTACTGTATGAATAGGAAATTTGTAAACATAAAGATTGTTTATTGAATATTAGTTGCTACATCTTGCAGTTGAGTATTGATATATTGTTTTGTATAATTTTGTCCTATATTTGCCTGTTTTGTTGATTCTTTTACTACTAACCAGAGGAAACTACTTTCTAGCTTTTTTAGATTAAGTATGGTTATTATTACTGTCATCATTATTATTATATGATGAAGCAATGAAATTAGTCCCAATGTTGAAAATGAAACATTGCATAATTTATATAGCTTTATAATTTCTGAAAAAGAGAAATTTTATAGAAAACGCTTTTCTTTTCTACTCCCTACTATTAAGCAAGATGTTTTCTGATCACTAGAAATTGCTGCATGGCATGGGAGAAGTAGATTGTTCTTCCTATGCCAGGGAGAAAGCCCATATAATTAGGGGTGCAGTTGCAGGTACAAGGGATGAGTGTACTGCTCCCTTGGTAATAACTGGTAATTTTTCGATAATTAAGTTCAAAAAATGCCAAATTTGATTATCTTTGGTGATGTTAAGGCAGGGAATGAGGTTGAGCTCTCCCTCAATAATATTTTTGGAGTTGAAATCCGAAACATTTACGATCAACATTTAAAAACCATGATACATAGTAAACAGTAAATTATAAAACTCAATACTTCTCCCCTTGAGAAAATTTTGGATCTGCTTTTGCGTGGGTAAATGACAGCATTTCCAACCACCAGAAGATATGTAACGCTTTTAGGAAATGCTACATTTAGGTTCAGAAATGTGACTACAAAAATCCAAACATGTAAAGGAAATTTTTGGTGTAATTTAAAAATTTCTGCCCTATAATATTTGCATTTTGTTAGATTCTTCAACAAAGAGTGTTTTTAATATGCTAGTATGCAAATTATTTTTTGATTCTACTTACCCTTGCACCATTCTCCTTTCTTAGCTGTAGTATCATAATAATTTCTCTTATTTAAGTAATATTGAATTTTAGAATGTGTTTTTTTTTCTCATAGAAACTTAAAACTGTTTTATCAAGGCGTAATAAATATAATTTTGATTTCCTGTTTTAATTTTTTGTGGTTACAAATAAGTACACTCAACTCTCTCCAACCTGCACTGCTTGGGGGTGCAATTAGTGAATATTTTAATTTTTCAGATTTCAGATCACTGATTTCTTTACGCATATTGTAATTTTACATTGCAAAATTATCGCCACTATTTTCCAAAAAAAAAAGGCAAGTGTTTTTTTTTTAAATTATTATTAAATTATTAAGTTTAATTTGTGCATTTTTTGAGCAATTTTTAGGCAATTCTGTTCCAACAAAGATTTGTATAGAAAAAACCTTTCAGTTAATTAAGTTTAGGATGCATTTTATAGAGATTGGTTATATCACTCTCTATGAAATGTTTCCTTTATTTCCTATAAAGGAGACTCCTATGTTGATTATAGACAAGTTGTGTCATATTCATATGGTAATTGCAGTGATGTGCGATACATCCAAACAAACTAAGCAGTGCTTGGTTGGCTGAAGAGATTTTTAAAAAAAGTTATTTTTGTACTCATTAAGGACACAAAATATGAATATGGTACAGTGAAACCTGTGTAAGTTGAACACTTGCGGTGCACTACTTTAGTAGTAAACTTAAGCAGGTGTTCAACTTATTGAGGTTGAATTATATGATAAGATCTAATTCTGTGCCTGAAAATTGCGGTCAACTTAGACAGGTGGTCAACTTACAAGGGTGGTCAATTTTACAGGTTTTACTGTATGTATTTTCTGTTCCTCCTCCAACTGAGTAAAACCTGCAATTAGCTTGACCCCAGTCTCCTGTTTCTCCCATCCGAGGAACAGTACACCACTAGAATTCAACAAGAATAACCCAAGTAGAAACATGAATGAGGGATTGTTGTCATGACAACCCAGTCACTTTATCTTCTATTCAGTGAGAGGAGATTTGGGAAGAAGCGCGTTTTACAGCGCCAATCCAAGCAGGCTTGGTTTGCTTGGGCGGAAGGCACATCACTGGGTATTTGTATCTTATTTTAATTTACTACAGCCAGATTTTCTTTCTCTTAACATTTTCCTTATTTTTACTTTTATAACTTTAGAAAAACAGTTTTGTAGAATCAAACTGATACATTTTAAGTTTATCCTACTAAGACCAAAGTTTTCAAGTTCTTGTATCCGCCTGTTCAGGAACCTGCTATACATTTTTAATATTGAAAATCTTTATGTCTTCGTACATATATTTATTTTCTGTGTTAGAATTTTTGACATGTATGTACTAAAATACTTTATATTTATATGGTGGATTATTGATTTTTTAAAAACTATTCCAGCAAATTGCTGTAATGATGGTAGTAAACCAGCTTTTTAACCAGTTTCAAGAAGCTATTTTGCCATATTTGTTGCAAAAGTATCAGAAAAAGTGGAAAGAAGAAGACACAGCTGATTTGTTTCCTAGAATCAAAGAAATATTAGAACAACGTAAAATGTGGACCTATGAAGTAAAAGTTACATTACTAGTCATAAATCTCACAATTGAAAATATTTTTTATTTATTCAAGTAGGAATTACAAATTACTTTTGTATGATTTTTTCCCTCTGAACTTAAGATCTAGATTGAAAAAAATTTCTATTCATCAGTGTCGAGCAGAAGCAAATCTATCTCTCACTACTCTATTTTTTTTTCTTGGCTTAGCTTCCTTTTTAAACAAAAAGACAACAATTAATCAACGTATTGAATTTGCTACTAAAACATCAAAATTATCGAATGTTTTATATTAACTTAAAATTGATATCTACACTTCAATCATTAATTTAATTCATCCATAATTTGTTAACTAGGAAAAAAAATCTCCTTAAAATAATTAAGTGGGAGACCAGGTTGCAAAAAATACTGATATTTTTCGTTGCCATATGTTTTATGTAGTCACTGAATTACTTAGGACTACTGCTTATCTTGATCTTCACTGAGCTGTTTTGTCAACTCCAGCATTCATTACAACTTTATGAGACTTTGGCTCATGACTTTAATTTTTAAATTTTGAATTTCTTTTTATTGTATGTGCATTTGATAGTGATATGCTTGTGTTTTATATCCTGAATTTAAGTTTTTAAATAATGTTTTTTTAAGTGTGCAGTGTCGCTTATTGTTATGTTTATAGCTTTATCAGTTCTCTAGTGCATATTTAAATATGAATAATTTAACCATTGTGCCATGCTTATAATATTTTGTTGCAGTTCTTCAACAAATAAAGTCATTGATGTTTAAGATAAAATATTTTGCTGTACTTTCATGGTGGCAGCAATATTTCTGACAGAACTACTTCAGCTATGCCAATCATTATTAAATAATCTGATATGAAATTTTCCAAGCAGAAGTTCATATTAACATTTGTACTACATGGAATTTAATACTATGTTCTCATTTGTTAGATATACCTTTTCTATGTAGAATTTAATGTCAAACTTAAATATTTAAATATAAATATTGATTTAAATACGTGCAGGTAATCATAAAATTGGAGATATCTCTAGAACCTTTTTTCTGTTATTTTTAAAGTACTGAACTAAGTATAAGGCATAAATAAATAACATTCTTTTAACTTGGGTTGAGAAAATATGTGTTTCTTTATTTTAACAGTGCTGAAAACATTAATTTACTGTGCTTTTGCCCTATTTTAAGGGAACCTATGATGATTACTTAGAAGTTTTCACACAGTTTGGCTATGTGTTTTTATTTTCCTCTGTATTTCCTCTTGCTGCTGCCCTTGCTGTTTTAAACAACATCATTGAAATGTGGACTGATGGATTGAAATTGTGCTATTCTTATCAAAGACCTCAAGCTCGGCCAGTGAAAGGGATTGGAGTTTGGCAGGTTTGGTCTAATATAAATTTTCAGTATAGTATGAATATGTTGCATTAAAGTTAGTGTTTTTCATTTTCAAAATATTTATTGTGGTAGATTAAGAATGAATACATTGTAAGAAAAAAAATTCTTTGAAACTGTAGACAAATGACTAAACGTTTTAGTGAATATTAATCTTTAACTCATTGTATTTTACAAAATCAGCAATATGTGTGAAATTCTCTTTTTGCATTTCTTTATCATGATATTTAACTTTCAATGAAGTGCATCCCCCCCTCAAAAGAAATAGAAGTTGTTTCTTAAAATCATTTTTGTGCACAAACTTGAAATAAAGTTACATGCAAAATGAAGTTTTATGTTTCAGGTGTGAAACCAGATTTTGTGTATTCTTATTAAGGAAGTATTTTGTTCAAGTTTTAACTTTCGTAATTTGTTGCTGTTAATTTCCATGTCTTAAAACTTTATTATTCAACTTAGTCCTAACTTTCCCTTTTGCCCTTCTTCTGATTGTTATCTCTTGGTAAAGTTATGTTTATGTGACATTCTCTGCTGTTAATGTGAATGCTGTTGTTTCATAAAGTATTGAATAACAATAGAAAATTATTGATATCCTCTAAATGTAAGAGGACAATAAAATAACTAATTTTGTTCATTAGTTTTCTGCACGATAATAAGAATGATGTTACGAGGAAAGATATTTTCTTTTTTTTTAGTCTTTAAAATATATTTTTTAAGCTTAAGAAAGTGTTTTTGGTGCTAAAAAGTGCTATGTGTATAATCTCTTTATGTTTGTCTTACCAATTCATTTTGAGAAATGCTTTTGTCAGGCTGCTTGATGGTCTTTTGTCTCTTTTTCAAGCAATTAACAAAACATGTGTCCAAGAGCAGATATTGATATGTATAAAAATGCTATATGATGTTTATTAAATTGTTTAGTATTCTTTATTGAATGGAAGTTAGAATGATTGCATGTAAAATTCACAGCTGAATAGAGATGGGAATAGTCGGGGAAAACCCCGAAATTTTGGGGAAAAAAGTTTTTCCATTTCTTTTCTGAAGAGGTTTATTTTCATCCTGAAGACATGAAAAATTTTCTACCATAAAATATTGTACTCAGAAATTTATTATATTTATATTCTAATGATTTTTTTTTTGTTCAATATCCCAAATGAAAACACTAACTTTGATAAATGCAAGAAGCTGTGCGATTTTAAAGTATCTGTGCATCAAGTATTATTTGCTACTTTCTTGATAAAATAATAAATTTATACATGTAGGATAGAAGTATGTCAATAATACCAATAATTGGAAATGATTAATTTTAATACAGTCCACTTATTATGTGTATACATGTGTACACATTTGCATGTAACAAACTGAAAAACAGCAGCTTTCTTTTCAAATATTTTGCAATTTCTTTAATTAAAAAAACACCTGCTAATTACTGTCAAAAGAATTGACTTATTAATTACAAAATCTCATCCTATCCCAAATTAATGGTGAAGTTATTCAATTAATGGTATTCTCTTGTTTTTTAAACAAATGATAAATCTAAGCATTGATCATGTATCTGCTTTCAGCATTTTATTTAAAAATTGATCATTATTGATTTTACTCTCCTTTTCTTAGCTTATTATTTTTATGCTACTTCTGTTCTTCTGAAATATTAAAATATTTTCCTTTTTTGGATTTAAAATACTTTCCAGCTGTGCATAATTGTTTATGACTTTTATTTTTAAGTATAGAGCAAGAAAAAAAATTTATTAGTTAAAACTTTATGATGTTATTAATGCAATCTAACCATGCTTTCAGCTGGCTTTTGAAGTTCTGGGCCTCCTGGCTGTTATGAGTAATTGTGCTTTAATAACCATGTCTCCAATAATAAGATCTTATGCTCCTGAAATGTCTTTGTCATCATGGTTACTTGTTGCTGTTGTTTTTGAGGTAAAGCACCTTTTATTATGTTTTTTTTCGCTTAAATATTTAATTTTACATGTTTAACATTAAAATTTACCTATTGTTTAACCATTATTTTATAGTTAATTATGATTAAATTTGTTTTCTGCAGCATGTCATTATTGGAATCAAAATGACTTTGTCCTATTTAATATCTGATGTGCCAAAATGGGTTACAGTCGCTATTCAAAGAGCTCAGTATGAATCTCTGCAGGTTTTAAAAATGGATGTAAGTTTTAAGTTTATTTTGCATAAACTGTTACAATTTGATGGCCAACTAAAAGTACTTGTGTTTGACTCTAATGTGTAAATGTTACCTTCTATTGTGAGCTTAGTGTTATATAATTTGACATTTCATATGCGTTTTTAAAATAATTTTCTTTTTTGAGTGGCTGATTTCATGTAGAAATAACTTATCTTTAAGACCTTACATCTGGATAACGAAGAGACATGGGCAAATTAATTATTCATCAAATAACATGTTTTGTTATGCTCTTTTGATTCTACTTCGCAATCTTTTCATTATTACACTGTGGTATAATCAATCACCCAGTTGAGATAAAAATAGGCAATTGTTTTCAGTTAGCCAAAGAAGTCATTGAATAACTTACAAAAGGTGGCCAAGTTATTATACTCAGACAAACTTTTCTGTATTTTTATTGTTGTTACATTGTTTTAATATTTGAACACATTTCAAAATTTATTTAAAATATGAATTTAACATATTAAACATAAAGTACCTTTCGAACAATGCTATAAATGTGTGAAAAAAGTAATTATTTAATATTTAGAAACTCCGCTTTTTGCTGCTATCCCGGCTTGGATGCGGCATGGCATGCTTTCAATGCATGATATGGCTACTTGGGTTACCTAGTACTATGCATATAAATTACTTTCAAATTAAAAAAAAAACCGCCTTCAAAAAATACCCAGGAACTAAAAAAGCAAAAAATAACTGATTACACTTACATTCTATTTTATTGCTAATTAATGTAACCCTAATTTCAAATTGAACTGGCGGCATCGTGAAATAGTAAATCCAGAGTATTGGTCAAACTTCAGAAATCATACACAGTTATAATGTATATTATTAAAGAATATAAATTGAATCGTGGGGGAGGGGTGTTCTGTATTCAATTCCCTCTCAATTGAACACTAAATATATTTAAAAATTGGAATATTAAATAAAGAATTTTATATTTTAGTGCCTAAATAAAGTTATTTATTAGTAAATAAAATATTAAGGTAATTGATTCAACTATTAAAGTAGCAAAATATATTTAATTTACTGCTTTGCTACGCAGTAATAAATAAATTAGTAACACCTATAATAAAAAATTACCATGCAGTGCAGCGTTGAGAAAATTAATCATCCATGTGCCGCGAGAATTAAATATTGTTCAGGAGAAAGCCAAAACCTTAGGTGTGAAAATACACCAATCACAGCAACACCACGTGATCATGACGTATGAAATTTAAAGTCTCTTGGATTTCTCCGGGACCCCTTATCAGATCCAGACCAAATTACAATGTGACCATCTGGGAATTATACCCTTCCAAACAAAAAAAAAATTTTCAAATCAGTCCAGTAGTGTTGGAATAATTCGAAAACACACATAAAAAGCTGCAATACGAAATAATAACCTCCTCGGTTCGGTAAAAAATACAGTAAAATCCCTCTAATACGGACACTAACAGGACAATTTTTTTTGTCCACAATATAGAGGTGTCCACAGGACAGGGGTTTAATAATGTTATATGCATTGGAACTGGAGAATTAAAAATTGCATAAGAGGGGTGTCCATTAGGAGGGGTTTTACTGTAGTTTATTTTTTTAAAAATCAGGCTCACAAGAAGAAGCTTGTAAATTGAAATCAAGTCAATGACATCTATCACATTTAAAATAGTCTGCGAAATGCGTTCAAATAAAAATATATTGTAAGGACAATACACAACAAAAAAGATACGGAAATTTTGAGTTTTGTAGTATGGCGATTCTTTGTACAACGTTCTGTTGAATATTTCATATCTGAATGGAGGAACTCTAGTCATATTCACACTAAACGTCTGGGTTAGCACAAACATAGTGAATGTTACCGTTGTCTTCTTTCAGTTGGGCTTGCTTACCAGGATATTGTTCTGTCATATATGCTGCCCCTTCTAATGAACAGCTAAAAACTTTTGATGTTGCATCGGGAAGTTTTTTGAGTTTTCTTCTAATCTGAAGATGGAGTGCTTATCCTATTGTTTCTTCTGTTTTCCTTTTATATAAATTCATAGTTCTCACAGCACAGAGATTTATGATTGATATGAGTAAAAAACATGAGACAAATTAATGTCAGTGGTTCTTATAGTTTTAATTCAATAAATTAAGTTCAAAATATATTTTTTTTTAAATTTCAATTCAGGTTAACTAGTTTTCATTTTTTTCCCTGCTTCTTCAGTTTTCCAAATTTTAAAGTTTTTGTAAAATAAACCTCCAATTTACAGTCAACTCCGAATAATAGTCATTTTTCAGTGGTATCAATGGCAGCCATTACATAGAAGTCCTTGTGTGTTAATATCAAAGCTGTCTTCAAAATCTGTGAAAAATGAATTATTAATTCGCAATCAATAAAAAAGAGCTTCATTTTGAAATAAAATATTGTTTGAAAAGTCCAAAAGCTGAAACAGTTATGGGGGGGGGGGGACTATTGAAACCAGATGAATATTTAAAAATCTAGATCAGGGTGAAAAAACACAGGCATGAGAGCACTTATATGAATACATAAAAATCTTGTATATTATAAAACGGAGCCAAACCACTGCTCTGTCTCTTATGCATAACTTAGATACAGTTCACCTCTCTCACAGAAGCCCATTTCATCATTTAAATAGGCCTTTAAAATAATGTGTAATGCTCAATGATGGATGAAAAAATGATTGAAATTGATTGTTTTGTTTTTATATTAAGTACTTGTTACATAATAGAGTTAATATGAGTAAAAAAAACTCCATATCAATTTGAATAAATGTCATTTTATTAGAGCATTTGTATTTTAGAGTAATTATGGATAAATTGATTAAAATTTTGTTGCATTTATCTTAACTATATTGTTATCAAAAAGAGGACTTTATTTCCTATTCTAATATTTTTAGCGCAAAATTAAGACAAAAGAGATGTTAAAATCAATGAAGCTTAAGAATCCCGAGAAACTTGAATGAAGAATAGTTTTCTTGTAGGTATGCTCATCATGGTATGTTTCCTTGATTTTTTTTTCTTACATTAACCTTTTTTGTTTAATTTGTTAGTTTAAAAGATCAAATTTGTTGTTATACAGTTGCCAAACACCAGAATCAATATTAGTAGAGACTGAGGATAGTTGGCATAAGAGTTAGTTTAGTTTTTCATGTTTCTATCTTTTGTGCTAAAACAGATCCCAGAGAATGTTTTTTTTTTTTTTTTTTTGGGCTGATACAGCATGCGGGATTCATTATGGAAATCCTAGTTTTTTTCCCTTACTTATTTTTCAAGGAATGAAATAGTACTTGACCAAAAATAAGTTATACTTGGATGTAAACTGCTTGATAATTGCTAAGGAACAATTATGTTTTTTGGAATAGTCAAGAATAGACAATGATTAAAGAAACAACACTAAGTTAATACGTAGTAGGGAGAATGTGCCTTTTTATAAGTACAAAATAGTACAGATGTTATTGCATCAATGAAGTAAAAACTTAAAATTTAAAAACAAACCTACTTAGATGAATTTCAAACAACCACGAAAAAAATGATCTAGGTCAGAATGAGGGAGACGTGAGTACCTCAGTATGATGCGTGATTACCATGGACATTCATGCTCAATTTGCATCTGTTTTCCATACTCCCCACTAAACTATCGAGGAGTGCTTGGGGGATAATTTCCCATTCCTCTCTAGGCGGATTTGAGCTTTTGCACTGTTCTGGGAGGGACGGTTCCTTGCGCAGCACGTCTTCCAAGAGCATCTCAAACATGTGCAATTGGATTTTAGTCAAGAGAGTAAGCAGGTCACAGCATATGGAAAACGTTTTCACTTTGCAGTGGGTCTGATACTTCAATGCTCTTGTGTGGCTGTCCATTGCCATCCATAAAGAAAAAGTCAGAACCTACAGCTCCCCTAAAAAGATGAACATGATTCAGTAAAACTTCTTTGAAATACCTTTGCGACGTAACGCTTCCTTGTTCTAAAATGGAAAGTGGTGATCTGCTATTGTGCATGATGCCTGTCTTTCATCATCATGTCTGGGCCGTACTGATCACATTCACAAAGGAATTTTTGTGCATAACATGTTCCACGCTTTTTCCACAGTATTTGATGACTAGAATCACTTGTCACACTGAAACAAGATTTGTCAGAGAGCATCACTCTCGACCAATTTTGACAATCCCAACCAACATATTCCTTATACCAGTATAATCTTTCTCAACAATGGTGTGATTGAAGTGAGATGCAACGTACTGGCTTCCGTGCGTACAAACCAATATTATTTAATTGCCATGAGATGGTTCTTGCAGAATCATGCGTACAGGTAGCGGTTTCAAGATTTGGAGCTATCTGTCATCAGTGAAATTTCTGTTCCTTTTTGCCACGAGGGCTGCATAGCAATCCTCTGAAGGTGTGGTGTTCCTACCGCAACCCCCAGCATGCTTTCTTAAAGCATTTCCTCCTTCAGCGGCCTTCTTTAATTGTAAGATGACACTTTTTGATACACCCATTGCAGCAGCTACAGTGGTGACACTTTGACTTGCTTCCAGTCATTCAACTACTCGCCCACGATTGTAGTTCTCAAATGACGTCTTGCTGACATTTTACTCTTAAACATTTCAAGAAACAAACAGAATTTCAGAGAAAAAAACTTTTTTCAACATCCAGCACTATTTTTGTTAAACACCAAACAGCCTGAATTTTCTTACAAATTTTGAGATTTTATGGATCTTTATACAGATCTGTCTTTTATACAGATAACGAGTCTTGTTCTACCACGCCGTCTAAAATTAAATTTATTTCCATTGCTCAGCTGTCTCAGGCATGAATTTGCATATATCACTTGTTCCTTAGCGATTGTCAAGCAGTGTATGAACAACTATAAATTTAATAGTATGAACAAACAATAAGTTATTGAAGGAAAAGAATATCTATTACTTAGCAATCATAGCTACACTTTTTGTCCAAAAGTATTGGAGCACTTTGAAAAAAAACACATTTATATGGATTTCTCGAGAAATGAAAGACCAATTGCACTTTTTTTTCACATAAAAAGTATACTCCAGCTGTCACTTTCCAATAAAAATTAAGTCAGCTATTCATTTAGGGGATCAGCAACAAATTGAGGAAACACAAACAGGTTTTTGATCATATTTCGTTGCAAATAGGTGGAAATAAGCTATCAATTTTGGAAATAAGTTAACATACTATGTAGAATTTATTTCTATATTTTCGTGAAAGTACCTCTTACACCGAAGAAGATATAAGCATTTCTTTCAAAAATGCAAAATCTTATTGAAGGTTTTTGGCTCGGAAAATTTGACAACGTACAAGAGAAACATAATAATGAAATTTGAAGTTAAAAAAATTGAAAATTTAATGAAATATGAACGTTTAAAGCAATTAATTTTCCACTGCGCATGCACGAAAAATAGCAATTTATAACCTTCATAATCCAAAGCCCACATAGATTCTGTGTCTCTTAAAAAAATTCCACTTCAATATCTTTAAAATTTAAAAAGTTATTAGTGATCTAATGAGCCGAATTTCAATAGTTCTTGGATAGGCAATGAAAGGTAAGAAAGGGGTCATTCGCAAACTGGCAACACTTACCTGTTATCATGCAGATAGATTCATGCTAAAAACATTATTTGCTAACAGTCCCTCACGAGTCATCACCAATCTAAGAATTTTTGAAAGTCAGCTCATTAGATCGCTGATAACTTTTTACATTTTAAAGATATCAAGGTGGAATTTTTTTATGAGTAGCAGGAGGCCTTTCGAGTATAATGGTTATAAATTGCTATCTTTTGCGAATGCACAGTGAAAACTGAATTGCTTTAAACGTTCATATTTCATTACATTTTCAATCTTTCAACATCAAATTTTATTATTATGTTTCTCTTGTATGCTGTCAAATATTCAGAAAGTTTAGTAATGTTTAACGGAAAACTCTGCGGGTTATGAGTTGAAAACCGTTTAAAAAAATTTGTATTTTTGAAAGAAATGCTTATATCTCCGTGGGTGTAAGAGGTACTTTCACGAAAATATAAAAATAAGTTCTACATAGTTCATTTACTTATTTCTGAAATGTATAGCTTATTCCCAGCTATTTACAATGAAATATGATCAAGAACCTTTTTTGTTCCCTCAATTTGTTGTTGGTCCCCTATCTGAATAGTAGACTTAAATTTTACTGGAAAATGACAGCTAGAGTATACTTTTCATGTGAAAAAAAATTACAGAGCAACTGGGTTTTTTATTTCTCAAGAAATGTGCAAAAATGTGAATTTTTCAAAGTGTCCCAATACTTTTGGTCATATAGTGTATGTCAACTGATGACATACCAGCTCGCCCCACATTATGCGAACAAGCACTCACACAGACATCTAAGAAAGCCACACAATTCCAAACATCAGAAACAAAATAGTATAATGCATGCATGCAACTACAGTTGATCATTCTTTCAAGACCCTCCATCAGTGGGGCCTTAATTTGGGGCCTTACAAGCTCACTAGAACATAAAATAAATTACACACACCTGTCATAGAAGTGATGAAACACTTTCTTCGTTTCTAATGTTACCATGCAGAATGAATGTTTCAGAGGGTAATCAAACACTCCTGGCCTTTCAAACACTCCTGGCCTTTCAAACACTCGTGGCTAAGACAATGATTATGCTGTAGCTGCACAGTAACAGAAAATAGAAAATTTGTTTATTCTAACTTTTTATACCAACTTATTCCAGTCATCTGATAATTAAACTTTCTAAGAAAAATATACATTAAAAATGAACATCAATTCACCCTATCCTTTGAAATGTGAATGTATATCTAAATGTTATGCTCCCACTCTTTAATTTAATCCCATCTAGTGTGTTACAATTTTCATTTATTGTATTAAAATGCTCTTGGAAATTCAAATACATTTTAATATGATTGTGCATGTTTTATTTAGAGTCTAATAGTTAAAGTATGACTTAAATTTAAACTTCACAACTATTTTCAACAGTTTTACAACCTTGTATTTGTTTCAGGTCTATGAGTGAACATACTAAGCTCAAACCACCGTCAATTTTTAAGGTTGTGCCACTTCAATGTATATTTTATGTAAGAAAAGGTTTTTCACAAAGATATCAAGTATTTTTGTCAATTTTCGCTTAAAGATTTGTCCAATTTTACACTATTTCTCTGACTGTTAACAGTATATTTATGTAAAAAGAGAGCTCAACTTTTGATTATCTATTTTTTTTAAATTCATTCTGTAGCAAATCTTTTATCATAACTGTACTCAAATTAACATGATTTATTTTCTCTTTTTCTAAATTAATTTCATTCATAATAAAGTATCCTTATGATTTCTTAGTTTTGGTTCCGGTTTTAAACTTTAATTGAAGTAAAATTAAACTAATTATTGTTTTTTTGCCCCTATTCAAATATTTAAAGAACTTTATACTGTTTCTTTTATTAAGTTAAGGCAAGCAAACACCCTAATTTTCCAAAAAAATGGATTTTGAGAAATTCAGAGAACCTCAGTGTTTGTCTTTCTAAATCCGCAATTGTTTTTTAAATCGATGAATTATTGA
Organism: Uloborus diversus; assembly: GCF_026930045.1. Classification (NCBI taxonomy): domain Eukaryota; kingdom Metazoa; phylum Arthropoda; class Arachnida; order Araneae; family Uloboridae; genus Uloborus; species Uloborus diversus. The sequence continues at coordinate 56,775,995 of NC_072733.1, forward strand.
GAAAACTCGAAGAAATTTACTAAACTCAATTGTAGTGCTTAAAACTGAAATTTACTTTTCTTTTTTGATTTTCTCATAACCATGTTTACAATGTTTTTATTCATGCCAACAACTCTAGAGAAAAAAGTATTAACTCTAAAGATTTGAAACTTTGCAAACATGGTAATTGAACACATTACTGTGATATAAACCTCAAAAAGTTAATGTGCATGCAATATGTGGTTTTTAAATAATGATCAATTGAACTTAGATGGTAAAAAGCACATTTTTCAGGGGAAATTTTCAAACATTTACCCATAAAACCTGTTTTTAGTTAATTATTTCTAAATTAGAGGGTCATATCACTCTCTGGCATCTCACAAAGAGATAGACACAAAAAGTTTCAAAAATAATGAAAAAGTGAATGCACTGGAAATGTTAAGGTAATGGTAGTTTTTTGCTAAAAATATGGCTTTAAAAAAAAAAAAAAAACTATAGATTTTTTTTCAACAAATATGCAGTCAAAATGTGTTATTTATCTCATATTTAAATAATCGTATAAAGTTTTAGAAAGGTGCATTGAATATTGAAGAAAAAAATATTTAAGGTGTTCGCCTACCTCGTAATTACAGTCAATTCAGTTTCATCAATTTCGTTGGTTTATTTTGTTTAGTATTTTGTATAAAATGTACCAAATGCTTTTTGTCAAAACACTTGGGTCAAATTTATATTATATGATCATATATAATATTTCAATTTGTGTTCTTGTACAACTTTTTCTATGAGTGCCCTTTATGCTACATTAAGTTTTTGAAATTTCTTTGTCTAGTCTTTATTTTGTAGAATTTCTATCTAATGTGATGAGTACAAATTCGCACAAACATTAGCTATTGGATTAAATTAATGATTTTCTACATTATTATGTGTTAAGCAATTATTTTATTATTACAGTCGACGCTCATTATAACGACCACACATTATAAAGACCGTCCCATTATAACGACCAGTGGTAGAAGTCCCAACTTTGTTCCTATAAACTCTATGTTAATTTGCTTTCGTTATAACGACCGTTCTGTGTCGTCTAATCCAATACAGCGACCGAATCAGTGGACGCTATTTCTTGTGTTCTTTCCAATAAAACAAATTTGTAGCTTAAAATGACATTGATTATTGTTTACGGACACCTGCCTGAAGTTTTCAGTGTCAAATCCAACTTTAAGAGGGGGGGGGAGGAGATTACCATTCACCACAGCTAGCACAGAAAAAATAATGGGAGGAAAAATCGAGAAAATTCCAGATTCCTAAGAAAAGGAAGTTGACAGATGTATTGGTAGTTTGGTGTTTGAATCTAGTATTTTTAAAGATTTGGGGTTCTCGAGGGACTTTTAAATGTTTCTTTGGAAAGCAAGAGAAACACAATTTATCACCTATATCTGAAACAGAAAATAATGTTTTGCAAAAATCACGTCTGCTAAAAAGGCAGACCTCTGTTTCTGGTTTTATCTTCAGAAATTGTTGTGGTAGTAGTAGTAGTAGCAGATCTGAAAGTGTGTAACATTTTCCTCCCTATATTTTCTACTTTAAAACTTGTTTAATATTAGGTCATAATATTTTGCACACTACTTTTCTAAAAATTCCTATGATAAAAAGCATTTGGGCATTTACTTGGGCATGCATGATGACGGTGTACATTTTTTTAATTTATACCTCTTATAACGACCACTCGTTATAAAGACCTTTTTCTCTGGGACGGAGATGGTCGTTATATCGAGCGTCGACTGTATTATTATTTTACATTTATCTTCCAAAAGGAATGTTATATGTATGCAAATTTGAGAAAAAAATATATGCTGCAAAAAAACCATTGATACAACTATTAACTATTGAAAAGATTCATGTTGTTTTGCTTTGGATTTGAATGCATTAAAAATAAGTCTGTATTACAAATCAAAAATTTTCTGAATATTTTGTCAAATATAAATAATAGGCTCTACAAATTCATTGAATTATTATTTAAGTGCATCCTTTCAAAGATTTCTATATCTTAACACTCATATTACAAGTCTCCTCTGTAAGCAATTTGCCTTTATTTAATAATAACTGTATTTTAAAATGAATTATCTGATTCATGAATTATCTTTTTTCCCTTTATGTTTTTGTGATTTCCATAACCATTCATGTTACACAACTTAATACTAAAAGGCCAAATAAACTTTTGTGGGATCTAGTCAATTTTGCATGAAATTGAACTTATATATTGAATAGTACTTAAAACACTTAAGTATTCTCTATTTTGAAATTTTTTTATCAACTGAATGTTGACTTTTGTTGTTTTAATATTTTATTGCTTATGTATAATTGGAAAATAAATTTTTGAACTATCTGTAAGAAATTTTATTAATTCACCATCAGTTTTCGCATGTAATGTCATGCTATGAAAATACAAATTTTCTCACTTATGTTGATATTTATTCTATCAAGTGTTATTTATTTTTATTTTTTCCCAAAATGTTCATACATCTACTCTAAAAATGCCTTAAAAAAGCCAATTTTCTCATGGCATTAAATATAAAATTCTAAAATGTTCCTTGTGGCATAGATTTCTTAGCTTCTCTCTCATCTCATTAAATCTCCTTATAGTGCAATTCTTTCTTCTGAATTCTTTTTTCTAACATTTCAAATTATATTTCATCCATGAAATGCTGTAGCATCACTGATTGTGTTGGCACAGGGCGAAACTATCTTGAGGTGACACACAAGCAGGTTTTCAAATTTATAAAAAACTAGCAGTACCCTCACTACCTTGCTTATGATAGAAAATTTTTAAAAACATTTAGTTCGTCTGTAAATTTACTAATAAGTTCTCTTATGCATATAGTTATTTTGTGCTCTAAAATATCTACATATTTTAGGTAGATTGAAAATTTGCCACTAATGACTGCCAGATGACTAGTCTTTTTTATGTCAACTGTGGTGTTTTTTTAAAAAAAAGGCAAAAGAATACAAAAAAAAAATGTTTGCTATTAAAGTGTGACTCAATATTGTTGGCTCTCTGTGGAAATGTCAAAATCATTGAATTCGTTGGAAGTGTGGAGGGCAGTAAATGCAATAAGAAAATCAAGACAACCACAATGTGCACCTGGAAGTTAGGCGGTAGTTTTCAATTAAAATTTATTTCCTTTTGCAAGCCAGAAAGGCAGCTTCATGGGAAATACACTTGTTTTGACAACGCTTGATTATAGAAACCCATGCTTCTCTTGTTTTCAGATGGTTTTGATTTGAACTCACCCAAGGCTCAGTGCCAACAATCTTGTAATGCACTGTATTCATGCACACTTTTTTGGCACATAATTTTTGGCTTCAAATTTGTCAACATATCACTAAGTTGGTGTCAAATGCTAGCCAATTTATGACATCACTTCTGTCAGATTTCTTCCATGACTTTACTACCACTTTTATCTTCTTTAAAATTTGAATTTCAAAAACGTTTGTTTTTGTATTGTTTTTACTTCATTGGAACAAGCAGTTTAGTAAAACAGAAATTTAATTTCTTGAAAAAATGCTTGTAACACAAAACCATAAATTGTATAAACTCTAAAAGAAAGACAAAAAAAAAAAATTCTTCCTGGATTTAGCTCAAACTAAAAAGTTTTCATCATTTGAAAGAAATTATTCATATTGTTAATTGAATCAGTAGTAATAAATCAAAAACACACAATAAAATAATTTTCAATTATAGTTATGGTTCAGCTGTAATTCATCAAAAGTATAAAAGTAAGACAAAAGAAAAAAGTAATATTTTATTGCTTACAGAAACCTAAATACAGAGATTCCTTTATAAAAGAGGAAGGAAGTTTTCTTTCCTTAAAAGGCAAATTAATACATTTTTACCATAATCCAACAATTAAGAAAGAACGTTGCAATATTGCTTATTGTACAATGATTTAATAATTTACCATACAAAATTCCACAGAAACTAAGAAAATATAAACAGAAGACTTTTATTTAACAGTTAAAATATTTCAAAGAAATTAATTTTAGTAACACAAAAGGCTTAAATTGTTCAAAAATAAAGTTAATTTTTGAAAATGCTGAGGGTGAAAAATGAATGGTAACCATAGGCTGCACAAACAAATAAATCGACATTAAGTAACAAAAAAAAATAATTAAAAGTGAAAATTTTAAAGTCCCCCATTATCGAGAAGCTTTAGAACAGTTAAAGAATTTTATTGGTTCACACTTGAGCAAAATGGCATCAATGCACATGCAAATGTCAAGATTAAAAAAAACACTGATTTTACTTTCTTAAAATGCTTATAACTGTTTTCCTTATTAATTAATTGCATCTGGTTTTTTTTACCGTAGGTAGAAAATGTTCTACAAATGCATTATTTTGTGTAGAAAAATCCATTTTGGGGTAAAAAAATTAAATTTTGGATAAAAAAAAGAATTATTGAGTTTTTTCTAAATGGTCTATAAACCTTCCCAGCAGTAACCTAGACAAACTGCAAATTTCAACGAAATTGGTCCGGTAGCTTCTGAGTACCTCAGACATACAAATTTTGAATTTGTTTTATTTATATAAAAGATATAAACACTTCAATTCTAAAATGTTCCTCCAATATTTTAAATTATAGTTAATCTATCGAATGCAATATCATCAGTATTGGCGTTTGCGCCGGGTTACACCCTTCTAAGGTAGGATAGCAAAATGGGTTCAAGCATTTATGAAAAATTTAAATACTCCAATTAGGGATGCTCAGATTAACCAGCCACTTTGCTGATTATTTGTAATCAACCAAATTTTGCAGATTGATCGGCGGAAATTTTTTTTTCAAAAACAATTTTTTATTTATACTCTCAACAACAACAACAAAAAAAAACTATGATGGAAGCATTTGTTAACAATAAATTTTTGTTATGATAACACACATATAGCTATTCTCAGCGGAGAAGCTTTTTACCTCTATTTATCCACAACCTTTTTCCATATTTTATTTCCAGGACAATACACATGAAAGATGTACATTACATAGGAATGAAAGAACACCCAGGACTACTGGCGGGAATCAAACCCGCACCTCTGTGATTACAAAGCAGTTGGCGAACACACACACGGCCACCGATGCCCCTAGCAATAAATAAATGTAATTTTCTGCAAACATTATTATCACTTGTAGTATGAAAGTGTACAGAGTAAAAACAAAACAAATAGGTAGTCTAGAAAATAAAACTGAATGAAATATTCAATAATAACCCTTACAGCTGATTTTCACATAGCACTATTATAAATAGTTTATTTCCAGGACTTTTAAATTTCAAAGGAGGGGGAAAAAAAACCTCCCCTCTCAAACCACATACATGGAGTGCTGAAATTGACTGCTTTCAAAAATTCATAACAACAGCATGGTTAAGGTTTACAAAACAATTCTTGCAGAAAATTCATATGACGGGATATAATTTTTTTCTCCCGGAGTTTCTGATTATAGTTCAGAAATTTTTCTGCAGATGGCACTGCACATACTTAGTCCATAAATCAAAGAAAAATAATTGGAAACGCATCAAAAATTTCCGAAATCCTGTATAAATAAAATTGGGTAACATTTTCAAAACGTCCATAGTTCATTGTCATTACATATCGAAACCGAAGGAACGAAATAAGCAAACATTTTCTGTAAATTTAAACTAGCATTAGAATACGTTTTGGGTATCGTTTTTGAAAAATTAGTTGGGTTTATCGATAAAGAAAAAAAACCGATGAAAACACTGCTTTTTTTTTTTTTAACCGATTTTATGATTTTTCCCCCTATGAAAAAAAAGTTTTTTTTTTTTTACTTACCTTAGATGACATAACATTTTGTTTTATACTTACGAGGAAACCACGAATTCGAAAACAATTCAAACTGGTAGCATTTAGAAGAGCGTGGTAAAATATGTATGTGGCACAAAAATTACGTATCCTCGTAGTCCCGTTATCGAAATATGAGGTCTTAAAGTCAGCCGAAATTTTAAGTAAAGTCGCCAAATTTAGCGAGTTTCGTTCGGAAATGGAATGTACCAGAGCATTTTTTAAGGAATTTTTACTAGGCGACACAAGTTCATCATAAGAGTAAAAATTATTGAGAAGGTTACAGCCTTTTTCTCAACAAATGTATGCATAATCGTCGCCTCAAAGTGGTATTTCTGTAAGTACTGTTTGTTCTGTGGCGGCTGTATAGATCTTCTGATTTAAGGCTGTTGTCCCAAGAGATTGGCGCCAAGGGAAAATCAATCTACTCCCGTAATCAAAATCAACAGCAAATAGCCTCCCGATCTTTGTTGCATACGACATGATTTTCAGTCTAGAATGGATTGAGATAATATTGTAGAAAAATTTTGCGTTTTTATAATTTAAATTAATTTTAAATGAAAATCTCGCTTGGCGATGGTTTCAGAATAGCAACCATACACGCACTAAAAACTGAGCAACTTTGCTTCCTACTACAAATCCTGTAATACTATTAGGGAAAAAAACAGTTATCGATGATTCATAAGACTTTGAGGGTCGTAATGATAATTTTTAAAGTTCATTTTAATCAATTTTTATATTTTAAAGTGTGGATGTTTTAAAAACTTGTTCAATCTACGGACATTTAGTTCCAACTTCCTCATGCAGATGTCGCTGAAGTAAGAAATCTGAAAAATACCAGTGTCTGGCACTTTTCCTAATTAACTCTACCATAAATCACTTTAGCTTTCTCCCCTTTTTCCCAACGCGAGCCACTTGCGAGTTCCTCCTTTCTTCAAAGTCTGATAACGATGTTTCCCGAGGGCCCAGGGAATCGACCCCCCATCGAGAAGTGGTTGAATGCGTTCCTTTTGCTAATTTCAGCTTGTCACAGAGGCATTTCGCAATTTTTAATTTTGTCGGTCTGTATTTTGTTGTTGTGAATGCCATTCTCTAATAAAATGAAAAAAAAAAAAATAATAATAAAAGCGATTTTTTGGCGATTTTGAAACGAAAAACATTTATATATGTTTTTTTATTTTTATTTATTAGATAAATGAAAAATCATAGTGTATTCGACTATGAGTGAGCAAAAATTTTTAATTTACCTAAATCTGTCACGTTTGCTGTAATTGTATAGTTTGGTTTGAAGTTACCGGTTTATTAACGACTGCTTCGGTTTAGTCACTTAATAAAGAGGATTTCTTCTCTGGAAAAAGCAGGCTCCATCAAATATCTGTTGTTCGATCGACACTCAGAATAATTTCTGAAATTTCAACTTTTCATCATAGTTTTCCTAAACATTCTTGACTTAATATCTCAATAAGAAATAGTATATGATTTACACAAACACAAACATCGTATATGGGCGATAAAAGAGAAAAACGAAAGGTGAAAAAATGTGCAGACCAAATTCAAGAAGCTTTCCTTGAAAGTTTTAGGGTTGTGCCTATTTTTCAAGAAAATGAGTAATCTCCTTTCAATAATGGTTTGGAAAAGGATTTGATACGGTTAAATTTAATCTTGTCCCCCTTTTCTTTTTCTTTTTGATTTTTCCTCATGCAAATTGATCGCTAACTTAATTTCTTCTAAATATTTAACATTTATGACTCCTTTTTGTTCAGTATTTCCGTAATAAATACCTACTCAGCACATAACTGTAAATTTTAGTTTTTACATTTCAAATCCAGTGCAGATTTTCGTGGATGGTATTCTTATTCACTTACTATATCTACATGACAGTGGCGCCTACTCCCTGGAACCTGAGGGGGCCCGAGCCCCCCTCCCAATAAATCAAGAAAATTATTAGTTACATTATGTTTTCAAAACTCATAAATTTATCTTTTATTTTTCTTGTTTGAAGATAGTTTACCTTGTAAAATACATTCAGTAATGAGTTAAAACAAATAACCTGCTTACACAACCGTAATAATTAACTGAAAACGAGTGGTGTGAATAATAATAGTGTTACAGTGCTGCGAGCACTGTAAACATTTGTCCCACAGTGCGCGAACTTACGGGTCAAGTCTGTTGCCGGTGGGCAGCGCTGCTTCGCAATCACCTAAGTGTTGCTGATCTGGGAAAAAATAGATGACAGTTTGATATATTATATGGGAGGCGTGATAGTTTTGAACACTTTTGGGAATTGTGTTTAAAAGAAAACCTTCACAAAATGATGATCCTTCCCTTCCTCGGAATCGACGTATACCAAAGAAACATGAAAACAACGAAGGCAGATCACCGCACACTTTCAAAATCCCAAAGGAATACAGTTGACTCCCGCTACTTACGCGATATGGCTATAACGTGATTTTTTCTCCTGTATTCAGACCTAACGCGAATTCCTCACCCGCAACACGAAAATTCTCGGAAGGGAATCGTGGTGTGTTCGTATCGGCTTTATTATTGGGTACTAAAAAATGTTTTTTCCATGAATGGATCTTCATCCTTTCAGCATCGCTGAGAGTGGAATTTTTCTTTTCATTTTAAATGCGAGAATTAATGAAATATAATGACACCTAAGAGCACTGTTTCATCTAAAGTTTATGAAGATAAAAAGAGAAAGTTTCTGACAATTAAAAAAAGTTAGAGCTTCTTGAAAAGCTGAAGCTCAACTAAAAAATGCGTTGAAGGTAGCACAAGAATTAGGTATGAGTGAATCTTCCATACATACAATTACAAGTTAAGAAAAAGAAATCCGTAAAAATTCACCGAGTAGTGTCTTAGTAAAATGAAAAAAATTATGAAAATGGAAACTGCTCGTGTATTGTGCACAAATGTCAATAATGGATCGACTGTATAGTACAACTAAAGATGCATTTGCTTTTCTTACTATATACTGTGCCTACCGTATACCGGTTTATTTTTTCTTTCTTTCCCATTGATCATTGATTTTATACATCGTAGCAGTATTTTATGTTGAATAAAACATTTTTTTTTTTGTTTTAAATACAAGTAAACATTCAGTTCTTTATGTAAGAAACAGTAATGTACAGTTAGTTAAGAAATGATTTTTAACGGTTTGAGGGGGTGTTTACAAATGTCTAAAATAATTAGGTACGTTTATAAAAAAATGTACACATACCCTTTTCCACAACGCGAAATTTCGACTTACGCGAGGGGTCTTGGAATGCACCCCTCGCGTAAGTCGGAACTCGACTGTACTACAAGGCAATATATATTGAGGCTTGTAAAATGGTGCAATTTTGCATTATTGGGCGATTTGCATCAACTGGACGCATACAGGTCATTGCAGTTGAACAAAAGTGCTTGCTTTTATTAAGCAGAGGTGAAAGAGAGGAGAACATTTTGAAAAATCAACTAAGTTTTTCAAAAATGATCTAGACATTGATTGACTGCGTTTACACTTAAATATGTTAGGCGATATCATTAATGAAAAAACAACTGGCCTTAAAAAGCATGCGTAAATTAAACTACCTTTTTGCAAAAATACTGTGTGTATTTGTGTTTATTTTTTCCTTTTTTCAAAGCTAAAAAATATGTGTCGGGCTTGTCGAGTTTTCGTGGTTCTAATGTTGATTATATGACTTTGAAATGCTTTAAATAAAACTTTAAAACTCACTATTTTTCATCTCAAATTTAGAAAATTTCCTGCGGCATGCCCCCTCCCCCTCCCGACATTTTTTAAGTCGGCGTCTCTGGGAGTGCCCTTCAATGCAAGTCAAGCGCCCTACCTTTTCCATGTCCAGCTATACGGCACTGCATGACTCCCCATAAAATAGAACAAAAAAATGTCGCTTACTAAGACAAGTGACATGATCTAGTTGAACCAGAAAAATTTGTATACCAACTGTTGGATTGTTTTACTATGAAAATGCCATGTCACATACTGTTTGTTTTTTAAAATTATACACATCAGAAAATATGTAAATTGGCATTTTCAAGGCACAAAAATCGACCTTTATTTGGGAGGGGGGCACCTCCGTGGGATTACATACCCCCTAAACCCCCGGTGATGATTGGCACAGCCCCCCCCCCCCAATAATTTTTGCAAGTCAGCGCCCATGCTACATGGGCATTGCGGAGTTAGGGGTGGGGCAAAGGGATAAAACCTTCTATCTCCTCACACATACACCAGATCTGAACATACACCAGGTAATGTATAATAGTTTATAAATATGGTAGGGTGGGGGGGGGGGGGGGGGTTCTCCTATGTAGTCAAAACTTGCAAAAGAGTAAACAGTCATCTGCAACGGTACGGAAAGGCTTGGAGGAAGTAAGGTGGAGGTATTTTTATTTGAAGTTATTACCTTCAAATTAAATCTATCAAATATAGATTACTTTGTTCCCAGGATGAGGGGGTTGTATCCCCCACGCCCCTCCCTCCGCCATTTAACAGGTCAGCCGCCGTTTAACTTACAAAAGATTAGACCGAAATTCCGGAGATTCTAATTACTGCAATACTTTTCGAATTTAAGTCGGTACTCCGAGAGAAATATATAAATATATATGCTATGTTTAGCGACATATTAATGTTGGAGGGGTGGGGGTTAGAGGGATGTAGCCCCTTCTCCAACTTGATAAAATTTAAAACAGATTCAGTCGTGATTTGCAATGACACGGAAAATATGAGTTTACACTTTTATCGGTTGACTTTTCATCTTAAAGCTCACACATTCAAACTAGAAATGAGATTCCTTCGAACCAGTGGTTGGAAAAACTACATTTTTTTTTTGTTGCGAACTACAACTACAACTACTTTGTTACAAATGTAGTTAACTACAACTACTTTTTTCAAAATGTAGCATCTACAAACTACTTTTAAAATGTAGTTGCTACTTCGCTACTTTCCAAAAAATAAGTAGTAAATACAAAGCATACACAATAGGTTGTCCCTCAGAAAATGAAAGTCAATTTTTCAAGTCGCATACACTCTTGTATTTTTCCTCTTGTGTCAAAAAAATTGTGAAAAAAGCCTCATATAATTTGCACAACGGTAACCCGTGCCGACTTGCACCTGAAAGTGTAAAACAGTACTTGTATGCTAGGCCAAATCAAAAAAAAAAGAAAAAAAAAAAGAAAAAAAAAACTTTTTTTAGAAACTCGAAATTTCTGTTGATAAAACGTTGTCCCTGTACCCAACACCCCACATGTACCACAAGAACATTTATTCAAATTAAAAAACATTTAGATATACCACACTTGACCTAAAATTTATAATTTTATTTAAAAAAATTGTTTTTTTTTTTTTTTTTTTTCAGTTATCTTTCAAAAAATTACATAAAAAATTTAAATAGAATATCAAGTTCAAAAATTACTGGCGAACACATTTACAGATCAACAATTACAAACGAATAATAAAAACATAATATATTTTAAATGAAAAATTTAACTCAACCTGGAAAAAATCCATATCTTTGAGTACTATGTGGGAGACTTAAAAATTGCAGGAAAACAAAAATTTATATTTAACGCTAATTACCTACTTTTCTACTTTACTGTTTATATTTTTCAGCATGATAATTTCGTAAAATCTTACATATCTGAAAATATGTATCAAAAACTTAATTGTTTGAAGAAAATTACAAATGTTAGGCCACGTGTGAGATATCTAAATGATTTTTAATTTGAATAAATATTTTTGTGGTGCACATGTGGGGTATAGGAGCAACGTTTTATCAACAGAAATTTTGAGTTTCTAAAAAAACATTTTATTTTAATTTGGCCTAGCACTACACAAGTGCTGATTCACTCTTTCAGACGTAATCGGCACTTGTTGCCGTTGTTCAAATTATATATATATATATATATATATATATATATATATATATATATAATATATATATATATATATATATATATATATATATATATATATATTATATATATATATATATTTTTTTTTTTTTTTTTTTTGACGTAAAAGGATAAAATATAAGAGAGTGTGCGACTTGAAAAATCAACTTTCGATTTTTTTTCGGGGGGGGGGGGGGAGGCCCCAATACACAAACACACCGTAAGAGGATTGAACAAAAAAAGATTGATAAATTAGCTCATCAAAAGACACTAAGAAAAATGTCCGTTATCATACTCTCATACATGTAATGCTCGCATTTATTGTAAGTCCTCCGGAACAGTTCAATTTCATACTTTTCTATAACAGTTTCAGTAGCTTCTTTTTATTTGGTAAATACTGTCGAAAATTTAAGCCTCACTAAAATATTTTTGTTTTTCAATCTTCGGTCTGTTCACATAAAATTCACCAAATTTTCAACTCGCGAAATCACCGATATCTTCATTTTCGCGAAAATAAGTGCGTTTTTCAATATAAATATTGGTGAAATAAGAAAATTACGACGGTAAACTAATGGCGGCGAACAGATAGAACGTATGGCGTCAAAATGAAATGCCTGAGGTCAGCTCGTATTTTTATGAGTCTTATTTCTCATTGCATCCGCTGATGTACTTGTGTAAAATTTGCGCCAGTCAAATTCGTTTGAACCTTGATTTTTTCTTTTTTTTCAGTTTATTTAAAAGTAGTTTCCAGAAATCGCTACAAACTACCATTTTTTTGTAGTTAACTACTCACTGCACTACTTCTTTTAAAAAGTAGTGCGCTACACTACAAACTACTCAAAAATGTAGCTACTACAGTAGCGTCGCTACTTGTAGCGCGCTACTTCCAACCACTGCTTCGAACCATGCACTACGTAAGTTAGTTCTGTTTAGAACTACCTCTAAGGGATTGTACACAATGCAATGTGTAGTTTATGCAGTAAATATGCATCACACCTGTCAAGATAAATATATACATATCATACAAAGGGGAAAATGTTACATTTAACCAGAAAATAAAACAAAATAATAAGACGGTTCATACTTCAATAAAAAGACGGTTCGTCGGATACAAAGTAAGTAGAAAAATATCATAATTATGAAATGGACTTACTTAATATTGACAATTGTTTCACACAAAATTTGAAGTGCGGAAAATGTTTCACTAAATTGGAATTGATAATTAAATGCTGCTCGAAATTCATTCACTTCAATATAAAAACGGTTCATTGGATATAAAATAAATATAAAATCAGAAACATAACTAACTTATTATTGACAATTTTTTACATGCAATTTGTTAAGTAATGATAATGAAAAATGTTGCGATCACTATAAATAAACATTCATACACGAAATAAACGGCTACATTTTGTTGATGAGTGCCTCAAAGGGATTGTACACGAGGGACTCTGCAGTTTATGCAGTCAATATGCATCACAACTCACAAGATGAATATATATATCATACAAAGCGGAAATATAAAATAAAATCAGTACAAATATAAAATCAGAAACATAATTAACTTAATATTTACATTTTTTTACATTCAATTTGATGACTAATGATAAGGAAAAATGTTACGGTGACCTAGATAAACATTCGTACACGAAATAAATACAGATACACTTTGCTGAGGAGCGCCTCAAAAGGATTGTATACGAAGAATTCTTCAGTTTATGCAATTCGTATGAAAACAAACACCTTTTGCGCATCGTTTTGCACGCAATCTAAGAGTTCTACAGTTTTTTTTCTGTTATTTAGCAGAGCACTATTAAACTGTAGGAAAAAACAGTATATTACTATAAAAACAACAACTATTTTTTGCATTGTACAAATCATACAAAGTGGGAAATGTTTCACTCAACTGGAATTGAAAATTAAATAATACTCGTAATCATTCATTCTCTTCAATAAAGAACGGTTCATCGAATATAAAGTAAATATAAAATCAGAAACATAACTTAATTTTGACATTTTTTTTACCTGCAATTTGATGACTACTGATAATGAAAAATGTTGCAGTGACTATAAATAGACATTCATACTCGAAATAAACGGCTACATTTTGTTGATGAGGGCTTGAGAGGGATTGTACGCGAGGAACTCTGCAGTTTATGCAGTCAATATCACAGGTCACAAGCTAAATATATACATATCATACAAGGAGGAAAATGTTTCACTCAACTGGAATTGATAATTAAATAATACTCGAAATGCATTCTCTTAGAAACGGTTCATCGGATATAAAGTAAATATAAAATAATCAGGTACTGAATTTTAGCGATAAAAGTTCCTAGATTTGCAAGATATGTAATTGGCAGAAATTGGGCACATCAGCTGCCCATTATTTTCCTAGAACGTTTCTGAACCGTTTTTACAGTGTATAGGTGTGAATTTACTAGTGTATTTTTTTTAAAGCCTTGATAATCTCGACTTTTTTTTTTTTTTTTTTTTTTTTAAATCTTTCCAAGAGATTCGCAGTTGCACTCTGGGCCGCCGAGAGCTGAGGCGTGCCTCAAACCTATTTGGTCGCCGGGCCCGACTCCAGCCCTAAAACTGGCCAAATTTATACTACTCCGATTCCGAGCCGGGCCCCCTCAAGGGACGGATCCCTAGTTTCAGATTAGGCTGGCATGGCCTCTCGTCGTTAGACCTATAAGGGAAAATATAATAAAAAATGGGGAGATAAAGAGCAACTGAGATTTTTCTTGAATGCTAAGCATGTTAGTATGTTTCACATAAGACAGCACCTTTATTTTCAGAAAAAGAAAAAAAAAACTTCTTTGTTGTTTCATTGTTTGCTCAAAAAAACATTTAGAATTTAGAAGAAAAAAAAGAAAAAAAAACGATTACATTCCGAATGAATTTTGTTACTTTTTGGAAAAAAGTTACGTTTACGTGCTCTTTTGATCAAAACTGTTTTGAAATCAAACCTAGCTTAATTATTTAATATCAATATCTCTGAATCTTTGATGATAACTGAACTTTAATGTCTTGTGTGTTAACCATTTTATCAGTTGTTATCTTAGCAGAATCTTTATTCTATTTTTATTTTTTTCATCTACGAATCAACGATTTGAACAATTTACTCTGTTATTACGTTCACTCTCTTGTGGTCTTACCACTCCTCACTGTTCAATGGTATTTCGTTAGTAAATTGTAATTGGGATTACTTTGCAAAAGTTTCCGCTTTCGAAAACTGCCCATTTGAAAAAAAAAAAACTTATCATGTTGAAAAAAATTTTAACGACTCTTTTTTGTTCTTTGGTTTTTAATTTAGCATGTTTCCTTTATTTAAAAGCAGTCAGCCTTTTTCGCTCGTCATTCATTTTTATTTGTCTCCGAGACTTAATATTAACAGAAAAAGTTTTTTTTAATATTAATAATGTAAAAAAAATAAACGTCAATCACTCAAGAAACCAGCCCTGAATAAACTTAAGTATAGCACTAAAATCTTAGTCAAACTCCAATCTCTTTGCGACTTCTGGATAAACGCAACGACACTTTCTGAAATTGACACCCTCTTTTCGTCTTAACTTATTATTTTATGCTGATCAATTATTATGATTGAAAAACATTTGATTTTCATAGATGTGTGAAAGTAATCATTATTAGATGACAAGAAAAAATTGTAACTGTGAAAAATGAAAAAATGTTAATATTTTACTTTTAAGAATAAAATAAGAATTTAAAGAAATGTGTGGTTAAAGCAAAATTTGCCGCCAAGAAAATTTTGACTGCCAATCTTTCAGAAAAACTAATTCCCATAGTTGCATCACAAAAATCTCTCAGAAGCTAAGTTTTGACAATTTGCTCCTCAACTACATCCTGAGAAATATTGAGAGAGCAAACCGGTCTTCGTCTTTGCATTTGCCTGAAGGGAGAGGGGTTCAGTTCCCGTGACAGCTATCAACGCCTAATTACTCCCCTCTGTGTGAAGCTGTTTAGAGAGGAACCTTTATTCCCCCCCCCCCTTTAAACCGAGTGAAATTCTGCGCCATCTACATTTGAAAGTTGGCAAATGAAGGTCGGAAAACCGGGCCTTAAAAGGAAGCCGATATGAACCAAACCTTAAGAATAGTATTAACTCCGAAGTAAAAGGGGGTCCGGGGGTTTCTCCCCCGGATATTTTTCGAAATTTTTAGTCTTGAAAACGCATTTTAGACGATCTTTGGTAATGTTAGGATTGAAGAGGTTCGGTGTCACTCACCTGTCTTTTTTTCGAACTTCTAGCTCTAAGAATGCAGTTTTAGACGATCTTTTTGATGATGTTAGAGTGAGGGGAGATTTGAGGGCCCATATCAAAGGAAAATTTTCTTTATTTGTAATTCTAACTGACTTTCGTAATATTATGCGCTCCGGTGCGACTCCCTCCCCACGCCCGTTTTTTGAAATTGAAACGTTCAAAACGCAAACATTATGTCCAATAATGTTCAGAAGAGGGTGGTTCGGGGTTGTCAGGCGGATTTTTTTCTGCAATTGTAGTGCTAAAAACGGAGTTCAATACGCTCTTTTTGTGATATGACGTGGAGGAGTGATTCAAGGGCCCGCCACAAGAAATTTTTCTAATTTGCATTCTTAAAGATGCATTCTACTTGTCTTTGATAATGGTAGGGGAGAAGAGGTTTGGAGCACTCCCTCGGAAATTGTAGCTCTAAAAAATAAAAGATGAAAAAACTGAAACCCGACTACGGCAAAAAAAAGAAAAAAAAAATCTAAAAGATAAGAAACAAGGTAGGTGCTGTTTAATATCATCGTCCTATTGAGTAAAACCAGTAATTTGATAGGTTAGATACTCCTGTTTATTTAGTTCTATTGAAATCCTCTGCCACTTTCGCATTAATAACATTATAATTCAATTCAAATGCCGTTGTCGTGCGTTCTCAACTACAGTTCTACTATACCGCACGACTACGGTATTTGAATTGAATTATGTTATTAATGCGAAAGTGGCAGAGGATTTCAATAAAACTAAATAAACAGGAATATCTAACCTATCAAATTACTGGTTTTACTCAATAGGACGATGGTATTAAACAGCACTTACCTTGTTTCTTATCTTTTAGGTTTTTTTTTTTTTTTGAGCAATCACGATTGCTTATTGTTCTCACTTGACTGTTTTTGACGTTCCTTTGATTTTCCCCCCCGCCACCCTCCGCACCATCACCGTCGACGGGCTCCTCACGGTGCTGCTCCTGTAGCGAAAGCCGTTCCAGGTTGCATCCATGTCCTACACACACGCGCATACATACACATCTACACACACACACACACACACACACCTACACACATACACACACGCATACATACAGACACCCACACATACACACACAAAAACATACACACACATACACACAACTACCCACACATTCATGCCTGCACACAGACACAAACACATATGCCTACACACACATACACCATACCCCCTCCCACACACACACATTCATACACACAACTACCCACACACTTATGCCAGCACACAGACACAAACACACATGCCCACATACACAAAACCCGTACACACAAACACATACCCCCACACACAAACACACACACACATACACACACTCGTGATTGCGAAAAACATAATTTGAATTCAAGATGTCAAAATTCAAATAATTTTTTTTTTCCGTAGTCGGTTTTCAATTTTTTATTCTTTTATTTTATTTAAATATTTTCCGTTTTAATCTAAGATGGACAAAAAATAATAGCGTGAGTAATTTACGGTAAGCATTTTAGTTTGATATACAAGAATATCATTAACTTAAAACTTAAAAGGTAAACTTAATTTATTGCTATTACATGAAGCTGATATAAAATTTAAACAATAAAAGATTGATTTAACTTAATAAGACTATAATAGCAATCAACACCAAACTTGTTTCTTTCCCTTTGTTCCCTTAGTCGGGTTATTAATAAATTTATTTAAAACCCACCGCTAAAAAAATCATTTTTTCTATTTCTATTCTATTCTATTCAAGAGTCACAACTGACTTCAACTGTATTTTATGTCGAGGTCTGCATACTAGTGCCTTGCCTCCATTATTTTATATACCGATAGATGGCAGCACCATCACCGGATCGAACAGTTAATGAGAATTTAGAACTAGGCCAAGAGCTAATAGCTACCTGGTACTAGCACCCCCAGAGGTATCGTTTCACTTGGAGGACATTGAGACCACGAGCATATTTAACGTCGCCCAGTCCCCTTTAATGACGACGGTGGGTCTTCGACCAGCGGGGATCGAACCCGAGCCCCTCCGGCCCCGAGTCCAATGCCCTACCGATCACGCTACCACGCCCCCCCCCCCCCAAAAAAAAAATCATTTAAAATCGAGTTTTGCAAGGTGAAATCAACTCCTCATATTGTTGAAGTCGATTGATAGCGTACGTTACTTGAGCCATAATAACGAATCAATTAACACTTATTCATGAAAGTCGGATAAATAGTTTAGGTGCTACAATGGAACATACGCAAATACAAAGACTGCTATATTTTTTAAAAAAGCAAATTATTAATGTTTTTTTTTTTTGCTCTATATTTGTCTTTTCCCCTGAGACACATAAAGTTATGCTCTTTTCTTTCTTCCTTTCTTTCTTTTTTTTTTTTTTTTTTTTTTTTTGTTTTCTGTGTTTTTTCGATGTGTATTTGCCTGCCTTTTTGGATTTCCCTTAAGAAGGGGAATAGCATTAAGAGAATGATGCAGGGATCCCAATTTAGGGGTACCGGGGGTTCACCCAGAGGGAATTTTGAAAAAAAAATCTAGTAAAATTCTGCAGTTTGAAGCCATATAAAGGAAGATTGGAATCGAAAATATTCGGGGAAAAATAGGCAAACAAAACTTTTTTTAAATTATGTACTCTTGCAAGTTGAGATAGTACACAGTAACATTTTTTTAGGGATCGACACATCAATGAGGCAATCGACAAAGAGATAGAGCGAGGGAGAAGAAAGTATGATGCATTGTTACTTGCTCTCATGGACTTTCGATACAGTTAGTTTTTAATCACCTCTGAAACCCATCTACAAAGTGCTTTAAGAGAAATAGGGTACACACTTAGAAAATAGGTAGCAAGAGAGTAACATACTGCCCATTTGAACAATTCATAATTTATACGCTTAGTAAGAAATAAAATTGAAGCATACTTCTTTTTATGAATATACTTTAATCCAATGTTAGGAGCACCCCCCCCCCCCTCGCGCACACACACACACACACACACAAGGGAATAGAGTTTGATGGAATAATGAACGATGCTAAGAGTCAGTGGCGCACACAAGGGGGTCCGGACCCCTCCCATAGCTCTTGCATTTTTCTTATTTCAACTGATTATGATTCGATGTACTTTATACACAAAATATTTCCAAACAAAGAAAACAAGAATTTCAGTTCTCGTAATATGGAAAAAAATCCTCTTGTTAAAAGATGTTTTAGAAAATGTGTATATTTCTTGTAACGAATTGCACAAGCGAGAGATGTTTCTCGACTTTGAGAAGGCTAAAAACATACTTAAATAGTACTATGTATAATGTGCGTTTAATGCGTTCTTGTACTGCTGAATTCAAGCAATGTCACCATCACACACTGATGAAGTTATAAATAAAATCGAAAAATGAACTAGAAAACTAAATTTTATTCTACGATGTTTTGTAAACCTATAGAGGCAGACTACACTGTTACAACCAGAGGTTCCAGACGAGTGAATATATTCCCCCTAAGGTGAAAGCATGGGGCCCAAGGGTGCAATACTAGCCAGGAAGTAGAGCAGGGGTGCGAAAACAGCAGACAATCGCAAAATGACTTGCTAGCGCATGCGCTTCCGGCATACATTCACCATTCAACCACTTCAATATGGCGGACGAATGATAGGTTGCATCTAAGCGTGGCTTCAATGTCTTTCACATTGAATGAAGTACACTATTCTATTAAATCTCATTTTTTCTAGGATAATTCTTTAAAATAACAAGTAAGTACAGCTTTTGATCACTTTGTAGGTTTTAGGGCTTTCAAACATAGTTAAAAGTACGTTTAATGCTTTTCAGTTACCGGTAGTTCGTTACGTACCGTAGTACCGTTAGTTGTTGATTTTCAGTTGACCGTTACTGTCGTGAAATTTCCATCATTCAAAACGCTACTAAATATATCTATCATTATTTTCTTGAGTACTCGATAAGCAACATTTAATCACCAAAATAATAACCGCAATTTATCACTAATCAACAAGTGAGAACCTAAATAAAAATGATTCTTGTGCTTCGTAAATTACTACACAACAGCGAGCGCAAAAAAATAAAAAGGAAATCTCTCTCCGTCTAGCTTTTTTTTTTTCTTTTTCGTTCAAGTGTTTGAATCATTTCCTGTTAGCGTTTAATGTTTCGTTAGCGTTAGGAATTTCTTGTTTCTTTAGGTTTTTCAACTGTCGAAAAATTTCATATGTATTTTATTTTATTGTTACTCTTGATTGAAATTTTTAACGTTCGAGAAAGGATTTTGTTTTTCCGTAACTTTAATATCCCAGAATATTTTTGGCTCTTCATGTAAATAATTCATAAGTACATCTACATTTTACTTTCGGTGCGGTTATTTCTCACAAATAATCATTAACTTAACTATGATTATTGAAATAATTACTCGTCTTTAACTTTAAGTATATTTGTGACAACTCTTTGATACCAAATAAAGTCTGTAGATATTTATTGTTTTATTCATTTTTAATATTACTTTGTAAAAAAAAAAAAAAAAACTTATCAGTACGCAGAGTTTTTTCACAAGTTTTTTTTACCGCCCCGAGAGTTATTATAATTATTATTATTTATTTTTAAGAAAAGGATAAAAATTTCACAGGTCCGCAATGTTTTTCATTTGCTTTTACCGACCCGTGGGTCAAAAGAGGTTGAGAAACACTGATGTAGAGAACAATCAGATGAATTAAAGCAATGAGCACTCCTTACCTATGTTGAAAACTCTGAAATATGATCAAATGCTGTAATTACAAGTTTTAATCATTTCCAGTACTGAATTCATGCAATGTGAAAAGTGTGCAAAACGTAGACTGTCATGAATCAAAACAAAACTATTAAAAAAAAAAACACAATTATATTCAAAAAAGCACACAATACGGGGGAGGGGGGGAGGAGGATCTACAGTAAGGGTGCCATTTCTCTCTCCGTAGGTTCATTCTTTTCACCCCGGCTGCCTACGTTTTAAAAGGTGCCTGTTTTTCACCCTAGTTAGAGGTGCAATTTCGGCTCCGTATTGGGTGCCGCTGGTGAACAAGCGTTTCACCCCTGAAAGGTGCCGAATGCATCCTGTAGTTTTAACAGTGTATCGGTGACTGTAAATGAAAACAGAGTAATAATAATGTTTCTAGTTTTGTAATTACAGGTTCTATTCAAGAGTCACAACTGACTACAACTGTATTATGTCGAGGGATCTGCATACTAAGTGCCTTGCCTCCATTATTTTATATACCGATAGATGGCAGCACCATCACCGGATCGGACAGTTAATGAGAATTTAGAACTAGTCCAAGAGCTAATAGCTACCTGGTACTAGCACCCCCAGAGGTATCGTTTCACTTGGAGGACATTGAGACCACGAGCATATTTAACGTCGCCCAGTCCCCTTTAATGACGACGGTGGGTCTTCGACCAGCGGGGATCGAACCCGAGCCCCTCCGGCCCCGAGTCCAATGCCCTACCGATCAGGCTACCACGGCCCCTAATTACAGGTTAAAATGAGATTTTTCTTGTTCTTCAGATCTGATGCTTCTTATACTTTAATTTGGGCATCTGTTTTCATTTATGAACAATGATAAAAGTAAATACATTGCATAAATTCGTTTGCTTTCTGGTAATTTAAGTACTTTATATTAATATTTTTTATTAATTAGTGCTAATTATTTATTCAATAATTTATTTTTTACTGTTTTTGCTCTCAAAAATCAATAAAATCAAGTCAATATGTTTGACGGCATATTGGGATATGATATGAAAATGGGACTTTTAACTATGGACCCTCCCCTTGCAAAATTTCTGTGTGCGCCACTGCTAAGAGTATAATTTCCATGAAACCTATTGTTCAGTGGCAAATCATGTAATTAATTGAGAAGTTCAAGAAATAAACTTCTAGAACTGGAGGTTATGTCCTAGCTGGGTCCAAAAATGTGAAAGTTCTGTCTTTGGACCTATTGTCCGTCGGACATTGTGTCCGTTGGACGTTATGTCCGCTGGACGTTATGTCCGTCGGACGTTCTGTCCCTCGGATGTTTTGGAACTGGACGTTATGTCCATGGACGTTTTGGATCTGGACCTTATGTGATGTCCGGCATTCCATTGAAGCACACACTGAATTTAACATATTTTGGCACTCCTCCTTATCAACTCCAATTTCTTAGAAATTTTAAAATTCAAGGCTTGTAGCCACATTTTTGTAAAATTTCAAGCATTTGAAAATGAAATTGATTTTTTTTTCAAGTATTTTCATTTTTTTTAGGAACGACAACTCACACAACTTTTCGTGATAAGCAATAGGTTTTAACTAAAATGTAAATCCGGGCCCTGGAAATGATAGTATAAATAACAAATGTCTCAAAAACATTTTTACAAATTAAAAGCGGTAATGGATAATTAAAGTAAAAGTTTTTGAAATAAGTAAATTTTCTTACGAACCAAACTTACCCTTAAAAATCCTTTGTTTGAATCATCAAAATGAGTTTCAATTTCATTATAACTTTAAAAGGATTTTTAATTACAGCTAAAACGTGTTACAAATGACTCCATCATTCTTCAGTCCTGTTGCCTCGAAACTGGAGAAAAAATAAATAGATTGCCAGTGCCTACAAGTTTCAACGCGCGAATCCCTTTTATTCGAAAAGCCATAAAAAAGGAAGTGGTAGGTGTGGTATAATTCTCAGTTACCCTAAAGCAAAAATTACTGAAAAGAATTCCAGGAAACAACCCCGACCCTTCAGCCTTCGGCTTTTCTTTCGAAAAAATACCTCTCTCTCTTTGCATCTTTGAATGAAAAACAGCTGTTTTCGTTCCGCAAACTGCTTTTATTGCCGTCCCGTCCCAACAAGTAGTGTCACTGCAGAGTCCTCTACCCTGTACACAGATAGACGTGAAATGGTTATCGGCTATCATCAATGAAAGAGCTAATGAGGTGGGGTGCTAATCGATTGCTTTATCTGGCGCCGAGTGCGTGGTGGGCCGGTCCCCAAGGGTAGAAAAAGAAGGCTTTCGTCATGTACGAGTCGACGGTTTTTTTTTTAAAAGAAGGCAAGGGTCTTCCTAAGATTTTTATAAAGATTTGAAATCTGTTTACAAAAATGAGAGTACCAATTATAGATTTTCCAGTGTCGCCCAGTGGTTTGATTTCGCATCTTCTAGGCGACAGATTTTTTTTCACTAGGCGACATTGCTGTCGCGCAGTTCCTATGTTAAAAAATGCTCTGGAATGGTCGGCGCGAATTCAACACCTGCATCTGAAAAGACATCTCATTGCCATTTTTGGATAAAACTAAGTGAAAGATGTTTTAAGTAAATTCTTTACTCAGGGGTATTTACTGGGGGTGGGTGAGTCGTAGCACAGACTGCTAAGTCTGTCTAATAAGAGTTAACTCTTATTAATGAAATATACACTAAAAATACAGTAATATTCTCTAATGTATTATTATCACGAATGGAATTTTAAAATTTAGGTTTAATTTCGTTGTAAAGTTGTCTTTCCTCTGAATAAAGCTTTCTACTTTCCACTTCATAGGCTTGATGGCGGTTTTTTAATTTAACACGCACAAGTAAAGGATTAATGCAAAATATCTTTCACACGCATTGCAGATGATCCAAAATGGAAATGAGATGCCTTGCAAGATGCAAACAATGAAAACACCGCGTGATTTCATCGTCTACATGTAATCATAATTTCTTGCCAAGTCTTTAAATTTAGCCACTTTTCTTGCGATTTGAGCAGACTTAAAGACCCCACATCTCAAAAATGAAGGCCCACAGTTCATGGGTCAAAAAAAAAAAAAAAAAAAAAAAAAAAAAAAATGTCGAAATATGTTCTTTAGAATGTGACCATTTTGAACTTTTTTCACGATTACTGAAGTCTTGTGGTTCCCTGGTTAGCATTGATAAAACGGAAGGTAAATTTAACTACAAATAAGAATTGCAACAGTATAATACTGCCGTGGGCAGGTAAAAGGCATTAACTGCATTTTTCAAATTTTTGTATTCTTTTCATCTATTGTTCGTTAGCTTTACTGTACAAGGTTGCTTATTTGGTTTCCGCTGAAAAAAAGGCGCGAAAATAACGTCTAGTTCCAACATTTCCCTACAGTTAGTATTGAATGCAACACACATTTCTTCAAATATCTCGAAAACTCATTTCTGCAGATACCGCCGTTCACCTGCCCACGGCAGAACAATTCTATTTACTTAGTTTTTCAGATGAATTTTTCAAATGCAATTTGTCAGTTACCCATTTTTTAATTTTAATGTCGCTTGAATTGGTAAGTCAAGATATTGTCCTTACAATATTCAAATTAAAAGTTTTAATTACTGTTGAATACTTCTCGTATTTCCTGGGGGGGGGGGGAATAGATTTCAGCTAGCATGACCATTACTTATAGTTTTTAGTATATAGGGTAGGTGGGGGTGTAGGGCCCTGGTATGGGGCCCTACACCCCCACCCACCCATATATAGGTGTGGGGCCCTGCGATTTACAGCTTTTATAACATCATGGTCAAGAAAAGATAGATTTTCCCGCTTTTTTAAATTAGGATCGTAGAACGGTTTGTTACCTACAACTCCTCCAAATTCAAACTTGTAATTATCCAGAAATTAACAATTTAGTAGAAAATCAAAATTACGTTGTTTTACCCCCTAAAATGGGGTAAAACCCCCGCAATCTTTACCCCTTTCAAGATGAATGTGAATAGTAAGAGTGACAGCTTTTTGAAAACACTTGACAACCCCTACAGTGTCATTGGTTTATTGTAATTCAACAGTATTGTTCTCGAATATCTTATAAAATTAAATATGATTTTTTGAAAACTGCTACAAAAATGCTCTCGTCTCCACAAAAAAAAAAAAAAAAAAAGGATTCAGTTACGTGGGAAAATATGACAGCCGCATTATGAAAAATAAGTTGATTGAGAATAGCTGGAACAAACTTAACCAGTCTGCATAATGAAGGCTCTATTGATCCTTATCACAGCATTATGACGCTACCAGGTTAGTTTTGCTGCAACTATAGGTACCTATGTAGCAAATAGCTTACCCAGTTGAGCCTCCTAAAACAGTCATTGCCTTGTGAAACCATACTGTCCTGCGAGGTTACGACAATTTTTTAAATCATGTTTTCATTTACAATGAATGACTGTGTTTCAGTAAATTTGCTGGCACTTGGAATATTTTATTACAAAATAAATAAATAAAAAACTTTTACATAGCCTTCTCCTTCTGGGCATATTGGAGTTATCTTGAACTCATCGAGCAGGAATAAGCTTTGGGTTTTTCCCTGCACTGTCACTCTATAAGAGAAGGGAAATCTTTTCTCTTTGAAATCCCAAGTTTTTAGTCCATTTTTCAGAGATATATTCATCCGATCTTTTTGAATCGATTTTTAATGTTTACCATACAAAATGCAGAAACGGCGACGATTAACCAAGTGCGTCATTAAACTTGACATTTCCAATGGTTTTAAATTGTTTTCTTTTGTAAGTAGTGGGACAAAATATACGTACGTAAATGAAAAAGAAAAAAAAGGAAATTATATTATACTATTGGAATCATATTTGAATTGAAATGGACGTAAGGTTTTACATATAAAAATCCTATCCAAATTGAATATTTATGAATAAATGTCCACCGATAATTTATTTTTAAATTAGAATAAACTGCACAAAATACCAATAAAATTTCAAAAATTACAACTTTAAACCCAGTGAGGCAAATCTCCACACTTTGAGATGATGGAATTTTCCCCATTTTGCAACTTTCTGAAAAACGCACCCTGTTGTTTTTAAACAGGCATTAGAGTAACTATTTTCACTCAAAGGTGAATATTTAGTGCAACAGTATCAACGTGTAAATAGTTGACTCTTTTCAAATCCTACACTTTCCAATGTTCAAAGAAAAGTTAGATCAAAGTGTTAAAAAACAGATTTACTCCTTTCTCGTGTCTGGTGTGCCTGGTAAGGACAAAATTTTATGACACAATATTAGGGCAAACCTACCACCTGGAAGTTAACTTCTCACTCCAAGGTGGTCAAGTCAAAAAGTCGGTGCGGGTTTTTACCCCTCGCGAATTTACCCCCACCTACCCTACTTACAGTAAAGAGAGTGTGGCTATAACTGGTCAAACCAGGATGTTCCAAATTTATGTTGAAATAAATCATGGTTGAAAATCAATGAACATTTCACAGCTATAAAAGTGCAATTACTAAGTTCTAGCACTGAAAATTAGATTGCATTGCAGTTCTCGTTAATGGGGGAAAAAACTAACAGAAATCCAAATTTTAAAAATCTTAACCATGCTCATAACTAGTCATTTACCCTATAATTAGTAAATCGTAGCAAATTGCCGAGTAAAAAGTGTTCGGTTGCAAGATAAGGTCAGGTGGAGGAATGTGGGTCCAAAATCAAGGTTTAAGAAAATAACATAAACAAAAACTGTTAAATTTATTTCAATGAAACTTTTGATGCATTTAAATACACACTCGACTCTTATTAGATTAAGCAGAACCATTTAATTTTGTAATTTTAAAATGCAAATGACGCGTTTAAAATATGTTTTGATATTTTACTTTTCCCTACGGTGAGGTAAAGTGTGAACTAGTTCAGACATTCTAGTACATGTAAACAAGTGTTTAAACATTTTGCTGTATTCTTTTTCAAAAACGATGTCGGTGAATGTGGGGCAAAGTGAAATGGTTAAGATGACTGACTTTTTTTTTTAAATGAACAAATCGGAAATTTGTTTTGAAAATTACAGCGCATAAAGGAACATTGCATTTTGTACTAAAACTTGCGTTGAAACAATATTTTTTATTTTTGGCAGTAAATTTGAGTCTTCAAAAAAAAAAAAAGGGGGGAAATCTCACTTTTTTTTTTCATGGGACAAAGTGAAAAATAAAATTTTCGAATGAAATATTTTACATTCGGTTATAAAACAGTTTTCATCAAAAGAATGAGTAAATAAAAGGTTAAATGAAAACATAATGAAACAAACGAATAATTAAATGAATAAATCAATTCCTTTGTAAGGGAAAATAAATGAGCGGCTAAAAGAATAAATGAATACGAAAATAAGTGAAAAAATGAATAAAGAAGTGAATTTATAAATAAAGGAATTAATAAATAAAAACGTAAGTGATTTATATTAAATGATTGAGTGAGTAAATGAAACAAACTTTCGCTTTGGCCCATCCACTTTGCCCCGCATGTACTTGACTAATCGTACAATTTATTTAAATTACAAATAAGCTTGATATTAACTAAATTAATACTGCATTGAATATTAGGAGGCCACAATTAATATTTAAAAAACGTTAATAACTAGAAATTTATCATTTTATAGTAACTAAAATATTTTTTGACTTACGACAAAATATTACAATATGAGTATCAATTTTTTAAAATTGCCTATATTATCATATGCTTTAATCTTCGGCGGTATTTTTCTCCAGACTGGAATAGGCTACATATAGTACTATACACTTAAAATAATACCAGATACGTGGAGCTAAAAGCGGAGTAAATATTTCACCATTGCACTTTGCCCCATGTTCCCCTACCTTGATTACATTTAATGGTACAAATGCACAATTGTTTTACCTATTTAAATTAAAAGGTTGATAACTGAAATTGTCATTTTAATTCAAAACTGCATTTGGAGAATTAAATTTTAAAAGAAATTTGATTTTTAAATTTAAAAGTACTTTACCCAAACCATAAAGGAACTTTTGTTTTGCCATTGTATTTGTAGAGCATTAATCTTTGACAAACTTGACTAAGACAAAAGTTAGCTAAACCTAATTTCATCCCAAATGTACCCCACTTCAGAAGACTAATAAATTGAATCTGCAGATTCTTTCTTACATTTCTATAGAGATATATTCTCTAAATAACCCACTTTCAGTCTGTACTATTATAGCTTGTGTCTGTTGATAACTATTTGAGTTAGAAGTTTGTCAACAGCATAAAAGTCCGTTCCGTATGGAATGGACAAAAACTTATCATTGATCTCATCACCAGTTTTTTAAAGCTAAAAAAAATATTCCTATTATCTTAATAGGTCTCTAAAAACTAATCCTTAAATATCTCAATTAAAAGAGAAAGTTATCTTGCAGAATTAATCTGAAACTAAACTCATAGCACAGAAATTAAAATTCTCTAAAAGAGAAGCAGGGATAATTTTTAATAAAGATAACTTTGAATGTCTTAAATAAGTTTGTTACGTGTTTAAGTTTCAAACTAACATAAAGCTTTGGTCTATAAAAATTTGCTCAATTTTTACGAATATGGCTGCTGCTAAGGGCAATAACTTTGTTTTGATCAATTTAGAATCCTTAATATAAAAATTCTGAATCCAAACTTCGTATAAGACAGATTTATATTTCTTACAGATTTGTTAAGTAAGCTATAGAAACAAACACCGCTAAAGTTTTCGATTAACATGAACTAATTTTTACCCCTAAAACTTAATAGCTTGAAACCAAGTATTTTTCCCAAGCACTAGACTAAGCACACTGAAGCTGTTTACAGCTTGTAAAGAAAGTGACCAGAGGATGTTCTCCTTAAAAGTTACTTAAAAAGCTTGGTGTTTAAATTTATTGTACCAACCAAATGCTCAAGTGCATCATTTAGTTTTAAGTCTTTACTAATAAAAGCTGAAAGTCTGTCTGGATAACTCTAGATCTTTGACGCGCATAGAGTCTAGACCTTTCAGCCGATTTTCATGAAATATGTACAAAATTAATTTGCAGCATGGGGTGTGCACCTCGAAGCGATTTTTAGAAAATTCGATTTTGTTCTGTTCCAATTTTAAGAAAATTTTACTAAGCAAATTATCACAACGTGGAGGAATAAATTACCATAATGTGAAGCCTTAACAATGGGCAAGCAAATTGATAAGAAATTCATCATCCATTATTCGTAACTATACAGGCGAACCTTTTAATTTTCTACTACGGGCAAAGCCGTGCGGGTACCACTAGCTTAAAATAAAAACTAGAGTATTAAGGCCTCAGAACATTTACTTGCATAAATCTTAGACTTTAATAAATCCGTAAAAATTAAGTGTCCCGTAGAAAGTAAGAAATTGTTTCTTTCCGGTAAACGAAGACTAGTGTGACAGTTTGATTTTAGTTTTACAGTTTAAACATTAATGTAACTAAACTAAAAATTTTTAGAGAACTAAAAACTAATCAAAATGAGGGAATAAGTTTAAAAAGTGACCAGTTGATCTTAAAATTTGAAGCCGTAGCATTTCATTCTCAATAGCAATTTCGGCTTCAATATAAAAGTAGACTTATTGAAATTCTATGAATTATCTAATTTGTGCAGTTTAAGTCAACAGCACTCCATTCGAAGTTCCTAAAAAATTAGTTCAATAAAATTAAAACTATATTATCCCGACTCTAGACAACCAAGATGGCGGCGCAGTTACGGTGTGAATGCTCGAAACAATTCTTCTCGTGTTCCACCTCTTGCACTGTTGAATGTAATCGCTTTCTCCATTGGTTTAAAAGAAAGAACAGTGCTTACATCTTATTGGAAGAGGCATTTGCAGCTTCCCACGGAGTTCGCAAAATCTCTTCTTTAATCCACCATCGGACTTTGGAGAAAGCTTATTGCTATTTGAGAAACATCATTGGATACTGAAAATCTGCCCTCTATTCTATTTAAAGAGCCGCAGTCTGTTTATCAGGGCTTCACTACTTTTCTATGTGTCTTGCTGTATGTGTGTCCCCATGTTTCGTATTAAACGTATTTGTTTATGTTCAGCTGTCTGAATCTCTGCTTTACACAACCTTTCAACAGCAGAGCATGGTTAGTTCTAAGTTTTACCCAGCTACTAAATCACTGCAGTAGCGGAGTAACATGGGGGACGAGATAAAATATTCCGTTGAGCCTTTTGACGGAAGGAATTTCTCTCTGTGGAGTAGGAGAATGGAAGCGGTTTTCGCAGCAAAGAATTTAGAAATGTTTTTGGAACGTGAAGCGGATTCTTCGAAAGCTAATGAACTTTTAACGAGTAAGAAGGCCTATGCCTTGATGTTATCATTTCTTAGTGATAAAGTTTTAGTTTCGCTTTCGGAAGAAAAGACTTGTGCTGAAATAATTGCAAAATTGAAATCGATCTATGTTCGAGAAGGAGCGGTAAGTCAGATATTGGTTAGAAAGAGACTTTCAACTTTGAAAATGAAAAAGGACTCATCCATGCAGGAGCATATTGATGAAGTGAACAGGCTCGTTACCCAACTAAAATCGTGTGGCGTGAAAGTGAGTGACATGGACAGTATCGTCTATCTTTTGATGTCTCTTCCAGCAGAGTATGACGCATCGAAATCTGCAATAGAAAATCAGCCTTCGGAGAACTTGACTTTAGAGTTTGTTTACGGTCGTCTTCTGGATGCTGAAGCGCTGATGAGAGATCGTCGAGTCTCGGAGCCCAAATCGTGGAAAACAGTCATCAAATGGTGCAGCCTTTTCTACAAATCATCGGGTAGTGTGTAACAAGTGTCGCAAAACAGGGCACATTGCGAAATTTTGTAGAAGTAACATAATTTGCTACCAGTGTGGAAGAAAAGGACATTTTAAGAGGAATTGCACAGTCCAGACAGGAAAAAAATACACCATCAAAGGATGGAGCAGTTGCAGTGACTTTCGTTGTTGGCGAAGTAGAACATCGGTCATTTATAGTGGATAGCGGATCTACAGCTCATATGTGTGTACATCGGGAATGGTTTAAGGAGTTAAAACCATCCTCAGGAACTGTGTCATGCGCTGCAAAAGCCAGTAAACTGGAAGTAAAAGGAATAGGAACTATTCGCGGTGTATTAGGTGACGGTGTGCAAGAGATCCTACTGAAAGATGTGTTATATGTTCCAGAACTAAGTGGAAACCTCATTTCAGTGAAACAGATACAAAAAGCTGGATACACTGTGAGCTTCAAAAATGACGAAGCAGTTATTGAAAAGGGAAGTACAAATTTCGTTTTGTGCAAGCTGAATTCAAAAGGTCAATATGCAAGTGATTTTGTTCCCTTCATTTCAAATTCCTTTGTTGCAGAAAAAGATGGAGGTGAACTGTGGCATCGCAGGTTAGGACGCTCCGGAAACCATGTTCTGAGCAAACTAGGATTACCAATAAGCGAAAAATTTTGTGAAAACTGTGTGTTAGCGAAGCAGTCTGCGAACCCTATAGAAATAGGAAACCGAAGAAGAGAAAAAGCTCACATGATGACAATCCATTCTGACCTATGCGGTCCAGTCAACCCACCAACTCAAGCGGGTGAAAGGTATGTGTTAACATTAGTTGATGATTATTCTCGTTTTTGCGAAGTTCGTCTTCTTAAAAAGAAAAGTGATGTTCCCGTGGAAATCAAAAAGTTTCTCAAATTGATTGAAAGCGTTCGAAAAATTCGTTGCGATAATGCCTAGGAATATGTTTCAGGTGAACTTAAAGTGATAGCAGATAAACTTGGAGTTACGATAGATCCCTGCCCCCCTTATACTCACGAATTGAACGGAATTTCAGAGCGGATGAACAGATCACTTTTTGATAAAGCCCGTGCACTTTTATATGACGCAAATTTACCTAAGAACTGTTGGGGATATGCCATTCAAGTTGCAGCATATATTCATAACAGAATCCCTAGTTCAAGCATAAATGATATGTCACCCTTTGAACTAAAATATTCCCAGAAACCGGATTTAAATCAAATAAAATTTGGTTGTGATGCTTATGCCAAAATTCCTGATACTCGCAGACAAAAATTAGATCCGAAATCTAAACGAATGATCTTCATTGGATATTCTAGCATGGGATATCGATTAATGGATCCTGATACGCACAGAGTTATTGTGTCACGTAATGTTCGCTTCAATGAAAATAAAGTATATGTGCAAGATAGAAGTAATTCACCAGACGAGCTCCCGAAAGGAGAAGTAAAAGACGAGGAAAAACACGACAGAAATGTAAATAAAGAGTTAGGAGAAAACGAAACCAAAACGCCCGCAGCTGCACCCCGACGATCACAAAGAAAAAGTAAAATGCCAGAACGATATGAAGCAATGTACACGTCAGAAGAGACGTTGACCTTTTATGACATCTCAAAACTACCGGAAGAACAACAAGCCCAGTGGAAAGTCGCGATGGGGGAAGAATTGCGCTCTATCCAGATAAACAAAACTTGGGAACTGGTAGATCTCCCTGATAACGCGACCCCCCCATAAAGTGTAAGTGGGTGTTTAGGAAGAAAAGAGACGGAACTCTCAAAGCCAGACTTTGTGCCAGAGGAGACCAGCAGAAGGAATACGTAGAAACTTATTCGCCAGTCATTGGGATGCCTTGTTTACGATTAGTTCTTGTTTCGATTCTTCAAGAGGATTTAAAGGCTTATGTGATGGATGTGAAAACAGCTTTTCTGAATGGTGAGTTGCAAGAAATTGTTTTTATGGAACAACCGCAAAGATTCAACGATTCATCTGGCAGAGTATGCAAATTAAATAAAAGTTTATACGGATTAAAATAAGCTCCTAGACAATGGTTCTTCAGATTTTCGCAATTTATGTTAAAAATTAATTTTAAGCAGTTAAACTCGGAACCGTGTATTTTCATCAGAATTGTGAATGGAAGAAAAATAATAATTTGTTTATATGTTGATGATATTCTTATCGCTGGATCAGATGATTCAGAAATAGTGATTGTGATTAAACTTCTTCAAAATGAATTTCAGATGTCCAAACTCGAACCAGCTTCTGAATTTTTAGGAATACTTCTATTAAATTAGTGCTAGATCAAAAGGAGTATATTCTTAAAATATGGAAGAGATTTAACATGAGTGAGTGCAAGCCGAGTGCAACACCTTTAGAAGCAAAGTCAACGCCAGCTGACTTTGAGGAAGGAACTTTCTTCAAAGGACCTTACCGTGAACTAGTTGGATCTTTATTGTATCTTGCAATGACAACACGACCCGATATACTGTTCGCTGTGAACTGTCTCAGCCAATTGCAGGAGAATCCAACAGAATCGGCTTGGAACGGACTTAAAAGAATTTTACGATATTTAAAAGGTACATCGGATTATAAAATTGTGTATAGTAAGTGTTGTGACTCTAATGTTGATTTATCTATGTATGTTGATTCAGATTGGGCATCAGATCCGCGTGATCGCAAATCACTTTCAGGTTACGTTATTTTTTATAAAAAGTGTCGAATTTTATGGAGCGTGAAGAAACAAAGTTCAATAGCTGTTTCTTCTACTGAAGCTGAGGTACTTGCAGTTGGTAAGTCTTTATTAGATCTAGTGTATTATAAAAATATTGCATGGGAATTTCTTACTGTAAATAACATTGTCATATATGAAGATAATCAGTCTGCAATCAAATGTATAACTAATGAAAATAGTTCTGGTAGATTGAAACATATTGATGTTAAGTTAAAGTTTATTAGAAATATTTTAAATGTTGAAAATATATATATTGAATATGTTTCTACTGATAAACAAATTGCTGATATGTTTACTAAGGCTCTTGCTAAATTTAAATTTCATGAACTTATGTCATTGTGTTGTTTAGTAATAAGCGATTAAGGGCGGGTGTTGAATTTAATCGCTTTCTCCATTGGTTTAAAAGAAAGAACAGTGCTTATTTCTTATTGGAAAAGACATTTGCAGCTTTCCACGGAGTTCGCAAAATCTCTTCTTTAATCCACCATCGGACTTCGGAGAAAGCTTATTGCTATTTGAGAAACATCATTGGGTACTGAAAATCTGCCCTCTATTCTATTTAAAGAGCCGCAGTCTGTTTATCAGGGCTTTACTACTTTTCTATGTGTCTTGCTGTATGTGTGTCCCCATGTTTCGTATTAAACGTATTTGTTTATGTTCAGCTGTCTGAATCTCTGCTTGACACAACCTTTCAACATGCACCTGCATCCATATCATTTTAGAACTTTTGATTCCAATTAAAATCTTCGAATGGGCCACAAAGTTTGCATTTTCGAGCGTAAATCTTAATAGTTACCTAATTCAAAAATTTCATTCATTTTGCTAAATGCATTAAAGTGAAATAAGCTATTTACGTTTCTTACTAAAGGCGAATAAGTTGAAAAATCACTTTAAGAGTTTTGAATAGAAAGTTTACTTCTAAGAATTCACCAAGAAGCTTTTTTATAAAAAGACGTGAAAACTTATGAACCGAGATTGATCGACTACATCTATCATACAATTAATATTCCCGTTTGAAAAGTCTAAGCAGAATTTGTTCTGAATAACTAGAATTATACACAAAGCTAAATTGCAGCTCTACTAAATACACTACCAAATTCAGATTAAAGCCGAATGAAAAACAAAAGCTACCAAGTTAAACGTTAAAATTGCTAGTACCAAATTAAGGCATTCACTCAAACTGTTAAGAGTTCTTTGCAAGTGAAAAAACTCGTACTACATATTTTCAAGTGTAAGTTCACGACTTCACACGAGACCATTAGTTGGAGTCATTACACCGAAATTCCTTTCTGCTACGTAAGTTTTAATTGCAGAACAAATGCTAGCATGTTAAACAGTGGCGGATCCAGCAGATTGTTTTGGGAGGGGCCATCCGAAATTTGAATAAACTCCCCAGGGCCGAATTTAGTTCCATGCCGACCCTAGGCAAATTTGAAATCTGCCACCCCCCCCCCCTAAAAGAAGCAAAATATCCTTGACTCAAAAAAACGTAAAAAGTGTTCTCCAAATTCAAACTTATGAAGAAATGATGGCGTTTCACATTCTGAGCCGCCCCGTTGAAATGATCAGTGATCTCCCACAAAATTTTTTATTCGGTAAATTTTGCTGACGTTTCGGCAAATACAGTGCAGAACCTTTTATCCGGGAACCAAAAAACCGGGAAACCAGAAAACCGGCAAATGTTTGCAGATTTTCCCGCCATTATTTAAAAATACGCATTTTCGGCAATTTTTGAAAAATAAGTTTTTTTTTTTTGAAATACCTAAAAGAATATGAACTGTTTCTTAATAAATACCATATTACTTACGTAAAACTGGGGAAAATGTTTACAAAAACGAACTTTAAAGGGTTGACCTTTACGCGGGGCAAAATTTCCGAAATATTTTCTTGAATTAAGAAGTACACTCTTAAGTCGGAAATTTTCGTGTTTTATTCTAACAGAAAAGTAAAGAAATGGAGAAATGAATATTGTCGAATTCTAATGCAATATTTTATTGTATGGCCTTTAAAATTAAAGTCGTTTAGAGCGTCAGTGTTGTTAGCGAAATTGCGGGAAACGCCGAAAACCAGATTCGCGAATTTTCTGGATAGTTAATTGTGGAATCTAGAAATTGTTAAACGCATGACTGTAATAATACTGCAAGAACTGATAAATCAAACTGCTATTGATATTGCAAAAAGCAATAGTTATCAATAACCACCGTAATCACAAACACAAAATCTTTATAAAAAATTTAAAAACAAAACGCGTTAATGAAAACAAATTTTTTCATACAGAATATCAAGAAAATCGCACATTTCCGTTCAAAAACTTGTTTCTAGCCCTTCCTTTCATTTTTTTTTTTTCGTTTTAAATATCGAAAAGTGGTGGTTTTTTTCTTTTACAGATTGAATGTGAGGGTCTCAGGTCTTATGAACAACTTGAAGTTTTTTGGTGTTTAAATTATTCTTTCACTAGTAGTTTTTAATATTTCGACACTATTTATAAGCAATTCTGAACTGTTTTCTTCTTTTAATATGTATTACTATTTATTATAGTAATTTAAGTTTTATAAACAATCGGCCAACAGAGGTTTTTAGCGATTCAGAAAACCGGGAAATTCAGATATCCGGGATAGCGATGGTCCCGAACTTCCCGGATAATTGGTTCTCTACTGTACCATGATTGAAAAACATTCGACTTTCATAAGATGAGGGAAAGTAATAATTATTAAATTACAAGAAAAAATTGTCTCTGTGGAAAATGAAAGAATGCTAATATTTTACTTTCAAGAATAACAATTTAATTCAAAAAATATGTATTATAATAGCAAATTTGCCACCCCCTGAAAAGTTTGGCGCCCTAGGCAGCTGCCTACTCTGCCTATTGGGAAATTGGGCACGGATAACTCCACAGAAATTTTATTAAAATGAAGTCTTAAAAACTCCATTTTCGGGGTATCGAGACATGAGAGGGTGGATTTAGGAATCTCCCTCGAAAATGTTTCAAAATTTAAATTTCAGAGTAATTTTTAAAATTCGGAAACTAAAAACGCTTTGTCTATTTTCGATGATGTATGGAGAAAAGTCAGGTTTCGGGCGTTGGCCCCAAAATACTTTTTGAAAATAAAGCTTAGAAACCAAAATATTCTGTCATTATACATTGAGAAGTTAGAAGAGGAGGGATGCTCTTCTAGCTCTTCAGTTGTCCAGCCTAAAAATGCACCTTTAGGTAATTTTTACTTACATTAAAGGAAGTGTGAAGGTGCTTAGAATCCTTTATTCCTGGAAATATTTTGCCTTTGAGACTCTACAAATTTGATTTTTAACTATATTTATACATATTTTAAAAAGGGATGGAAGATTCGTGAAACCAAAATATATACACATCTCCAAAAAACCTCCTTTTAAAGCTATCATCACGATATAAACTAGGGAGGGAGGGGGTCCTATCAAAACTCGTTTGTAATTGAAGTCCCAAAAAATTCATTTAAGTTGCTTTTAAGCAAGTTAAGTGATAAGGGCTGGATAAGCTAATTTCCGTTGACATTTTTTCCAAATAAAAGACTTAAAATGCAATTATTTCCTACACATCAAGGCATTTGTGAAAGGGCATGGGAAAAGGGGTTCTCCCCTTCGAAATTGAAGTCATAAAAACAAAAATTTAGGCTCTCTTTGGTCTTGTGAACAATAGGTACACTCCGAGAACCGCAGTATTTAGAGATCGTCCAAGTGTCTGTAGTTAAAATCAAGAAATGACGTAAAAGATGGAGAAAAATTTTGGAAAAAGTTTTGTTTTGAGGATAGGGATATAATTTATCTCCCAATTAAGGCCTATACTTCTTTCAGTAAAATACATGTTAAATTTTGTTATCTTCTCATAATATTTTTTTCCTTAAAAAAATTACTACAATCATAAGGCTTTGGGAGGGGCCATGGCCCCCCCCCCCCCTAGATCCGCCCCTGTGTTAAAAATCAAAACTAGATTCTCAGAAAAAGTTTAGTTTATAGCCAAGAATGACAAAGTAATGTCAAGTACCAACCAAAAATAACCAATACCAGAATGCACCATTTTGTACAAAGGGAGATGACAAAGCGAAAGCTAAAAACATTGTGTTTTAAATAGCTTTTGATGGAAGCTGATCTTTAAATTCTTAAACCAAATATCAAGCGCTTAGTGTTGAACAGAAAGCATGTTTTAGTTGAACACTAAAAGAAATAAAAATTTACTCTGTTTAAAAGCTGTTTAAGTCTAGATAAAGGATATACAACATTGTATTTATACAATATTAACAATCTAGTCTTTTGAAAGGAATTTCGCAAGAATACTTTGAATAGTTATCTCTAAGCTCATCAAGAAAGTAAAGACTTTCCTTGAATATGTACGAGTTGGTATATTGCACCTCGGCAACAGAAGCCATAAGTTTGAAACTCTTGTCCAATTTATCTAAAATTTCATGCTATGAGAAAACTTGAAATTTACCCAATTTGACATTAAGATTACAATAAAACAAAATTTCATAAATTAGAATAATTTATAAAGTATCTATTATTCAGACTACAAAAACTACCAGCCCAAATTTTTTAAACGTATAGTTTGAGAATAAATAGAATATTAAACAAAATCGTTTATTTACTTAAATCCTGTCTAATTCAGTCATTTCTATTGCCGGGGTGCGGTATAGCGACTACATTATTCTGGACTAAGATCAAAACAGTTGTATAAACCAAGAATTTTCATAACTTTGACGAATTGACGTAGAAACAAATACAAGTGAAAGCTGGATTGGTTAAAGAATTTTATTGCACTACTTATACAAAATCTTTCAGGTATTAAAAGTAAATATGTTTCAGTTTCTGACCTTATAAGCCCGAACAAATGTTCGGATCATACGATAAGATTTTTGGTCACAAGAGGAATAGGTGCGAGCACAGCTCTCGAAGCCATTCTTTTGACCTTGGAACAGAATTTTGCGATATTTCTGGGATAGGGTATTTTTTTCCAGGACACGTGCGGAACTGAAAAGAAAAAACTGTTATTGCAATGCATAGTTGAAATACTGAATCATTAGAGTTTACTCGAATGTTGTCTTACTAAAATAGAACCGTCTGTATTTTTAAAAAACACTAACAGTTGACGGAACTTTCATGCAGAAAACTCACAAGGTATTGCTTGCGAACTAATTATACTCTAAAAACTTTATTCAATAGCACAAATTAAGACATCATGCAAGAACTTTCTTATTCTTTAAAATTTAAGTCGATTCAGAATAGACTTGCGCTAAAAGCTTCAAAACTATCGTAATTTGAAAGTTTATTAAGTTCTTATCTATAAAACTAAATAGTATAAACAGTCTAAAAAATATTAAAATCAAACTTATGAAGTGTTAAAATCAAAACACTTCTAGTTACGTAAAAATTATGACTACCTTCAAAGTCAACTCTTAAATTTTCATTAGCTCCCACGAGATAGAGTCCAATAAATGTTTCAATAGAGTTAACTGTACTTTATTATCACTAATTTCACATCAACCGAGAAGTATAGGATCAGCTAAAAATTTAACATCTAACCACACAATAGCTTTGCTCCAACAAGCTATTTTTTAAATTCTTGTAAACGTTTGATGAATAGATTCAGGTGTTTACTAGTTTGAAATAATAGAGTAATTTAAGAGCTGTGTATTAAGATTTCTTTATTACAGAAATTGAACTAATAGATTAGAGAAACCAATTTTTAAAATTTAACGTAAACTGCGGAGATCCGGAATCATTACTGCAAATCTGCCAAGTTTAAATTAGTTTAAAAATTTAATTCAAAATTTCAAGCTAGCCACATCAAGGAATGTAATTTGGCATAAAATTTAGTAGTTTGAATTCGACCAAGATCAGTAAAAATGCTTACAACTGCTAACGCCAACAAGTATATACTTATTCACTGTTAAAACTACAGGTTGCGTTTGGCACCTTTCAGTGGTGAAACGTTTGTTCACCAGTGACACCCGAAATTGCACCCTTAGCAAGGGTGCAAAGTGGCTCCCTTCACCCAACGTACCTGTATTGCTTCCTAGAGAGATCCCCCCCCCCCCCGTGTTGCTTGCGTTTTTTAATACAATTGTGTTTTATTTATTTTGATTTATATATACGAAGGCATTTGATCACATTTCAACTTTCGAATATAGTTTAAAAGTGTTCACGACTTCAATTTGTCTGTTCGTGCACTAACTTTCTTAAATTCAAACTTTGACTGCTCAGTAATTAATATGTTGTCGACAACTTTTACTGCATGAACCGTACTGAAAATGAACATGGAAGGTATTTATCAATCATTTGCCGGAACAACCAGAAATATTAGGTAACATTAGATTAGAATCATGGGAAAATAACGTTTCATTAACGCTTAAAAATTTTAATCGAGCGTAACATATCAATACTTATAAGATTCAATATTTGAGTATCCTTATGCGTACAAGACACTTATTTAAAAGTTCTTTCCAATGTCAAGTTTTCCGTCAGATTAAAAATCAAAACGAGTAGATAACTACATTCGCGTCATGCAATAATGCCTAAGAAAGATACGTTAACCAAATCACGATGTGAAACTCATGAGTCACACTGAGTGCGAGAGATTTCTTCTCAGGCGGTTTTCCCCCCCGCCTTTGCTGCTTTGTTAGTTTCTACTACGTAGTTATTTCATTTGAGAAGAAATAGATATTGGTTACTCACGTCGATGCATTTTTATTCCGGAATTAGCAATTCAATTATCAACTGATTTAAACGTTTTCATTGTTAATGTTGTTCAAGATAGTACTGATAGATAGTTTTAGGTAACAGTTTTGCAGGACATAAATAGCAAGATATTAGATATTTAATAAGGCAAACGGAACAATAAGCAGTTGTCAACATACTTTAAACACTTTAAATATGTTCGAAAGCTCTAAGTGCTACAATATGATCAAATTCCTTTACTTACGTGATATTTCGAAGATTAATCCACGAAATTCAGTTTTGTACTTCATTCAATGTGAGAGCAAAATTCGTTGCAACTTCCTTCGTTCGCCATTCAAACTGAAGTTGTCGTTGGACAATTAGTCAGAGCGCATGCGCAATGAGTCTCTCCTATTGAATCACTTTTGTTAACGTCGTTCACCCACTGAGGAACCAAAAGCACCTTGACGACACTTCCTAGCCTCCGTTTCACCCGCGCGGCACTGTTTTTTCACCCTAGGGTGAAATTCTTTACCCCTGTGGCACTCCTGGTTTTAACAGTGTTTCAATAGCCGAAATTAAATTCTGTACCTCGGAGCAAGAAGGACTTAAGTCAATGTGTTAATTTTACAGGAGAGAAAAACTTCCTGTCGCATGCAGAGGATAGGCCCCGCGCTCATAATCCTGGCAAGATATTGAAAAAGATTCCACATCGCTCCATGTGAAATAGTCTTTACATAAAATGAACCAATAAACTGAAAGTCATGTTTGGACTTTCAAGCAGTCTGAGGTACAGATTGTGCTTTTAAAGCATTATTCAATCGTTTTCGTATCAAACTAGAACATTTAGTTACTATCCTCACTTAAAACCTTTCATAAGAGGTTTTGAACTTTGTTTTAGAATTCAAATTTTGGTAACCGATTGGTATTTAAGAGGTTACATTTCCGTTTGCGCAACATTGGAACACTCTTAGACATCAAAAAATAGTATAAACATTTAAGGGTTAGGTTTGTCTATTGAAACCTGCGAAAACCATTGAGAGACATAATTACATCACAAACTTGTATTTAACCATTATAAATAATTGGAAGGTATTGAAAATAAAATCTAGAATATTGCATCAGCTTGTTCTGAAATTTCAAGGAACATTCAACAATATGCAAGACGCGCACATTAAGATCTACTCCAATTCAAACATCAGTAAGGATATTACGATAAGAAAAAACGGCATGACTATTTTATGCGGGAGACCTATGTTTTATACTTCTAGCTTGTGTTAGCCTATGGCAATAGAAATAAGTTTTAACCTTGTACTGTTGCAGAAGTCGATACGAGAACATCTTCGTCCTTGAGCTCTCTTTTATCAGAAAACATCACAGCCCGATAATCGTTTGTTTTCGTACGTGAACTCGAATTT
This sequence comes from Uloborus diversus, assembly GCF_026930045.1. Classification (NCBI taxonomy): domain Eukaryota; kingdom Metazoa; phylum Arthropoda; class Arachnida; order Araneae; family Uloboridae; genus Uloborus; species Uloborus diversus. The sequence goes on from NC_072733.1 coordinate 56,817,322, forward strand.
TAAGAAACACGAAATGGGGAACTAATTTCTACAGAAGGTTGTCGTCAGAAAGAGTTGAATTTGAACACCATAAATAGTTCAATTTGGGCATAATTTAAGGCAGCATAAATTAGCCGTCAATCCTCTCATCTCGGTAGCTGGAAGCTTATTAAATATTTAGGTGAGAAAATGTTAAATTCTATATTCCGACAGAATGCAGTTAATGGGCAAAACTACGGAAAACTTTTTGTCCAAGGGACCGGTATAATAACAGTTTCACTTCTTTTTGAAATAGGAACGGATTTTAATTAGCTGAACGATGAAACAATACTGAAGTTTTAATCCTAAATACATTAAAGAATTTGTTCTAAAATTAGAACATTAAGACGGCACCTATTTCGGTTGGAGCGATTCTACTATTTTATGCCTTCTGTACTCGAAATTCTTTGAGGCGACTATCGTTAAATGTAATTTTTTCCATTAAATCACCCTGTGGCAGACGGGGACTGCCAGTTTTCCCATTTAAGTTAGGTTTCTAAAATCTAACCAAAATACTCGAAATTTTTGAAAAACTACTTACCTCATGACTTCTTTCAGATTATGACCCAATCCTTCTACAATTTTTGGATTAGCTCCGACTTCACACACAAGTCTTGAGATACATTTATTTGCATCAACTCTATGCAATACTCCAAAGAAGTTCTCTATTTCCGTGGGACTCGCCTCTCGAATGTTGAAAGATGTAGGGATATTTGGCCCTCGTCTTTGAGAAAATTCCTTGCTTTTGGGAGTAATACCAGGAAAACGCATTGGAAAACCTCCAAGTTGCGGTCTTTTCTGGGAGCCCAAAACGCTGGTTAGCAAAGTTCCAGCTGACCCTGGGCCAGTAGACCCCAGCATGTTCAAAAGTCGACTTCCAACTGCTAACTTGACAGCAGTCATTCCAGATTGACTCAAACCATCGGGAACACCAAGTGGAGACAACATAGCTGTTGGTATTGTCAAAGACGCTTCAGCTGGCAAAAGCAACCACCGTGACAACAAAAGCACAAGGAATCCGAACAAAGCCATGGTAATGCTATTAAAAGAAATTGATTTGTGTTTAGTTAAATCGCATTTCAATTTTCGAGAACGCCGCGTGTTTTAGCCAAGCTTTGAATTTTAGACCGTAGTTTAATTTTAGTAAGATTTAAATTCAAAATACCAAATCCATTTTTAGGGACAATAGAAAAACCGAATTCAGATTTAGACTCTTGGTTGAAATAAACATTTCCTGGTATGACGAAGAGTGTCAAATTTAGCCTAAAGACACTGAAGGTAACTATCAAATTTATTGTACATTAAAGTGAGGAGGGGATTTGTAAAATATTAAATCTTTTCGAAATTTTGTACTTTGCAATTAACACATAAACAAAACCTCCAATTCTGTAATCAACGATGAGGGTCTTAAGCAAGGCAAGATTCGATCGAGGAATAAGAAACAGTCTAGTTCGAAACGCTGAAGAGTTTGCACCTCAAGAGTAGAAATATTTTAAAACATATTTCCACTTAATTGTCTCCTTAACTGCGAATAAGTTCCGTGCAAAGGAAACTGGCCCCTCTCGAACCAAAACGTAAACTATGGATGCGCTAGCGATATAATGAAATAGCCACTCATTTGTCTATAGAACACAGATCACCGAGAGAAGGCGGAAAAACTAAGTAGAAACGGACCACTTCCTTTTGTAAAAGGAAAGACCAGCGATATGACGCAAGCTAAAAAACTATTTCTTAGTGATCTAGCTACACTGGCTTTTCTGGTAGCAGAAACAGTGCGGTGGCTGTCGCAGATTGAAGAGATACTATTTCTGTATTGAAATAATTTTTTTCCGCTTTGTGCACTATTATCTAATATTAAACAGAACATTAGAGTATTCAAACACTACTCAAATTTTAAACTAAAAAATTTAGATTGTTTAGACAAATTAAAACACTTATTTTCCAAATGAAAAAAGAGGCCTTTAATAGTATAAGTATTCGTGTTTCATTGCAACAAAATTTCGAGTTTTAATAGAGAGCACAATTGCTATATTTTGACGCGCACTATTGATGTTAAATTTCCGTTTACTTCAGTCAAATGCTATGTCTAGATTAATAGCAGGGCTTTCCCAATTCAGGGTCACAAGAAAATACGGTAATGCACAGCTACTTTGCTTAGAATCTGGTGAAAGTCAATTACTATGACGCAGATTTCTATGAAACACTTAACCCTTTAGTGTTTCTGTCAAAAAGACTAAAATAGTAGAGATTCAACTCTCTTAACAACTTAAATAAAATCGGAAAATCGCAATTGGCCGCTCCAAGAATATCTCGACAGTTTTGAAATGCGGATATTTGGTTGCAATTCGGATACAAGCAGTTTTAAAATTATTCTCCGAGTATCGACTCGATACAAACCAACCTTTTCATTTCTGAATATTTGCATTACTATTAACCTTGGGAGTAAATTAAAGAATAAGTGACCCGAGATTCTTAAAGTTCCAATATTCTAAGTCAATATTTTGAACACGAAAAAAGATTAGCAGAGATGGAGCGCTAAGTTAAACCACAGCAATCAATAGCAATAAAATTGTTGAAATACATACCGTCGTACTTAATCGTATACAAAGGTGTAGGTGTGAAAACTTCGACAATTCACAATTGAATTAACACAATCCCTTCGGAACTGTACCCTTATATGATACTACTTGCGCAGAAAGTAAGTATATTTCAAATACGAGACATGTTAATTAGTTTAGTGTCTGATGCCATTCAAGTTACTCCGATTTAAAAAGTGAAACCAATTTCTTATCGCTTTATTAAATAATACATGAAGAAATATATTTCATGAGATTGAAATTGCGAAGGAGTATTTTATCTGATTTTTTCCCTCTTGATATCAGAAATATAAAAAATACTAATTTCGTATTATTTTCATAACTTTCGGACAACTCAAGATCATTTCTTCTGTAGGAAATAAAGATTTGCATAACGCATTAGAGGTCTACGTGGCTGTGAGTTAGAAGCTTCGTTTTCTAAGACGGAGGTAGTGGGCTCGATTCTCGCCAGTGCCCTGGGTGTTATTTCCTTTTCTTGTGTATTAAATCTTTCCTGTGTGTGTCTGAAGGCAAGGCGCTTTGCACGCAGTCCTCTATGAATGTGAAGTTGTTTAGCTTCTGTATAAATAATTAAATAAATAAATAAGACGTTAGAGCTCCGTTCGGAAACAACCCACTGGTTTCACCGTGTGTTAGTCAGGTTGCGGTTGTTATGACGCCACTGGTATTTTTCTGGTCTGGTAAAGCCCGGTGGAACAGCTGCGTTTCCGAACACTCGTGATTACAGTACGATAGTTCTAGTTCCACAGCAGACGACGCTCCAATCCAAGAGAGTAGGGTCTGGTGGGGGAAAGTGGTCAATGGGGTAAAGTGGTCATAATTCAAATAAATGACTATAGCTTGGAAATTAATGTTCGAATGAATGTGAAAATTTTATTTTAGGGTAGTGCATTTAGATACTACATTTTGAATACAAAATTTTACAACTGGCAAAATTTTATTTGGTAAAAAAAAAATATTTTGTGTAAATATGAAAATTTTTAAAATCTAAACACCTTTTTTAACTTCCTTGGGAAATTTTGTTTGTTAGAATTATGAACAGATTGACTGCACAGGAAGCTTCCTACATGTCTCAAGAACTCTTACTAATTAGCAGTTAGCTTAATCTATTTTGGATAATTTTTTAGAACAATTTAAGTAAGATGGGGTAAAGTGGTCATAATATTAGGCTTAACGAATATTGTTCTTCTAAAGTCACTTAATCTTTCAGTATAAGGCAGATATAAATTTAATATTAATTTCACTTAATATGTATTGTTTTACCATAAACAGGGTTAAATATACGAGTATATGCGTATGCTTACGCATATACTCGTGTAGGCACGTATATATACGTATTCACATAAATGCACCAGTAAACACGTATTTGGGTATCTGCAAGTATTTTTTATCTATACAGATAGACATTCGACTATACACGTATATTCCCACTTATACTCGTATATATACGAACAATTATATACTCAGGGAGACACGTATATACGCGTATGTACTCGAGTAGACACTTGTATACAAACATATGATATACATGTATACAGGGTGAGTTTAAAGTTTTGGGCAAATTATTAAAAGTGTTAAACGGGAGAATAGGAAGCAAGAATCATAAGAAACATATGGAATCAAACTCAAGGCTGACGCACTACATGCACGCAAAGCCAGAAACTGGTGGATGCAAAACAGGTCACAAATTTATTACACAAAGACGATTTTACACCACATTTTAGGATTTAAGAAAGTTTTAAAGTTATTGATGAAGTTTGCGGCCGGCAGCTGTAATACATGCATCGCAATCACTCTGTTGCAATTACGAGACTTTTGAAAAACTTTCATCAGTCGCTGCGCCTTTGTTGCGATGCGTATATTAGAGCTACTACAGGCCGTAACTTTTAACAACTGCTCTAAATATTTCTTAAAAACTAAAATGTCGGGTAAAATCATCTTTGTGTAACAAACTTGTAACCTGTTTTGCTAACATCAGTTTCTGACTTTTTGTGCATGTAGCGCGTCAACGAAGCAAAAAAAAAAAAAACATAAGTTCCTTATGATTCTTTGCTTCTTATCCTCCCCTTTCACACCACTTAGAATTTGCAAAAGATCTTGGATTCATTCTGTAAGCATACATGTATATTACCGGATATACTCGTGGATATACGTGGATACATGTACTGGTGTATACACGTAAATGCACGTATATACGTCTAACAGGTATATAATCGTGTTTACACGTAAGCATACGTATATATTCGTGCTTCCATATATATTTCCGTGAGTAGACACGCACCCCCCCCCCCCCCAAACTCGCACTGGATATATCCACGAATTAACTCGTTTATACCCGTATAAGTATGTATGTACACTTATATATGCGTATATACGTCGACTGTACACTTATATACTCATGTATGCACGCATATACTCAAGACACAAGTGCAAAACACGCATATGATGTTCGTTTATACGCGTTTATGCACACATATACTCGAGATACAAGTGCAAAACACGCATATGATGTTCGTTTATACGCGTATATACTCGCATATACACGTGACACATATATACTCGTGTAGGTAATCACGTATACATGCTTATATACTCGTGTATACACGTATATACTTGAGTAGGCACGTGCATGCATCTGATGTATACATGTATCTATTCATATATGAACATGTTTTCTCATGTCTACAAGACACGTATAGTATACTCGTGTATACCCGTATATACTCGTAAAGATACTTGTTAATATAAAAACAACCAAAATATACCAAAATTAGGGTTATTTGTAACGGTTTTGCAGTTTTTTTAAAACTATGACCACTTTACCCCATGCTATGACCACTTTCCCCCATCCCATGGGGTAAAGTGGTCATAAATACAAAGGGAAATGAAAATGTTATAAAACTTCTTAAACCAATATTTTTTTCCCTGAAATGCAATGTACCGTGTTCTTTAATAATGCAATGTAAAATAACAACAAAAAAAGTTCAAGTATTTAGAGAATCATTTGTATTTATTATCTACCTAAGTTGAAAACCAGCGATTTTATGACCACTTTACCCCACCAGACCCTATAAAACTTGAAACGCGATTGTCTTGACAAAAAAATACCATGTGATATAGTAACCACGTCGCGATGGCGGGGCGAGCGGTCGCAACCGGTTCGACCGCTAGAGAACGGCTGCAGTATTTCCGAACGCTTCTAGGTTACGTCACCGGTGCAACCGTTTTTTGTTTTCGAACGTATCCTAGAAGGGAATTACCTTAAATAAATACATAAGAAATGAAACCAACAAAGGATATTGCTTTCTTGTGGACATTTTGAAGAATGAATTTTGTTAGAGATTTTATTTATTTAGTTTTCACGATTGTACATAATGGGGCAAAAGGTATGAATCAGTTGTAAAGGGATGTAAAACAAAAACAATCACGGGACACGGGAACGTCCCGCCGCCAAGAAAACCAAACGTCATCAGCCAACAAAAGCAAATCCTCCGAAAAGAAGGACGAAAGAAAATAAAAGCGACCAAGAACAGTTTACACGACAGAACAAGTTGGGGTTTTCTGGGTTTTTCACCCCTCTGTATCTCAGCCCCATGAAGACCCCCGGTGTTCATTTTTAGTATACTCAATCTCTAGTGGACCCTGAGGACATAAACCAAAATACAATCCCCTGGACCGTCAGGGGGAGGTGGAATTTAAGTTATAAAATCGCTGTTCAAAAAAGTTTTCACTTTCTTTGACAGGGCTACAGCCCAGACGAAAAGACGAATCAAGCTGAAATTTCGCACAAACATTCCTTGTGCCCTTCTGATGTGCTTTTTGTGCCATTTGACTCCCCTCCCCCCTTGTTATTACCCCCCAAATCGTACCTTCCCGGGGTTCTGCAGTAGCTCCCCGGGCGCCTATGGTAATGATCTTTTGGATACATATTCTTGGGGGGCCACTGAGGACATATACGAAAATTCAAACCCCAGGGACATCCGGACATCATGGGCCGGAGTAATTGAAGTTAGAAAATCACTAATTTTCCCTAAATTCATGTGTACTTACTCTCAGCTTATAGGGTTTGTTAATCTTTGACTGCAATTGCAAGGCTAGAACAGATCTAAGATCTAACAATTATTCAAAAGTTGTCTTTGGAAATGAAATTTAATCAAAACTAATAAAACAGATCCAGCAGTCGCAACTATACGTTAAATCGCGGATATCACAAAGTTGGCACAGCGACTGCGCATGCGCGCGGATTAATCTCATTGGGCTTTCTGTTTTAAGATTCTATGTTGTTTGTTTATATTTAAGCAGAGAAACATTAATGAATGAGATTAGAATACAATCCCCCCCCCCCCCCCAGTTTCACCGATACGAATTTTCTTTCCTTCTTGTTTTTCAGTTTTGATATATTTAAGGGGGAAGAAATTTTAAATGTCGGCGAAACTGGGGTTATCCATGAAAATATTTTGCGTGACATATATGTAATTGCACGCATATGAATGTGATACATCTAACTTTATAATTGAAAGCGAAAAATAGCACTTATTTATTGGTTTGCTTATTTTCTAAATCAATGCATTTTTCACTAACATAACACATTATGAATTGAAATATATGAGATATGTGTGTAGATATCCGTGTTTTGCAGTGATTTGTTAACAGACAAAATTTTTGCAATAAATTTAAGCAAGACTTTTGAAATGAGCTAAGTCCACACTCATACGCAGTCGCTGTGGCAAATTTGTGACATTCGCGATTTGACGTAGAGTGCAGTTGCATACATCTTTTGACACATTCAAATTTAAAATATGTAAAGACTTGGGGCTTTTTTTTATTTTACTTGGTCATAACATACGTTAGTTTGTCTTTTTAGTGAACTTTTAAACAAAATTAGGTATTAAACAAGACAAAGAGTTCCATCAAAAGAAAGATAAATCATCCAACAATTAAAATTATCCCATAAAACGTAAAATAATCCACGATTTAAGAAAAGAAGTCATCAAATAAAAATTAAAAAGCTAGATTAATATAGCCTGCAAGCAGGGCCGTGCCGTCCCTATGTGCAAGGTCGTGCGACGCCCGACGGCGCCAGAGTCAAAAAGGCGCCGAGCTCTACCAATTAAAAATGCTCCTAATGGGGGGATCAAACCTTCAACCAAAAAATAAAATTGAACTTTTCATTATATCTAATAGTGGCGATGAAATTATCTTGCTCATTAAAACAAGCAATCGTCCTCGCTGTCTATCTAAAAGGAAAAATTATTGTCTTGTTGTGTCTAAACATGCTATTCAAAAGCACAATCGTTTACGGTAAAAACACATGATGCTAATTAATGCATACTTTTGAAGTTTTCTTCACATTTGGAGCTGTGAATGCCATTACAGTATGACTATATATAATTTCACAAGGTTGAGCATACGAAGCGCAAGAAATGTGCTATTCCCCAGTTTGGTTTTTACGGTGAATATGTTGTATTATAATTTGTGCAATATGCCTTTTTGTGATTTTTAACTATTGTTCGTGATAATTCCACTGTTCTGTATTTTTTATGTTATCATACTTAAAAAATACGGTAAGCACAATTGCATATCATAAGAAATCTTCGCTTTAAAAGTTTTCAATAGGAACAGTTGAATCGTCAGATACTCCAACTCTCGTTCCTCTCCGTCCTATTTCTCTTTTCTTTATTATTTTTCTTTTTTCAAGTTCGTGTGAAAATAAGAAACATCTTAAAATGCTACTCCTCCGAATCATTCCCTCTCTCCCCTCCAAAAGCATCACGGAGCACCTCAAATTTCGTTTCCAGATGTTCAACTTCGCAAAATTTCCAGGGAAAGTCCCCGAATATCAAACAACATCACTTGAAACTACGTTCGAAAATCACCAAAACTGCGTTTTTGGAGCCTCGATTTCCAAAGATTGCCAACCCTAATGCTACCAAATATGGTCTAGCATATCGTTTTTAAGATTTCAATTTCAAAAAATATTCGGGCAAGGGCCTCCGAATTGCCTTCCTTTAATATCATCAAAAGATAGGTTTCTTAAAAATGACTTAAGAAAAATCTAAGTGGAATAGCTTCTGAACCTTTTCCCCTAATATCATAGAATATTGATTTAGTGTTTAGGACTTTAATTTTGAAAAAATTTCCAGGGAGGAGCTCCAGAATCTCCTTCCTGTAAAAATCTTCAAAGTTGTCTACAATTGCGTTTTTAGAAGTTCAATTTCGAAAAATTGGAGGGGAGAGGAGGAATTGATTTCCAACTATTTTTCTTCTTTTCAAAGAAAAAAAAAACATCGGTTGGAATGCCAGAATTCCATCCCTTGTTCTAACGTCAATAAAAATGGCCCTTAATCGCGTTTTAAGGCTTTAATTTTTGCAAATTACCGCGGAGCCCCTTGTACCTTTTTTCAACATAACACTACCAAAGACCGTTTGAAATTGCGCTTTTAAAACTACAAGTTTCAAAATTTTTGCCGGGGAGAACACCTGGACCACTCTCTTTTTAAAAGAGAATTTTCTTCCAATGTGCCCCTCTAAAACTATTTTCTAGTTACGCCACTTCTCCTGTTGTCATGTTTTGACAGGCATAAAGTTTTATTTATTATGCATCATTCAATATAGATATTCAAATTGGCGTTAACTTTCATATTTTAAATATTTTCCTTTTCCAAAATGCATTATTAGCATATGAGAGGAGCTGCTGAACTCCAAATAATTTCGAGACATGAAGTAAAAACGTACACCATATTCCAAAATTAATATTCACACATGATTTTTTGTATAAATTAAGTGTTAAGCGTATTTTTTTCCTTTTTATATTTGTCTACAAAACCTCTCTCAAGGTGTTAACTATATGTTCCCTGAACGCAAGTGCACAGAGGCGCTCATAAGATATTCGCACGACGGCGCCGATCAGGCTTGGCGCGACCCTGCCCGCAAGGGGCCATTCATTAATTACGTAAGGATGATTTTGGCAATGTTTGACCACCTCCCCCCATGTAAGGGTACGTAAGATATTTCAGGCCCCCCCCCCCTCCATTCATACGTAAGATTCCAATTCGTTTTTCAAAATAATAAAATAACGAATCTTACAACACCGGAATCGTTATTAAATTCACTATTTTTAAATTAAACCTTTTCGTGTAAAGAAATATTTACTAAGATGTTGGAATATAGACTGAATGTTTTTTCGACATTTTTTGTTTAAGATGTGATACTAATTAAGAATAAAACATGCCAGCGCGATTCTTTTATTATATTTTACACTAATCATTCTTTGTAAAACAAAGAAAAATTAGCTCATCTTAATACGATTTTTAACTTTCAGATGCAAATGAAATATGGTCCCTACGAAACTACTAGACCGCACGATTTCTAATATAAAATATCGACTTGGAAAATATTACGTAAGAATATGGTTGACCCCCTCCCCCCAAAGTAAGGGTATGTAGAGATTTTTCCATCGCGTCTTCCCCTTCGGGACCCTTACGTAATTAATAAATGACCCCCAAGTTGTAAAACATTAAAAAAAAAAAAAAAATTCATGAAAATGTTAAATAATAATCCGTCAAATAAAGAAGCTGCTATTAAGAAGCTAAATTTATTGCGAAGTTGTAAAATACTTGAAAACAATATGATTTAAAATATTGTATTTTATTATCCAAGCAGTTTTCTTTGCAACAGAGAGGATACAAGGATTGCAATAAAATTTAAACGGCCCAATTCACACCAAACGAACACTGAATCTTACTGGTCAGAAAATAACATGACGTAAAATTAAGCTTGCCATTATTGTGCCTTAAAAACACAAAACAACGTTGTTTCAATTGAATATTTATGACTTGAAATTCTCAATTCTAAAAATACATACAAAGTAATAACATCAATGCAAAAACATGTGATATCTCAGCAAAAAACAACCCTGTTGTAAAAATTTCCCCGCCAAGAAAACCTTTGACTCTTCTCCACAAAAAAGAAAGCCTTCATCCTAAACCAAAAAACCCTCAGCCTTAAAAACTCATGATATCTGGTTTGACCGCCAAGTATCGGCCAAACTATCATGCTCCCTGTTCTCCTCTTTCATCACACCTACTTCCGTTAGAACTTCCTCCCCACCTTCAACTCCTCAGAGAAATATGGATAGATTCTTTAAATTGGTTATCTAGTTTGGCGGGGAGCTTTTTGCTCACCAAGCAACTACCTCAATTAGAAAGGGGTGGGCACCCCTGACGTACCTGCTTCTTTTAGAGTTAAACGTGCAGTTCGAGTGAATAAACGTATTTATTACAAGCGTCTACTGTTGTTTGTGCTGATCAATATTTAAGAAAAATGTCACAATTTTGCTTAATTTGCAATACACTTTTGACTGAAGGTGAAACTGTTGTGCTGGGCAGTCGTGGAATGCCAACTTTAATCGATGCAAGTGTCTGGAGACGTTATAAGAATGCTGATTATTTAAGAAGTCAAATGTCCGTTACAATTCGCGTGGATTGCAGAAAATCATACACCCGGAAAAGTTCCATCTCTGCAGCAACGAGAGGATTAACACGCCAGTACTTCAAAAGTAAGTCCACCTCGTACTGTAGCGCGATTAAGTGAATTTGAATCCAACTTTTGTTTTTAAAAACACTGCTTATTTTGTGGCTGTGAAGCGGATGAGGAGGCTGAGAAGAAGAAAGCGCAGAATTATTGCAGAAAAAATTCATAAAGCAGCGACTAAATCGTACTCAAAATTAAAACATGCAAGGGCAGCTTTTGACACACCTCAGAACGATCTTTAGCTAATTTTAAAAGCATTCTTTGAATGCAAGTGTAGAAAATTTATGAATTTTTCTGCGATAATTCTGCGTTTTGTTCTTCTCAGCCTCTTCATCCGCTTCCTCGCCCCAAAATAAGCAGTGTTTTTTACAACAAAAGCTAGATTCAGATTCACTTAATCTCGCTCTAGTACGAGGTGGACTTACTTTTGAAGTACTGGCCATGTTCATTGGGGTGGATTGAAAAAAATCAAAATCTGATAAACGCTAAATAATAGCCCGGAAAAGTTGCCTTTTGTAAAGATATTTGGTTATGCAAAAGGATTTCGACCGCAAAAAATACACTGGTGTGCAAAAATTAAGGACGAAGTCGAAAAATTAGCATATCAGGTGAACGAAGAGGCAGAGCGGACAGAAAGACCAATCAGGAGATTAAGTAAGGTGATGTACGGTAGCACATGCGCAGATATCCAGGCAGACGTAATGGGGGAGTGTCTGAGTAATATAAAGCATGTTGACGGTGTAAGATCAGTATTTCTGGCAAAGAGATTGCACGCCGTATAGCAGTTAAAATCACACCGAGTTGCTGCCTCAGCGAGAAATGGCGAATAATCAATCTGTTAGACGACATCTGGATGCTTTTACCCGAGGTCGAATCATTGGGAAGTTGGAGGAAGGCCGCAGTGTGACAAGTGTGGCTGCAGAGTTCGGAATTGCTCACAGCATCGTTTCGCGACTTTGGAGACAATTTCAAACTACAGGAAAAGCTATCCGGGGGTTCAGTAGTGTTCGTCCACGAGGAACCACACCCGCAGATGACCGGTATATTGTCTTACAGGGCAGAAGAAACAGGCGGCAGACAGCGGGAGAGCACGACACAGGCGACTGGACGACCGATATCGCGTTTTACCGTGGCCAGAAGACTGCACGGTGGTGGTCTGTTTGCACGACGCCCTATACGGTGTGTACCTCTAACGCCTGCCCATCGGAGAAGGCATTCTCTGTGGTGCCGGGAACACCGGAATTGGAGAGACAATGAATGGGGACAAGTACTCTTTACAGATGAGAGCAGATTCAGTCTGAGTAGCGATTCTCATCACATACTCATCTGGAGAGAGCGGGGAAGCCGCAATCATCCCTCGAACATCATTGAAAGGGACTGGTATGGAGGTCGCTGTGTTCTCGTTTGGGGAGGCATCATGCTTGGTAGTCGTACAGACCTTCACATCTTCGACGCAGGTTCAGTCAACGGAATCCGTTATTGTAACGAGATTCTTCTTCCATATGTGCGCCTTTTTAGAGGCGCTATGGATCCGCAGTTCCTTTTCATGGACGATAATGCACCATGTCATCGCACAGTAGCTGCCGAACAGCTCTTAGAGAGTGAGGATATTGAACGTATGTATTGGCCGGCACGATCTCCGGATCTCAATCCCATCGAGCATGTATGGGATTTTCTAGGCAGACGCTTGGCAGCTCGTACCTTACCACCAGTAACGATTCGGGAGCTTCGATTGGCGCTGCAAAACGAATGGGCAGCAATGCCTCAACAACTCATTGACACCCTCATTCTCAGCATGGGCAGACGCTGTGAAACCTGCCTAGCAGTCGGGGGAGATCATATCCCCTACTAAAGAACAGATGTTTCTTGCTGGACACCCATCACAGGGATGTTTCGGCCTTCAGTCGCATTGCGCTCCATGCTACTTTTTCAATAAAGCTTCTTTTTATCCCTCTGATTTCTCTTTCAGTAAGTGTTGCTTACATTACACATGTCCTTACGTATTGGGGATCGTACGGTATTAAATGTGTTGATTTGGAAAGCTTTTGTACAAAGTTATATTGAAAAATCCGTCTCGTCCTTAATTTTTGCACACCAGTGTATCTTGAGGTGTCGCTCGCGCCTTGAAGTTGACCATAAATGCATAAAATCTGGAAAAAGTTACAATAATTTCATCAAATATCAAAATTTGATGTTATCGCTCTTAAGAGCAGGCTTTTTGTGTAGATTACACATTGCATAAGATAATTTTAATAATAAACTGTATTTTAAAGTTCCAAACATGCGTTGAATCTTGAATTTGACCAATATAGTGTCAGAATTGAATAATATCGTGTTGCTCCGTACTTAAGAAAAAATATTAGAAGTTATGATTTGTTAAAGTTTGCTTTCATATTAATTATTCCTTATATAGATACGGAAAAATAAGTAATAAAAGCATTTCTTACCTAGTAAAAAAAAATGTTAATTCTGCACTTAGCACATAACTTTGGCTCCAAATGTCAAATTTACCTATGATAGAGAATAAAGGTTAAGTATGAAAATTTTATAATATAAATGTGGCTTGCAACAGCCCACATAAGTCACCCTTTGAAACAAAAGACGTTGCTAAAGAAATTTTAATGGGTTTTGGGCCCTCAAACTGTAACCACATTGATTACAATAAAACATAAGTTTGTCATGCGGGTTGAAATATTTTACTTTTCATAATTTTCAGTCTTGATTGAAATTGTGTCCTGATGGTATTGTGGCTTAATATTTCTAGATTCTAATCTGACTCGAACAAATCCATCCCTTTTGATTAGACAACAAACTGTACCTGACACTTCTTTTTTATATTTTACCTATCGTCTCACTGCTTTAGTATGACATGTGAGGTTTTGAGTACCTGACACTTCTTTCTCTTATTTTACCTATCGTCTCGCTGCTTTAGTATGACGAGTGAGGTTTTGAAAATCATGCTACTCAGTAGGTACGCCATCAAGCAATTTCTTTCACAGTTTTATCGAAAGTCCCCTTTTTGAAAGAGGGAGCTGCCGAGTTTTAACCAGTTCTGCTTATCGATGAGCTCATAGTAGTCTCTCAGCTTCAAAATTAAAATCTGGAATTATAAATGTTCATTGTCCATCTTCGAACTGGTCGTCGTAATCCGTCTCGAAACAAGTTCTCTGATGATGGTCATCCGCAATGCCTAGTGTTATATTTTTTAGATTCTCAAAGTAACCAGTTTGCAGAACAAGAGCAGATGATCCAAGCATAGCACGATGGCAAGTTTGAAGAATTCGATTGTATAGCGAAAATTTACAATTCCAGATTTCATCTTGAGTTCTTTGATAAGCAGAAGTGGGAAAACTCGGATCATCTTCTTAAAAAAGAAATATCAGATAAAACTTTAAAAGAAATAGTGCTTGAGGGCATAACTACTGAATTATATGATTTCCAATACCTCACGTTATACTAAAGCAGTGAGACGATGCGCAAAATTTAGATGAGGAAGCGTCAACCACAGTTTGTTGTCTAACTAAGAGAGATGGATTTCTTAGAGTCAGATTAGAGAATCCAGAAATCTTACCTACAATGTATCACTAAGGCCAAACATTGTCAGGAGTTAAGATAATAATGCGACTCGCCAGCCAAACTATGTTTTATTGTATGAAATGTGGTTACAGTTTGAGAGCTCAAAAAACATTTAAAGAGGGTTGTTTTCAGGGGTATTTTTCTCAGTTTTTGGAGGGAGGCTCGTTTTTTTTTGGGGGGGGGGGGGGCTCCGCGATATTGAGGGGTGCGCCCATGCCCTTAGTGGGTTGGGCACCTTTGGGTACGTCAACGATGCCACACGGACTAGAATAGCCAGGTGTTATTCAAGGCCATGCGAGTTGAGGAGATTCTGTAAATGACTGGCTGTCTTTGAAGAGTACGCCATATCTGGGAAATGGTTTGGTCTTAGAGAAAAAGTCATAAAGACTATTTTTATAGAGAATTTTGAGATCTACAACTTTGGTCGGAGGTACTTTTCGATAAAACTTACCGTTTTTGAGAAAAATCCAAAAAACCTAAAATTTAGATCTTTGACCCCGAATAACTTTTTTAGCTCACATGGGATCGACGGGGACTTTTGGCACCTTATTTGTAATAGTAAAACCAAGGTCTCTACAAAAATTTGGCATTGTCGGAATTTTTGTTATTTGATCACTATTTTTATGTCTAAATTGACCAGACTACACAGGTCTAAGCTATAGTTGCAAATGATGTCGAGTATTGTCATTTAAAAGTTTGCATGAAGGGGAGGGGGGTTTCAGCGTCAAAAATTTAACTTTTTTTTGCGAATTTTTTTTTAGAAAATGGTTTGAATTAATTTATTGAAACCTTTTGTGAATTATTATGTATGGTTTTAAGAATATTCTATAAATTTTAATCAAAAAATATCCACAGACAAGCCGGTGACAGAGCTTTACTCAGAGCACCTTTCGAGAAAGATGATTTGCTGATGTTGC
The DNA here is from genome assembly GCF_026930045.1 of Uloborus diversus. Lineage (NCBI taxonomy): Eukaryota > Metazoa > Arthropoda > Arachnida > Araneae > Uloboridae > Uloborus > Uloborus diversus. Next base: position 56,832,962 of record NC_072733.1, read on the forward strand.
TATGTTCACTGTATCACAGCAGTGTTGCCAGATGGTCAAATCCAGATTTCCCCAATTCCCTTCCAACTTTTCCCCAAAAAGCGATGTTTTCTATCAAAATTCCCCAAATTCAAAAATTATTTTTCCACTAATATTTTCATAAAATGAATCGACTTCCTCCGATATTTTTGTCTCGTGAATTTTTTTTTCTTCCCCAAATAGCCAAATTTTCTTATAAAATTCCCCAACTTTTTTTTTCTTCCCATTTTCACTTTTTTTTTTTTGTCTTCTTTATCTCTATCTTTTTTTTTTTTTAAATCTTTACTAATAATAAAACTGAAAGTCTCTCTGTCCGGATCTCTGTGACGCGCATAGCACCTAGACCGTTCGACCGATTTTCATGAAATTTGGCAAAGAATTAGTTTGGAGCTTGGGGGTGTGCACCTTTAAGCGATTTTTCGAAAATTCGACTTAGTTCTTTTTCTATTCCAATTTTAAGAACATTTTCCCCAGAAAAATTATCATAAGATGGACGACTAAATTACCAAGTTATCATAATGTGGAACCGTAACGTGGGCAAGCCAATTGGCGAGAAATTCATCGTGCATTATTTGTAAATATACAGGGAAACCAAAATACCTTTTAATTTTCAACTACGGGCAAAGTCGTGCAGGTGCCACTAGTCATAAATACAAGCGCCTGACCGAGAGATAAGAAATAACCGAATATTTTAACTATTAATGCGAATTCAGTAGCATAATATTCCACATAATGCGAAATGCGAAGTCCATGAAGTTGAGCAAAGCTGAAACAACGTTTTTTTTTTATACAAACAATGTAACTACCAGCTGTCAAGACGTGAATTTAAATACAAAAAAAAAAAAACAAAAAAAAAAAATGCCCAGGTTTTCCCCAAGAAAAACATTTTCCCCCAAAGAATTCCCCTCAAAACCCATTTCCCCAAAATTTCCCCAGAGAGCACCAGATTTCCCCAAAATGGGGAAATTTCCCCCAATCTGGCAACACTGTATCACAGCTGAAATTTAACTGAAATCAAATTCTATTTGAATTGAGTCAAAGTATTAATTAATCCCACCCCGCCTATGTTCTCAGATCTTTTTTTTGTTGTTGTTTATCTGACTTTAAAATTTTTGGCGGCCATTTGAAGTTAAAAGGGCTATTTTTCACGAAAAATTCCACTATTTTGTTCGTATAAAACCCATTTAAAAAATTAAAAAATCCGAACTCAACGTAGGGGGGAGGTTTTTTATATGCAGAATGTGTGTACTAAAGTTGAAATGATTCGGTCAATTGGTTTTAAAATAGGAAGGAACACCGACTTTTGAAAAAGTGGTTTTGAGAAAAACTCGTCCAACATTTTTCTCCAACCCACTTTCAGGGAGCTGGAAAAACGTTTCCAGTTCCATAGAGTTCAGTCTCTGTAGCAGCTTCGATCTCCCCAGCCTCTTCTTTTTTCAGTATTTATTTATAGTATACTTAACTAACCCTAAGCAAGCACCACTGACATTTTGAGCGTCTGCAGCTGTCAGAATTGCTGCATTTTTCGGCAGCTGTCAGAGCTACAGTTTGAAGGAGCAGAGACTAAATACTTAATAACTTTGAGAATTTTGCTCAAAACGATTTCAAGTTTTGGGAATATATTTTTAAAATGTTTAACTACAAGACGAAAAAAAAAATCAATTTTTTGAAATTGCAAAACCCTTCCTCCTCCCCCCTTAATTCCTCCCAAATTATGCTAAAATAAGCAGTGTTCAAAATTATGAAGAGCACACAATAATTTGTTTAGGTAACAAATTAATCTAAGACACAAAAACGATAGAAAGCGAAATTTATCAACAGGAAAGAGCAACAACAAAAGGAACAAAATTTCTTAGTATGGGCTGAGAATTGTGTTTCTTGTAATGCAACTTTAATCTGCGACTCAATTCAAATTCTTTTTCTCTTGGAACCATGAATTTCTGAATTGGGAAGCAATTAACGAAATTCTGACAAAGAAGCAAAAATTTCCCCAAATATAGAAGCTACAAAGAGCAGCTCGCCTTCGCCTGACTCGTGGTTCCAAGTACAAATCCTGGATTTGCATAAAAAAAAGCTCTGAGAAACGAAGATATGTGTTGTGATACGGTATCGTGTCAAACCTCCATTAACTCGATAGTTGCAGAGATTCCAAATGTTTTGTTTTTACTTTTCAAAAAATAGTAAAAATATAATCAATAAAAATTGAAATATACTTTTCTACGATAACTTAAAATTAATGATAATAAAGGATTTATTGATTGACACTGATTCAGTCAATTGAATGTTTTTCTTCACTAAACAGAAAGAGCTGCAAAAGATTTTATTTTGTGATATATGTGAGTTTTGAGCAGGCCCGTCATTTCAAAGTTTTCCAGGGAGGGAAGGCAAAGGTTATGAATTCAATGCATTTTATAAGAAAAAAAAGCACCAAAATATAAGCAAAAATGCATAATTACATTATGTTCTCAAAATTCAGGAAGGGGGGGGGTAGTTGGCTCACCCTAATTGCCCAAATTTGAGGTGAGATATTTTTATCTACACTCCAAATTTTAATATTTTTTTCCTTTGGGAAAGGGAAAAAAATAAATTTCTTCATTGACTTTGATACATTGTCACACATAATACTTTTATAAAATGCAAACGCAGTTTTGGCTCCGTTAACCGAAATATGTGTGTCTTCTGATTTCACTCAAAAGAAAGAGCGGCGAGCGATTTTCTTTCTTTCTTTCTTTCTTCTTTCAGTACAAATGAATATTGAGCTGTTGAGTATTTTATTTAAATTCTAATTTTTGACAATAATGATTTATGTATTTATTTATTTATTTTGTATGGCAAATACTAAAAAAAGAAACAACTGCTTTTTATGAAGTTAAACGATTGCAAACTCAATATGTTCTTCTTAATATTAAAAGCCTTTGTAAAATATTGAATCAAAAATGTATTTCTCTTTAGATACTTATTTATTTTACCTACGTGATTGCAAAATTGTATATGTAGAGTAAGTTTTAGTAACGACTCAGTTCTATAATATCCAACACATTGGATTTTTTTCTATTAAATACATTGTCAGTAAGAAATTACTGAAATATTTCAATCGACTTAAGGCTCTTCTATACCGTCCATCTTGGATTTCGACGCTAATGCTTTCTCTACGGGAAAATCTGCTACCTGTGCAAAGCATAACACGAGAAATTACTGGAATATTTTCATGCGGTTTGTTTTAAACGATGGCTATGACACAGAACTAGATATGCGCTTTTTTATTTTTTCTGTAATTATTTTGAAATTTTTTTAATAGCATTTTAAAACTTTAAACGACTATTTTAACACGTTTGAAAAATGATATGGAAAAACTGAAAAAGGAGCGCAAAAGATTGAACATTTCTCTTTAAAAACATATTTTGAGTTTGTTTCTGAGACAATTTGTTCTATTGATATTCTCCACGGAGTAAAGCCTTGTTTTCGAAAAATTGTGAAAAACTGCGAAAAACACGCCTTTCACCAGACCACACCCATTTCCTCCCACTTTGAGGGGCCACTTTCTCTTCTCCCCCAGGGTCTTCAGGGTCTTGGGGTCTTGTCTTCTGCTTCTCCGCTCCTCCGCTTTGCCTCAATGGCAGGCAATAAATTACTGAATCCCTACTAATTACCATTCATTCTTTGTCGTTTTGTGTGTTGGTCTTGTATTTCTGTGACATCGACGAAACTCGTTCTAAAAAGAAGTTTTTTTCTTCTTTCGAGTTCTATTCGATAAGTTTTTGAAATTATTTAGGTGATATATTTTTCAATGCTGTTTTAATATAAGTACCCCCGTTTAAATGTAGAAGTTATTTTGTTTGAAAAATCAGTGAAAATTACCGCATCTTATAATGGGAAAAAAATTCGAAATGCCATTTTTATTTATGTATTTCTTTATTAAATTATTAATTTAAAAAATATATAGCCAAGTACAGTGATTGCGATTTATATCTCGATGTGAAATTTGTAAAAATATAAACGAATTCACTTAAAATACACTAGCCACATTAGGGGAAAAGTGGCGAGTAAATCATGAAATTTCCCACTCCTGAGTGTATGTGCAGTAGAATGAGATTAATCTGGCGATTATACATATTCCCCAGAGATTATTCAAAATGGGGTTGTTTCCTTCAGTCAGAAGTACTATTTTTAGTCACTGAAATTGATAGAATAAGCAAAAAAAAAAAAAAAACATGAAGCGAGAAAAAACTTTCATTTCCAGATGCTTATTTTTTAACATGTCCGATTTTGAAAATAAGACGTGGTCTTTATGACGTCACAAATGATGTACTTAGGCGCATCTGTGTATTGCGTTTTCACGTTATTGTATTCAAGAAGCGAATTAAATATTGCGCTCTACGTTTGCTATCAACCATATCGTTGCCATTACACTTGAGTAAAGATGCGAATTAAATATTACGCTCTACGAATGGCAACAGTGAATGGTATTTCATCATTTGTGATGTCATCGGCAGAAGCGTACATAATAAAAGCGTACCGATTAAAATAAATTTTTAAAATTATTAAACTTAGTCAAATTATTTAAAGAATGGTCAGATTCTATTTGCAACTCCAGAGCTCGAATACGCTACCTTGCGGTGATTAACAATATTAAAGAAAAAGGTAAAACATTCCATGCCACGTGTTTTCTTTGGGTAAATTACAGGCTTCAGACAGTTTGTTGTGTAATGTAATTTCAGAAGAATAGAAATGAAAGCTTCCCACAAACACGATCAAAAATTACTGTCATTCACCGTCAAAGCAGGTTATAAGTTACGGCATCTGTTTGTTCTACCTTTTACATCCACTATTAGACAGTGATTGCAGCGCCCCCTATAGTTTATTGGAGTTGCGAATGTTTTTAAGCATGCTCTTTCAGGAAAGGAAAAAAAAAAAAAACTTTTAATTTTGGAATCAACCCCATTGCCACTAAAGTTTTGAAATAGTCTTTGTTATAATAAAGCTGAAGTCTGTCTGGATGTCTGGAGGATGTCTGGTTGTCTGGATCTCTGTGACGTTATGTCCGTCGGACGTTTTGTCCCTCGGATGTTTTGTCCGTTGGACGTTTTGGTCATGGATGTTATGTCCGTGGACGTTATGGATCTGGACGTTATGTCCGGTTCCCGTGACGCGCATAGTGCCTTGACCGTTCGGCTGATTTTCAGGAAATTTGGCACAAAGTTAGTTTGTAGCGTGGGGTGTGCATCTCGAAGCAATTTTTCGAAAATTCGATTTTGTTCTTTTTCTACTCCAATTTTAAGAACACTTTCCCGAGCAAAATTATCATACGACGGACGAGTAAATTACCAAGTTATCATAACGTGGAACCGTAATATGGTAAGCCAATAGGCGAAAAATTCACCATACATTTTTTGTAATTATACAGGCGAACCATAAGACCTTTTAATTTTCTACTACAAGCAAAGCCGTGTGGGTATGACTACTATTTAATATTTATCAAATATATTTCTTGACTCGTAGTGGTGAATACAATAAAAGTCCATAGCTTTTCTAAAAATCAGGTCAGTTTGTATAGAAAAAATATTTTGCTTGACAATGTTCCTGAACTAGCAATATTAGTTAAAAATAATCGTCTCTTTCTGGAAGGATCAGATATATCACACACAACGATGCCTTTGAAAATGAAGTTTAGTAAAAAAGTTGCTAATAATTCGGAAAGTCACAGCAGAATGAGTCTGAATAGGTTATCTTACAAGAAAATGTTTTTCTTTAGAATATTGGCTTGGTTTGCTTTTTGATATCGAGGCTTTGTGTGTTATGCATTTACTTTCAGATCTTTAATTTTCAAGACTTTGACATTATATAGAATTCTAAATATGTAATTAAATTTGAAGTTCCGTTTTGTTTAGGTAAACATTAAATAGTTAATAATATAAACTTTTTTTTTTATAGAATTAAAACTATTATCTAATATACATTTTCCACGGCAAGAAATGAAAGTAATGTACAAAAAAAAGGCACATTTCAGTTTTTTAATTGAAATATTATTAGAAATTTTAATTGCAACCGAGACATTTTTCTTTTTTTAGACGATTGAGTTTTCTGGTGTTGCTTGAAAATGTTCAGTTTTTGCAATTAAGATCTCATTACTCCACAAATAATCCTAATTTATTGCATTATCCACGAATAGGAAATTATGTGAATAAACTAGTAAATTTGATAAACATTACATAATGTATCATATTTACCAAGTCTATTGAAAATTATGAATAATCGTCGCTAGTTATATATAATCAACAGTTTGTTTCCGTTACACACACACACGGCAGGGAGGTACTTGGGCACCCGAGTAGGAACGTAGGTGGTTTGTGGAACGCCAAAAAAAGAACCAAACCGTTCCAATTTTAATTTTAGGGCTTTACGATGCATCGATGCATCGTAAAGCCCTAATTCCCAGACATCATTTCATTGTTCTTTAACTTGAATTTGCAATAATTATTTTTACATTTTAAAGAAATTGTCTGCTTGTATTTTTACATTAATAAAATTTTTTTTAACATCTTTTATGTGTCTCTTTTTTCAACAAATACTTGCCTTTTGCTTTAGGCGGAGAGGGGGAGTGCAGGCCAGTCATTTCGATTTTTTTTTCCAATTGTGGAAAAAGGTGTACACTCTTCAAAATTTTTATAGAGAACCAACTAAAACCACGGCCTTTCGTACGTAAAGAATAAATGTTCAAAAATCAAGGGGGGGGGAATGTCAATCCCCCGTAAATGACGGGCCTGTGAGTGTGACTATGCGCATCAAAGTGGGAAATTATGGTGGTAAGATTCTGAAGTGAAGATTTGACTAAATCTTATAAAATACAGTCGAACCTCGTTAAAACGAACTTTAACGGATCATTAAAATCGATTATTCTTAACAGAATTCGTCTTATTCGAAAAACAAAAACAATGGGACAGAGAATACAAAAAAGTCCGCTTTAGAAGTAATTCTTTTTAAGCGTGTTCGAATTAACGAGGTTCGTCAGTATTGTCAAAAAAAAAGAAAAAAAAGAAAAAAAAAAGAAAGAAAACTAATCAGCTCAAAAAAGAAAAATTAAAATAAAAAATAAACTCAAAAAATTACGAAATTAACATACTCAAATATGACGAAATTAATTTGACGAAACTAATACTCTCAAAACTACGAAAATGATTGTCGATTTGACGAAACTAGAATGAAGAAATATTTCGTTACATTTGACGAAATTCGCATCTTCAAACCAGAGACGAAAGCAGTTTCCTCAATTTGACGAAATGTTCGCTCGGAGCATATCCCTGGAAGCGATTTCGTCAGAAACGAAGAAAATTTCGTCGAATATGAAAGTCCATTTCTGAGAGTGTGTTAACGTTGTTTCACTTGCTTTTAAACATTATTTACGTTTGGCGGACTAGAAGTATGGATTGATATAATTTGTTTTAATTCCAACTTGATTAACACTACCTTTTATGTATTTGTTTATTTTTAATTTAAAAAATAACTTATTTGTCAAAATTATTGACAGAAACAAATCTTTTCAATAATGCGCAATTAAATTTCGGCTGGAATTTTGTTTTTAAAACTATTATTTGTGTGTGTGTGTGGACATGGAGGTATATACTACTCTTCCACTGACCACTGAGTTCAAAATTCGTCACGTGTGTGTCGGTGGTTCTTCTTAAAACATAATTGGAACTTGGAACTCGATACTCGACCAAAGTGCTACTCGGTACGTCTCTAATGCATGAATTACTGAAAGGTTCTTTTGTTCAATGAAATGATAAAAAAATATTTCCTAACATGTTTCCCTTCGACATACTGGGTTGATAAAATTAGAATTTTTATCATATCCTCCTTGAATGTACGCGAACCTTTTGAACCTTTTTTTTTTTAATGCCTGGTCTGTGCTCGGCAGTTATAAAATGGCTTTTAACAATTTTCCAGTGCACAGTTCACCGTTTTTGTGTAATGTTAATTTTTGTTCTCAAGGTGTCCATTATTGTACTTAATGATATTGATCTGAATTATTTTCATTACTGCATTAAAAAATTCAAACCCTGAGCAGTTTTAAATCGAATGAAAGAAGTAGAAATACCTTTTCCGTCGGACTGCGATCTATTGTTTCCACTTTATATCATGTAACTTGATTTTATGTTATGTTATTAGGTAGTTTTTATTACTTGCTCCTTTCTTCGGATTGAAATGTTGCGTTGAAAACCCGAGTACAGTCAAATACATCAGTTGATATGAAAAAATAGATTCAAGGAACGGGAATTTATTTCTAACTTGTAGCATTGTGGAACTGATAAAATTTTATTCAGGGCGAATGACTAATGTCTGAGAATAACATCCATATTTATAGTGGAATATGTTTTTGTTTTTGTTAGTGATAGTTCTTGAAATTGCGCCTTTTATCTCAATGACTATTATACATCCCCCTCCCCCCTCGCAACGTTAATTTCTGTTCCCGCCCTCCGCCCCTGTTTGTAACTGAAAAGGGAAAAAAAACCTTAGAATGTTCCTATTTATTCTCAAGTATCACTTATTGTGATATGTGCAGTAGTTTCGGAAATTCGATTTTTAAAAATTTTGTTCATCATTTGTGCGCACCATGTTCAATATTGAAATTTAGATGATTAATAAAGCACTTGAATTTATATTATAACTTTTCTTTTCTCTCTTTTTTTTCTGCCTTCATTTCTCAATTCTATTTTCTACGCATTCTGCAAATTTTATAGTTTGCAGAATAAGTTAATTTCCTGACACATGGTCTTCTTTCTTCTTTTCTTCTGTCACCCTTTGGCGGGAGAACTTGAGTGGAAAACTCAGACAGCTTTCCCTGCTATTCCTTTCGCTGAATACTAAATTCTCGGAAATCGTAAGCAGTCAGCTCTAGAAACACTTTGAAACGAAAACACATGTTTACTGATTTACGGAGGGGAAACAGGCCGGGTGGGAAACATGTTTTGGAACAGGATCCTTCGAATCTTTCGCAGCTCTCTCTGCCCTCGTCCGATCGCAAAGACAGTACCTTCGGGCACAGCTTAGATTTATGGCTGTCCATTCACGTACTCAGTGATTGACGCTGTCCATCATGAAATCTGACCAATTAGCAGTGCAAAAAAAATCGAGTTAGACCCTCCCAGAAACACCCTCTGTGTTGCCACAGATTTCGTGATTTCGCCGTGTCAGATTTTACGGAGAGGTTTAGAAGAGCCTTAAGGGAACACATTTACTGTTATTTACATAATAGATAATAATTTTCATTTTTATGAAAGAGATATTTTTTGTTGTGTGATTTTTTTACAGAAAAAACACGTTTGAAGCAATTTAGAAATTAAGCTAAACAAGACAGAGAGAGAGATACATAGTCGGTCCACGGGAAAATTGGCTCGTTTAGTTCAGTACAAACTTCTTGTTTTACAAAATTTAATGATGACAAATGAAACTTTTTTTAGTTTTTTCTTTTTTATCGTTTGAAAATTATACCGCAGTTGAAATATAAATTTGGTTTATGTGAAAGAGGTGATCGTTGTATTTATGCAACATGCATCGAGTATTTGGGAAGGAAAAAAAAACAACGTTTGGATACATATATTTTACCGTATTTGATTGGTCTTAAGGAAGGTCTGAAAGAGTAGTGTGTTATATTTACAAATGGACGAATAGAGCTAAGTTTTTTTTTTTTTTTTTTAAATTCACGAGCAGAATACTTCCGAAAAAAAAACAGCTTCATAGGTTTAATACTGATTTGATATGTTGATGTGTAAATTTTTGTGACAAGTTTTGAGAAATGACATTTTGTTGCGAAAGATAACTTTCTTTTATTAATGCTTTTGGTGTAGGAAAAAGGATTCAGTTTTAAATAGCGAATAAAATATAAGGTGGTTCTTAAAAAAACGCACACACACAGATTGTTTATCGTTAGTCTTTCGATTTAAAATACATTTCATATGCAATTAATTTTAGCTTAATTTTTCATCTCATTTTAATTTAAAAATGTGACACATTTTTTGGACATAAAATTTACATAATTGTGTCTTAGCTATATTTGCACTTGCTTTAATTGAGCTGAGGCATAAGCGTGTGCTATTTCCAAGTGCAAAATTCGTTCATTTTTTTATATTCATTGTAAATAATACCTATAACAAGTTCTAAAGTAAACTTACCGTACCAAGAAATTTTACTTAGTCTCGTTTTTCTGAAATTCAGCTTCTTTTTTACTGTAAAAATGAGGGCAAACTTAATTTATCCTCACTTTCACTTTCAAAGATCTAGTCACCTTACATATTTTCTCTCAAAGATGCACTTTGTTACAACTGAAACACATGTAAGTAATTTTTATTACAGTTTGCGTTTTTCTCCTTCAACTGGTTTTCAGATTCATTTCCATTTTATTTCTTCCAGTAATTTGTCGTAGGTATGAAATTTGAAAATGCCTGGCACTCATCTATTAGGTTATTTATTTTGATGTTTTAATTTGTTTTCCTGTTACGACTCTTTTTTGCTCGTTTTTACTAAGTGAAATACATTTGTTTTTATTTATATTTGCGTTTTATATAAATTTCCTTCTAATCTGTATGCTTTGTGTGATTATACTTGTTCAGAAATCATTTTTTTTTTACTCTCCACTAACAACGTGCGTTTTGAAACGCGATCGATATAATATGATATAAATATTTGTCGTATAGATGAAAATTAAAAATTCAGTTCAAAATATTTTATTTGTCTAACAATTAGAAAGTATATAGTTGTATGATGTCATCAGAAGGTAAAGGACAGTATCTGCAATTTTTTTATTTTTTACTTATCTTTTCTTTTCATCTTTGTCATCTATTATACTTTAGCTTAATCTTACAAGCTTGCTTGCTTGGTTTCCACTGAACATAAAGCACGAAAGAAGCGTCAAATTCCAAAGTTTCCCTATTGTTAGTATGGAATCCAAAACAAGTTTCTTCAAATATCTCAAAAACTCATTTCTGGGTCATTCTTCAAAAAGTAACTTTTCTGTCACACGCTTTTTACAGAAAATACTTTAAGGAACAATTCATTTAACAATTCTTTTTAATCTTATCAAAATTATATCTATTTAAACCTACCAACAATTTTTTATTAATAATTTTTATTTTAGAATATTTTTGGTACACAATATGTGAATTCTCACCTCCATGGCATGTCACACACCTTGTGTGACTATTTATGTTGCTTAATAACTTGTGTAATTAAAAGTATATACTTATTTATTTATTATTCTTTTCACAAGGGTCTCAAATACTAATTGTTTACGTATATTTAATTTTTTAATATTGTATTTTAGTTTGTTTTAGTAGGATAAGGAGTCATGTCACACAATAAATTCTCACCACCGTTACCTAAACACAAAATGCTATTCCTCATTAACACGTTGCAGCAATGCCATCAAATTTTATTTCCCATGATACAAGGGAGCCCTTGTATGATGGAAAATAATTGTTTATTTTCCATGTTTATTTTCCCTTGTTTATTTTCAGCCATAGTTGAAGTTGTGAGATTTTTGTCGAAAAACAAAGAAATAGATTTTGCATTAAAATCTTAGTATGGTTATTCTGACTTCTCACCTCCGTGAACTTGAATTTCAGAGATGTAAATTAATATAAAAAAAAGAAGTGAACATGTTTTTATATCCTTAACATGTGCAGAATGTAGCAACAAATAGTAGAAAAACAAATTTTCCCTGAAAAATGTATCTATTAGGCCTATATTAATGGAAAATTCCTCACCTCCGCAACATACCTTATCAATGTCATTATTTTGAGGTGAAAATAAATGATAGCCTATACATCAATGATAGGCATCCTACTAAAATTATAAATTGCCAGTATATTCTCAAATTTACTAAATACTATTTTTTAAAACACATTCGAACTAAAAGGATAACTACTAATTAAGCCGTACATAAATTAGGAGAGCTTAATATTAGATTCCCACTAATCATTAAAATAGCTCATTGTTTGCACAATTAACAAAATTTTTACTTTGATGTTAAATTGACCTCGTTTTTTAAACATTAAAAGTTTTCTTTTCTTTTTTTTATTTCAGTGAACAAGGCATTATTATTTTTTTTATTTATGAGTAAAATAATTGGAACTTAGCTGAGCCATTGTTTATGGTTACTTCTAGTAGGTAAAACTTTCATTTAAGAATAAAAAAAAATAAAAGAAAAGGTTTGGAAATTGAAAAATATTTGCGTTCAAAAGTTATGGTTTCTAGAGAATGACCCTTTTGCAAACTCATTGCCCCTTACTTTCCCACAGTATAGTGTAAATATGTAAGCATCATTCAAAAGAATTTTTTTGCAGATTTCTAATATTAGGGAACGTAGGGGGATTGACACTCACTTAAGGAAAAACATGAATAGCTAGTGAAAAAATTTTCACAAAAAGTCAATGTTTTAGTAAACACTAGAACTGCAAATACATTTCTTGTAGGGGAAACTGGGGAGACTTAACCCAATTTTGGTTTTTTATTTTCTTTTTTTTTTCTTTTTGTAGAATCGTTAAAACGAAATAAAAAATATACATAAATAGTTCATCATTTTGCGCATTATTATGACTAAAAACAATAGCATAATTCTAAGTAGAAAAGGTACAAAAAATTATATTCATCACGTCTACAAATGGGTCAAGTGTCCCTACAGCTAGGGAGATTTGACCCAACACCTAGGGAGACATGACCCCCCCCCCCTCCCAGCATGAATGTAAGAAGACTCATAGATATTGAAATCAAAAACGCAGGTTTGATGGTGCTTTTTTTGCTTTAATAAGTGATAACTGATGTGAAGGAACAAATGTTCACTCTTTAGGGGAAGTTTTTTAAAATTAGGATTTCTTTAAAATTAATCTTATTGCATAACAGCGGAAAAGCAGAAGTCTAATTCAAAACTTTATCTGTTAAGACCTAAACAATATTTCAGTTATTTTATTAAGAAACAAATCATTGGGCTTAATCATTAGTATTTTAGCTATTTGTCAGATAAAAATAATTTATTAGACCAAAATATTTTGGTTATTCTTTAAGTAAAAAAAAACATTTATATTCACAATGTTCAAGTTGTTGCTTATAAAAGCAAAACATTAAGATCTAAATCACAATATTTTAACTCTTCATAAATAGAAGTTCATTGAAAAAACATCAAATTATTCTTTGGGTCAAGTCTCCCTAGTTAGCTTGGGTCAAAGCTCTCAAGTAGCTTTCTCTTGTTTAAATTAAATTTTTATCAACTTAGATCAAAAAATAAAATCATTAGGCTTAAATCACAATATGCTATCTATTAAAAAATGAAAATTCATTGAAAGAAACATCAAATTAAACAAAAACATCAAATTAGTCTTTGGGTCAAGTCTCCCTAGTTAGCTTGTGGTTAAAGCTCCCTAGTTTGCTTTATTTTGTTTACCTTACATTTTTAGCAACTTAGATTAAAGTTACATAAAACTACTGTATATCAATAGATAGCTGGAGAAGTGACTAAAACATGTATACTTTAAAATTTCATTTCCTTCAAAACTGGAGGATATGTAATAAAATCTAAAAAATTCCAAAATCTTCAAAATTTACTTTTTAGGTTTAACACTGAATTTCTTAAAAACCACTGATAATTCTGAAATGGCTTATCCCTGCAAAATACTGTTGTGTGACTGGTCAACCAATAATATGATTTAAAGTTTCGTTAAATATCCTTTCCATGGGAAAAAAACCTCATGGGTCAAGTCTCACTATGGGTCAAACCTCCACTACTTGTAAACTACAAATCCGGGTACATATTTACCCCATGGGTTTCTTTGCTCGTAAAATCGTTCTGAAAGCTGTAATCTGACTAGTAACTGTTTGATAAGTGATAACAGGCGTAATTACTTGAATATGGTTTTAAAAAACAAACCAAATTAATCACCGAAGATATAATATCATAGTAGAAAATTATATAAATAATGAAGTTAGAGCTGATCGCCGAAGGAAGTTCTCTTATATAAGTAGGCAGAGTCATGCAAGTAGACCATCAAAAGCAGTTCGTTACATACACTATATGGCCAAAAGTATTGAGACACTTTCAAAAATTTACATTTTTAAGGATTTCTCAAGAAATAAAAGACATGTTGCTTTGAAACTTTTGTCATATAAAAAGTACGTTTCAGTTGTCACACACGGTTTGCAATAAAAATTATAACACCCTTGCGTTTCAGGGGTCAGTAACAAGTTGAGGAAAGCAAAAATGTTTTTTGGTCATCATTCATCGTAAATATCTGTAAATTTCAGAAATTAGTTAACTTACTATGTACAATCATTTTTCATACTTTTGAGAAAGTATCACTGATATTCACGAAAATATAAGCATTTCATCCAAAACTACAAATTTTATTTGAAGGTTTTCTGCTCATAACATGCAAACTTTTTCATCAAAGCTTACGAAAATTTCAGAAAACTTGACAGCATACAAAAGAAGCATAATACTAAAATTTGAAGTAAAAATATTGAAAATTTGATAAAATATGGATATTTAAAGCAATTAATTGTTCACTGCGCATGCGTGAAAGATAGCAACTTAAAACTTTCATAACCTAAAACCCAACTAACTTCTTCAACTCATGAAAAAATTCCAGTTCAATATCTTAAAAGTTCAGAAAGTTATCAGCGATCTAATGAGCCGAATTTCAATAATTCTTGGGTACGCAACGTACCGTGAGGGATCGTTCGCAATTTTGTAACATTTGCTTGCAATCGTTCAGTGTGATTCATGATAAAAAGAGCTTATTTGCGAACGATCCCTCGCGATTCGTAACCTATCCAAGAGTTATTCAAATTCGGCTCATTAGTTTGCTGATAACTTTCTAAATTTTTGAGACATTGAACTGGAATCTTTTTATGAGTTAAGGAATTTAGTGAGGTATTAGATGATGAAAGTTATAAACTGATATCTTTCGCGCATGCGCAGTGATAAATTAATTGCTTTAACTGTCCATATTTCATTCAAATTTTCAACATTTGTATTTCAAATTTTAGTACTATGCTTCTCTTGTATGCTGTCAACTTTACTGAACGTTTCGTAAGCTTTGATGAAAAACTTTGCGTGTTATGAGCCAAAAACCTTCAAATAAAATTTGTAGTTTTAAAAGAAATGCTTATATTTTCGTGAATATCAGTAATATCTTCTCAAAAGTATGAGAAATGATTGTACATAGTAGGCTAAACAATTTCTGAAATTTACACTTTATTCTGAGCTATTTACGATGAATGATGACCAAAAATCATTTTTGTTTTCCTCAATTTGTTACTGACCCACAAAACGCAAGAGTGATATAGTTTTTATTGGAAATTGACAACTGGAGCATACCTGTTATGTGACAAAAGTTTCAAAGCAATTGGTCGTTTATTTTTTGAGAAATCCTTAAAAAATGTGAATTTTTGAAAGTGTTCCAATACTTTTGGTCATTATAGTGTAGATACTGTTAAAAGCAATTAAGATTTTAGCTGTTTCTGATAAAGTTATTTCTGTAACTATTTATCATTAATGTATCAAATTTCAAGTAATGAAATTAATGGCTATAAGGTTACTTATAAAAATGTATAAAATACTTTCTAAGCAATAACACATGGTTTTGAGAATATCAACTTATAAAGCATTAAAATGGGTTCAAATGAGCCACTTTTGAGTATTCTCACTTCAAAAATCGTAGTTTTTTCTGAAAATTTTCAAATTTGAACTCCAAGGAATTCCATATAAGGGCTTCAGACTACCATCTCTGTTTAGTGAAAGAATTTTTTTTCGTAGGAAAAAAAGTATTACAAAATCGATAAAAATGCAGTTTTATTTTCACAATTTCTTACCCTCTAAATTTTCAAGAATGATGTCTAAATGATATATAGGCCTATGTTTACTTAAAAAAAAAGAATAGGTGAAACACTTTTGAAGTTGTGCCTATTTCAAATCGAATGTCCTGCATATTATTTGAATTACAAAATCCTTTTGAGATATTTTATTAGTACAGTAGCTGTAATTAATGTATTTTTTTCAAAAAATAAATCAATAAACAAAAAGGTCTGATAGTCATGTGACAGCCCCTGCATAACTTGAAATGGAATAACTTAGAACTTAAATGAAATAATACGTATGCGAGGGGAAAAAACGGCAAAATTTTTCCCTTTGACATAGACGCTAATGAAGAACAACTGCCTTGCCAATCAGCTACAGCCACTTTAGTCTCATTTTAGCAGACAGAACTTTATCGCAAAAAGGCTGAATCTGAACATTTTTAAACTTTGAACATTGAAAGAAAAAAAAAAAATAATTAAAGATTTTTTTTGAAGTTTTTTTTCTGGAAACTTCGGTCTTGGTTTTGTTTTTGCAACTTTAAGCCAAAACAAAACATTTTGAGCAGTTTATACTTATATATATGTAATTCTTAGCGGTGTTCTGTGCCTTCATGCAGAAAGGGGTGAATAGGAACGCATGTTAAAACTTTATTCGTAATTATTCAACCGGTAACAGAGTTAATAAAAACATTTAATAATGATGGGGAAAGGCATAAAAAGCAAGTAGTTTACCTTTCAAACAAAATCTTTATTTTTACACAAATAAATGAATGATTTGTGAAAAAATTCGAAAACAGAAATTTAGAACTCAATCAAGATTAAAATTCATCGTAAGAAAAACGAATTTGAGTTGTGAAATATGAAGATTAAATACAAATTTAACTATTCATTTCGTTTTAAAAAGTATCATGTCTTTAATACGAGCAAATATTTGCCTGCTTTCATTTGACTTAATGTTCTAGGGTCTGGTGGGGGAAAGTGGTCAATGGGGTAAAGTGGACATTCGTCAAATAAATGGCTATAGCTTGGAAATAAATGTTTGAATGAATGTGAAAATTTTATTATAGAGTAGGGCAGTTAGAAACTACATTTTGAATACAAAATTGACAACTGGCAAAATTTTATTTGGTAAAAAAAAAATATTTTGTGTGAATATGAAAAGTTTTTAAATCTAAACACCTCTTTTAACTTCCTTGGGAAATTTTGTTTGTTAGAATTATGAACAGGTTGACTGCATAAGAAGCTTCCTACATGTCTCAAGAACTCTTACTCATTATCAGTTAGCTGAATCTCTTTTAGATTATTTTTTAGAACAATTTAAGTAAGATGGGGTAAAGTGGTCATAATATTTGGCTTAAAAACAAATATTGTTCTTCTAATGTCACTTAATCGGTAAGCATAAGGCAGATATAAATTAAATATTAATTTCACTTAATATGTATTGTTTTTACAGAAAACGGGGTTAAAACGAGTATATGCATATGCATACGCATATACTCGTGTAGGCACGTATATAGACGTATTCACATAAATGAACCAATAAATACGCATGTAGGTATTTGCAAGTATTTTTAATCTATACAGATATATATTCGACTATACATGTATATACTCGCTTATACTCGTATATATATAAAAACACTTATATACTCAGGTAGACACGAATATACGCGTACGTACTCGAGTAGACACTTACTTACAAGCATAGGATATACAAGTAAACAAGTTGAGTTTAAACTTTTAGCAAATTATTAAAATAAGTTAGAGGGGAGGATAAGAAGCGAGAATCATAAGGAACATATGGTCACAAACACAATGCTGACGCACTACATGCACGCAAAGCTAGAAACTAATGCATGCAAAACAAGTCACAAATTTATATATATATCTGTATATCTATTACACACAGAAAATTTTACACATCATTTTAGGTCTCAAGAAAGTTTTAAAGCGATTGATGAAACTTGCGGCCTGCAGCTGTAATACATGTGCGTCGCAATCACAAAGCACTCTCTGCTTCAATAACGAGACTTTTGAAAAAGTTTCATCTGTCGCTGCGCCTTTGTTGCGACTACAGGCCGTATCTTTTAACAACTGCTGTAAATATTTCTTAAAAAACTAAAACGTTGGGTAAAATCATCTTTGTGTAACAAAATTGCGATTTGTTTGCATCCTTCAGTTTCTGGCTTTGTGTGCATGTAGCGCGTCAGCGAACGTAAGTTCTTTATAATTCCTTGCGTCTTATCCTCCCCTCTCACACTCCTTAGATTTTTACCCAAGAGCTTGGATTCATTCTGTAGGCACACATGTATATAAGCTTATATACTCGTGTATACATACATGTACTGGTGTATGCACGTAAACGTACGTATATACTTCTATACAGGTATAGTATCGTGTTTGCACGTATACATACGTACATACTCGTGCTTCACAATATATATATATATATATATATATATATATATATGAGTAGACACGTACAAACACGCACTGGATGTATCCACGAATTAACTCGTGTATACCCGTATATATGTGTATGTACACTTATATATGCGTGTATACGTCTACTGTACACGTACATACTCAGGTATGCACGTATGTACTCGAGATAAAAGTGCATACACGCATATGTTCGTTTAGACGCATATATACCCGTACGTACACGTGACACGTATATACTCGTGTAGACACGTATACACTCCTGCAGGTAATCGCGTATACATGCTTATATACGAGTGTATACACGTATATACTTGAGTAGGCATGTGCCTGCATGTATGTATCTGATGCATACATGTATCTATTTATATATTAACGTGTTTACTAATGTTTACACGACACGTTTATACTCGTGTATATACACATATGCTTGTGCATATACTTGTAAACATAAAAATAACCGAAATATACTAATATTAGGGTTGCTTATAATGGTTTTGCATCTATTTTTAACTATGACCACTTTCCCCCACCCCATGGGGTAAAGTGGTCATAAATACAAAGGGAAAAGAAAGTGTTATAAAGCTACTTAAATCAATATTTATTTTCCTAAAACTCAATGTACTGTGTTCTTTAATAGTGCAATGTAAAATAAAAACAAAAAAAGTTTAAAGAATTTATTGTATCTATTATTCACATAAGTTGAAAACCTACGATTTTATGACCACTTTACCCCACCAGACCCTATATATTTAATCTTCTGAAATTAACGCTGCCTTCTCCTCCGCTTCTTGATATAGAAAACAAACCCTGAGCTTTGTCAAAAATTAGTTCATCTATGAAAAGAAGAATATTTTTGAAGTATTCCGAAAAAATAGGCTCCAATTTAAGTTCTAATTTTATTTTTTTACTGCTATTTTCTACGTTGGCCATAAGGATTTTACTCAAACATAAATATCGGTAATCTCTAATATTTTCTGACGATGAATTATAAACAAACTAATTTTTTTCGGTCTTTTTTACTTCCTTTTACAAAAAAGGAGGTATTGTATTCGCGAAAAAATTTTCACTCAAAAATCGGCCTTAATTTCCATTTTGCTCGCCCCCCGAATGACTACTGATTTTTTTTTCAACCCGACCACACGTGGATACATGCCCAAGAACGTACAGACACTCGAAATATCCATTTTGACGATCACCGAGTTAACTACGAGTTTTCCCGTGACGTCCGTATGTACGTGCGTATGTGTGTATCTCGCATAACTCAAGAACGGCATGTCTTAGAAAGTTGAAATTTGGTACATAGACTCCAAGTGGGGTCTAGTTGTGCACCTTCTCTTTCGGTTGCATTCGAATGTTCCAAAGGGGGTCTTTTACACCTTTTTAGGGTAAATCATTGTTAATTTCGATGTAAACTCAAGCGGTTCTATAATTTGGCAAACACTTGCCAATATATCGCCAAGCTTTTGGTCGCAGAGTTTTATCACCAACTTGGCGGGTTTTTTTAAAATCTGGTTTCAATTTGGCCATATTTAGAGAGTTAACCATTGAATCACATTAAAACTGCCAATATTGCGAAAATTATCTGTATGAAGCGTTTTCTTTGCTTCGGTTCGCAACAAACTTGGAGTGAAAATATTTAAAGCGTTTCTTTGCTCATTCCGAGGCACTATTATCTTTAAATTGGAGGGAAAGGAAGGCATGTGATGCACACATCAGCTCGTTTTACTTGTTTTATTATATCCCATTTTTACGCTACGCCACCATGCACCAGTTATGCAAGCTAACTTTATCGTAGTTTTGTAGCAAGAAAGAGCAATAAACTTATAGATTTTAAAACAATCGCTAGTATGCTTTCCAAAATTTTGAGTTCTGTCCCTTTCGTTATCGGGGTGCGATATGGAAGTTTGTTCAATACATATGAGGTAGTGAGAAGCAAAGGGATGCAAGTGGATATTTTCAAGCTTTGAGTAAAACGTGTTTAAAGTTGCGGTCCTAGGTAGGCTTTAATTGAAAAGTTTTTCTAAATCATGCTGTATAACCACACATATAAACATTGGGCTCTATTACTAAGAGAGCAAATTCTGCGGTCCGTTTTTTGCCGAAGTGAGTATAGCAAAATGAGTGCTCTTTTCGCGTTTAAACTCAAGTTTTATTCTGTTAAGTGTTCTATGTATTTTACGAGTCATTGATCTACTCTGTTAGGGAAAAGGGATGTCAAAAGAAGCTGTCTTTCCCCGCTGAACAAGTTGTTTTACTATGCAAAACGTTGTGCCATACTCGCTGGAAATTCAGACCGCGAGCTTCAATGCAGAATGGGAAGTTCTTTCTCCTCTCAAGGCTACTAGTACTATCTTTCATCATCAAGACTGATATGAGGCTCGCCAACCATTTGTACTGCTTTACCCCCAAATTTTTAATTTTGTCACTTACATCCCTTTTCTTCTCACTGCTTCATATGAGGCCGCAAAACATATGACCATTTTTTTTTAAATAAGTTGTCGGTTGAGTCATTTAGTCGCCATGTAGCAAGTGGTTGCTTTCAGGTGAAATTGATTTTAACTGTATTTTCAGTATACCCGTGATAAAATGCTCCGGTACCGAAAATTTGACTGTGCCTTAGGTACATGACTAAATTTCCTTGTTTATGTACTTTATTGCATGCTAGCTCACTACCCGGTGTTGCACGGGTTCTTACTAACACCATATATCACTTGGATAATTGAATGGATTAACTGAATTTACATAGGAGTAGAAAAAAATGCATCAAATCTACCTCTGAGGTTTTAATGGAAGTAGCTGTGAAGAAAATGGAGAAGAGGGAGGATGATAGTTTGGCAGATACTTGGCGGGCAAACTAGGTATCATAACTTTTTATGGCTGCGGGTTTTTGGGTTTAGGATGCAGGTTCTTTTTTGTGCGGAAAAGTTAAAGGTTTTCTTGGCGGGGAAATTTTTACAACAGGGTTGTTTTTGATGAGATATCACATCTTTTTGCATTGATATTATTACTTTGTATTTTTAGAATTGAGGACTTCAAGTCGGAAAATTTTCAATTGAAACAACGCCGTTTTGTGTTTTTAAGGAACAATAATGGCTAGCCTAATTTTACGTCAAGTTATTTTCTGACTATTAAGATTCTATGTTCATTTTGCGAGAATTGGGCTGTTTAAATTTTATTGCAAACCTTGTATCGTCTGTTGCAAAGAAAACTTCTTGGATAATAAAATACTATATTTTAAATTATATTGTTTTCGAGTATTTTACAACTTCGCAATAAATTCTATTACAGTTTGACAGATTATTCAACATTTTCATGAAGGTTTCTTTAAATATTTAACAGCTTGAGGGCTAATCAAGCTTTAATCTAGCTTTTCACTTTTTGTTTAATTACATTTTTTCTTAAATCGTGGATTATTTTACGTTTTATGGGATAATTTTAATTGTTTGGTGATTTATCTTTATAGAAGTCTGTCTTTTTTAATACCTAGTTTTGTTTAAAAGATCATTTAAAAAACGAAATAACGCATGCTATCACCAAGCCAAAAAAAAAAAAAAAAAAAAAAAAAAAAAAACACTAAGCCATTAAATATTTTAACTTTGAATGTGTCAGAAGATCTATAGAACTTTACTCCATGCCAAATCGCGGATATCCCAAATTTGCCATAGCGAATGCGCATGTTGCGCGCGGACTAAGCTCATTAAAAGTCTTGCTTAAATTGCAAAAATTTTTTCAGCTAACACATTACTGCA
Source organism: Uloborus diversus (assembly GCF_026930045.1). NCBI lineage: Eukaryota > Metazoa > Arthropoda > Arachnida > Araneae > Uloboridae > Uloborus > Uloborus diversus. The sequence continues at coordinate 56,855,017 of NC_072733.1, forward strand.
AAGCACTGATATCCACACACGTATTTCATATATTTTCAATTCATTATGTGTTGTTTGTGAAAAATCCATTAATTTAGAGAATAAGCAAACCAATGAAAAAGTACTATTTTTCGCTTTCAATTAAAAAGTTGTGTCGTATTCATATGCGTACAGTTTCATATAATTTGTCACTAAAAATATTGTAATGGTTTAACCCCAGTTTCGCGCCGACATTTAAAATTTCTTCCCTCCATAAATATATCAAAACTGAAAAACAGGGGGAAGGAAATTTGGTATCGGCAAAACTTTGGGGGGGGGGGGGACAGCATTCGAATCTCATTAATTTGTTTCTCTGCATAAGTATAAACAAACATAGAATCTGAAAACAGAAAGCCCAATGAGCTTTTTCTGATACGCAGGTAGTTTAAAACTGGTTGATGTATTTGCAAACGGTAAACAGTCTATATCGAGAAATCTATTACAGCTGATGTATATTTTTTTGACCCTTAGTGATAGTTTGATGAAAACTTTTTCCACATTTTATAACAGAAAGCAATTTGTATGACTTCTCCGCTGCTGCTCAAGTACTGCTAAGTTTATTTATATGTAGAAAATCTCAGTCTAAGATACAGTAACTAAAGATATGCATAAGTATGCACTATGCAGTGTCAGACTTTTCTCCGCACGCACCCCACCTCTTAGCCGTGGGCCTTAGGTTCCATCTCACGGGGGGTCCGCGTAGCGGGCCCCCCGCGGGACTGAGTGCGGCGGTCGATAGTCGTCTGTGCTACGGACGGGCTTGGTGCTTATTGCGCCGATGCAGTGTCAGACTGGTTTTAAAATTGACAACTATGTATTCAGACAATTCTTTATTAAGGTTGTCTGAAAATACAAATTGAGACTAGCTATCATCACTGTCGCCATCTAGTTGAGCTTTCTTCACCATCTGGAATGATTCTTCATCGCAAGCTGCGTACCGGGATAAACAAGCCGATCCTCCTCTCATCCGTCCAGCATTTAAAACTTCGTTGTATTCAGAAACTTTACTACCAGCAGGAAAATTCGTGAGAGAACTAAAAAAAAAGAAAAGAAAATTAACATTATCATAAAATACTAAAAAAATACCTTACTATCAACATATGGAAGTTATTCTAAAACACATTAGGCTACTGCCGGGTTTACAGCTTAGTTTTATCGAAATTATTGCAACATTCCTAGTACCCACTTACCTTAGGGGGAAGATTGTCAGCTACCTTAGGCCCCCTACTTGAAGAGAGCATTTAAGACACTTCCTTAACTAATGAAATTTGAAAAAATTTCAATATGCTTCAATAACGAAGCAGAAGAGATTTTAATAATGTACGAACATTGAGAACTATCTTTTTGAGAATGTGTGAACTGCTTAATGCACCGAGCATATAGGTAAAGTACAGATGCAGTTTCCATGCCACAGTGGAAAGCAAAAATAAATAAATCCTATGCCCATAACACTGTGTACTGAAACAAAGTTTATGGTTGAATTCAAACAGACCCCAACCCGACACCAGCTGGCTCTGTCGCTCTCCGAATGCTCCTTAATTTCCATTAGTTTAAAACATCTCAAGTTTTAGGTTCTTAAGGCTCTTCTAAACCTCTCCGTAAAATCAGATTCGACGAAAACACGAAATCTGTGGCAACACAGGGGGTGTATCTGGGAGGGGCTAACTCGATTTTTTTGCACTGCTAATTGGTCAGATTTCATGATGGACAACGTCAATCATTGAGTTGTTGAAAGGACAGTCGTAAATCTAAGCTGTCCCCATCGGTACTCCTTTACGGTCGGACGAGGGCAGAGAGCGAGCTAAGAAGGATTCTGTTCCAAAACATGTCCCCCACCCCTCCGGCCTGTTTCCCACCACGACAACAGATCGGGTAGAAGGGTGTAGTATGAGGATGAAGAAAAAAGAATCCAATTCTCCTATTCTATTCTACCACCCTTCTCACTTTTACTTGAAAACTTTGAAACCGCGGGACAATTCTACACATTTACTCTTCGAATCGAATTCTGTATTTGTTTTGCAATTCATGGGCGGCATAATCTTCGTTTTTTTTAATTTGTTTTATATTTATTCGTTCAGTTCATTCATTTATGTATTTTTCAATATATAATTGAGGGGGAGGGGGCGAGCGGAACACTGATGATCTTTATAACTTTATCGATAAAAGATTGCTTTACTTTTTACAGAAATTTCTGAAACTATTCTTGAAAAGAAAAGCAAATTAATCATAGAAAAATGTCTAAGAATTTCTGCGGATGTCGGTGTGAGCATAAAATAAAAACATTTGGTAGTTGTGTAGTTAGGTTTGCTGATAGCTAGTTTGATGAATGTTGCAATTAATAAAAAGGCATAAATAGTAAATCTTTCGAAAACAATCGCGCCCTGTACAAGGATTTTCTGTGCAGTTTTTAATTAGAAAATTATGCTTTTGTTTTGTCTATGAATTTTCTGCGCATCATAAGAGGAAATAAAGAAACTGACGAATCTGCATGTTGGCACGATAGAAAACAGGAAAAGAAAAAAAATGCTGTTGTCTTGTTAGTGATCAGAAGGATACCATATTACCAGTGGCGCACATGAATTTTTTAAAGGGAGGGTCCAAGGTCGAAAGTCTCATTCCATTATTACGCCGTCAAACATATTGACTTGATTTTATCGATTCCCGAGAACAAAAAACAGTAAAAAATAAGCTAATGAATAAATAATTAGCATTAAGTAAAGAAATAACCAGAAATTAAATAATTTACGCTTTTATTTTTCTCATAATAAAAAAATGAATTCAAGTTCAAAGGATCTCATTTCAATTTGTAATCACAAAACTAAAAACATACTTATTACTGTGTATTCATTTATAATCCCCATTCTTCTCATAGGCTAAGTGCACAATATTTTAAAAAATCTCTTAACATGCGGGTTTTATTTTTTCACTTATTAAAACAGAAGTTATTGTAACCTTTGTTTGAAATTATTTCACGCACAAAATATAGAATCGTAATAGATCGGGGAAAAAAGCAAGACCTATGGGAGGGGTCCTGACCCCCTGGACCCTAGTGTGCGCCACTGATAAATACCCACTAAGATTTTCATTATTTATACACGTGTACTAAATAATTAGAATGAAATGACACCTCTCAGTAATGCTAAAAGCAAATTATTGCAGAGCTTAGTATTTTTGACAGTTGCATGCAGAATCAACGCTTGATTTAAATCTGAGAAAAGCCATGTTACTGCGTACAAAAGCCCTTTATCACGCTCTGAATGCAAATTGGGAATTTTACTGTTGTTTTTCTTGGATAAAAGCCTACTTCAATTCAAACTTTCGTCGATGTGCCTATTCATCAACAAAGATAATTTCAATTCATTGAGCGTATTGTTAAAAGAATAAAAATTATATGTTCACAAATTTTACCAATGCATATAATAAAACGTAAGTAATTGAACTCTAATGGTTTAAATATACTTCGAAAGAATGAATGAAGTGTAAGAAAGCGTACAGTGGTTCAAAATAGTCAGCAAGTGGTATTTAGGAATTTCCGTATCATAAAAATTTGATTTCTTGATCTTGAGGCAAAGAATGTTTTTTTCTTTCAGTTTGACACTCTCTGTTATTTAAACATTTTGTTCACATAGTAGGAAATAAATAAAATTCCTTATGAAAATAGAGTGGCGTTAAACAATATGAGTAGCACAGTATACAAATGAAAAACGTTATCTATCATGAAAGCGTCTCGAAAAATATTTACGTGTACCAACAACTACGCTGTTGTAAAAAGATTGCCATCAATCATGAAACGAGAAAAAAAATCCTAAAAAAAGGAAGGAACATGGTTTTGTTAATATTTTCGAAAAATATTTTCGTTTAGAGTTGAAAACTGTCATATGACAAAAAGAAAAAAAAATGCATCGATTCAATGAATCAAATGTATGATCATGTTCAATATCGAGAATTATAGGAAAAAATAGATTGCAAAAGACACAAAATTAAATAAGCATTATTCGAAAGGAGAGACAGTGAGGCACTCAATTTATGTGCCGAATTAATTATCACTATGAGGAACTTTCTTGTTCCCAGTCTCATTCGCTGTACGCAAAAGAGAAGACTTGTTTATCCAAAGTGGGGAAACAAAGTGCAAAAGGTGAGAAAAAATTATACATGAAATCAAATGAATTGATATCGTTCCATCTTCAGTATTGGAGGCAAACGAAATATGAAAATTAAAAAAAAAAAAAAAAAATGAGCAAGGAAAAATAGTACTGTGGCCCTAAATTACTGTGACAGTATCACCATACTAAACTTTCTTGTTCGCAGCCTCATTTCTTTTCATGCAGTCACGATGATTGACAAATTCGGATTGCAAAAATAAACTTTATGCAACATGAAAAGATTTTGGAAAATGCATTGTAAATTGTGAATAGAGTTCTTTGATTGTGAGCATGCGCAAATGATCAAGACGAAAGTTCAACTAATGATACTTCTTGAAATATGGAGAATGTTTTTGATATGAAATGCTGCTGGCGTCATTGCTTTCTGGATTCTTTGAAAAAAATACTTTCAATTAGTGTTTTAAAGAGCCATTTGGGCGGAAAAAAGCATCACTTTATACATGAAATTGAATGAAGCAAATATGATCTTGTTCCATCTTGAGTATTGGAGGCAAACAAAATAATATGAAAATTCAAAAAAAAAAAAAAGAGCGAGGAAAGAGTACTGTAGCCCTAAATTACTGTGATAGTATCACCACACTGACCTTTCTTGTTCGTAGTTTCATTTCTTTTTCATGCAGTCACGATAATTGACAAATTCGCCCTGCAAAATTCGTATTGCTTTCTTGATTCTTAGAAAAAATATACTTTCAACTGGGATTTTAAAGAGTCATTTGGGCGGGAAAAAAAGCACCAATTTATTCATAAAATTGAAGGAACCGAATATGATCCTGTTCCATGTTGAGTGTTGGAGGCAAACAAAATAATATGAAAATTTAAAGAAAAAAAAAATGATCGGAGAAAAAAGGTGAGGTACAAGGGCGGATTCAGGGGAGGGTCAAAGGGTCCTGTGAGAAGAATGTCATTATGATTATTATTAAACTTCAATTCTTTACATCCGAAAAAATAGTACATGGAATCAATGTCAACATTTTTTTTTTTGCTCGGTTCTGTAAGGTAGTTCTTTTTAGCGCGTCATAATTCAAAGAATTGACTGGATTTGTTTACTGAGGCATTGCTATTTTGATTTCTTTGTTCATTTTCAAAAGCGCAAATTTCTCTAATGAGCTTAACTTTTTCCCCAGTTCTCCTCCCCCTCAAACCACATGTTGTGCGTGTTATGGGTGCTTTTTATTACTATTTATAGATGTTATCTCATATAACCAAAGCTTACGGTGACATGACCAGCATATCTGCCGAAAGAAATGTGACTTTTGATGAAAGTTTGAGGGAATATGATCCATGGCTCAGGCTGTGGCATTGAAAATTTAGGGGGAGGGGAGGTAATTTGAATGGGTTTTGACTTGGGGGGAGGGGAGTGCTTCGTAGCATATGAGGCGGTACGCTCTCCTGCATGGAATGATGGGCAACCCTGATTAACTGCTACTTTTTTACGTAGGAATAATAACGATATCCATTGAAACTTGACCCCCCTTACAAAAATTTCTGGATCCGCCCCTGTTGATGTACTAAATCATACTTGCTGATGACAGTATCACCGTACTGAGCTTTCATGTTCGCAGTCGCATTTCTTTTTCATGCAGTCACGATGATTGACAAATTCGCATTGCAAAAATAAACTTTATGTAACCTGAAAAGAGTTTGGAAAATGCATTGTAAATTGTGAATAGAGAGTTCTTTGATTGTGATCATGCGCAAATGATCAAGACGAAAGTTCAACTGATGATACTTCTTGTACTAGCGAGAATTATTTTGATATGAAGTGCTGCAGGCGTCATTGCTTTGTTGATTCTTTGAAAAAATACTTCCACTTGAGGTTTTAAATAGCTATCTGGCCGAAAAGCATCATTTTATACATGAAATTGATTGAATCAAATATGATCCTGTTCCACCTTGAGTATTGGAGGAAAACAAAATATGAAAATTTCAAAAACATTGATCGTAGAAAAAAGGTTGTGAGGTACTAAATTACTTGCTGATGGCTGTATCACCACACTCAACTTTCCTTGTTCGCAGTCTCATTTCTTTTTCACGCAGTTGCGAAGATAGACAAATTCGCTTTGCAAAAATCGACTTTATGTAACATCAAAAGAGTTCGGAAAATGCATTGTAAATTGTGAATAGAGTTCTTTGATTGTGAGCCTGCGCAAATGATCAAGACGAAAATAAAAGTAATGATAATTATTGAAATATGTACAATCTTTAAAGGAGAAGCATTTTGATACGAGGTGCTGACTTTGCTGATTCTTCGAAAAAATACTTTCACCTGTGGCTCTAAAGTCACAGGGGAGGAAAAAATGCATGAAATTGTGTATATATATATATATATATATATATATATATATATATATATATATATATATATATATATATATTGGATTAATCAAATGTGATCCCTTTCCATTTTGAGCATAGGAGGAACACAAAATAATATGAAAATTTAAAAAAACAATTATTTGTGAAAAAGATAGATACTGGCTGATGAGAGTATTACCATAGTGAACTTTCTTGTTCGCAGTCTCCTTCTTTCCTTTTTTTTCACACAATTATAATGACTGATAAATTGATATTGTAAATAAAAAAAATAATAAAAAGAAAAACCTTTATCTAAAATGAAACATTAAAGAGTTCGAAAAAAACATTGTGAATTAAGAGAGTAGATCCATGGTCGCGCCGTCCTCATGTGCGAGGTCGTGAGGCGCACTACGGCGCCAGAGTCAAAACGGCGCCTTTCACTACCAATCAAAAATGTTCCAAATGGGGGGAATCTCTCCAACCAAAGAAGGAAAAAAAAGAACTTTTCATTATATCCAGTATCCAACAGGGCCCGCTCAGCCCAAAGTGATGCCCAGGCCCTGGCAAAATTTGCTGCCCCCTCTCACAGGAATATCTGCAATTTTTTTGTGTGGAAGTTTTCAAAAACGGGAAGAAATAAAGAAATTTACCCCCATTTTGGTGCTCCTAAAATTGTGGTGCCCAGGTCCATGGACCTACCAGACCGTGAGTTCATCAGGCCCTGATTATATATCCTATGGTGGCGGAGAAATTACACTGCTCACTGAAACAAGCAATCCTCTCGCTGCCTATCTAAAATGAAAAATTATTGCCATGTTGTGTGTCTAAACATGCTTTTCAAGAGTGCAATCTTTTACACTGAAATCACGTGATGCTAGTTAATGCATACATCAGCATTTTTCTTCTTCGTGTGGAGGCGTGAATGCTGTTTAGGGTTAATAGTACACGAAGCTGAACATATGAGGCGCGAGAAATTTTCTATTCTTCATTTTGGATCTTGAGGAGAATATGTTGTACTATAATTTGTGCAATATGTCTCTTTGTGATTTTAAATTATTGCTCGCGGAAATTCGACTATTTCATTTTATCATACATAAAAATTATGGTAAGTGTATTTGCATATATTTTACTTGTGCGTAATATTTGTATATTGTAGACTACAATTTTGGCTAACTTTTTAGTTCCAAAAAGTAACGACTTGACCATAATTACTCGATTCCTCTCCCCCTCCTTTTTTTAAAACTATTTGTGTGTCAGAAAGGAGCTTTGGAGAATGTATTTGTTTTATCATATTCAATGCCTTCCGTATTTTAGAATTGTTAATATTTAAAATATTTTCTTTTTCCTAAACGCATTAGCATATCAGAGGAGCTACTGAACTCGAAATAAGTTCGAGATATGAAGTGAAACTGTAATCACACACGTGCACTGTAATCCAAAATTAAATACACATTTTTTTCAAAATCAATTAAATGACAAACGTATTTTTTTCTACGTCATATTGGTCTACAAAACGTCAATCCAGCTGTTAACTATATTTTCGCCGAACGCCACTGCATAAAGGCGTTTAAAAGACATTCGCACAACGGCGCTGAACAGGCTTGGCGCGGGCTTGAGTAGAGCTCTTTGATCTTGGTTATGCGCAAATGATTAAGACAAAAGTTCAAGCAATGACAATTCTTGAAATATGTATATGAATCTTCAAACGAGAAGACTCACATTTTTTCCCATTATAAGATGCTGTAATTTACACAGATTCTTTAAACAAAATAACTTCTACACTCAAACGGTGTATTTACATTAAAACAGCATTGAAAAATATATCACCTAAATAATTTCAAAAACTTATCGAGGAACTCGAAAAAAGAAAAAAAAAATGCGTTTTCTTTTTAGAACGGATGTCACCGTTGAGTCACATAGATACAAGACCAACACACAAAGCGACAAAGAATGAATGGTCATTAGTAGGGATCAGGGTGCCAGTTTATTGCCTGGCGAGGCCTGTGGCGAGGCAGAGGGGAAAAGCGGAGAAGCAGCCAAAGACCCTGGGGGAGAAGAGAAAGTGGTCCCTCAAAGTGGGGTGTGGGGGGGAAATGGGTGTGGTTTGGTGGAAGGCGTGTTTTTCGCAGTTTTTCTCAATTTTTCGAAAATAAGGCTTTACTCCGTGGAGAATATCAATAGAACAAATTGTCTCAGAAACAAACTCAAAATATGTTCTTAAAGAGAAATGTTCAATCTCTTGCGCTCCTTTTTCCGTTTTTCCATATCATTTTTCAAACGTGTGAAAATAGTCATTTAAAGTTTTAAAATGTTATTAAAAAAATTTCAAAATAACTACAGAAAAAATAAAAAAGAGCATCTCTAGTTCTAAGTCATAGCCATCGTTTAAAACAAACCGCATGAAAATATTCCAGTAATTTCTCGTGTTATGCTTTGTATAGGTAGCAGATTTTCCCGTAGAGAAAGCATTAGCGTCGAAAACCAAGATGGACGGTATAGAAGAGCCTTAAGAATTATAAACTCTCAAAACAATTTAATTTGTTCTCAGCTATAGTTTAGTTGCGACATCAATATAGAAAAAATAATTCCAGACATTTCGCACATTGCTTTTACATTTAAGGAGTAATAAGTACAGTCAAGTGCCCATACTGTGGACAGTTTTGAACTCTTACTAGCATATTAATCATGTCTTCAATTTGAACAAAATATTATATTTTAAGATAGAGTCTTCGTACTTTATCTCAGGATAAAGTATAGGTGTAGATAGGATACTTAAAACTGCAAACTAAAAGAACTCACAGTCCCAAGATAGGGATCTCCTCCCTAACTTGGGACCCGTAACATTTTTACTTTTCTCTTACGTATAAAAGAATACCTTGGGACTCCAATTATCATTTTAAAAAAACATTTTACAACCAAATTAAGAAAATAGCCATACAGTAGAAATTACAGTGGTGTATGCTTTCGGATTTCAGAATATATACTTGACCAAGAGAATAAGAGATTGCCTCCCCCGCCTTCTTAATTCTGTTTAATTTTTTCCCTCTTCCCCTCTAAATTTGAAAGCTTAAGAGTATTTGACGAGCTTCTTTTGGCGATTGGAATACCAACTTGCGAGATTTATTCTGCGAGACTGCGATTTTCCCTACAGCGTCATCTAGTGAGACAAGCAGAACTAATGTCGCAAGGTTAATTTCGAGCTTGGAATAAGCACCCTGGTCTCTTACGCTCCAGTCGAGATTTCCCAGATGCAGAAATCTACGGCGTCCGTGTATGATTATGGAGCATGCAAAAGCTCTCGAGTACAGGCTTGGCGTGCCATTTGGGAAAATTAAATTCTTCGCATCCAGTGAAGTCCAGGTGCCTCCATCTGATGGGGAAACTAAATTATCGTGGTAATGGCATCTTCAGATTGAGGTTTAATACACGATGAATGCTGTCAGAAGCTCTCATTAGGTCTGCAAATGGTTGTGTCTCTAACGCTGCCCCATTTGGAAAATCTTTAAAAAAAATTCCAAATTAAACTGTATTAGTTTAGCGGAAATGAGTGTGCACATGTGAGGCCCAAGTACATGGACGAGAAAATTGATAAATTTATAATAATGCTGGCATTGTAACTTAGTTGTAACCCAAGTTGCTCCCATACTGAAAGATATCATTTTGTAGAAATTAGACAATCAAACTTAGCCATAAAGCTGAAGTAGTGAAGTTTAACAGTACTTCAGAAGATTATCCTGTAGCATCATTTCTTATTTGTGGACCTGACAAATGTACCAGATCTCAAAACAAAATTTGAGAAAATGTTCCAGGTATGGGCACTTGAGTGTAGCTAAGAATTGAACGGAACTATTTTTTCTAAATCCAAGACCTGAGGATTCCCTAATACAGCTGTATGCTAGTCTTACGAGTGCTCTTCTTAAACCTCGCAAGGCTTTATATCAAAAGCTACAGTTTACTTTAGTAGCTTTAAGAAAGTAGACGGATTTGTACAACAAAACCTTCGTTTTGCTTTTAAACAGGCACTCGATGTAAGACTAATTTAAAATAATAGTCTAAACTTCATATTTTTCTTCTACATACTAATGCAAATGTTCACGCATTTACTATAAAGTTTATTCTTAATATTAAGTGCCTAGTAAGGTTCCCAAAGGGAAACTTGGGAAGCTGAAGACTAGCTTATCATACGTTCAACTAACGAACCTTTATTTTCAGTCTCTTTCCGCGTCGCAAGGGCTGCCATCTGGTGGTCAGCAAGTTCAGTTATAGAAATATATCATGAAAATGGAAACAATTACATTTTAGATTGCTCATACAATCAGAGCGTACGTCAGAAATATAAATGAATAAATAAGTTTTACTGAAAAGCATAGCTTTTAGAAATGTAAATATCACACTAATAATGCTATACAGTTTGTTAGTTTGAACGCGCTAATCTCAGGAACTACTGGTTCGGATTGAAAAATCCTTTTTGTGTTGAAGTCGAATTTACTGAGGAAAGCTATAGGTTATATAACATCACACTATGACTAATAGGAGTGGAGCAGCAATAAATTGAAATTAAATCTATATTTTTATAACGCATTATTTAACGCTTGATTAAGCTATGGTCATGTGATTGTAGCTCAATCGGTAAGGCATTTGGCCAATGATGGGTTCGAAACCGATTATCGACGAGGAGAATTTTAGTTCTGTTTTATTAAAGTTACCGATAATATTTAAATCAAGAAATTTTCAATTATTTTTAATATAATTTTTTTTTCAGTTTTCTTATGTATCGGAAAACATCGATGGACAAAAGGTGTGTAATTTTATGTCATAGAGTGACATACTTCAAATAGCTTTTTAATACATTGTTATTGTCTTATTTGCGGGTGAAACTGCGATGCACAGCTAAAAATAAAGGAAAGTGTGCTAAAACGTGTTTCGGAGTTACAAGGAACCCTTTTCCTTTCAAAAAAGATGTGAGCTTGCGGATTTAAAAACTCCACTGCAGTCTATTGTCTCTGCTCACATCTTTTCTGTATTAAAAAGACTTCTCCGCGACTTCAAAAGCACGGGTCTGGGAGGTTTTGCAAATTTATCATTTTATACTTATTAATTTTCATTTTTACTTCCAGGAAAAAAAAATTCAAACTTTATATTTATGATATTTACATTAAAAGCTATGCTTTTTAGCTAAACTTATTTGTTTTTATATTTCCGCTGCATTTTCCTTGTAGTGTTATTTATATTATTTTTTAAGTAATGTTGTGAGAATCATGAAATAAATTATTTGTGTTATGAATTTTTGTTGATCATTTTACAACGTTTGATATTTTTCATAGCTACGAACAATCTAAAATGTAATTGTTTTTATCTAATGATTTATTTCTGAAATTGTTCATTGTGCAAGAAAATGAAAAGTGAAAAATAAAAGTTCATTTTCCATTACTTTTAAATTTTAGTAACGTTCCCCTCTCCCCCGTGCTGAAAAGCAACGACATTTGGATTACAAGCTTTATTTCGTCGATTATACCTCTTTCGAGTTGTAAAAATGATTTGTATGTGTTTAACAAACCAGGCTTGAACAAAAAGAAAAAATGTAAAATTCCTTGACAGATTGTGGAAAATTATCCAAAAAAGAAAAATTTTATGTCCCCCGATTTCATTTAAAGCCGGAATTTTATTTGCTCATATTCGAAGGGGGGGGGGATGACAACACATTTCTTTTTAATGATTTTTTTTTCACGCTACAAATTTTAATAAAAGCATGAAATTAGTCAAGAACAGTTATAATTCACGTTCTAAGTATTTCGAAACATTGGAACAAATTTTATCCGATGCAGAAAATTAGGGGTTTCTATGGATATTTTATTTTAGTTTTTGCGAGCATTTTTTCTCCCTCATATGAAAGAAAAACGCCCTTTTCCGATCCTAAAATTAAAATTCGATCAGTTCAGTACGTTTTGTTTCTGGCGTGTGTAACTCCCCCCCCCCCTACGTTCTTTCGCGGGCCATTTGGTGCCCCTAAAGAACGGGGGCCATAGGCCATGGCCTTTTCAGCAATAGTCAGGCCCTGTAAATAGAGAATATACACACATATACATTTATATTCTTTGTTTTATAAATATCCTTATGTCACAATTGAACATTAATTTGTAATGATTTATAAAAAATCTCGAACGAATTTAAACAGCTAGCAAATTTTTTTTTTTTGGATTTTTACGAAAGTCCTCCTTTTTTCGCTGTAAGAAAAAAGTAAGAGCTTTCTCCCCTTATTGATCACTTCCGTATTTGAAAAATTAGAACAAAATATTTCAGTCTATTTTTTTTCGTCAATTTTGCAATCAACTATAATAAAATAGAAGTTGTTCAAAGAGATAACAGCAGCACGAGTTTTTGACGCGAAATTGGACTGGAACTAACGTAACATCTCCTCTTCGATGAAAAAAAGAATTTTTCCTTAATTGAAACTTCTTCGAATACAAAAGTAGTCAACAAAATTCCAGTCAATATTTTTTTCGCTAATTTTGCAATCAAATATAATAAATTAAAAGTAAACTTGTTGTTCTATCACTAGATGGCAGCACGAGCTTTTGTCGCGAAAATGGACTGCAATTATTGCCTCGTTTCAACTAGAATTGAAGTTCCGTTAATAAAGCGAGTCCATATCCAGTTAAACTGACTAGCCAAAGTCTACAACGGGGAGACAGTTTGGTCATTGAATCAAGAAACTCAAGTGTTATCTATGAAAACTTACCCAATGATGTCAGCAATAGTTTTACCGAATTCTCCACCATTTTCCGGATTAGCTCCCATTTCACAAATTAAGCGGGAAATGCACTGGCTCTCATCAGTCTCTGCCAGCAAGACGAAGAAACTTTCTGCTTCTTCGGCATTCATACCAGGAGGAATATCATCTGCCCCATCAGAAGGAATGTCATCTGTCCCATCAGAAGGAATATCATCTGTCCCTTCAGGCATTGAATCTGACGATTCCATATTAGGGAATGTATTTGGCGGCATCTGCATCGAGTTTTGAGAAGGCATGTTTGGCATGGACTGTTGCTGCAGAGATTGGAGATCCGAAACTTGTTTCATAGACTGCTGTTGCAAAGCTTTTATTTCAGATTCTGAAAACTGGGTCGGAAACTGGTTGCTTTGTGGCTAAAAAATAAAATGTCTAAATTAGATTAATTTTTGACACTAAGAGTTTGGATGAGCACAAGACATTGACATTTGCAGTTTATTCCATACTTTAGTTTTGTCCAGCTCTTTTGTTTGAAATTTTACTTTCATTAAAATTAAATACGAATTTAAGCGAACGGAGACCATTTTAAAAGGAATAATAGTTTAACTAAATAACGCTTTAGTAGCAAAATGAACTAACAAGTTAAAAATAATCTTTGGATGACAAGTATATAAAGTAATTGATCAAACACTTAATTTTACTGTAATAAAGCGTGGGAGCTGCCTATTTAAATTTCTGCACGGATAACAAGCGAAAGAAATTTAAGACCAACTGATAAGCCCTCCCCCCACCTTTTTTCATATTACAGTAAAACTAAGTGTTTGGTCAATTACTTTATGGGGTAAAGTGGTCATAAAATCGTAAGTTTTCAACTTAGGTGGATAATAAATACAATAAATTCTTCAAACACTTCAACTTTTGATGTTATTTTACATTGCATTATTAAATAACACGATACATTGAATTTCAGGATAAAAATTAATTTCAGTAGTTTTATAACACTTTTTCCCCCATGCATTTATGACCACTTTAGCCCGTGGGGTGGGGGAAAGTGGTCATAGCATGGGGTAAAGTGGTGGTCATGGTTAAAAATGGATGCAGAACCATTACAAATAACCCTGATATTCTTATATTTCGGTTATTTTTATAGTTATAAGTACATGCACATGTATATGTGTGCCTACACGACTATACGTGCCGTGTAAACACGTCATATACGAGTCGATACATGTATACATTAGATACATTTATGCACATGCCTACTCAAGTATATACATCCATACACGAGTACGTGTCACGTCTATATAAGAGTACTTACGCGCATAAACTAACATCATATGCACTTGTATTTCGATTATAACGTGTATACTTGAGTATACGTATATACGCATATGTATAAGTGTACACACGTACATATACGGTATAGAGTTAATTCGTGGATACATCCAGTGCGTGTTCGTGTCTACTCACGTATGGTATATACATATATGGAAGCACGAGTATATACGTATGTATACGCGTAAACACGAATATATACCTGTATAGACGTACATTTATGTGTATACACCAGTACATGTATGTATACACGATTATATGCGCTTATATACATGTGCGCCTACAGAATGTATCCAAGCTCTTGGCAAAAACCTAACTAGTGTAAGGGAGGATAAGAAGCAAAGAATCATAAGGAACCTATGGTCGCTGACGCGCTAGATGCGCACAAAGAACCAGAAACTAATGGATGCAAAACAGGTCACATTTGTTGCATAAAGATGATTTTACCCAACATTTTAGTTTTTCAGAAATATTTAGAGCAGTTAAAAGTTACGGCCTTCAGTAGTTCTAATACACGCATTGCAACAAAGGCGCAGCGACCGATGAACGTTTTTCAAAAGTCTCGTTATAGTACAGTAAAAATAGGGGTCGGACCCAAACATCAAAAAAAAAAAAAAATTCAAACCAGTTGTAAATTGTTTATTACCCCCCCCCCCCCAATAAGAACAGGTAAACACTCCCATCCCATTGTGCGTCGGGTTTCGGAATGGGGGACACCTAAAAATTGCTATTTTTTCATGTGCATTTCAAGTGGGAATGTTATGTCATACTGAACCTAAAAGCATCAAATGTTTTTACCACCCAAAAGGGATGACAACCCACTAATGCTACATAGCCCCCTCTACCCGTAAAACGAAGCATTACCCCCCGAATCCCCTACATACATTACATTTCAAGTGGAAATATTTTTCCATGCAAATTTAAAATGCATTAAACCAGGACTGTCCATCCCCCACCCCCGCCCAAGAACAGTGGCTCACCTCCCAAAATGAAATATGCTTAAAGATTCCCCCCCCCCCCCATTCCCTCGCTGGTGGCACATTTGATTAAATGGCTAGAAAAATAACGCTAAACTGTTTTTTTACCTAATACATTGCTTTTTTCGCTGTATTTAAAATCAAAATTTTTAGCTTACGTTATCTATACATGCGTACCTCAAATACGTCATCAGATTGAGACTAACTCCGTCAGAACTGGAGTTTTCAAATGATTTCTTTTAAGCTTGTAACAAAAACTCTTCGTTAAAGATTTTTTTTTGGTATCTTTATCAATATTGTTGCAGCTATGTCTAACACAGTTTGTGCATATAGTTGAGCACTTCAGTCCACTTTTGGACTTTTCAAACATTCACTACATCCAATGAACCCCTCAAAGCAAGTACAAGATGAGGCACAGAAAGTCTTCTAGAGCAGAAGGCATGGCTGTTATCGGTCTAGGAAAATTTGGCGCCGGGAACGTTGGGCGCCGAGCACATTGGGCACAATCTTCCCATTTCGGGGTTTAAGGGTGTGGCTTTGCTTCCCCTGGTTTTGGGGCAGGATTTTACTTTAATAAATTTTTGTTTGAAACTTTTCAACACATTTAAAATAATGTTTTAAGAAAATAAAAAAGAAATCAATGTTAAGCAAAGGACAAATTACAATCACTTAAGAACGTACACCACGATCAGTGGTGGACTCACTCTGCGCGCCATTGGCCCGCGGGCCGGTGCATGGGCTGGCCAGCCCCTCACTGTCAAAAATGAAACGCTCAATTTTAACGATTCGGCAATCCTCGAGCACTATTTCGTTATTTTCGACGATCTTTGTCACTGAATCACGTGATATTTGACGAAACCAGAAATCTCAAATTTTTCACGAAATTATTTAGTCGTGATTTCGTCACATTGCAGTGCATTCTGGGAGTTTTCGTTTCAATCTTGTACTAGCTCTTTAAATTATCTTACCTCAATTATTCTAATGGATTCATAAAAAAGGTTAGTATTTATTGAAATTTGTATGTGCAACGTGCCTTCTTTTATGTATTGTTACATTTGTTTAGTGTTGTGTTTGCAGTTGTATTTAAAACACATTAAAATTTAAAACGAACGGTTCGATTAGGTTTAGAATTCTGTGTGCGTTAACTTTGAGTCGCCTCCACGTTAGGCTTAGCTAGCGTTGTTTTTTTCATTTATAAAAGAAAATGTTGGTTCGTTGACATTTGTTTCCAAAAGCGTACTTCCTTTATTTCGTTAAAAAAAATACGAACATGACTAAAGAGTTTGTACGAATTTAAACTTACAGGGAAAAAAAACCTCCACCGTAGCTTAACTAACACTGATGATAAAGACAGCGCTTTTATAAAAGGTATAGAACTTTGAAGTTTTTAATTTCAACATGGAATATATTACATGGTTATGAGTTTTCATTCTTCTCCATGAATTTTACAAAAATAATTCTGTTAAACGAAGTGTATTTTTTAGTTTAATAGTTCAAATTTGTTTTGTTCTGCATTTTTATTTTCTTAAATACTATATACCAATCCCCCAATATGCTTACCAGCTTTCCCCACGTTGTTTATATAATCTCTTTCCCTGCGGCAGATGTTTCTAGCAATAAGTGCTTATGTTCATTATTTGTGCAGCCTTTTTTTTACTTGCATAAAACATGAAGTAATATCAATTTGATAAAATCATTTTAAGATAGAAAAAATATTAATTTCCATAAAGAACTCTATTTTGTGCTTGATATTTCAGCAGAATATTTTCAATATTTTTTCAATTTTTCCGCAAATTAAAATAAATTATTGAAGTGAAGTTTTAATGTTTAACCACGATTTAAAAAGAAAAGATAGTATAGCATGTTTGAAAATTGTAATAATAATAAGCATTTTTTGTTTATTCTCCCACTTCATGCACTAAATTTATAAGTTTTTCTATGTCAATTTGTGTTACATGATTTGTCATAACTATGAATTTTTCCATTATACATAGTTTCTACAGCTAAAATAAATGCAGCATTAATTTTATTGCCATATTTGCCGCCTCAAGATATTGACAACAAAAAGTGAGAAATTCCGGTCTACATTAAATCAGACTAAGAAGCATTTTATAGATGGACTTCCAATAAATCTAAATCTTTTAGTTGGAGTTGTAATTTTGCTGGATATAAAGTAAAATGTCTGAAAATTTAACCGAACTTCAATTGAAAAATTGAAAGGATAATGAAAATATATTATAAGCTTTATTTATGTAACAAGCTTTGCTCACCACACTAGTCCCTATTTTCATTATATACCTTTGAAAAAAAATCCATTGATATCAGTCAATTAGTTCTCAAGACACAAACGAACAAGAAAATGCACTTTGTTATTGGGTTTCCCCTATCTTTGGCAGCTCTTCTCCTTTGGCGTTTTTTTATTTACTGCGTGAAAATTGCATATTTTAAAAATCAAATATGCTTAGTTAAAAGGTGATACTCCCTTCGTCTCCGACCCAAACTAGTAAGTAGAGCTATGATTGAATATTTTTGTACTAGTGATTGGTTCTGATGATTTTATGATTTTGTTCGAATATTTTTTAAAAATTTCAAGATACTATATCAATTAACAACTTTACTTGGAAAGCATTCCCTCTTAAAATCATTACCAGCTGAGTTAAAAAAATCCTAAGTACACACGCCCTTAAGCTACGCCCCATTTTGTAAGTACTCTACCCCCAGTATTGCAGAAAAATCAGTTTTTTTCCTACTAAATCCTTATCCATCAGCTAGGTAGCTTTATGTAATTACTAGTTAGTTTATGAAATGGAGCGTGGCTTCGAGTGTTGGAGCCCTGGGTTTTTTGACTTTAATTTGGTAGTGGTTTAAGGAGGTAAAGCTCGGTATGTAAATGTTGTTTATTGATAACATAGCACAATAAAATCTCTGAAAAAAAGTGCAAATAAAATCATAATCACCAGTTTCAGTACTACTTAATTCATAACTACTTTATTGGAACTAATTTGGGTAGGGAGGGGTACTTCAGAAAACATTCGTGAAGAAAACGAAACACGAAAATCTAAAAAAAAGGTGTTTTTTGGCTATCGGTTAAAATAAAAAATAAATTAAAAAAAAATCACAGATCAACAATTTTCGCACTTTTGATTTTTTTATAGCTCAAAAAAAATGAAAATTTACGACTTTATGTGCAAAAGAATTAACTCGTTTAATGGCCAAATAATGCTGATTCTCGATAAATTGAAGAAACTAATTCTAGAATATTATTCCGAAATTAATTTCAGAAACTAACTGAGAGTAACTGCCTATATAAAAATTTTGTTCATCCGCTGTAAAAATAACTCATTCTTGCAATCTGCTTGATGAAAAGCTGTCAGCATCGAAATAATATATTTTGAAAAATATGAAAATTAAATCAGATGCTTTTCAAAGTCACAAGCGAATCGTAGCTTTTTAACTTAAGAAAAAGAACTGAGATTTTAAAAGTAATCGTGAAAACATGTTTTATTTCAGAAATAAACTGCTGAATTTAATCGTAAAACATTCCTCGGAATAGAAAAAAGATGCATGTGCATGATGGCATACACTCATGGACTTAACCTTTTCTTATTATGTATATATTCTCTTTTTAAAACTTTTTTAGGATGGATCCAACATCACGAAGATAATCGGAACAAGGACAGACGAAGACTTTTTCATAACTATAACAATATTCTAAATGTTCGTATATTATACATTGATTTCATGTTACACATGTTTGGAAATAAAAATAGAATCTTAGGGGTAAAAAGCAAAGGTACATTTTTATAATTATTTAACAAACATTACACTAAATTAATTTTACCAAAAGATTTCACATCTGCATTTTTTAAAGATTTATATATTCAAATACCTTTTGCAATTTTGGCAGAGAATTGTTTTCAAAGTATGAAGTATGAAATGCATGCAATAATAAAGTTCCTGTATTAAACATAAATTTGGCCAAATAAACATTCTACCTACAAGCAAAATTAGTAAAACAAATAATTAATTGGAAAAAGAAAAAGTTAAGCTTTTTCTTAAGATTATCTAATTTTATTTTCTGTATCTAATTTTAGAACAAATATATACTAACTTAAAGTTGTCCATTTTATTGTACTTTTTTTGAAATTTGGTATAAATTGGATAAAAATCTTTTTTCTGGAATTTTTTCATGCGATGCAATGAAGAAGAAACTTCTCAGCAATTTTCTCCCGAGCATATATCAATCTAACTGTGCATAAAAGTGGCACATGATTTATTTTTCCAGTACCCAATGTCTGCTGAGGAAGTAGCACTTTTATATTCCCAGTAGGGGCAGAGCGATGTAGGAATTTCTACATCGTGATGCATCGCCATCCTTACATCGCGATGTAGCAATGTAATTCAAACAGTCTGAAATATTCTTTTCGCTTTAGGGGCATCCCCCTCCGCAATTAGGGGAGTTTTCCTTACAAAAATCCAGGCTTTTGTCAGATCTTTTTCTAATTTGGCATATAGGTTCTTTAATAACATGGAATATACCCCATGATGGACCCCATGGGATATATGCCCCATATGAATACTACCCCATGAAAAACTATCCTATGTGGATTTCCAGCATCAAAGGATATCTGGGCCAAATCTGGAAAAGATCCGACGAAAAATGAATTTTTTTCAAGGAAAACACCTATCGGGGTTGCCCCCCCCCCCACCTATACATTGACGAAAGCTAACCTCCATGAATTCCTGAGCATCAAAGAACCTCTATGGCAAATTTAGAAGAAATCGGACAAAAACTTTTTTTTTTATATAAGGAGAACCCGCAATGCGGGGTTGCTCCCCCCCCCCCCATCATGGAGGGTTGAAAACTACCATGTGTGAATTCCCGAGCATCACAGGACCTATGTTCCAAATTTGGAAAAGATATGATAAAAACTGGTTCTTTAAAAGACCCCCCCCCGTATTGGGGTTGCCCCCCATAGCGGAAAGAAAACCACCCTCTGAGAATTCCTGAGCATCAAATAACGAAACTCTACCAAATTCGGAAAGATCCAACAAAAACTGGATTTTTTGTAGGGAAACTACCATAGGGGTTGCCCCCCCCCCCCCCCCATAGAAGGCCGAAAACTACCCTGCGTGAATCTCCGTGCATCAAAGAGCCTATGTGTCAAATTTTGGAAAGATCGGACAAAAACTTTTTTTAATACGGAGAACCCCCAATGCGGGGTTGTCTGTCCCCCCCCCCCCCCCCGCTCCCCACATAGAGGGACATAAACGACCTTGTGTGAATTCCCGAGCCTCCAATAACGAACCTCTGTGCCAAATTTGGAAAATATCCGACAAAAATTAGATTTTTTGAAGGAAACCCCCCCATTATGGGGGATTTAATTAGATACCATGGGGAGTTTAATCTGCAATGATTTGTTTTACCTTTTTTAAGAAATTGTTTGCAATTTTACATAAAAATTAGCTTGACATATTTTATGTGCCTCATTTTTTAACAATTACTTGTCTTTTTTACGGGGGGGGGGGGGGGCTGCAGGCCCGTTGTTTCAATTTTTTCCCCAAATATGACAAAGAGTCTGTACTCAATAAAATTTTTACAGAAAACGAGCTAAAACAACGGCCAGTCATGTGTAAAAACATGAATGTTCAAAAATAAAGACGGGAGGGGGGGGGGGGGTCAATTGACCCCCTCACCCCGTAAATGACGGGCCTGTGAAAGTGACTATACGCAATAAAGTGGGAAACTACGGTGGTAAGATTCTGAAGTTAGGATTTGATCACACGCACACAAATCTTATAAAATACAGTCGAACCTCGTTATAACGAACTGAAAGGGACCATTAAAATCGATTATTATAAAACGTGGTTCGCTTTATCCAAAAAATAAAAAATAAGACAAGGATTGCAAAAAGTTCATTTCAGCAGTTATTTGTTTTAAGCGTGTTCGAATTAACGAGGTTCGACTGTATTCGCAAATATAAAAAAAACTAATGTGCTCAAAGAAAAAAAGGAAATAAATTTTCTTAAAAATTTACAAAATTAACGTCCTCATATATGACGAAATTAATTTGACGAAACTAATGCTCTCAAAACTACGAAAATTATTGTTAATTTGACGAAACTAGAATGAAGAAATATTTCATTACATTTGACGAAATTCGCATCCTCAAACCACTAACAAAAGCAGTCTCTTCAATTTGACGAAATGTTCGCTCGGAGCATATCCCTGAAAGTGGTTTCGTCGAAAACGAAGAAAATTTCGTCAAATTTGAAAGTCCATTATTGAGAGTGCTGTTCATCCTAAACACCCTGCCTTCTGTGCGTCCTCGAACATGTGCTCCTTTAAACTTGTGCCTCTTCATTTTTTACTTTCTTCTATTTCTAATATATAGAAGTATTGGATAAGTGCAAATTTTTGAATTTCGAAGGATTCGAACGTTTTGAGGTGTGCCGAGATCATTTCGACCATTTTTGGAAAAAGTCTGTGCGTGCCACGTATGTGTGTAACCAGTTTTTTCTGGCCGCTCTACAGCAACCGCATGAAATCAAACGAAATTTGGTACACTTATGTGTACCTATGTGAACTTGTGCCCATTGGTTTTTGGCGTGTTTTCCTCCAAAGGGGGGGGGGGGGGGGGAGATGGAGAAATGGAACTGAGTTATGCGTACCTGCTATTCCCCGAAAAGTAACAGGCGGAATCAAATAAAACTTGGTACACATGTTGCCCCTAACAGGTAAATGTGCTGATTCAATTTTAGTGTCAATAGCTCAAACGGGGGTTGAGCTATAGAACATTTTGTCTTCAATTGTGACTGCTATATCTCAAGAAATAGTGAACGGAATTAAACAAAAATTTATCGACAAGTAGCCCTTAGAGGTTATAAGAGCCGATTCTATTTGTGTCAATAGCTGAAAAGCGGGTGGCGCAATCTAACGTTTTTTTTTTTCCACTGTTGGTGCTATATCTCAAGTAATGCTACGTTCTGGATGAAATTTGAAATAAATGTGAATCCATATGTAAACAGGCGTTAGTTCAATTTTGGCACCCATCACTCAATGGGGGGGGGGGGCTAATTTTTCTTGGGCGAATAAAAATAGCTTTCTAAATGTAACAAAGATAAATCGTAATAGACTGTAGTCTGCGTATTTCGCATGATTTTAAACTGTTGGAAAATGACCCGATAATCGCGATGAAATAAACTGTTGCCACCTTGTGTTTGTTAACAAACAAATGTTTGTAATTTTAAGCAAGGCTTAAAATAATTTTCATTCTTTGCTTTTGGGATAAATCGGAATGGGGATGGTCGTCAAGTTTTGGCGTGTGTAATTTTGTTTTTGTTGGGAATATTGCTTCCATGTCAAGCATGGGGAGGGATAGAATCATAAGAAAGATATAGAAGAAAGTTTCGTGATGGCCACAACATACTAGTTTCTTCTCTTTTTTTGCACCTTTAAAACTGCGTGATTTCATTTTTTAAATTTTTAGGACCTGGTCGCTTTTTCTTTTTTAGCTCCCTCTGTGCAGTTTACTTTCGTTTTCGCCCTCGAACCTATGCGCACGAATGCTGGTCAGGGTGTACGAACAAGAGTACTTTCAACCCCTAACTTAAATTGAAAAGCTAATAGGAACAATTTAAAAGTTACAAAATACATCACAAGTGTTACTAAACTCATGTTTACGAGCGCCAGCAACGGGTGCATTTTTCACTCCCGCTGACTTTTAAATAAACTAAACAAGGTCTACAAAATACTTAGGAAAAAACTAGAAAATACACAAAGGGAAATATGGTTCACTTTCATGTCCATGAGCACTGGGCTGGTTCAAGAGAGGGCACTTTCAACCCTTGGCTTTTATAAAGAAATTGTTGAAATTGGCTTGAAAAAGTCGATTTTAAATCTTATCACTTTTAGATTTTAATATTAACATTCCTTTTATTTATTTTTTTACTTATTGAAAACCTTTCCTTTACTTAACTTTCTTCGCTGAATAGTTTCAACAAAGATAAAAATACACACTGAATATTCGCTTTTTAGAAGCCCAGTGGCTCTAGAGCTTCCACGCCACAGGTCCGGGTTCGATTCCCGGGTTGGGCTTGGTCGACTCAGACGTTCATTCCTTCAGTTGGTTGATAAAGTGAGTACTAAGGGTGCTTGGGAGCTAAACACTGGGGGTCCAACGTTATAGGCTGACCACCTAACTGTAACATCTGCTCTTGCAGTGGCGGATTTACTAGGGGCGGGGGGGGGGCGACCGCCCCCTCCGTGACCGTCATTTTCTGAAGCCAATGATAAAATTGAAAGAACTACTGTAAATCACTACTAATCTTAAGTACATTCCACAAATTTGCTTTAAATTAATTTTAGAAAGTTAGTGTAGTCTAGGCTTGGACAGCGTTAACCCACTTTTCAATTTAAACCTAAGCTCACCTCTTCCCTTTTTTTCGAATTTTGATAATTTTTATATTTCCATGTGTTTTTCAACCTTTTCTTCCAGGACTACACTTTAAAGGTATAATAAGAAATTGCTATGATTTCGAACTGCTGTTTCCAACCCTGGTGGGGATCGCCCCAATAGGCAATTTGACATTTCAAGGGGGTGAAAAATCGTTAGAGGCGATTAGTATTGAAAAGACAGGATAAGGGAGGAGGACATTTGACTCCTTGCCCCTCTACATGTCGGGTGGGGAGGGGGGGGGGGAGTGGCTTTCACGGTTTTCAACCCGCCACCCCCTTGAATAGACTAAATCTGTCCCTGTGCTGTTGCATCCCACTTCCCTTGGTCAGGAAAACTGAGATGAGCACATTAGTCCTGGGCCTTCATGGGCTGTCGTTCCACTGGGTTTGGTTTATTCGCTTCAAAGTAAATATATTAATCTATATATAAAACCACGAATGTGTGTATATAGTATATTTGTATGTATATATGTGTGTATGTTTTTTTAAACAAATCCACAGTTTACGTCGGATCTCTACCAAATTTGGCAGGGAGGTACTTGGGCACCCGAGAAAGAACGTAGGGGTTTTTCGAACGCCTAAGGAATGAACTGGTCAAATTTTAATTTTAAAACCCGAAAATGGAATTAAATGGTTCTTTCTACCCAAAAAAAGTCTCCGATTTCTTTGATTCAGGTCCCATTCGAAAGACCCGCGAAAAACACCCCCAGTTCCTTCGAGTTTCAAAAAAAAAAAAAAAAAAAAGCTGTAAAAATCACCAGAAAAAAATTAAAAAGCAATGCAAAGCATAATGGAACAGAAATTTTAAATCGGAAAAATATAGTTTGCACGATCTCATTTTAAATTAGCGTTCAGAAGGTTGCCACTTTTCTTTTTTCTCGGTTGCGATTTAATAAAAATTTTGTTTTGAGGTAAAATTTTCCCCTTTTGATTATTATTTAGCGACTTACCTTTTTATTTTTGGGATTTCAGTGTCATTTCTAGAGGGTTTGCGTTTAATTTTTTCGGGAACTTTTGATTTGCCGTTTTCTTTCTTTGAGAATGTATTTTGACTGGAAATTTTGTAGTATTTTTTTTAATTGAAGCATGCTTGTTGAACACGCGTCACTTGGACAATGTTTTTTTTTCTAGGTAGACCGTGCAAAAAGCCGGGCAATGCAGCTAGTTAAAAATAAACGAAAAAAAAGTTGAATAATTTTTTGCGATTTGCATGCAGGTGAATCCCGACCCCTCCCCCATATTTGGTTTTGTCGGCTCACATTGGTGTGGTTTTACCTCGAATTGTGTGATAATATTTAGAAAATATTCTTATTACTTTCCTGAAAGTACAAAAAAAAAAAATTACTTTTTTAAACACATTTAACCAATCATTTATTAAAATTACTTCACTGTTGTTACTGTCGATTTCCGTGGAAAATAGGGGGGTAAGAGCCACCTAAAGAACTTAACCCTCCCCTCTAGGATCTTTCTAAACAAATCGTAAAAATTTCGAGGAATAACTTCATTCCTGTCCCTTTGCAAAATAAAGTTTGAAATTGAGCGTCTAAGACTTCAATTTTGAAAGATCCCAAAAAAGCCCCGCACCCTCCCCCCCTGGTTAAACACCACCTTTTGTTTAAACACCCAGAAATAAATTAAAATTTGGTTCTTAAGACATCAATTTCGCAAAATTTACGATGGAGAAATCCCGAATCCCCTATTCTCGGTCTAGGAAGATTGCGCACCCGGAAACATTGGGCGCCGAGCACATTGTGCCCAGTGTTCCTGGCGCCCTAAGTGATGGGCGCCCAAACTTCCCGGAGCCCAAAGTTCCCATTTCGGGCTGTTATAATAGGACACAGACGATATATCTGTGGGGCTTTCTCCTTTGTACCCATCAAAAATGACCCTAGCTTTCCCATATTTACAAGTAACATGCACTGCATTGCTGGCATATTTCCTTGAAGCTTGCAGATCAATTCCAAAAAAACATTGAGAAGGTATCTTCCATATATAACATATGACACCAGCTGTTTTGTGATGGATCTTTTACTTCGGGTAATAACACTTAAACGATACAGGATTTCTTTCCTTATAAAACCAGATTCATCGAATACTGATTTAGGATCAGCGCATAACTCGTACTGGAAGTTTAGAAATTGGTTATTGCATTTTTACTGTACATACCATTCGGTGTAAAAGCTGGTTTGAGTTGACACATCTTTACAGATAGTAACTACTCTAACATAAGCTAGAGACTTAACTGCATACTTCTTTGCAAAGAAACGCTACTAAATTTTTTTGCCTTCCAATATCCTTTTATGTTACTACCTCAACGTAAAGGTCTCATCACAACTCACCTTATCAGCGACCGACCAGTATCAGCGAGCAATACCCACTGTTAGAGAGGGAAAACTTCTGGTGACTTCAGAAACTGATTGTGATCTCCACACAGAGTCAAAAAAGTGTAAATATTTAACATTCTACTGTTTTATTGCTCATTGCTCTCATCGAGACTTGTTCGACACCGTTCAATCACTCTAGTTTCTGGACCACCAAAATTTGTCACTGCGTTGGATTGTTGGGTAGCCCTGATTTAACACCTTTATCAATTTTTTTTATGCCATAATGAACTCAAAAGTTTCAGACATTGTTGCAAGTATATGTGCGCATATTTAGCACAATTCACATAACCAGCTGCGTAAAAGAGATGCAGCTTGGCGTTTGCAAACGAGAACTCCCACCGACATAGAGGATGCAGAATTGCAGCACTGCCCCGTCTCGCTATTGGCGATTTCGGTTTATCCCCCTTTACGGGGATGGCAAAAAGATGAAGTTAATTAAGAACAAGGGAAACTTCGGCCAATTTGTACTTTTTTTTTAGGCTGCCACAGCAATTTAGTTTTACATATCACTCCACACCGCTCTAAACAGTTAAATAACTCCAGTCACAACAAAATCTGTTACCCGAGGTCTCTTAGATCATTTTAGGTTGAGCGTTCTGACATTACAGTATCATTGTGTGGCATTTTGTACTTCGGAAAAGTTTAAAACCAGTGAAATTTTTTCGTGAACTTCTCTGCAACACCGTCGATTTAAGAATGGAAATTCCAGGTCCTCCCCCCCCCCCAAAGCGATAGCAAACCCCTCACTACAAGTGTTACATAGTACCCATCTTGAATAAAAGCCCTCAAAAAGAAATACCACTTTAAAAAATCTGCCTTAAAATTGTAATGACGCAATTTACGCGTGGACACCCCCGCCCCCAGGGGGAGCACTCCAGTTTGCCTTTGTCCATTAGAGTTTATTATTTTACAATTATAAAGTGGTTTCTGCGATTTGAGTAATTTTTTTAAGTAATGAAAATTTTTTTAGCAATAATTTTTAAAAAGGGGGATTATTTTGCCCCCAGCCTTGCTCCCTCCCCCAAACCCGATGCGCAAAATGCTGGTACTTTTTACCATTTCTTGCTGGAAGGGTAAGAAGTAATTTGCAACAGGTTTCAGTTTTTTTAATCTTTGGGTTTGGCCATTTTTTGGCTTACTTTTACTGTACTATTAGTGCAACAGAGAGTGCTTTGAGATTACGACGGATGTATTTCACCAACCGCTTTAAAAACCTAAAATGTTGCGTAAAATTTTCTTTGTGTAATAAATGTGTGACCTGTTTTGCATCCATCAGTTTGGCTTTGCGTGCATGTAGTGCGTCACTGTGTAACCGTTTGTTCCTTATGCGATTCTTGCTTCTTATTCTCCCCTCTAACACTTTAATAATTTGCTCAAGAGTTTTAACTCACCTGTGTACTTGTATGTATACCATATGCTTGTATGCAAGTGTCTACTCCGAGTATGTATGCGTACATACGTGTCTACCTGAATATAAGAGTAGATATACGAGTATAAGCGAGTATATAGGAGTATATCTGTATAGATAAAAACATTTGCAGATACCCATATAACGCATTTATTGGTGCATTTATGTGAATACGTCTATTTTCGTGCCTACACGAGTATATGCGTAGGCATATACCCGTTTACTGTAAAAACAATACTATTAAGTGAAATTAATATTTAATTTATATCTGCCTTATACTTCAAGATTAAGTGACATTAGAAGAATATTCTTAAGCCTAATATTATGACAACTTTACACCATCTTAAATTTTTCTAAAAAATATCGAAACTAGATTCAGCTAACGAGTAAGTTCTTTAGACCCCTGTAGGAAGCTCCTGTGCAGTCAATCAGTTCATAACTGCAACGAACAGTTTTCGAAAAAGTTAACAGGTGTTTTGATTTCAAAATTTCATATTCAATTTTTTTTTACCAAATAAAATTTTCCCAGTTTTTAAAATTGTGCATTCAAAATTTAGTTTTTAACCACCCTACTCTAAAATTTCTAAATTCATTCGACAATTTATTTCCAAGCTATAGCCATTTGACGTATGACCCACTTTACCCCCATTGACCACTTTCCCCCACCCAAACCCTACTTATCCATACAAAGATTAACTTTTTAGTTCATTTTGCTACAAAAGCGTGTTTAGTTTTTTAAACTATTTTATTTCAAGTAATAGTACGAATATCCGGCTGCAAAATTATGCACTCATCGAGTATAAAGTCAAAATCAAATTTTTACATAACATTATGAAAGGAGAAATTTTGACTAGGTTGCCTAGCAAGAAGTCCCCCGCAAGTATTTTTATCAAATTAATATTGTTTGACATTTTGGGGTAAAAATGACTCATTTGTTATTGAAATAAACTATACTCTACTTCAAAGAAATATACCTTAAGAACTTTAAAAGTTATGGTTGCCATTGCGCAACTGGCCGCAACCTATTCGCAGCCACATGTAAACGGGTACCATTTGTGCACATTTATGCACTCATTAAATAGTCATTATTTATATATCAAATAAAAGCTAATTTTTTCTGAACCTGATAAACTAAGGTTGACTGTGCAAAAATGGCCGCAAGTGGGGGTTGCCAGCTGTTAAAGATTGCTTAGAATGAAAGAGTTAGCGCTACGCATAAGCGTATCCAGAGGGGGGCAAGATTGGGCAGCTCCCCCCCCCCAAATACAAAAATTAATATCTTCATTAAAAACAGACGGTTGTTTCAATTTCTAAATTTTTCAAAGAGTTCGGATGTAGTAACTTGTTCCTGAGTTTGAAAGTGCATACATCTTCTTTGGGAGCTCATTGAAAAGGGAAAGTAATTTGTGTTTAGTTGGGTTAGTACCGCACTCATTTTAAAATTTCATTGCTTCCAAAATCATTAAATAAAAAGGGGGAGGGGTGCTAAAACCCAGTCTCCTAACTGCCCAAGTGATGCGCCTTTTCAGGTGCGCCCCGAACTTCAAATTTTAACAGGGTGGATACTCTCAATGGGCGGAATGGAATTCCAAACTTTCATTAGGTGAATTATCATTCGGGGAACTCCAGATTTTGCCGAATAATTTTTTTTATCATATCGTCAATTAAAAACTTTCCGAATGATGTTTTTGCCATAACGTGAAACAAAATTTGCCGAAAGAATTTTTGGGAGGTCACAGTGGACAGTGACCTCCCATCAGGGTTCCCCTACGGCTGCCCCACCCCTCTCCGTTTATGGTCGAGCTGGATCCGTCCTTGGTTGTACGAGTTTTTAAAGTCATCGCGCATGCGTCAATTGTTAGTGTTCTCAACCTACGCAACGGTGCAAACAGTAATAGAAACAAATTTCAAATGCTTCAAAAAATAAAATTCATAAATTTTTGTGTCATTACATTTGAAATCGCAACTGAAAAGGCCCATCATTTGTGCAGTTAGGAGACTAGTTTTTAGCAACCTCCCTCTTTATTCCAAGATTTTGGAAGCAATTTCTAAACTGAGTGCGGTATTAACCCAACTAAACACCAATTACTTTCAGTTTTCAATGAACTCCCAAAGATGTATACACTTTCAAACTCAGAAACAAGTTACTACATCCGAAATCTTTGATAAATTTAGAAATTGAAACAACCGTCAAATTTTTTTAATTCTAAATACTTTTAATATTTGTAGTTGGGGGGAGCTGCCCAACCTGCTCCCCCTCTGGACACGCCCATGCGTAGAGCTGGCTATTGCCATCCCTGTCGAACGAATACTGTAAAGCGCTAAGCAATCTTGAACAGCTGGCAACCCCCACTTGCGGCCATTTTTGCATAGGCAACCTTAGTTTATCACGTTCAGAAAAAATTAAATTTAATTTGATATATAAATGATGATTATACTTTATGAGTGCATAAATGTGCACCAATAGTACCCGTTTACACGAGGCTGCGAATAGGTCGCGGCCAATTGCGCAACGGCAACCATAACGTTTCAAGTTCTTCAGGTATATTTCTTTGAAGTAGAGTCTAGTTTATTTCAATAACAAATGCGTCAATTTTACTCCAAAATATCAAACAATATTAATATGATAAAAAATACTTGCGGGCACTTCTTGTTAGGTAATCTAGCCAAAACACATTGCCCCTTTCATAATGAAATATAAAAGTTTGATTTTGACCTTATACTCGATGAGTGCAGAATTCTGCAGCTGGATCTTAGACTAAGATTTAGATACTAAATATTGCTAACATATGTAACTCTTAAATGAAATCTTCGTGCGTGTGTTCGATTTTAATAATGGAATGTATCTTAGTATTCTATTTCATTATTTGTACTAGACATTTTGAATGCTTTATGGTAAATTCATGTGCAAACATTGTTACCCTCCGCAGCTCTGATTTGTACGTTGTAAGTAATTCTAATAAGCCACTGGCCATTTTTCCAAAGGAAAGTTGGACCCACAAACATACAAGTTAAGCTAATAAAAGCATGTTAATTAGAATAAACTAAACTTATCGTTAATAAATTAATTTGAATATACAATATTGCATTGTCATCGGGTCTGAAGTTGCATTTCAAATTGTAAAAAGAATCCGATCACAAAAGTGGGCGAAAATTGAGTTGCAAGATTATAAATTTAATTTCGGTGTAGACTAGATTAGAACGCACGCCCAGTGATTCCCGTAGGTGGACGTCAGCGAAGCCCCGCGCCATAGACCGCTCGGCCACGAACACTCAAAGTGGTGGAATGTACTAACAGTAATAAGACACTAGCTCTTAGCCCCAAGGAGAGTTACAAACATACAAGTGAAGCTAATAAAAGAGTGTTAAAAATGGTTAGTTTAGTGATATTTCGGTCAAGTGTCTTTCAAATGCAAGCAGTTGTGGCGTCTCGAAGCGGGGGGGGGGGGGGGGGTAATCTCACTTTTTCAAAGACCGCCTCGACGTTTAAAGATTCAAATTTAAAAAAAAAATCCGGGAAGATCACCAGAAACCAAATTATATGTAAATCTATCTGAATGACGTTAAGTATCAAGTTTAGTTTTGTTTATTTAAGCTTTATAATGTTTCGACCGAAACTGAAAATTTTAAAATTTCGGCGACATTTTATGAAGAAATTTCTTCAAGCACACGAGATGAAACAAGGGCGTATATAAAATGGAGGGGCTGAGGGCGCCCAGGCCCCCTCAGTGTTTTTAGTGTAAGTAGTGTTTTTTGGGTTTAGTTGCGCACACAGGGCAGTATACAAGGAGGGGGTTTTAGGGTTCAACCCCCCCCCCCCATCCCCGAAAAGTTCGGTTTGACATTTAAATATTCGTTTACATTTAAAAAATCTCCAAAAATTATTGTTCCAAAACTCAAATGTCTTTCATATGTATATTAACTGCATAAAAAGCTTTCATAATAGATAACCCAACGATTTGAACATTAGCACAAATAGCGCAAAGCTCCACATGAAAGTTTTAAAACCCTCCCCGAAATTATTTTCTAGTTATAGCGCACAAAATTTCCAAACTTTTAGCTACAAAAAGAAAAAAATAAATATGATAATGATGATTATAATGCATTTCATCTGAGATTTCCGCAGGAAGAGGGGAGGGAGGTCGCGAAGTGACCATAGTAACAATATATGTAAAATACGTATAGGATGCTATGAGAAAATTGTATTTGTTCAAAGGGTGCCGCGAATCATTGAAGTTTGGAAACCCTGCGTTAGATGGTACTAGGCAATGTCGTTCAGAAGGGGTCAAGGGATCCGTACCCTTTACTCAAGAAAAGAACGTGTCTTGGGAAAGCGAAGTTATTTCAAAAAAAAAAAGCAAATAATGTTGGGGGGATGGGGGAGAATCTTATTTCAAAAAGAAATCTTTAATTTTTTAAAACAAATGCAGCTTATTGTTTAGCAAATTAAGTTCCCCCGCTTTCACCCCTCCCCCTTTTCTACCCTCCTCTTCCTAGTCTGAAAAAGAAGGGTCTTCAAAATGTTTCTCTCCTTAACTCTCGTCCCCTGCAAGGAATTTAAAATGGGTTTTAGTTGTTCGGTTGCAGTAATCATGGAAAATAGAAGTTCTAAAGACGCATTTAGGAATTTCAGATATCAAACTTCAAAACATTTCTGGAGGAGGATCTCAGAACCAACACCCCTTCACTAATGTTACTGCCAAAAAGTGAAACTGTGCACTGTAAGATTAATTTTGAAAAGTTTAGGAAGAAAATCCCTAAAACCTCTCCTTACCTCTATAACGTCTCCAAATATAACCCGAAATTGCATTTATTACCTTTCAAAGGAGAATTCTCGAACTCTTCCTTTCCAAAGATTGCCTAATGGGAAAACACCCGAGTTGCTTTTGAAAAGCAACTTAAAATTAAAGACAAAAGTTAGACTTTATCAGGTTATTTCATCCAACACCTATTTCTTTCACCCCCTCCACCCCAGTTTTATTAATTTTTTTCCCTAGTCTGTCTAAAAGAAAGTCTTCAAAATACTACACTTTGAAACTCCCCTCCACCCACTAAAACCATTGAAGAGCTTATCAAACCTCGTTTTCCAGGACTTCAGTGTCTTTGAACCGTCCTGCACGTAACATCAATGAAGTTAGTCTGAAACGGCGTTTTCAAAATTTCAATTTCGAGAAGTTGGGCGGCGGGGTGAAGGATTTTGCTCTATTTAAAAAAAATGAATCGAGGGCAACTTTAAAAAAGTCCCATTATTTTCATTTACACTAACGTCAAATATAGCCTATAATAGCATTTTTTAAATTTCAATTTTTAAAAATTTTCGCAGAAGGCCCAAATTTTTCCTCCCCGTAGCATTACAAAACACCGTTTAAAACGGTTGTTCTTAGTTAGGACTACCATTTCAAAACATTTCCTAGGGAGATCCCCCGGACCTTCCTCTACCCCCTACTCACCAGAAGCGAGATTTAAGATTGCCCTCCTAACACTTTTTTGGTTGCGCCACTGAGTGACAGTATGAAGTCCTTGCCCCACCTCGAAAAACGGACAATCAGGAAACTGTTGCTCCACCCCCCCCCCCCCCCGACCCTCGAAAAATATTGAAATTACAAAAAGTGTGTAGGGTGGGCGCTAATCGTGTTTATATGGGTCCCCTCCAAAATAAAAACATACGCCACTGAGATGAAAAGCAAGCTCTCATAAGGAAATATCTACAATTTGTAGAAATTATCGATACCAAAGCAGAATGATCAAGTCGCAAGTAGTTTTATAGAAAAGCATTCTTTCAATGCGAGACTACAGGAAGGATGAAGCTGAAAAATTTAAATCTTTTTTAGCCCTAAATTCTTCCGGATAAAACGTCGAAAGGGGAACTGCGAAAAGTTCTCAAATTTTCAAATTAAAATTAATGATTACATTATAATCTAGTTTGTTTTCGCTGCGATATACATATTTTCAATTTGAGTTTCTAAGTAAACAACTAAGAAAACGAAATCTTAAGTTGAGAAAGCAAAGAGATGCATCATATTAGATGATCTACTTTGGAAAGTGCTCTCTGAAATCACATTTGAGTAGTAACGTGAATCCGAAAGGGGGAGGGGGTTGAGATCTTTAACGGCTAACACAATTAATGAAAATGAGAAATGAAAAACAGTAAAAAGTTTGATTAATGCAATGGCGGATATAGAGGGGAGCATTCCGGGACCTTTTTCCAGCACGGTAACTTCTGGGGCCAGCAGTGGCGTAGCTACAGTTTTATCCGCCTAGGACGGTGCCTCTATTTGCCGCCCTTTTATCAAGACATATCCAACGCATTAATCTAAAATTACTGCCCTTAAATTGAAAACTTTATTTACAGAACGAAGGGAAACTAATTTATCCGTATTCTTCCCACAAAAGGGGGGGGGGGGGAGAGGCTTGTCAGGTGCCTACTCACGGAGAAATATTCTAAATTTATATCAAAGATAGCAGTTAAACTTTTGTAGGCAAAGGGGTTCTTTCTCGAATCGAGAAAGATGAAGTCCGTTTTAGCCTTTGGTGGAAGTCGAAAAAACTAGAATATTTCCCTAAATTTAAGTTTTAAAAATACATAATTTTAAGTCTATCTTAGAGGACCTTATAGGGATGAAGAAGGTTCAGGGGCTCACTACGGAAACATTTCTACTTTGAAACACCGAGAAGCGCATTTTAATTCAAACCGAAACCTTAGATTTTGAAGGGGGTTTTTCCTTTGCCTCCAGTAATAGATTTATATTATGATTCCCTTAGATAGTTTTTCCTCAGAACGTGCTGAATCACCGCCTCAAAAGTATGCCGCCCAGGGCGGACCTCCCCCTCACCCTATCTGCGCCACTGGGGGACGGCCAATCAACCCAATTTCTGCATTTAAACGCTGAAACTAAAAAAGTTAAAAGGAAATTATAACGGCGACAGATTCAAGATTTCTCCAGCCTCAGAGAAAAATCTATAATCCGGCACGGGATGAAAAGAGATTATACATCAGTTTTCACGTATGGTTGAAATGAAATTAATGGCAACTAACCACAGAAACTCTTATTTGATAACGGTGAATATTTACCTGAAATCTATTTTGTCCTGCAAATCCGTTCATGGGCATGTTAGAAACCGGGAGCCCCAGTTACCTTGTCCACCCATGCCCGATGGTGAAAAAACCACCACCAGGTTGCGAAAAGGAAGGATTGAATCCTTGTGGAATAGAAGGCTCTTCTATAAAAACAGGTGGTGGAGGCCTTCGCCTGCGAAACATCCCAAAGAAGGAATAGGCGGGAGTTACAAAGCTCAGCGAGAAAGTTGCCATTGCAAATGTGGACAGGAATGCTGCTTCAACATAGGAAGCAGCCAGAGTCAGTATGAGTAGCAACATTAGCTTCATGGTTCTCTGCAAGAGAAACAGAAATTATTTTAAAGTTTATACGAATTCTCAAAAACGGAACAATACCCATTACAATAAAAACACTTCGCTCTGAAAGCAGCAAAAAACAAATTAACTCTCCAGAATTCACGTCTAAATGAGAACTAGCCGGTGAGCATACGCGTAGCGTCGGGGAAGGGGGGGGGGGCACGTTCCCCCCCCCCCAATTTGCTGGACACTTAACCTTTTGTCCCATAATTATAAAAAAAAAATGCACACAAAAATAAAGAGATTTTCTAATTTGCATGGTCTTAAAAATCCTTTCAAGACAATCTCTGCTAATGCTAGGGTAGAAAAGCGGCTTGGGGGCGTTTTCCACAGCCATTTTTTCGAAATTGTTATTTCTTTGTTTACGTTAAGGAGTGGGAAGTTGAGGTTCTCCCCCCCAAAAATTTCAGCTCTAAAAACGCGGTTTTTATACGATCTTCGGAGATTTTAGGGAAGGAGAGATCCAGGGCCCACGTCCGGAAATGTTTCGAAAATGAAAGATAAAAAAATGCAATTGTGGGCTATCTTTGACCGGAAATTTTGAAATTGGAGCTCCAAAATACAATTTTTATTCGACTTTCAGTGATGTTTAGGGGGAGTTTTTGGGACCTTTACCCAAGTAATTATTTGAAATTCAAGCTCTTAAACGGAATTTAAGACCTATTTTCAATGATGCGAAGGAAGGGGGGCGGGCGCTTCTTCAAAAGATTTTCGAAATTTGTCGTTAAAACGAAGTTTTAGACGATCTTTAATAATAATGAGAGGAGAGGTTCGGCACCTGTCTTCGGCAATTTTCAGATAGTTTAAATTTCCAGAAACGCAATTTTGAATTACTAGCTGACTCGCGCAAAGCATTTGCTTTCAAAGGGAGTATTTTCCGATTTCAATGCAACCTCGAGATGCTATAAACTAAAGCATTGATGAGTAAAGTAGCAAAATACATTCAAAATATACCCTTTCACAAAATTAAACTGCGATTTAACTTGTTGAAATTAATGTTTTGTTCCCCGATTTTAACAGAGCTGCAGTTAATTCTGCTATGAGTAATTTTGCATATTTATGGAAATTTGGATAAGAATTCTGAAGAATAAAAACCCCCATTAGACAATTTTTGGTCCAGATTTTGAACCCGCGCCATTTTCCTTAGTAGCAAGCTGCTTTATAGAACGCAGGACAATGTGTCTTCGCTCTCAGCTGCTATTCATTGAAGTAATGTGTAATAAACAAAAAACTTTTTTGGCCCAAAAAAAAAAAAAAAAAACAATTTTCAGACCGTGGATCTATTTTTTCGTCATTAGTAAACACGAAAAGCCTTAAAATGAGGTGTAAATTATGGAATTTGATGAAGGAATAAATAAGATCTCGTATAGCACGGGCGGATCCAGGGAGGGGGGCCATGCCACCCCCCCCCCTCGAGAAAATTTCAAGAATAGTTAAAATCTCCTTTTTTGAGCAAAAATGCAAAAAAAAATCCCTTTATAACACATACTAAGTCTAACAATAAGAGGTCACCATGGTCACTCCTGATAAAGTTTTAAAAATAGTTAACCTTTTTTAGAGCTAAAAATAAAAAAAATCTTATTCCTTCCTCGAAGTCTAACAATAAAAAAACGCTGGAGAGCCAAACCACACAGAGGAAGTTTCAAGCATAGTTTTTTAAACCCTCTTTCTCTTGCTTAAATTGAAAGAAAAAACTTCACTGTAATTCATGGGAAGTCTAGCAAGAATGGAAACAATGCCAGAGGTAGGGAATGGCCACCCCACGGAAATTTCAAAATATATCAAGTATTTGGGTTCATTTAGTATAATGGGCTCGTCTCGTTAAATGTGTTTACTTCCCCCACGGAAGAAAGAAAAGTTTTTACGAGACTTGATGCAGTGCTATGTAATTATTCTTTATTCCCTTTTCAATATGGAGCCCTCCAAACCACTCCTCTTGTTAATATTACTAAAGATTGTCTACAAACCACGTTTTAAAAAATAACTTTTAAAAGTTTCCAGGGGAGGGTCTCCCACCTCTCATTTTCGTCAACATCGTTCAAGACCGGCCTACATTGTTTTAGCGCTTAAGTTTCAAAATGTTTCCGGAGAAGAACTCTCCTCCCCTAACATCACTGAAAGTCTTCAAGAATTAAGTTTCTGAAGCTTCAATTTCGAAAAATTGCTGGTCCTCAAAAAGTTTTCGAATATAATGGGCGGGGGGGGGGGAATCGCACCCGAACCCTTAATATTGCGAAAGACAGTTAAAATGCATTTCTAAGATTATAAATCGGAAAAATTTCCTTAGATGGGCTCTCAAGTCTCTTCTCCCTCTAATGTCAAAGATCGTTTAAAACTGCATTCTTAGAGCTATTATTTCGAAAATTAAACATGAGAGCGCCACCGATACTCTTCTCTCCCCTAACATTACCAAAGATCGTCTAAAATGCGTTTTTAAAGACTACAAATTCAAAAGCTTTCCGGGGGAGACCCCTTTACTTCGTAGTTATTATACTTACGATTGGTTCATATCTGCGTCCTCTTAAATCAGAAGTCCAATACAGTCGCCTCAGAACACAGCACTGATTACAGGAATACCACTTTGAGGCGACGATATATGCACACGTTTGTTAAGAGGAAAATTATTGGGAAGTATGTTAAAACTTGCGTCGCCTAGTTGAAAATTCCCTTAAATTATCTACTGAAAGATGGGTTATATTGATATTTGTAAAATTCAAAAGTTTTTTCAAAAGCATCGTATTTTTCCAAATGACCCCCTCCAAGAATTCTGTCTGGAATCCGCCCCTGTCGTATAGCGACAGAAAAAACAGGCTAAAGAAATATATAAGATAGGGTGTTCGGGGACTCGTCCCAGAAACATTTTCCGGGACCTAATATTAATACAAATTGATTGTATGTGACTATCTATTCTATGTCATCGCTACTCTTGCTGAACGACAGAAAACTCAAACCAGGTATCAGGGCCGATCCTAGCAGGTGTGCAGAGTGTGCACCGCACAAGGGCGGCCAAAGCAAGGGGCGGCCGCAGGCCGCATTATATAGTTCTTTTAATCAAGCAAAATTGCCCAAGAATTTCTCCTAAGATAACATAAGTCGAATAAATATGCTGAATTTTAAATGTTCAATTATCAAAGTAAGTGCCAGTTCTCCAACAGCATGGCATATTAAGAAAAATGAAATGTTAGGGCACATTGTGTTGCTTCATTATCCATTAATATCAACTCTTTACACACATGCTTCATTTGGTTGCAAAATTTGTGACAGAACTGGTAATCAGGCATTGGATACAGGGGAGGGGCAATGACGAAAATCCCCCCCCCTCCCCCGAAGCATGAAAGGATGCCTTCTAAAGGCCACTAATGCTTCACCCAGCCTCCCAAGCTTTCATTGACCTTAAACAATGAAAACATATTTTAAGTAAAAACGAGCTGATGTGTGCATCACATGACTTCCTTTTACTCCAATTTTGATGTCATTTTCTCATTGACAATTTTAATGTGATTCAATAGTTTAATCTCTAAATCGATACCTATTACTTTCTTCAAAGATATAAATTGTACCTAAGGAGTTTTTAACTAAAAGTTTTCTAACTTTTTACATAAATTCATCCTTTTTCTGTTTTTTTTTTTTTTTTGATTAGAACTTGATACAGAAATTTAAAGAATGATTTATTTGGGCGTTAAGTATTAGTCAAAACATGCGAATTACTCTTCTGGGGCGGCACATTAAGTCTTTGCATACGGGCGGCCGATACCTTAGGATCGGCCCTGTCAGGTATTTATTAGATTTGTATTTTTTCCATCTACTTGTTCACATAATTATAAGACTTTGCAGAATTTAAAACTATTTCCATACTTCCTCTGAAATTAAACTGGTCCTTAATTTTTCCCCTTCGACATCTTAGTTTCGCCTTTCCTTTCTTCCTTTTCAAGTCCATATCACCGACACATTTCCAGCCGAAGAGAAAAACCTAAGACGCGTTTTTTAAATGTTTTTGAATTGGCTCATTTGTACCCTTAGGGGAAAATTAAAGGCGCTCTAACCTTGGAATGGTCAAGGGCCTTGGAATGTGTCAAGTCAGAGGTATGCAAAGCCTAAAATTAAGCACTCCCCTTCTTGGCGACGGCCCTGATGCCCCCACCCCCCAAAATGTGGTAACGCTACGCCTCTGCGCGGTGAGAAATTCTCATGACTTATTTCCCTCAAAAAATGCTAAAGATGACTGAAAATATTTCCGTTTACTATTTCTCTAAACACCACATGTAGTTTAAAATACTTGCTGAAACAAATAAAATATTTGAAGCAAAATAAGTTTCTTTGTGTGG
Source organism: Uloborus diversus (assembly GCF_026930045.1). Taxonomy (NCBI): domain Eukaryota; kingdom Metazoa; phylum Arthropoda; class Arachnida; order Araneae; family Uloboridae; genus Uloborus; species Uloborus diversus. Next base: position 56,894,524 of record NC_072733.1, read on the forward strand.
GAATAGGTTGCTCACGGCGGGAGTTACGAAAGGTTAAACAAGTTGAAGATCTGACCTTTTACTATTGAACGATTGTTGATACTAAAAGTTAGATTCAGACTTTCCCAGTTTGAAATTTTGGATTAAGTAGTTACCTTGATCTTTGACCACTCATAGCCAAGAGCGGATCTGATTTAATGAAATATGCACTAATAAAAGGCTTTCACATTTACATCAAAAGTAATGATTTTTGATGCTCAACTTTTTCTTCTCATGAATCACAGTATGGTGAAGCGAACGTAAAGGGTCTCTCCAAATTTGACAATATAGCAGTATTGGATCTGGAAGGAGGCGGGGTGAGTCTTGCTCGTACCCTGGGTGGGAACTTCTGAGTTTGTTATTATTAAGAGATTTGCTGAAGCATGGATCCAAAAGGAGTTGTAACTCCCCCTGATAAATCAAATTAACCCTGAATTAGCGTTTCTAAAACTTAAAATGAGGAAAATTTCCCCGACCTTTAAGATCTTTCCTATACTGTCACAAAGCTTAAAATGTATTTTCAAGACTTGAATTTTGAAAAATTTCCAGGAGAGCCACTAACCATCCCATTCTCCTTTAACTTGGCTAAGCATATCCTAAAACAGCGTTTTGTGGGGCTCTATTTTCAATCCTCCCCCCTTTTTCGCTGTCTAACGTTGCCAAAGAAAGCTTGAAAATGTGTTTTTAAGGCTAGAGTTTTGATCCAGCAAAAACTAAATTGTTTTCTTAAACCCTCAAAAAATGTCAAAAGGCCTTGAGTCTCGAAACATTTCCAAAGGATAATGACCACCCTATCCCTTCCCATCTCATCTTTTAGCCTATTACTTAATACCAACAAATTCCAGAGGGCGGTCAAGCCCTGACGCTTTCTGTAACGTAATTTAATAGTCTAAAATGTGCATTTAGGACATCAACTTCGAACTTTAAAATCCCCAGCTCATCCATTGTCTCCAAAAATAGCTTAAAGTAGGGTTTTTGAAAGTTAAATTTCAGAAAAATTACTATTGTAGGGATCTCAAATGTGCACGAAATCACCTAACGTCACAGTTGGCTCCAAACTTTTCGGGTGGGAAACCCCCCTCCGAACCTCTCAACGTTGTTCGTCAAACAACGGTCTAAAATCGCGTTTTTAGGACGTCATTTTCAAAAAAGTTAAGGGGAGACGGGAAAACCATTTGACTTCCCAACATTTGGGAACTTATGCCGTCAAAGATAGCCTTTGTTGCGTTTTTTGAAGCTTCGGCATCTGAAAATTCCAGAGAGCTCCCGAACGTTCCCTATTTTCTTTAACGCCATCAAAGATAGACTAAAATTGATTTCAAGTTCGAAAATATTTCGGGAGGAAAGTCCAGTCTTTGTTGGAGTTTGGGGAGGCCCTTACACCACTAGATACAGCCTACAGTTACGTGTTTTTCAGGTTTAGTTAAAAAGCTTTCCGTACAGCGCCTCCGAACCTTCCCCAGTATCTTTCAAGTATTTATAAACAGCTTAAAATTTCCTTTAACATCTCAATTTCGGAAAATTTGCTTGAGAAGTCCGGACCCCCTAACGTCGCCAAAGAAAGCATAAAACAAATTTTGAAAAAATCTGGATTGAGCTCCAAGCCCCTTTTCTATACGAGTTACTTAAAAAATTGCTTAAAATTCCGAATTTTGACTTAACTTTTGGAATATTTCGTTAGGGATCTGATTTTTTTTCCTTCTGTTGGAAAAATACGAAGGAAAGATTATAAGTTTCTTTTTCTTCGTTATTAAAAGCTTAAACACTTGACTTTTTAATGTATTACCTATTTCCCATCAAAAGGGCGGGAAATTGAGGAACCGCCCCGGGCGGCAGACAGTGTAGCTACGCCACTGGTTTGTGTACAGAAAACTTACGGTTGAAATTAAGTCACTTTAAGTAAATTCTAAATAACATGATGCGTTTACCCTAAATCAACAATGATCATAGCAAAACATAAGTATTTGTATGCTCCATTTCTGTATCCCTCCGTTCCAGTATAGATGTAATGGAGGATATACAATCGGAAATTGAGCATACAATAGATTTTTAAAGTTGTAAGATAGATGTGTACATTTTAATTGGTTCAAATCGTGTTCCTACGTACAAGATGCAATGTTTTAATTAAAAGTTATTTTTAAACTTTTAAAATACATATTTACTATCCGTTACCCTCCGTTCACATCCCAAATTTTAACTACAAAAGAAAGTTACAAAATCACCAATAAAGACTGACTAACTATGAGAGTAAAAAGGTGCCTAAAGAACAATATAAAGTAACTTAAAAAAAATTGAAGATTTTTTTTTTTCATGAATTCCAACTTCAAAAACGTACGTTTTTTGTATAATGAGCGATATGCTGACGTTAGAAAGTAGCGACTTCCGTGCTGTCTTAAATGATTTTTTTTCTAAAAATAGTGAAAATGATCCTCTAACCCCAATTTTTCGACATTGAAATTCCAAAACGCAGTTACCGACAAACTAATGATTACAGGAACACTCAAAAATCATTACGAATTAAAAGTTCTGAAAAGCGAAGTTTTTAAGCAATATTCAGGGGACTAGGGTGAGGGTTTAATGGTCTCGCCCTTAGTTTTTGAAATTAGTTTTTTCATTTTCAAATTTCATACAGGATCATCTCGCTATTTAAAAAGGACTGCGTTCTAAGTACCTGGACAAAATTGAAATCATTTGACGATTTGAATGGTATTAAAAGGAAAGGTTCGAGACCTTTGTCCGGAAGTTTTCCGAAATGAAAGTCTTAAACGCGAATGGCACACCATATTTGAAAACGTTAGGGGCTCTTTTTTTAGCTACAATTTTGAAAAATTGCAATCGTAATCGATTTTCTATGTTGTAAGAAGTCGAGGTGATTGGTAGTTCTTCCCCCTGGAAATTTCGAAAAATTGAATCCCTGGAAACGAGATTTGAGATGCCCTTTGATTTTGGCCGAGGGAGGAGGCTTCGGAGCTTAGAATTTTAAGTATTTTCTTATTTTTAAAGAAACAAAATAAGAGAGGTGGGGGGATGAACAAAATATGAAGCGTGGGCCGTGATTAACTGAGCAATAATCTGCAATTATCAAAAAAATTAACTTTAATATTCTTTTTAAAAGAAATTACTATCTTTTCACAACATATTGTATACTTTTTCCAATTAAAATTAAATCTTTTTTACGAGAAGCGTTCATTTCTGCTCTTTAATATGGAATATTTTTCAAAAAAAAAATATATTCTGTTTTATCTGGAAGGAAGGATGGGGGGGGGGGGGGGGGGGGGTATATTGAAAATTTCTTAATAAGTTGCTAATTCGTTGCATTATTGCAAAATTTCGCGGCGTCCCTATAGAGGCTTCATGGTTCCTCTAAGAGCTGCACATTTCGGGAATAATCACCAGGAACCTTACTAAAATACACCCCTAACACATTAATACGTCCAAAAGCGCTCGGTTTTAGTTTTGCCTGAGAGCATTCTTTTAAATACAGTGATAGAGCCATTTCTCTAATCCAAGTTTTTCCCATTTAGGGGCGCCGCGAAACGTGCAAAGATTTCATTACTTAAGCACCCAATTATTTGCGACGTCGTTGCAAATTACCCCTGTAGAGGTTTTGTGACTCCCATGGGAGGCGCTTTCTTTTCTTTTTCTTTGCTACTAAAAAAATTTTCCCACCTTTTCTGGAGCGGGCGTTTGGTGAAAGTTGCACCGGGACACGCACCGCAGCCCCGGTGAGCCAGGCCACCCCTAACTGCTATATTAGAATTAGCAATGCGTGTTAAAACTAAAGGTTCTGGGGTGTTTACTATCAAAACCCCTTCTCGGCGCCCCTGAAAGTTGTCGATTAAGACGCCATTTTCAGTTTCGATGTTAGTGCCACTTGCACACCTTTAGCTAATATTGTATTAATGGGGTAAACATTTGACGAGATAAAAATCAAAACACTTATTTAAAAAAATAGTGTAAAATATTGAGTTTAATATATTTTTTATCTCTATAGCTTTTTTATTTTTCAAATAAAGTTTCTTTGCAAGTGCAAGATTCTGTAAAGACCCTTTATTTCTTCACGAATTTCGAAGCAAGTTGTTTTATTCGCAAAGCGATTGGAATCTTAATTTGGTACTACATGCCATTAATATTATGGTTATACCAAAAAAGTACCATGTGATTTCTTTCATTTTTCACTTTTCTAAGCTGAAACAGAAGTCTAACATTCTTCAATTTGGTTCCTTGGTCAAAATGGAAAAAAAAAGTGATTTAAAAATCAAAATTTAGAAATTTTCTAGTCTGTTACTGCGAGAAACAGCTATTTTATTTGACGCCACTCTTTTCCTTTATAGTGGACTTTTCTTGCAAATAAAAAGAGGTAGTTATTCACCACATTGGCTTTTGAGTTGATATTAAAACATAGAAATTATCAGTTCAAACGTTAACTGAATTAATAGCATTAACACCAGTTTTACACTCCGGTGCGCCCCGAATTCCAATTTTTTTTTTTTTTTGGGGGGGGGGGCGGAAATTCTCAATATACTCCAATGGCGCAGCCAGAAAATTTTTCTGGGAGGGGTTTTCAAAATCAAAAACTGTTGCTTTCTTTCCCATTCATTTACAATGCGTAATCAAGGGCGCCCATATAGAGGGTAGGGGGGCTCAAGCCCCCCCCTTAGAAATGAGAACTTCCTCGCTTTTAATGCTTTTTTTTTGCTAAAATGTATAAAAATTTCTTTTCCAGCCATTAATGACTAATATGAGCCAATAATGAATAAGTTATAAAAAGTCAAATTTTAACAGCTTTAATCTGTACTGAAATCGGTTCCATGGGGAAAATATTCTGCTAAACCATGGGGAAAACTTTTGAGGCCCCCCCCCCCCACCTTAAAATTTTGCATATGGGTGCCCTTGTGCGTAATTATTCAATATCAAAGAATTTCTACAGATTAGTAATTATTCATTCTAAGTAACTTCTTAAAAACAATAATTTGTATTGATGTCACTATGAAACTAAGAAAGTGGGAAAAGCACAGAATATTTATTATTAGTTTTACTTAAATCTTATATTCATTTTTTGCGTGTTTTTCGCGAGATCACTTAAAAGCTCCTCCTAAAATACATTCAAGTCATTTTTGAATGTCAAATGCTAGCTAATAACGGTTTCGATATTTCGATGAGAATTGGTTAAGAGCCTCAGAAAATCGGGTGCGGTAGGCTTCCTCTCTCTCTAGATGTCCCTAAGAAGGATTTGTGCCGAGATGAAGTGCTGAGGGACCATGATACCCTGTAGAGCTTTATTGACACCATTTTAGCTATCTTATACCAGGGGGGACGTGGAGTGCTTATCATGGAATACAACTTTTATATTTAAGAATTGAGAAGTAATTTCTGACTGCTTCCCGTTTATTAAAAATGAAGAATGTGCTTGTGTTCTGGGAGGGGTTTTAACCCCAAAACCCCTCCCGTGGCTGCGCCACTGGCCCCTAGCATATAATCAAGTGTTATTTATGTGGAAAGGTTAAGTACTACAATTTTAAGAGGAATGTTTCGAATCTGAAAACTAAAAGTTGTTTTTCCCTTTCATTCATAATTTCACTCGTATCTAAGAATAAAAAATGTCAGAGATAACATTAACAAAATTGAAATCTATGCCACGTTAGCATTGACTTTGTTTCTTAAATACAAGACAAGTTTGTTTTTCAAATCATATTTTTCAACCTCATGAATACAATACAAGAAACGAACAATTAAAACAAAACTTACTTCAGAAAGATTCCTTTCCTGTGAAATATATATTCTTCAAATTTTTGCTTTGCTTAATGGCGCTGATGGCAACGATATTTGAGCTAAATAGCAAAGTGATATTCTGATCATCGACTACAAAGATACAGAACGGACTTGCCAATCAATTGGTTGAAAATTCCCTGCTGGTGTGTATGGTAAATTAGTCTGGGAACACTATCAACTCAAAGGGAAAGTAGCATTTTATGGAAGGGATGGCTGTGTCAGTGGTGCACGTCTCTTTTTACTGGTACGAAAGAGAAAGACAACCCCTTCAAAAACGCCTTTCCCTCCCTTACCGACGAAGCAATTGACAAGAGAGCAGCATGGACAAAGCATATGGCCTAGGGCCCAGAATCAGAAATCGGACCCCCAAACATTGTTTCGCTTCGCAACTAATTGAGTGTCTTGTCTGACATTAGCAACAGCAATTACGGCACAATTAACGTAAAACAAAAATACCTACAACCTCCACGTACTTTTCAGATTCCCAAGAAAAAAAAAACTTAAGTTTGCAAAATACTTTTGTATACAAGTATGTCCCTAATGAAAATTGCGTTTTCGACATTCGAATCGAAATGCCGCCCTTAAAATTTGCCACCCCGGACAAGGGTCCGGTTTGTCCGGCGCTAGAGCCACCCCCTGTTTACACTCTTAGTCAAATACATCTTTTGGGGGGATATATAGCCACAAACGTGTCTTTAAAATTGTATGTACCGAATGATTTAAAATTGTACAGACTTTCGTAGTTAGTATTTATTTTTCCAATAGCAATGAAAAGTAGAAATATTTTTTTTACTTCGACAACATTTAGTTTTTCTGAAAGGGCGCTATATTTCAATGCATCTTCTGAACAGTCTACTAATTCTGAACTCTTAATATCTTTTTGACTTTTGGGCGCAAATGTTTCAAGTTCGTTATTTTTCAATGGCGATTACTTCCCCAAATGCAATGTGGGGCACTTGAGGACCATATAGAAAGTTACATTTCATACTTTTTCACTAACATTCTTTCCCGCTTCAAACTTTTTAAATCGTAACTTTGCATCTTGTTTTGATCATTTTTGAAATTCGAAGTTTCATTTAAAACAAATGAACTTTGGCGAAAATAAAGATCCCTCAGATTGAACGGGAGCACGCTGCACATTTTAAAAGCCGTGTGAAAACCATAAAATTACTTTTTTTTTTAAGCATACACTAAAAAAGGATACATGATCATAGAAGGCTCTTCAGTGTTTTGTCGGCAGATTAATTTCAACGAATTTCACTTAATTGCCGATTTTTTACATTGAATTTAAAATTTAAATCAAGGAATAGTCCTTTAGATTGTAGAAATTTTAATTCCCATTTCCTAAACAAAAAAAAAACTTAGAGGTTAGGTCGACGATGTAGAAGAGTAATTAAATTCGACTATGAAGTATCATGCTATTTTGAAACAGAACTATTTAAAGAACCTACGCAATGAGTTCGTCCCGAACATGTGAGCAAAGTATTAAATTCAACAATGATTGCCGTTAATTTCTCTAAAAAAATACTTTCACATGAAAGATCACAGAAAGCTTTTGCGTCAAGTCTTGAAACTCAAACCCAATTTCTTTTTGAACTAAATTGCCATTAAGTTCTTTATAATGCTCGGCAAACAAGGTTACCAGACCCTTAAAGATTTCATAAAGCAACTTCATGACTTACATGTTAGTTTAATAAGTCCTAATAGAAGAGGAAAAATTCATTTCCATTAGCTCACTTTTAGTACCAGATTTCTTGAAAATAAACTTCATTTTAAGTTAAATTCTGCTGAATCATTCCCGTAAAACAAATAGAATGAGAAACTAGTGTCCCTGAAAAAAACTCAGCTTTGTTAAGTATTTAAGTAAAATTTTTTTAAATAAAATTTTAAATGCAGAACTTTAAACAAGGAATTTCTTAATAAATTCATTGCAACCTCAACATTAAATATCACGAACGGTAAAATATTCCAATTAAACCCATATTAATCAATCAATAATATATCAAATGATAAAAAAATTAATCTTAAAATTAAACAAAAGCTATCAAACGCTCCAAAATATTATTTCCTTACTATTCATTATAGCTTCATGCAATCACTACAACACAAATTAATTAGAGCAATAAAAATCATGCTTACTTTTTAGTCTCGCTAAGCAAAACTCCCGAACACCACGCAACGAAGATTCAACAGCACAGCTACTATCGACTGCCAGTTCAACCTTAAATTTTCAATGGGTGAGAGTTTAAAAGTTGAGTTGTGATGCTTATCATGTAAATCAGAAGCAATGGAAAGAATGGATAAAGCTCCCCCTCGTGGAAAGTGATAAAAAGTAGTAACTTAGTTAAGACATCAAATTGAAAGTTTAATTTTTGTCAATAACTAAGAAATTTCATTTGAGATAATTCCCATCTTGAACATTTCCTAAATGCATACAGTTCTCATAAAAACATTCTAAAAATGAAATGTTTAACACAAATAATTTTATTTTCTTGATATTTGTACCGAAATAAACAATGATGAAAAAAAAAAAAAAAAAAAATCAACAGTAGTTGCTGATAAACTACAAGGCCGCTGATTTCAGGGAAATTACATAAAAATTCTATCGCGTAATACTTCCTCAAATTAAACTTTTTGATTTCCATAGCATTCAATTGATTGTGTTGTTATAATTAAGGAAGTGGATGAGCAAGTCATCATTGCAGTTAAAATCCGTAGATTTTTATGTGTCTGATTCGAGGAAAAAAAACAGGAAAAAAAAATCTTTCTAATGAATGGGGCTGCATTAGAGGTCCTAGTTTTCCCTAGTGCTCCCCCGATACGGTATCCAGTAATTCATGTGCCACCATTAGGAAACGGCTGTCAATGGCAGAAAATTTTGATAACTAGTTTCCCACCAGATGAGGGGCACCTGGGGGCTTATTACGAGCTCTTCGGCTTCGACTTCGGGAAGCTAGAAATCTCACCTTTCTCATTCCGAACGAAGTCGTTAGGCGTATTACGAACTGCAAGTGAGAAGCATACTCACAGTGGGAAAGACTTGCCGTTCGGGAAAAAAATATGACGTCGTTTTGTAGGCGTGGTGTTAGATGAACCAATAAGAGATTGCAGCGTGAAAATTTGAAATGGTTTTGTTTCTATGCGTTCTCGTTTCATATGGATTTTGTGAATTTTACTAGTGGCTTTGTTTTTTGTTTGTTTGTTTGTTTTTTTTTTCAACACATGTTAAACATTTTTTTATAACTAATGAAATTTCAAAAATTAGAGACACAGAATTTCCGGAAATTTTGCGGCGGTGGGAAAAAAAAAACTTTTGAATTAAAATGGAAAAAATTGACTTTTTTTTAATTTAAAATGTATTAATTGATATATTTTATCAGAAAGCGTTTAAAATTTTCAATATTTGAAGGTGTATGCAATCCATGGTATTTTTTTCTTTCAAAAAGATATATTCATAAAACTTTTGCTATTAAACTAAATTCGCCACTAGCTTTCTTTGTTCTAAGTATCAGAGATTTTCCAAATTACAGTGTAACAAAAAAAAAAAAAAAAAAAAAAAATCAAAATGCTTCTGACATAATTCTCGCTGCTTGTAAAATGAGCCCCGGAATTCAAATATGACCACCGTTTTCTCCCTACATGTCCCATTTTTTTAGAAATGGTGCCCCCCCTCTCCCCATTCCCCCCCCCCCCCCCCCCCCCCCCCCGTTTTCTACAGTTTAATAGCCATTATTTTTATTTGGAGGGAAAGGAAGCATAAAAATAGCCATTTATACTCTTCTGAAGGTCTAGAGAGGTGCAAGGTTCCAAAGTATGAACATTTAGACTAAGTCAAGAGACTCACAGTGGTACTCCCCCTAAAATATTTTGAAAATCATCAGAACCCATATTTTTTGTATAGGGTTTTTTTTTTTTTACAATTTTTTCACTTATTTTGCGATCTAAAGCTAGAGTGTAGAGCTTACTCCTGTAAGCTCCATGTCCGAAAACATTTTTACGAATTCAAAAAATTAAACAAAAAGAAAAAAAAAAGAAGCATCGCATTTTTTTCAGAGTCGCATCGAAGATCTTCAGTAAATAACCTTCCTGTATTATTCAACTTACATTCCCAGAGATAAGTATGATTAAAAATGAACTTAGGATATGCTTATAAAGTTGCATTAATGTATAGGGATTTATTTAGTAAAATATCTCTCATGATTTAATTTACTTCATGTGAAAGTTACGGCTTTGTTTTGAAATTTAATGAACAAGACTTTAAATTCATTTCATTTTAAATTTAGCGTACAGTAGTTTTAAAAAATGTCGAAACCACATTGATATCTACACTGAAATGTAATATATTTTGCAGTATGTTTCCGTATTCTGTTTCTGCTCGATGGAATAGCCAGTAATTTTGATGAATTTTCCCTCCCCTCTTGCATACACTGTTTGATTTTTTTTAAAAATAAAGATCGCTGATTTCCCTTTGCTAGGGCTTAATGTTTTCAATTTATTGTCCTTGTGACTAGCAGATAGCTAGTCACGGTGATTTAATATCATTGCGAAAATCAACCATCGGTTCGTCGTGTTACTGAACGTAAATAGCGAAATTCGGGACCCCATTCATTAATTTAACTTTTTTTTTTGCAGGCGATAAATCTTTTCGTAGCTTATAAATTCTTTTCTTCGTTTTATTTATTTAATTTTTTGACACGATGAATCTATCATTTGTGAGTATTTCTCCTGTAAATAGACTTCTATTATTTTTGTCTTTTGCAAACGTCATTTTCTAATTTGTTTTTCGATGGTTGTTGTCCCTATTCTAATTAAAGTTATTTTATTTACTTTAGAAATGTTATGCGTTTTTAATTACTCTTATTTTATAGACAAAAACATTTGTGCGTATTTTTATTATGCCTCGAAAGGTTTTTTTATTTTTATTTTTTTATTCCTATCCTATTTCAAATTTGATTACGAAAAATACAGTTTGACTGTCTGTAAATCAAGACTAATTCAAGTTATTTATTTATTCCTTTGTTTTCCATTCGGTAAGGAGAGAAGCATCCTTCTAGAGTTGAAGTAGTTTTCTTAAAACAAAATCTATTTTTCAAAAACAAAAAAGAAAAAAAAAAAAAAGAAAGGAAAAAAAAAGAAAAGAAGGAAAAACATGTTTTGGTCGATATCATGTTTGTGCTCTCTGTTAGGCGTTATGTAATTAAAGCACATTTGTTTTTAATATCGTATGAGGAAGAAAGAAACAGAACCGAATTGCACCAACAATCTTTCCTCACATAGTTAAAAATCATTAGGTTAAAAAAGAAATTTAGTGCAAAATTTATAATTATTTTCAAAGGTTGTCTATTTGTGAACAAATCGCATTAAAAAAACGAATTCTCAATTCGGAAGAAAATATTTTATGATCTGATTGTTGATAAAAAGAAAAAAAAACTGTCAACATTAATACTAAAAATTTTTTTTAAAAAGTTATTTGAGTTTTTGAAAAACATGCCAACGGTGGGATTCGAACCGTCGATCGCGTTAATACAACGCGCGTGCTTATACAACCGCGCCACACAAGAACACACGCTTTCCGCCCAAATACAAGTTAAACCCTTTGAATCATACACTACTCCAGCTATCTAAGATGTGTATGCATTAAATGAGCTGTAAGTTTACTAAAGCATTCAGTTTGCACGTCAGTTGATATTAAGTAAATGTAGAAAGTTATTTCCATTTTTATTGTTATGTTTTTGTGAATTCTTGAAGCTTAAAACTGAGAGCATATATATTCGAATAACGTTGATGATTTTTGGCTGCAGGAATCAGTTGTTTTAGTTCAAGGGTTCTAAATGTTTTAAATCTTTTTCTTTCTTTCTTTTTTTTAATATTTAAGTTACTTTTACGGAAAAGTAGGGTAACATAAAAAGCAAAATTGTATGTAGTTCGACCTGGGGAATCCATTGGTTTAGTTACGTTAATAATGTTAGTTCTATAAACTATTTTCAGAGCGCTGTGTTTCATTTAATGTGTATAAAAAAAGTTGCTTTTTTAAAGGGTTCAACACGTAAGACTCTTCAGTTAGATGCAAAACGTTTTAATTGATTGCAATGGCAAAATACAAAAATCGTGCTAACACTAACATGTCCGCCATATTGAAAAAGTTCCATCTCACTGCATCTCACCACGATCTCACCACCTCTGAAGCGAATGAGTAAAAAACCCGAAAACGGGTTCTTTTTTCCCGATTCCGTACAGCTCGTAATAAGCCAACAGTGCACGCGTCGGGAAATCGCCTGTTTTTCCCGATTTCACTCCCTTCCGAAGAGCTGGTAATAGGCCCCCTGGTCTCTCACGATGCAAAATTTCACAAGGATTTTCCCAAGAGTATTCAAAGCCAAACGAATATTCAAGAGATTTTTTTACATGTCGCATAACCACACATGATTACTGATGACTTTCTGCATTTCCCGAAATCTCTCTTCTGGACACTTGGACAGTGGGTTCAGAACCTGGGCCAAAGTCGTATGAGGAAAACGCATTACCACCACGTCAACCAACCGACGAAAAAAAAAGTTTATGTGCTCGAAAAATTTCAAATGGCAGCCACCCCCAACTTCTTTTCATTTGGGCTTTTATTAGAGGTCTTAGGCTCTTGGCCTAGGTTGAAGCAAAATACTCGATTAGCTCATGGTACCTTTTCCTTATAGGTTAAGAAGGAGAAAAAGATTTCTTTCCACACTTTTTACGATAGTGGCTTGGTTAACTAGAAGTGTCTGTGGATTTAAGGAGATTTAAATATACAGTATGATGTGAACGAGTTGGAACGCATATTGTTGCCCCTTGGCAAATAGCGAGTCACGTGACCCTTTGCTTAATGTTTTTTTTTTGTTTGCTGGTGAAACATTTATTCACTTTTTTGCAGCTTATTTTTTTCTTCCCCTGTTTTACTATTAGCTTCTATTTATGCAGACGATAAATCCTAAAAGCATCTTATCGTTGATTCACAAACGTTATTTAATACCATTTTGTTGCAGTTTAAATGAAATTATTTTACCGTATTTCAAGTAAACAAAAGCTGTGGTTCCTTTTGTCTCTTATTTGTTTCTTCCAGAAGTTTATTGAAAACTTCGGTTTAACATTATCTCTTCTTTTAGTTTTCCAGGTTTTAGTACTATCAACGAACTTTTGAAATTGAATAAAAATAAATGAGATTGTAAAAAGATTTTCTTCGACTACTTTCTTTAAATCTGCAGCTTCGTATTTTACCCACTCAAATTTTAGTTCTTTCTTATCCCATCTTGTAATCTGCCCTACAGTTGGGGCAAATCTAACCAGGCAGCATTGTGAAGACTAAACAGATCCTAATTACAACATTATTTCGACGCTGCCAGGTTAGGTTTGCTCTAAGCAATTCAGGTCTTTTGTGACAGGAACTTTAGATTTACTGTCATACAATTTAAGAATTCCACTTATTGTAGGCGTAGCATTCAATAATTATTAAAATCAAGTATAAGAAAATAATTTTTGGCTATGAATTTAGTATTTCAGTTCTTCTCAGGAAATAAATCTTAGTAAAATGTAATTTCATTTAACACTAAAGCCCCCCCCCCCCAATAGTATTTTTTACCCTTTATGAATTCTAAGTTGTCATTGTGTTTTCATTTCAGGGTTGACATTCATGAGGCGGATGGAGATTGAACATCACATTACTTCGATGCGGTAAATGATTGACAATCAGTATGATGGGAAAGGGATATTGAAAACTGATCTTCAAATAATTTGGGAGTGAATTAAACGAACCAAAACGTTAACAAGCGTATTAAAACGGACTTTACCCTAAAAAATGGACTTAGGAGGGAAAAGAGGACAATTTGGGAACTCTATTTTTGCTTATTAAAGCATCACTCTGTAACAACTCTTACTATATTTACTGTTAATATCAGTGCTTTACGTTTCTTATTACTTAAAATAATGAGTTTGATACACTCTAGTTATTTACTTGATTCAGTAATGTATCTAAAAATGGCAGTCAAATTTAAACGAAAATCAGGTTTTTTTCACTCATAACTTTATACAAATAAATTGCGTTAAATGAAGGTACAAGACTTGAATCGATTCAAAAAGAAAAAAAATAAAATAAAATAAAATAAATAAAAAAATAAAGACACACATACACATATCGGGTTATACATGGAAAAGACGCAGAACAACAAACGCTCCTCTTATTGAAATCGGTTTAAAACCAAAAATTCCATATTACATGGTTATTGCCTTCATGGGAGTGCATGAAGTTTATCAAAATTATATTCGGTAAGCTACTTTTGATCAAAGGTTTCAAAGAACCAGTAGTAGTTAAACTAATAAAAGCTATAGTTCTTAGTTGCCTTTAAGTTTGATCAGAAGGAATTCAAAAGAGTTTGTTTTTCATACAAATACGCAAACTTTTGAAACATGGTATTCATGTTTAATTCCCCTGTTATGTGCTTAAAATTCTTGAAATGTTTATTGAAAATCAATGTTTTTCTGTGCTTTTGATAATAGTAAAAATAAGAAATTTTGAAAGTTTACTTATGCTTATGATTCTTTATTTTCAATATTTAACATTGAAATACGTCTGTTCCTATGCAGAATTTAACAGATTACGTTCGTGTCTTTATTGTTAAAATTATAATGGGTACCTATTAATTGCTTTTGCTTCCCCCACTAGCAGAACAGAGAGAAACTTGTTTGCAAAAAACTATTTGAAAAAAAAGGGGAGGGGAAAGTTATTTTTCTGTGCGGTCCTATGGTCATGTGAAAACTAACAAGAGATGTTGACACCTACTTTCATGGGGGAAGCCACATCTGCTCCAAAATCTGTGGTGAAACTATGAGAAGACGAGTACAGTACAGTTTAATTTTATTCAATTAGTTTGAAAAATGTTCTATATCACCAAAATAAAATGTTATAACCAATCACGGATAAATACTTCTGCGATGCTGCAATACAGTGTTGTATCACATGTTTCTGGTATAAGACTATGAGTACATTTCGTCGCCTCAGAGCAACTGTAGGATATCTTAGTTTATTCCTGGGATTTAATGTCTTAGTGTTGCTCTGAGGCTACGATTTGTTTTCCTGAATAGTCATGAATAAAGATTCAAAAATATGAATCCAACACCTGAGGAACTGCTTTTGTTTTCAGTAGAAAAGATAAATAAATTAAATTAAAACATGACATAATCATGTATGAATAAGTAAGTAATAAAAGTTTGTAACTTTTGTAGATCACTTACAAGTGCCACTTTAATCTCTAATAACTTTAGCGGAAATCTCTCATGCAATGTAAGGATTTATAAAATAATAATAATAATATAAATGGGATGCCTAGTCATACTTTTCTGACGTGACAAGAAAACTTTTATAGATGTGATTGAAAAACTATGGTTTGCAGTTAATATTATGTACTTAATATTTTATTCATAATTCTTTAAATAAATTAAAATGTGCTTCCAAATAATTAAGGAAAATGTAAACATTCATGATGAAAAACATTTTATTATATATCTGTAGATGCAATGACCAACTTCAACAAAATACATAGTTGAAATGCAACATATGTCAGTGATAATGTATCACTTTAATGTCAAACAATGCTATCTACAAAAATACTGCATTTCGACACTGTACTTTAAGTACTTGAAAATTAAGTACTGGTTAACATCAAATAGTTGGAGTTGAAATGCAAGCTACATAGTATTCAAGTTTTAGAAATGTCAATCAAAAGTACTATGTCCTCCTGCATATGTAGCTAGAGTTGTTTAACATTTAAATGATAAATGAAGAAAAACGGAGCTTCACACTCTATTTGAAATGATAACATATACAGTGTACAAAATAGGTAAAAATGTCCATGTGATAATCAATAGTATAAACATTCATTTTCAGGTACAATCACGGTTAGAGCACGTATTTCAAATATACACAATCCAGTTTCACTAAGAAAAATGGCAGTATGTAAACATAGAGAGACAAGAATTTGAAGAACATTACAAAACAGTTTCGTAAATTCAAAGAGTGAAAAATAAAAAGGCATTAAAATCAGTTATTACATGAAACATGAAATTCTAATTCAAGTCTTGCGAGATATATTCAAAACAATGACAAGTATGATAAAAAAAAAATATGGCACATGAAAAGACATCAGGCACTTTCTTTCTATATTTAATTCACACAACATAAATAAAAGAAAACTGATAGGCATGAAAGAGCTTAACTACTAATGCTAGAGAATGATACTATAAAAGAAGAACAACTTAAGCTTCTTTTAAAATGTTCTGTAATATTTACACTTTCAAATCAAGTTTTAGTAAGGGCACTTGTGCTAGTTAAATTTCAAAATTTACGAAAATTATCAAATTTTACTGCTAAAAATTAAATTTTGGAAAAAATAAAAACAAGAAATATGCAAATTAGAAACAAATTAACTGAACCAAAATAATAAAACATGAAGAGCTAAAACTCTTAAAAACATACTTCCAATAAGCAAAACTGCACCACTTTAAATTCAGTATGAATTAAATCAAACCAAATGATTCATAGCTCACACAGTGAATCATTTCCACTCTTGTACAATTAATAAAATAGATGTACAACAATCTTTTGATTTTCATCAAATCTAGCTATTTGATTGTTATTGAAATAACTAAAATAAAGTTTTAGCAAGTACATGATGTTCAAAATCTTCTATGTTCCATCTTCCATATTGCTTTTCTCCCTTGATAGTTTCAATGTTTGGTGAACAGACAAGAGAATGAGTTTCTTTTTCATTGTAAAACAACTTTTGTTATGAAGTGTGGCAATTCTGAAAATTGTTTGGTATCAGTAAGAGACATGTTGTTATTCTAATAGAGGAGCTTGCTGCATGCTCCGGTCAAGCGGTTAGCTCATTGGGGGTTCAGGTCAAGAGGGCATAAGTTCAAAACTGACGGTAAGTTTTGAGTGACCAAAGCAACCCTTAATAAAAACTTGGCATTTTTTCCTTAAATAAGTGGTCAAAGTAACAAGGCTTTGTTACTTAACTTAGGCCACTTACAATTAAATTTGAAAATACATTTTCTTTTGAATATCCATAATTTTTACTGACGAACAGATTTCTATCGATTTTGTTGAGCAATCTATTATTTTTGGCAGGAGAAATATGCATATGACTTAAAATCATTAAGAAAAATTTGGGGTGTTGATAATCTGTTGGTGACAAAACACCAACCTTTGCAAAACCTAGAGTGAAAACCTGTCTGTATTTAGTGATATAGTGTGTGATATAATACTAGTTAAGATTTTGAATAGATAAATATAATAATTAAATAAGTCTACATTTTGTATTTATTAAAGTTGAAATATAGCTAACAACAGTGGCATATTTGTAAGAATTAAATATGCTGAAATAAATTCTACCACTGCAGTTTTCAAATAGCACCTTAATATTTCTTATGAAGGTTTAAGGGTTCAACTTGTTGCTTGACTTGTTAATGTATCTTTATGTAAGGTATATTTATAAGATAACAAAGCCTTAAGCTTCAAAAACTGTTGTAACATATGTGCATGTTTAATATATCTGAAAGTAAATTTTCATTTTAAATATTTGTTTAAGTATTGTACATGCAAAAAAATGAAGCATGTTCATATTTTTATGGAGTTAAATAAATGAAACAGAAATCAATTAGTGGATTATAAACACAGTACTAATACAGTACTAAACACAATACTTAGGGTCAAACAGTTGCTAAGTACATTGCCACTTGCAATAAGAACCATTTGCTGAACGAACATAAATGTATTCTGACTAAATCAACTAATTGATTCGAAACATTTTCCACAAAAATAAGATAAATTCATTTGTGCAAGTGCTATTTACTAAAACAAAACCTCAAAAATCATCAAAACTTTATAAAACATTTTTACAGTATGATCCTTAGTTCTGTTTTTAATGGATTGTATTCAGAAAACAACACTATGCAGAATCTTTTAAAAACTTATGACAGAATCTTGCTGATGCTGCATGCAGTCAACCCAATTGTGGGGTCCAGGGGTGTGCCAGTGCTCGAGTACCTTCCAAAACATTTGTCACAGTTTTAGGCACCTTCACCAGAAGTAAGCAAAGAAAAATGGGAAAAAAATCACTAAAGCTGGATAAAAATTGATTTTTTTCCCGACTTAATTACAAAACAAAATAGATCTATTTTTCATCGAGTTCAGAGAAAGGTTACAAATTGTGGTTTGTGCAAGAGGGATAAAAATATGTAAATGAAAAATGATTGATTTGGTGTTTGTTTCGCTTTTAGTCACCCAATGGCATTATGTATTTTCTCCCATCAGCTAAAGTAAAAATTATGTCTAGATTAAAGGTTTTTTACAGATAGAAATTTACTGGAAATGGTGTCACCATTTGAATTGAACTATGGTGGCAAAACGACATGAAGTTATTTAAAAATAGCTAATAAAACTCTGAGAAAACTCTAATGTAATAATAAAAATAAATTAATTGATCAATAAAAATATTTTATCTTTATCAGTACATTAAAATAAAATGCTGTAGAATTCCAACTATCCAAACCATTGATTATGCAAATCATTTTCAGAATTTCAGAAAAAAAAGGACGAAAATATACAGTCATTAAAAATAATGATTGTATCTAAGCACTCTATTATCATTCCCTCCTTGAACTTATAATATTCAAACAGCTTACTTTGACTGAGATGTTCAATAAGCAATGCTATTATTTACTGTGCTACAGTACATACTGTTTCAATGTACAGCACTTGTAAGTATGCTTAGCTTGAAAAGTGTTACCTATTGGATTGATTAAAAGTTCATTTTCTTAAAAAAAGTTTTGTTCTCCCAATTTCATACATTAGTTGATTAAAATAGAAACCCCATTTTTGGAAAAATTCAATTATCAGAATGTGGTCTGGTGCCAATTGATTGGAATAATTGGACTTCTATGGTATAAGCAATGAATGCAAACTATTAATAGATATGTTTTGAGTAGGAAAAATGATGGTATAATTCCTTTGCTTTCTCTGAAGTTATGTATTGGATGAACTAAAGACTACTATCATTCCTAAAAATTGTGCAGACTTCAATTTTCAAACATATAGTGAAAAATAAATTATTTACTTAGCATTCTCCTTTTTAACCACCTTGCAGTTCTTGACGAGATATCTCGGCAGTTTAACATATAATTCTGGGACTGTCCAACCGCAAGGTGGTTTTAAATTACATTAAAGAGTCGAAAATGATCACACAACAGAAATTCTTTAATTTGCACATGGTTTAAAATTCTAACTCATTTACTGTACATTTGTTCTTTTTAAGTATTTTCCTTTTAGAGAAACATGTTTAGAAGGATACTATGCTTTTAAGGACTATTTAAAACACCCAATTTTTGAAGATACTCGTTTAATTCCCTAGACATGCTTATTCTTATCCCAAAATACTATTTTTTAAAATTATTTGACTGAGGCAATTCATTTTCAAGCAACTCTAGGCCTTTTAGGAGAGACAAAATAGCAAGGCATCACATGAAACGTCTATTAGATAATACATTTTTGCATTTTAGTTTAGTCGTTATCTTGACTTCTGCAGCTGAATTGCACCTTTTCTTCTACAGGTTTACATATGTGTTACCATGAAAAACAAAAATTTCAGAACTATTTAGAGGAGGTACCTCACATTTTTTCTTTTTGCAATAGAAGAATGTATGTTTCAGCAATGGAATAAATACATTACCTCCATTTCTGAAATGTATAGGCTTTACTAAAAAGGAACAAATGACAAAACTTTGAATGAATATTAGGTCATTCAGAAAACTTCTCAGAGTTACTGTTACTAGAAGTCACTGTTTTACTAACTGATTTTTCTTAATGTACAAGATAGCTTTTTTTTCCCTTTTGTTCCTAATTTTGTTTATATTGTTTTATACTACATTTTATGAATATTTTGTTTCCATCTTTCACAGTAAAAAAAAAAAAAATATAAACAGGAATGTGCCAGCTGAAACCCACTTTTGGAGCAATCTCAGGCACAGGAAAATAGTGACTTTGGAGCAGCTTGGCTCAGGAAAATAGTGAACTAGGAGCAGTTTAGCTCACCAAAAAGTTTGTTTTGTAGAAACGTAGAGCACGAAAATAGTTAACTGGAATGGCAAAAAGTATGTTTTGAAGTAAGGAACTACTACACACACACATTATATCAGGGATGTGCTAACCAAAACTCGCTTTTGGAGCAACCTTGGAAGCAGGAAAATGGTGAGTTTGGAGCAACTTGGAGCAGTAAAACAGCGAATTTGGAGCAGCTTGGAGCAGTAAAATTGCAAATTTGGAGCAGCTTGCAGCAGCAAAAATTTTAATTTTGCATCAATTTGAAGCAACTATGTATATTTCAGGGCTAGAAAAATCTTTAAAATTTGACATGCTCCGCCACACATGTTTGTCTAAAAAATACATAACCGGAATAAAATTTTTACATGCTCAGTTTTTTTTTACTGTATTATAACAAAAATATTTGAATTTGTCACATAGCATTAATCAGACAAAAACTAATTTGAAAGTTTAAAATCTGAATCAAGAATTATTTCAATATAAAACATAAAAAAAGTTTAACTAAATAGTACATAATAAGCCATCATTAAAATTACCAACACTTAATTAAAAAATTATAATAATTGCATGCCTAGCCGGGCATGTAAGGGTAAAATATTCATTACTGATCAGAATTCTTACATGCCCCTGGCACATCGGACAGTATAATTTTCGAACCCTGATATATTTCACACAAAAACATCTGTGACATGTACATCACTGCTTTAGTGCACATTTAAGTTATAGTGCTTTGATACATATTTTAAAAATATGTTTGCTTTTATACTCATAAATACATGTAAACGACATAAGATATATTCATATGTATGGGTCATTCTTCAAAAAGTTTCTTTCAAACGCCTTTTACAGTTAGAGCCCAATTAAACTCTTAAATTAGAGGAAGCTTGATCTCATTTTGGGGCTCCCCACATTTTGTTTGAGGAAAATTTTCTAAGCATTCTACGCACATTGATACAACACTGACTAATGCTAAATGGCCCAGTAGAATTCAGATTTACGTTAATTCCACCTTATCGACTTTCAGAACTTTTGATTGTTACATACGTTGCATTTAAATTCCCAGCAAACAAGGGCAAAACATGTTGAATTATATTTGACACTTTAAAAAAAAAATTAAATGTCATAAAAAGTGCATTGTAAGAGTTAAATCAAATCCCACATTTGAAAATCTTGCTCATGGCCTCATTTTATATAATTATTTAAATCTTTTTTTAAAAAAATGCAGTTAAAAGCATAAACTATAGAATCGTTAAGCAGTTTTACAGCAATATTTGGGCCCCCTAAAAATTCTGAGGGGAAGCTCAAGTTTCCCAAGCTTTTTGGGTAATCAGGCCCGGTTTACAGTAAAAACTTTAAGAAACAATTCATTTAACAATGATTTTTAATTTCATCAAAAATATACCTATTTAAACCTGCCAACAGTTTTTTAATAATACTCTTTATTTAAGTATATTTTTGGTTCACAACATGTGAATTCTCACCTCCATGGCATGTTGCACACCTTGTGCAACTGTTTATGTTGCTTAATAACTTGTTTAACTAAAAGTATATACTTATTTATTGATTATTCCTTTCACAAGTGTCTCAAATACTTATTGTTTAAGTATATTTAATTTTTTAATATTGTGTTTCAGTTCGTTTTAGTAGGACAAGAAGTCATGTCACACAATAAATTCTCACCTCGGGTACCTAAACACAAAATGCCATTCCTCATTAACACGTGGCAGTAATGCCATCACATTTTATTTTCCATGATACAAGGGAGCCCCCTTGTTTATTTTCAGCCATAGTTGAAGTTGTGAGATTTTTGTTGAAAAACAAGAAGTTAGATTTTGTTGGAAAAACTTAGTGTGGTTATTCTGACTTCTCACCTCCGTGAACTTGAATTTCAGGGATGTAAATTAATGTAAAAAAAGAAGTGAACATGTTTTCATATGCTTAACATGTGAGGATTGTAGCAACGAAGAAATTTTTTCCCCCTGAAAAATGTATCTATTAGCCTATATTAATGGAAAATTCTTTACCTCCGTGACAGACCTTATTAATGTCATTATTTCTGAGGTGAAAATAAAGGATGGAGGGGAAATACATCAATAATAGGCGTCTACCCAAATTATAAATTGCCAGTACATCCTCAAATTACTAAATACTAGTTTTTAACATACATTTGAAAGTAATAATTGAGTCGTACTTCAATTAAGAGAGCTTAATATTATATTCCCACTAATCATTAAAATAGCTGATTGTTTGCACAATAAACAAAATTACTACTTTGATATTAAATTATCCTCTATTTTTAAATATTGAATGTTTTTTCTCTTTTTTTTTTATTTCCGTGAACAAGGCGTTTTTTATTTTTTTTATTTATGATTAAAATAATTGGAACGTAGCTGGACCATTGTTTATGTTTACTTCTAGTAGGTAACACTTTCATGTAAGAATGAAAAGAAAAAGAAAACAAAAGGTTTCAAAATTGAAAAATATTTGGTTTCAAAAGTTACATTTCTTGGAGAATGATCCACATACATGTAACTCAAAAACATATTCAAAAAAGTTTTTAAAAAAAAGCAAAAAAGAATGGTTAAATTTAAAAATTTTACTTTAACAATTTACAAGTGAGTTTAAAGAGATATTAATTAATCTTTTTCCTTATTTTGGTATGTGTAAGTTATTTAGTTTGATCTTATTACTCTTATTATTATTATTATTTTGGCATATACTAAACTACTTGATGAACAAATCTGAAGATCAAGCAAAGGCAACATTAATACTATTTATTTTTAACTGATTGATATTTAATCGCAAAATTAATAATGAAATTACGATGAAAAAAATGTGAAATCATTTTGAGAAATGATGTGATAAGTAAAGGAATTTCAAAATACACGTGAAAAAAATATGAAAAACATGAGAAAAGAAAAAAATAAATAAAAATTGTAAGACAGACTAAGAATATGAAGAAAGTGCTTGAGTTTGAGAAACTTTAAATGTTTGTATATTCATTACCAGAGCATTAGAATTCCCAATTTTTGCTATCTTAAGTGTTGCCAACCAAAATTAAAGATCAATTTTCTGTCTTAAAACAGAAAGAAACTAAAGATTAAAAACTGGTGAACAATATTAATTTTTACAATTGGTTTTGGCTTAAATCAATGGATGCAACTGGATTGATATTTTCGAGTGAGTGTGACAAGAAGATGAACTGAAAAGTCCTCATATTCAGAAAACAAAAGATAAGAAAGGTTGAAAACAATGATCAACACATAATTTTTCAAGTCAAAGGAACATAATAACATAAAAAATTAAAACGACCGAGTTCTTCAAAAGGGGATGCAATCGGATTTTAAAATGCGCAAAAAATCGGGACCAAGTCAAAAAATCGTAAAAACAAGCTCCAAATGCATAAACTTGATGGTATGTTTCAAAAACTGCCAAATATACCAAAGGAACTGCAATATTAAATTCAAAATTGAACTTTTGGCGCAAGTTTGTCCAATTTTGGCGCAGAAAAGTCCTTTTGGCGGACTTTTTGATCAGTTTGGCACAGGATCGGTGATTGGTGCAGCTGGCAGATCCCTGTATAAAATAGGATTTTGTCCCATAAAAATTTATGTTTCATACAACTATTACAATAAGCACTATAAATGATAGTTCAAAATAAATATAAACATTCCAAGTTCTTTTCACTTACAAATGTTTGATGTACGAGTCTTTCTTAATGCGACACACATCTAACCTGTATTCTAGTTTGTTCCATACATTTTGGAGTGTTTCACTGTCAATTTCTTGTAATGTTACACATATAGGATCTTTCAGTTCTTGCAATGTTATAGGCAATGGTAGTGAAAAAGTCTTTGACAAAACCCCATTAA
Organism: Uloborus diversus; assembly: GCF_026930045.1. NCBI lineage: Eukaryota > Metazoa > Arthropoda > Arachnida > Araneae > Uloboridae > Uloborus > Uloborus diversus. The sequence continues at coordinate 56,918,311 of NC_072733.1, forward strand.
AAAAATCACATGGGGTTAGGTCTTGGAATCTGGCTGGGGAACACATAAAGGGTAAATCATAATCACCTGCACAGCCAATCCAGCATTGTGAAACATGCACCTTTAACTACTCACATACCTTGAAAAAACTTGGAATATTTATCTTTATTTTTATGTATCATTTGTATTGGTAAGTGTAATAGTTTATGAAATATTAAATTTTAAAACCGGGATATTCTTTTACGTTAACTTTGTGTTTATACCTCACTTTCTAACATTCAAAAACTTATACATAACTTTATATACCCAAAGTAGTTACGTTGATCAAATTAAAAATAACGTTTCTAACAAGCAAAAAAAAAAAAAAATGTTAACATTGAACAAGAAAAGAAAAAGCAACACCTGTAGGTAGTTTGCACAAAGTGATATCTTGAAGTGTGTTTGGATGGCTCAATGAGCACACCCCATAATGTTATTACATTATGTGTGTTGCTAGTTGTGTAAATATCTACCAATATTTAAAAATAACAAAAACTTAGCTTTAAAATCTACATAAACTATTTACAGAAAACATTGAAACAGATAAGAAACAGACTCTTTTAGTAATAAATCACCAAACATTCAAAAATCATGTCAGATAAAAAAAAAAGGAAAAAAAAATCAACAACAAAACTAAATTTAGATTGAAGACTATAAAAAGTTGAGCAATATATTTAACTGATGATTTTAGTACAAAAATAGTCAAGTTTTGACCAGTTAAGAATATCAACAGCTATGTGTAGTCTATATATTTTGCAATTTTCAAACATACAAAAATACTCTGAACTTCTTTAGAAATTAAACAATACAATATTGATGTTGTTTATAAGAAAAGAAAAAAAAAGAAAGAAAGAAAAAATGTACATATCAAACCAAAGTCTTTTGATCTGGCATGAATGAAAATTCCTAGTACATTTAAGACTTGGTAATTCAGTAGAAGGGGAGAAAATATAGATGTAAAGCATTAAAACTATACCAACGTTTGCTTAAGTACAGAATAAGTAATTTGGAATTATGAATTGGCTTCAACAATTTCATTTGACACAAAAAAGAATTGCTTAAAAAGGATCAAAATTCTAAAATAATAATTAAAAAAAAACAATAACATTTAATAAATAAAACAATAACAAATTGAAAAAAAATATAAGACTTCTAACAGTGGCTGACTATCATATTTACCACCCTTATGAATGAGGGGATCTGTATCTAATTTACATCAAATTGAAGAGCATTATGATTAAATTTAAGAATGATTCATTTTTATAACAAATCTGGACATGTTAGACATATATCTCTCCCAGATTTCCAATAAGTGAGAGTCACTGAAATAAAAATAAATGTATATAAATATAAATATATATATATATATATATATATATATATATATATATATATATATATATATATATATATATATATATATATATATATATATGTAAATATCTATATGAGTACATAAATCTAATTATTAGTTAAAAAAAATAATTTCCAGAAAAAAAATGAAACAAGACAATTTGTAAGAATCTAAATTTCATCCAGATCTCATTTTGTGCTGCTTCTTTACCTTCACCATTCAACTTAAGTCATCAAAATTAAGCACATGCACACTTACATATGCTTCAGTGATGTGATTATTTCCATGAATAAGCATTGCATACACTTGAACAAATATATGAACCGTATTTGATAATGTATGGTGCAAGGAGGGCTAGAGAATGCACAAAATTGCTATTGTGCATTGTAACATTATAACTTGTTATTAAAAGTAATTATCAACTCATTATTTTAACAATTTGTAACTACTTCTATAAACAAATTCATGGGAAAATTAGACACTACAGTTGAACTCTGTTGATATAAAAGACCAAAAATTCAAGAATTTGTTCGTATTAACCGTTATTTGTAACTACTGTGAATAAGTAAAATAGGGGAAAATAAAAATTCATATGTAAATTTAAAACAGAATTGCTTTGCAACTGATTGGCAATGTCTATCTATTCACGAATTGATAGCGCTTTTCTTCTTATGCTCGCCAACTTTAGCTTATAATAGCTACCAAAAAAAGTAACATTCAGTTTATAAGAAACGTTGGACTGCCAAGCAGAATAGATACTACAGAATTTCTTTCTTGCTCGAACCAGAAAAAAATAAGCTTATTTACATCATGAAATAACTTGCTTTATCAATATTCTAGGAGAGACTAAATAGAAGGGTCGTCAATAGTGGGAAAGTAATTTTTATTGTGTAAAATTGCATTTAGCAATAACTGAAGAACCAATTCGAAGAAAACTGATAATGGGGGGGGGGGACAGGTGGTAAGACCAAAATGAAAAGATAGATGGTTTTATTCCCAAGCAGACTGATCCGTCCAAATGTAAGCAGGTGTAATGAGCTTTAACTCTTTCAGAATAGCAGAGGCCTTGGCTACCCACAATAGCTCAATGCAGTCGAGAATATTTTCCACCCCCTAGAGAGCAAACAAGTATGAACTTGGGGTGTGTGTTCAAGATTAAGAGATAGGTGACATAAAGAACAATTGGGGGATAATGCCGGCATTGACAGAAGTTTTATTTTCACTTGAAATTTTCAGTACCACAAAGAAAAAGAAGAACAGCTGTCACTACTTGATGACTAAAAGAAAAGGGTTGGAAGTTACTCACACGGTTAAGGAATACATGGAGAGCTTTCAATAGTGACACAAAATTGCTGAAAAAGAAAACTGAAGCACTCAATTGCGATTTTTTCCCAGGAAGAGGTCAGAAGTTTTGTTCGTCCTAACCAAAACTTTCATTTTGATCTACGTAATATCCGTGACATGTTTAATGTGATTAAATCGTAAACCAAACTTAAGTAACAAAGTATTCGTTTTTTGCCATGATTTTGTATTAACCGCGGTCGTATTAACAGAGTTCAACTGTATTTCTTTCAATTTCAAATCCTATCAAATTTTTAAAAACGTATTCAATTGCACAAAAAGTGATTGAACTACTTCCATTCCTGATTAGAAAGCATGAAACAAACAAAATATTTCACGAACAGTCAACATAAACCTACTAACATTAAAAAAAATAAACTAAGATAGTAGAATTGTTTAAAACATAGTGTTCATACACACTTCTTTAAATCAAAATCAAGGATATGTATGGCTAAAAACACCTGTATGCAATACACACACACACACACACATACATACATATATATATATATATATATATATATATACTAGTTGACCCGGCAAACCTTGTTCTGCCACATAAATTGTTTCTAGGATTCAAAAACTCTGTTGGATAATTTACAGCTTCATCAGAATAGCAAACTGTATCGGTCAACTTGTATGATACCAAGTCACCAGGTTGTATCTTGAAGTTTATAAATCGTCAACCTCCACATTATTTGGCTGCCAAATGTGGCTCTTTCTGCCAGCCATGTAATGCATGTATTGTGTGCCTACATCACAATCTATGAGAACATTTTATCAAATCAATGATGTTGCTGAAATTAGTGAGCAATTTTATGCATTCAAAATTTTCATAGATAGCAAATTTTCATTCGTCGATATCTGACAATGGGTCCGAGAATTTGTCAGCAAATGGATCTTGTAGCATTTGGATGTACATGTTTCAGCTGGACCTTTTCAATATTACGATAAAGTGGCGAGGATTTCAAGTAAACTTTCATCTCATCAGCGACTTTTGAATGTAGAATGACGGAAATGTTTGTCTGAAATCACTAGAAGAGAGTAACAGAGTGCCTCATTACCTTTTGATGTACACTGCATCTGGGTTATTTTGAATATTCAGTGGCAGCTTAAATGCTGAATGAGCTGTTCTGCATCCATCCAGTAAAGTTACTGCAATGCCAAATGGTGCAAGAGATAATGCAATGTCATCATTAGATCATATTTCAGCAAGAATTGGTAAAATGTGAAATGTTTTGCTAGTTTCACATGGTGCATCCCCCCTCCCCCAAAAAAATGCACCTTGACTTGCCGAAACTGCCAGAGATATAATCGGAATATCACTATCCAGATTTTTTTTTTCTTTTTCATTTTCAAAATTGAGAATAAAAAAATACCTATAACCTCAAAGTTTCACCCTTCTATTTTTTTAATCGAGAATTTCCGAACTATCAAAGTACCCCTGCAAAAGAATCTATGAGCGAAATTGAAAATCATTGCAAAAGCCATGCTTAAACTATTCAAACATTTTGTTTGTTAATAGCAGATGGCAACATATAAAATTTTTTAATCTTTGAGAGTTTTTTGATGTTTTGCCAAAAAGCAGTGCGCAATTTTAACACTGGGTAGCCAAAAAAATTCTAGATAGAGACACACTAATTACCTATTAGTATGATATATACTACATTACAACCTATTCTCATATCTGCCAAATACACATAAAAAATTTCTTAAAAACAGTCGAGCTGTTTCGTAGGGGTTCAAATACAAACACTATGACATGACAGTTCTATGTATAAGATTTTTTGATTTTTTTTTGTATTTCTTTTATTTGGCATCTAAAATACCTATATTCCCAAAATTTACCCCTCCTACTCCCCCTTTTCCATCTTTTAATTGCAAATCTCCCCTCAAAATATTTCCGCAAAAGAATGAAAGAGCGAAACTGAAAACCATGGCAAAAGTCTTGCTTAAATTAGTTTCAAACATGTTATTTGTTATAAAAAGAAAATGGCAATAAATAAAATTTTAAATCATTAAGAGTTTCCAAAGCACCATCTAGTGGGGGGGCCATGTTCCGAAATTTTGCCAGAGCATGGCGGAAAAATTTCTAAAAAGGTACTTCCTAAATACCTAACAATATGAAATATACTTTATGACCTATTCTCATACCTACCAAATACACATAAAAAATTTCTTAAAAACAGTCGAGCTGTTTCGTAGGGGTTCAAATACAAACACTATGACATGACAGTTCTATGTATAAGATTTTTTGATTTTTTTTTGTATTTCTTTTATTTGGCATCTAAAATACCTATATTCATAAAATTTACCCCTCCTACTCCCCCTTTTCCATCTTTTAATCGCAAATCTCCCCCCAAAATATTTCCGCAAAAGAATGAAAGAGCGAAACTGAAAACCATGGCAAAAGTCTTGCTTAAATTAGTTTCAAACATGTTATTTGTTATAAAAAGAAAATGGCAATAAATAAAATTTTAAATCATTAAGAGTTTCCAAAGCACCATCTAGTGGGGGGGCCATGTTCCGAAATTTTGCCAGAGCATGGCGGAAAAATTTCTAAAAAGGTACTTCCTAAATACCTAACAATATGAAATATACTTTATGGCCTATTCTCATACCTACCAAATACACATAAAAAATTTCCTAAAAATTGGTCAAGCCGTTTCGGAGGAGTTCAATAACTAACACTGTGACAGGGGATTTTTTATATCTTATATGTATATATATACACTGGTGTGCAAAAATTAAGGACGAAGTCGAAAAATTAGCATATCAGCTGAACAAAGAGGCAGAGCGGACAGAAAGACCAATCAGGAGATTAAGTAAGGTGATGTACGGTAGTACATGCACAGATATGCAGGCAACCGTAATGGGGGAGTGTCTGAGTAGTATAAAGCATGTTGTCGGTGTAAGATCAGTATTTCTGGCAAAGAGATTGCACGACGTATAGCAGTTAAAATCACACCGAGTTGCTGCCTCATCGAGAATTGGCGAATAAACAATCTGTTAGACGACATCTGGATGCTTTTACCGGAGGTCAAATCATTGGGAAGTTGGAGGAAGGTCGCAGTGTGACAAGTGTGGCTGCAGAGTTCGGAATTGCTCACAGCATCGTTTCACGACTTTGGAGACAATTTCAAACTACAGGAAAAGCTATCCGGGGGTTCAGTAGTGGTTGTCCACGAGGAACCACACCCGCAGATGACCGGTATATTGTCTTACAGGCCAGAAGAAACAGGCGGCAGACAGCAGGAGAAATCGCTAGACACACGACACAGGCAACTGGACGACCGATATCGCGTTTTACCGTGGCCAGAAGACTGCACGGTGGTGGTCTGTTTGCATGATGCCCTATACGGTGTGTACCTCTAATGCCTGCCCATCGTAGAAGGCATTCTCTGTGGTGCCGGGAACACCGGAATTGGAGAGACAATGAATGGGGACGAGTACTCTTTACAGATGAGAGCAGATTCAGTCTGAGTAGCGATTCTCATCACATACTCATCTGGAGACAGCGGGGAAGCCGCAATCATCCCTCGAACATCATTGAAAGGGACTGGTATGGAGGTCGCGGTGTTCTCATTTGGGGAGGCATCATGCTTGGTAGTCGTAGACCTTCACATATCCGACGCAGCTTCAGTCAACGGGACCCGTTATTGTAACGAGATTCTTCTTCCATATGTGCGTCTTTTTAGAGGCGCTATGGGTCCGCAGTTCCTTTTCATGGACGACAATGCACCATGTCATCGCACAGTAGCTGCCGAACAGCTCTTAGAGAGTGAGGATATTGAACATATGAATTGGCCGGCACGATCTCCGGATCTCAGTCCCATCGAGCATGTATGGGATTTTCTAGGCAGACGCTTGGCAGCTCGTACCTTAACACCAGTAACGATTCGGGAGCTTCGATTGGCGCTGCAAGATGAATGGGCAGCAATGCCTCAACAACTCATTGACACCCTCATTCTCAGCATGGGCAGACGCTGTGAAACCTGCCTAGCAGTCGGGGGAGATCATATCCCCTACTAAAGACCGGATGTTTCTTGCTGGACACCCATCACAGGGATGTTTCGGCCTTCAGTCGCATTGCGCTCCATGCTACTTTTTCAACAAAGCTTCTTTTTATCCCCCTGATTTCTCTTTTGGCAAGTGTTGCTTAAATTACACATCTTCTTGCGTATTGGGGATCTTACGGTATTAAATTTGTTGATTTGGAAAGCTTTTGTACAAAGTTATATTGAAAAAACCGTCTTGTCCTTAATTTTTGCACACCAGTATATATATATATATATATATATATATATATATATATATATATATATATATATATATATATATATATATGTGTGTGTGTGTGTGTGTGTGTGTGTGTGTGAGAAAAATTCAATACATATATTTTTTTTAATTTTAGAGAACTAGAACTGTGTCAGGCATAGTTTAATTTAACTGTTATTTTTAGGAAAATTAAGCTGAAGAAGCTATCCCCCGCCCTCCTTCAAATAAAAGAAAAAAAAAGAACAAATTTGAATGGCAATGTTAACTATAACTAAATTTTAAATTTATTTGCTGATGCTAAAATTAATTGATATGAAACTGTTCTTTAAGACCAAATTACAATGAACAATCTCTACAAAGTACATAAGATAAAAGCCATTCTGGAAAAAAACTAAGCAAAACGGCATGATAATGCTTGTCAACTTTTGGATATGAGTATATGTAAAGCTTTATCAAGTACACCACTATCTCATCTGATTAAAATATTCTCAACTTTGATTTAGAAGCACAAAATTAAGAATGATATAAAAATAGAGTGCAAAGGGTTAATAAGCTAATATATTAAACATTTAAATTAACTAATATAGTAAACAAAATTTTCAGAAAATTTGAAAATAATGAAGAAAATCCAGAATTAAGTAATGCATAGTATTTTCCAACTTTTTCAAAATTTTACCACTTAATTTCTAATTTTGATATTCCATTGTCATTTGAAATTTCTTTCATCAACTTTTAGACAAAATGAATAATTGTGCAAGTCTTTTGCCATAGAATAGGAAATAAGAAAAGTTAAAGTGGTAAACACAAAATTAGCGATACCTATGTGGTAGAATCATACAGCAAGCCAAAATGGGAGAATTTCAGAGGGAGATGCAATCAGATTCTGAAATGCATACAAAATTGGAACCCGTTAAAAAAAGAAGGGTAAATTTTAAGCCTGACCCCTAAAAGTTGACAAGTATGTATGTTTTAGCGCAATATAGCAATTTTATAGATCTAGAGTTGCTTGGCTATCTAATTAAAATTATTTAAAGAAAAAAATCACTTCACAAAAATAAAAAGGTTGAAAGAAGATACACTGCAAAAAAGATATAAAAAATGAAGTTCGCCAATCCAACCGCACAATAAAAAATCTTGATGATAAATTTATTAAAACATATGAACAACTTCTTAAAAATATATTTAAAAACATAAAATTGAACAGCGATGTTTTGATGGGATATGATAATTTAAAGGCTGAAACTACTCCATTAACTTTAGCTAAAATGTACAGTACAATTACGCAGAGAGAATGAAAAGAGCAAATGATTGCTAAATGTAAAGCAGGCTTGGAGTCAATTACGAGGGAATGTAATAGATTATGATTAGGGGCACAAAAAAAAGGGGGATTACAATTACGATTATAATCCTCTGACAAAACATAATTACAATTACAGCAACTATCCGATTATGTAGAAAATTTAATCGATTACGATTATAATATGTCGAATATTTTGAATACGATTACAGCCCTATATTCAGGGGCGGATCAAGAGGGGGGCCATGGCCCCTCCCAAAGCCTTGTGATTGTAGGAATTTAAAAAAAAAAAGAAAAAAATATGAGAAGATAACAAAATTTAACACGTGTTTTACTGAAAAAGTATAGGCCTTAATTGAGAGATAAATTATATCCCTATCCTCAAAAAAAAACTTGTATTTCCAAAATTTTTTTCCATCTTTTACATTATTTCTTGATTCCAACAACAGACACTTTGGACGATCTCTATATGCTGTTGTTCTCAGAGTATACCTATTGTTCACAAAACCTAAATTTTCATTTTCATGGCTTTAATTTCGAAACTCTGGGGGGGGGGGGGACCCCTTTTCCCATGCCCTTTCACAAATGCCTTGATATGTAGCAAAAAATTGCATTTTAAGTCTTATTTGGAAAAAATGTCAACGGAAACTAGCTTATCCAGCTCTTATCAGTTAACTTGCTTAAAAGCAACTTAAATGAAATTTTTTTGGGACTTCAATTACGAACGATTTTTGATAGGACCCCCTCCCTCCCTAGTTTATATCGTGATGATAGCTGTAAAAGGAGGTTTTTGGAGGAGCTCATGAATCTTCCATCCCTTTATAAAATATGTATAAATATAATAAAAAATCGAATTTTTAGAGCATCAAATGCAAAATAATTCCAGGAAGGAAGGATTCTAAGCACCTTCACACTTCCTTTAATGTATGCAAACATTACCTAAAGGTGCATTTTTAGGCTGGACAGCTGAAGAGCTAGAAGAGCACCCCTTCTCTTCTAACTTCTCAATGTATAACAGAATATTTTGGTTTCTAAGCTTTATTTTCAAAAAGTATTTTGGGGCGAGCACCCAAAACCTGACCTTTCTCCGTACATCAAAAATAGACAAAATGCGTTTTTAGTTTCCTAATTTTCAAAAATTACTCGGAAATTTAAATTTTGAAACATTTCTGAGGAATATTCCTAAATCCACCCCCTCACCTAATGTCTCGATACCCCGAAAATTGAGTTTTTGAAACTTCATTTTAATAAAGTTTCTGGGGAGTTCGGAGTTTGTTCAAAAATTTTGGGTGGCCCCTCCCAAAACAATTGGCTAGATACGCCACTGCCTATATTATTATGTGTTCATATCACTCATTTGCAACAACAAAGTGATAGTTGAAAATTATGATTTTTGATTCAATATTAAGGAGATAATTGCAACTATGGTGCAGTATTAACTTAAAGATTATTTATTTTGAATTATTGCGCTGTTGCAGGAAAAGAGCAATATATGAAAGATAAAAAGCTTCTAGAAAATTCAAATTGCGTACATTACACAATGCTACAATGACTGTGTACATTGTATACAGGTATAGGCACACTCTTATTCAAATGTATACACAGTACATATTGTTTTTGACTCGGCTGTTTATTATTGTTTTGCCACTGCAGTAGTTCTGCCTTAGCCCTGGCTTAAGGGCAATAACTTACTGCTAAACTGCTCAACAATTTAGAGCTTATAATTTCTGAAAATTATGTGGTATATTTCAGCATTGTATTCTCAATTATTTAGTATATTATCAGTTAATTAAAAAAGCAGCTATTTAAAAAAAAAAAAAAACTCGTATGGGGTCTTTATGCAGAAAAACTGCAATGTTATAAAATACGCAGAAAGTGTAAATAAAAGATACGAAACTAAACAATTGAAAACTAAAAAAAAAGAATTAAATGCATTTAAGTGTAGTTAATACTTTAAAGATGTCTGTTTTTTTTTTTTTTTTGAGCAATCACGATTGCTTATTGTTCTCACTTGAAAGTCCTTGATGTTCCGGTTCCTTTTTCAGCTTGGACCAGGCCTGCAGCACCACCGTCCACCGGCGGCGGCGCGGCTGGTCCTGAGCACTGTCCCCCGGAATCCACTTTTGCTGGGCGGTGGCGTCCATGTCCTACACACGCATGCTCATACACAGTCGCCTACGCGCGCACGCCTTTACACACATACACACGCCTACGTGCACACTCGTAAGCCTACACACACACGCACACAACTATATACACGTAAGCACCCAGGAGGAGGGACATGCTTGGGCCTGGGAGCCATTTCTAGAAACAATAACTCTAACCAGTAGAGTCTTGTCGCAACTCGTGATTGCGGAAAACATAATTTGAATTCAAAGTTTCGGAATTCAAATTACAGTTAATTTTTTTCTTCTTTTTTTTCTCATGCTTTGAGAAGGGAAAAAATTTCCAGCAATGTTAAACAATCCTTGAACTGGAGCAGATGATGCAGAAGTTGAAAAATACTTAGGTGGTATTTTTAGCAAAAGGATACATATGAGTGTTAGACCCCTACAACTCTACAGAATCAATTTTGTGATCATTTTATCTATTAGCATATTCTTTGATTTCATTCTTGAATCAATCACTTACTAAAGAAATTGCACTTTTACAAGTGCCAAAAGGCTTCAACTTAACACTTATAAAATATAAGATTGGGCATAACATGTTTTGCTATGATTTCCACCTTTTAGTCATACAGCTTTTTTTTTGTACAAATGAGTATTTTATAATAATATTTATACATCACAGTTTTAATGCAGCAGTGAAGTGCAATTTTTCTCACTTTAAAAATGTGACATAAAAAGATAATTAAATTTCAAAATTTGTGTTAATTCCTTGATACAATAAAACATAAACAAATTTTATAAAATCTATCAATGCAAACTTTTTACTTTCATACATACTCATTAATTAGAGATAATATCAGTTGTAATCATATAAACATACATTTAAGATGAAACTATGTGAGAAATTATGTTGAAAACATACAAAAAAAATCTTATTCATCAGGGTTTAGATTAGATGTCATGTAGCAAAAAATAAATACAATATGTGTAAAGGCAAGAGTGTTTAAAGAATCACTGAAACACAAATGCAAATTTGGTTTTCTTTTGACAAAATCTTTTTTCAGTCATTCACTACTTTCTCATAAAAGTATAAAAAAATCAAAAGCTTTTTGTTGCCTGAAACTTAGTTGTACTTTTGATATCATTGTACTTTTTCTGCTAAAATACGATTTTGAGGTGGCAATGTGCTTCGCTTGATTGCCTAACATTGACAGATGAAAGGGAAACTGATGAATGACCAATTGTAAAGATTTGGGAAGAAGTTCTCAAGAAGCCCTGAAACGCAAAGGCGCCTATGGGGTATTAATTGTACTGAACACTTAAAATAGGGCTCGATTTATGACTCTCGTTTGCAAACAAGGACGAGTGGGGACGAGCACTGAATAGTCATTTAAAGAAAGAAGTCATTTTCTGTGCTACTATTGAACTATGTTATCTTTCCATACATTAGTAAAAGGGCGGCTTAATCTTTTTTACTTTTAGAAAGTCAAGATTACATGATAACAAGGTTTAAATTACGGATTATTTTACTTAGATTACAGTTACGATTACGCATGAAAATCCTGATTATGATTTTGATTACGATTACGACAGTATCCCATCGACAGATTAAGATTATGATTACACAAAAACGTAATTGATTACTCAGATTACGATTACGTAATCGGCAATTACTCCAAGCCTGATGTAAAGTGAAAAATATTGGGGAATGTTTCCTTTCATGAAAATGCATCTGCGAAACATCAGGAGGGAGGTACAGAAATTCATGTGATGTGGATCAGCGATTCATACCTGTCTAGTGCAGGAAGATAAAGGAAGTTCCAAAGTGAAAGAAAGAAAATAAGAAGGACTCTCCCTTGGAGACAGGAATAGTGCTTGGATAATTCCCTACATCTCCAGGAAGTAAGCATTTGAAACTCCAGTGGCATAGCTATTGAAATAAAGAAAGAAAAAAAAGAAAAACGGATGGCTAATAGCCCTTTTAGGAGAAAAATAAATTCCATTCTGCTCTGGTTTAACTTGCAAAAACACTGAAAAAGGCATTGAAATAAGGACTTGTAAGCACTTTTAAGGACTAAACTAAATGGAAGGACTTATAAGAACAAACCCTGAAAAATGATTAATTTTCAATTCAAACAAACCAATTTCTCTAATTCTGAAACAATATCTAAGCTCAAAAAGAAGAAAAAAAACCTCTGAAAAAAAAATTTTCTTCCAACACATATACATTTATGGGGCATTTTCAAATGAGGGTTCAATTTAAAACATTTATTAACCACTTGCATTCCCTGCCAAACACAGGGTTAGAAATTAGGATGTAAAAGTTAGATATATTATTGGTACCTAGTTTATTTTTAAAATTGCTAAAATGTTCTGCTAAGGCATAATTTTAAATAATTAAAATAACTTAAAACCAGTGATGAGAAAGGCCAAAGAGAGCAAATCTAAAAACTTTTTTGCTAGATCATGCGGAAAATGAAGGACATCTGAAACTGCATGAAATTACTTCCTAAAAAGCACAATATCCAAAAATTGGAAGAAAAAAGCTTATTTACCAATTCCAAAGGTAAAATGAAAACTTTCTCATACTATCTTATGCTTCAAATTTTCGGTAATAAATTAATATATGTCACGTTTTTTTCTTGAAGCATAGTTTTCTAGTATTCTCCTTTTTCAGTTTCAAAAAATAATCAGATAAATGTCTTACAAAATAAGTACAAATAGAATAGACTAATTAAAGAGTTATATTAATCTAGTATTTTGATGGATATCTAAGAAAATAATTTATATTTAAACCATGGGCATGTTGAGAGAGGGGCAAGGCAGGGCAACTGCCCCCTCTTCCCTCAAAATGGAAAATATCTCAAATAAAAAAAAAAGAACTTTTCAAAAAAAATTTAATAGACAGTTCCTTCTATTTCTAAACTAATCCATAAGCTTGGCTCTGGTAACTTCGTGCCTGATTTGGAAAATGTATGTTCTTTGGAAGTCATTGAAAAGAGAAAATTATTGTTGCTAAGTTGGGTTACTGTAGCAATACATAGAGGCAACGTAACAGAAGGTAATACAGCAGCCAAAAAATTTCCGTTTTCCACACATTTTAACAAAAAAAAAAAAAAAATGTACTTTCTTTGGTAGAAGTATGTAAAAACACCTGATCCCCCCCCCCCCCCCGCAGACTCTGAAGATGTTTAAATTCAGAAAAGTGCCTTCCCCAAGCCTGTCATTTCAAACCTTTCCAGGGAGGGTATATATTCAATGCATTTCATAGGGAAATAACAGCAAAAAAAAAAAAAAAAAATCACAAATGCATAATAATGTTAAATTTTAGAACCTGGGGGGGGGGGGGGGGCACCACCGAGCAAATAAAAGGCCTGCTTCTTCTTCCATTTTGAGCTAGAAATGGGATTGATTTACACTGCGACAAAACTCATCATTATGGAAACATTGAAAACTTTAGGTCATGCCTTTTGCTTTCAGTTTTCAAAATTTAATTGTGAACTATGCATTTTTGAGAAAATTGGTAACTTCCTGAAATTTTATAGCTTTTCATCAATGCATGATTTGGGGATAGCTGTTTCAGGAAATTATTTTTGGGGAGACCTAAAAATGGATTTGCTTAATACTTCATGTATGCTTTTGAAGCCAAAAAACTAAGCTACTAGCAGCATTCACCAGAAATTTGCCAAATATTAGGAAAAAAAAGAAAATCAAACTCTGCAACAACTGGTTTCCAAATTTAACTAAGTATTATAAAATGTTTTAATGAACAATTTGATTTATTCATCAACATTTCAAACAACTTTTTTTAATTGGAAAATTCAATCCACACATCACTACAAGGAAGGTGAGAAAGGATTTTAACAAGAAGAAATATTTAACAGCATCATAATTCGTGAGCAACATTTTATAGGCCAATGCTAAAAACAGCAATAACTTAGTCATAATAAGTTTCTGTTAAAAATGAACTGCTATCAGAAAAAAATTGTTTTACTTATTTATTTTACAAGCACATTAAGAACCACAAGACTTTAAATCAGATATACCTTCTAAATAAATGCACAGAAGCTGCAGCAGATGTATATGCATCCAGAAATATCAGAAGTTCTTTGTTTGACCATTTTCCTTGTCTAATTGGTTCAATAAGCTAAATACAAAATAGAAAATTAGAATAAGTACACATAGAAAAGTTAAAGTTACACATCAGATTAAGAGTTGAAGCAAAAAAAAAAAAAAATCTGAATCGTTTTCACTCAATGTCTCAAAATGTGCATAATTTGTGAATTGTATGACTACTTTTAAATCAGTGTTGCAGCACACTTTCTTCCCAGAAGGCAACACTGGAGCTGGAAGGGAGGGGAGTGAGTGAATTAAAATAAACTGTCTTTGAGTTTCTTTCATCGATCTATTTGGATTGGGAGAACTCCTTAGAAAAAGGATAAAATGATTGACAAAACAAAAGCAAAATAAAAACAAATTTCATAAGCACCTAAATATGGCATCCCTTCTTTCACTGTGTACTGATTCTGACTTCCGCTATTTGAAATACCTATATTATATAGTTATAACTAATGAAGGTGTTGATAAATGTCCATTGTAGGCAGGATTGAGACCAAAATAGAGTCAACTCTTGTCTGTTTTGGGAAGAAATTAGGATTTTCAAAAAAAAAAAAAAAAAACATTTAAAATATACTGAAACAGCAAAGAAAGTAGCCTAGTAAAGTAGAGCACGGTTGCAGCCCCACTACACCACAAATTTAAACTCCTTTACCCAATCAAAGTTGCGATGTAGATATGTGATGAACAGGTAGTAAAACCTATGAAGTTGAAGTGTTTAATCACACCACAAAGCACATTAATTTTCCATTTTTCTAAATAAACAATGTTTATAGTTCCAATAAACTAAAAAATTGGAATGATATGA
Organism: Uloborus diversus; assembly: GCF_026930045.1. NCBI lineage: Eukaryota > Metazoa > Arthropoda > Arachnida > Araneae > Uloboridae > Uloborus > Uloborus diversus. Next base: position 56,933,631 of record NC_072733.1, read on the forward strand.
TTGGTACTGATGAAACTTTAATAGCACTACAGCAAGGGATAACACTAATAAAAATATATAACTTTTGAACTTGGCATGAAAGAGCCAGTTTGGAAAAAAAGCTGAACTCCAGGTGGATTACAAATTACTACAATAAGAACAAGAAGTTAGAGTTATATGCATGAATCAGGACGATATGATGCACCTTAAAAAATACTTTAAAAGGCACAATAAAATGAAGTAATAAAACAAACTACCTGTTATTTAATAACAAAAAAAAAAAAGATAAGGAAAAAGAAATAAATTTTTTTAATTAATAATAAATTGGCAGCAAATGCGAAAATAGCTTGCAACTTTCAAAAGAAATGAAATATTATCAGGATGCAAAAGGAATAAATTCTCAAACATGGAGAACCATTTTCAGCAGTGCACATGTTTGATGTTGCGCACACAAATTTATTTTTCACTTATATATGTTTAAAATAATAAAAAAATTACTTTAACTGCTACAACAAGATTTTTCAAGTAACCTAAACCCAGTTTCGGGCATGATTTCTCAACAGATTTATACTGATTATTGATTTTAAAAGCAGGTAAAAAACCTTTAAAAAAGCAAACTAACATTCATGTCTCGTTTTTTTTTTTTTTTTTTTTTTTTTGGGAAAGCATATTGCCGGAGAGGGAAAAAATTGTGTAACATTACAACAACTAAACTTTAAAAATAAAAAGAACTCAAGTAAAGTGAGGATTATTTCACTTTAATATCAGGAAAAAATTATAGAACCAAGTTTTGAAGAAGAAACTCCATCTTTGTATGGAAAAGATGTCAACAAAGTTGAGCTTAATATGGACAAAGGGTCTAGTCATATTTCTATGCCAACTACCACTCAGTTAGCACAGAAAGAATTGGAAACAGGATTAAATTGTATCCCATATAATAAAATACCTGTAAAATCAACTGACACTTTCTTAATGTCCTTCTGCACTGCACTTTTGGTTTATTTAAACAAGCCTTAAGAAAAGAGCATCAAACATGCATGGAAAATTTTAGTTATAGCTACTGTCAAGCTATTAGATAGAAGCAAACTGCAGCAAAAATGACAGCTTTTAAATATAAAAAGTTATGATTAATTTTTTTTTTCTTTTTTTTACAGTGCCAACAGCCTATGTAAAACCACATATGATAGACAAAATTGACAATCATATTTCAAACAAGAAGGGAATTTATATTCATATAATATTTGCATTTTCATAAGTTCTAAACACATGGGAAAAAATTTTAAAAGTATTGATGTAGCCACAGTTTAAATTTCATTTATGATAATTTACCAATATGTTTTGTTTTAACATTTTTGTTATATGAAAGAAAAGAAATAATGCTTATTTATACCTTTACCATTTAAAATCAAATTGATCTTTAGTATTCATAAAACTTGGAAAACAGTTAGCTGTTGGATGAAGATATCATCTTTAAATAACTAAATATTTGTCACCCAATTAAATTGAAAAATACTAAAATAGCATAGCTATGAGAGCAAATACAGCATTGTCATTGTTATGTGATGTAGTGAGGAGTTTCGAGATAAGTTTTTATCTCCAAACAGCCAACAAATTAAATTGGATATTTAAAATTTACAGGTGGATGTTGAATACTATATTACTTTAGCTTAAAGTCAAAACTAGGGAAAGTTGGTTCTGAAAGCTAAATAGAACTTAAGCTTAACACGAAAAAAAAAAAAAAATGTGATAAAGCACAAATTGTCAACAAAATGCAGCATAAAAACTATTTTAAGGCTATTTAGAGCCTCTTAATCACATTTCAGCTGAGTATCTTTTTTTTTCATTTGATTAAATTTTTTATACCTGGAACTTATACATATTTTTTAAAGCAGAATATTATGTTTTGATAGCTAAACAACTACTGAATTTAGTAAGACACTTAAAAATCACATTGCTGAAAATATCCTTAACAGATCCTAAAGGGTTTTGCCCTTTGAGTTTATGTTACCGAGAGGGGCCCAATAAATTAATTCGGCTGACAAAAAAAGAACATGCAATAAACAGATTAAATTCTTTAAAAAACGTTTACTAGCAGCATTTTATGAATTCAACCTCATATCCATTTCGATGCCCATCATTAGTAATTTTAAAGGTAAAAATCAATATATTCAGTAAATGCCTGAAGAGATCTGTGATCAAACAGAACTTTCAAATTACTCTAGAGAGTTATTACATGATCATTCAGTATAACTATTTCATATAGTGTCCCAAAAATTATGGCATTAATGCAGTATATATAATAGGAATCTACTGCATATAGAGGAAAAACAATAAGAAAACTAAACCAAATATTTCCAAACAATTTAAGTTGAATCTGAGAAGAAAACCTAGTAAATTTTGTAGAACAAATAAAAGCAATTATTTGACTGATTTTGAATTGAATTGTCTTATAATAATGGAAAAACTAATATTTATTAAAGAAAATATTACAGGAAACAACTTATGACAAATTTGGTAACCAACATTAGAACTGTAAACTAAATGTCATATACATGGAAATATTTAAATATTTTTTTAATTAAAAAGAGGCGAGTTACCTTTTCTACAATATCTACAAATAAATCTCTAACTTCTTTACTGTGGTTCAGTCCATATGCAATATTAACAAATGTTCGAGTAAATGACTAAAAAATAGAAATTATACCAATTTCAGCTTTTTAAAACAAATAACAAAATACTTCAAAATGTAATAAAAATAAGTGAAGCACACATAAGCTTTTGTAATTATGATAAAAAAAAACTATCATGAACAATGTTTACATTATAAAAAACTATCTTCCATTTTATCGGCACTAACATGAATTCTTTGATGCTTCAATATGGCAGATAATATAGTTCCAGCTATCCAATACATGTACTACGGTAGCAAAAAGAGTCAGTTAAAAATTAAAGGCAAATACATACCTGTTGATGTAAAACCTAATGGGAATGAAGAGATTCAAGGTGAGGTGTTCCAAGACATAGATGTCTCGATGAAGATTTAGTCTTAGATGTTACATACCGTACAATACACCGTTAGTCCTAGATGTATACTTACAATTGCAAAAATGTTCAAAATCAGACGCAGAGTTAAGATATTGAAAGTTTGAAGCAAATATAAAAATGAGTCAAAAAATACAAAATTTAACTTTTTATACGGGCCCCAGGTCCCCTAGTATATATTTAGAGAAATATTTTCCATTGAAAACTATTACAGACACAAAAAACTTTGACTTTTGTGCGACAAAAACTCAAGGTGATATGCCAGTTTAAAGTTTTAAGGGACCATACAGAAGATGAGATTGGAACTTATCGCCCTTAAGAAGAATGACAGGTCGTCAAAGAAAGAAAAACAAGGTATGTATATTTTTCATTGCTATTCAAAAATAAATGCAAATGTTACGCCGTGATACGCAAAAACACACAACAAAACCTCGAACAATTTGAAAAAAACCACACTATATGCAAACATATAATTTCAAACCCTTGGTAACCGCTATATTTACCCCCAAAAGGTGTTATTGATGGCCAGTGAAAAGTGGAGTAAGTCACAAACCACTGCGATTCATATCTCGGTGAATATTGGTCACACAAATATCGAGTTTTTTTTTGTATCAGTAATAGTTTTCAATGGAGTTCATTTCCCTAAATGTAAGTTAGGGGACCTGGGGACAGTATAAAACGTTAAATTTTATGTTTTTTGACTTAATTTTCTATTTACTTCAAACTTTCAATTTCTTAACTCAGCATCAGATTTTGAACATTTTTGCAATTGGAAGTATGCATCTAGGACTAATGGTTGCGAAAATAAAGGTTTTGCAGGTTGAAACGGAACACCCTGTATATTAAAATTATTAGAAATGTTGAAGATTTTACTAAACTATTTACTGAAAATCATTTTTCATTTTGAACATACAGCTTTGCCATACGACTTCTTTCATTAGTTGTTTTTTGTTAAAAATGTTAAAATTTTAACTTTATCATATATAGAAAGTTGTTACTAAAGCCTTAATTGTAAGTATTTATGATTGAAAAGTACTGTTTACACATTTTATTTTATTGTTGAAAAATAATCAATAAAAATGAGCTGTTATGTGTCATTGACAACTGGAAGATTTTGAAGGAGAGCATCGGCAGCTCTGGGAATCGGTTATTGTGAAGAAAGATTGTATGTGAAAGGTGTTTCCTCTGATCCTCTAAGGGAGATTAAGATAGAACAAAAAGAATGCAAGAGCAGCTTCAAACAGCTGTAAAACAAAATTGTCATGGAAAAAAGAAAAAAAGTTTGAGTCTTGTAGATGGAAAATGAATTTGAGTGGTGTGTAGAAAAACAAATTGAGCAGATTTTTTTGAAAAATTGTAACAAAATATAGAATATTTTAACATTATTAGTACAGCAATATTGATGATGCAGCAGAAAATAACGTTGGAAGTAGGAAAACATGTAAAATGGACAATGTAAAATCAAGGTTCCACTGTATGTTAATGTCAGAACCTCTTTTGGTAAAATGACATGTCCAGCAGCATGTTTTTATATCCTACCATAAAATGATGAGCTACATTGAGCATTTGAAAATGGTTCAAGTTACAGTTGAACATAATTATAATTTGGGCTATTGATATACTGAGTCTTCCTGGTATTCCCTTTATTGATGACTATTAGGAACATGTTATTCAAGATTTAGTTAGAACGATATAAACTTAGTACTTTTTTATACAGCATAAGGAATTACAATTTAAATAAATAAGGTTGTTAATAAAGTTCAGGAATTATCAAATGCAACATGTTTTTTATCAATAAAAATAAGGTAGTTATTTAATACAATAAAAAAATCATTATCAAACCCTACTGGAGCGGGTTATTTCTAGAATAATTCAAATTAAAATGAACTGTATGCATATTTTTTTCTTAATTGTACCAAAAGCATTACACAACTCTATGTGCTGTTTTTACTTTTTAGCCTTTTACTTGAGAGATCACAGATTCTCAAGATTTAGGCATAGAAGTCAAAAATTTGCAAAGGTTAGTTTCAAAGGTATGGGTACATCTCTGAAGTTTCACTAAAAATGGGGATAGCAGGGTGCAGATAATTTAAAAAATTAGGGATAGTTGACATGAAATGACTTATACATAACATAACTAAACATAAGTGACTGTCAATGCTTACCTTAAAATTTGAATCAATATCTGAATAAAGACGGTCTGATATTTTTGGTCGTAAGATTGATAAAACATAAGCTTTCAACTCATCATAAGAGTCTTTTTCTAACAATTGCTTTAAGTCTCTAAGGTCTTGAAGGAATTCTCGGTCCATTTCCATCACTGTTTCTTCATATGTACAGTCTAAAGTAATTGATAATACTGAGAAAATAACATATCATATGCATGTATTCCTTAGTAAAATGATATTTGAACTAGGCCGTAATAGCTGTGTATAAATGCTCTAAATGAATTATAAAGAAAATAACACATCACGTACATGTTTTCTTCAATTCAAACACAGAAACTGAAATTTGTCAAAACTGAAAATTAATGTTAAATGTTTACAATCATTGCACCTCCTTCAAGAGAAAAATATAAGCTAAACATGGGATATGAAATTGTTTAAATAACAATTAATCACTTCAGACAAAATTATAATTTTATTGCACATAACACCCTTATTTGCTGTGCTTTGTCTCATGAAAAAGTAAAATTTACAGAAGAAGGGGAATGTGAGGCAAATGAAAAATGGTAAATATATTACTCTGTTGGTAGCACCTTCTATCCAAAATAATTTGACAATGTTTTTAAACATGTAATTGATTCCAATCAGTAAACAGGATGCCTCTATAGATCAAGGTTCATGATAATATAAGCCATTTTCAAAATTTGATACTGATATTATTCAGTTTTATGGTATATCAAAACTACTTTGTGCTATTATAAAATTATAAATCGCCATCTGAAGATAAAGCACCATATCTAAACTTTTTTCTTTTTCCATTTTTGTCATTCATTGCATTTTAGATTTATTGTACAAGCTTGCTTATTCAGTTCACACCAAAAAAAAAAAAAAAAAAAAAATACAAGGGGGGAAAAAACACCAAATTCTAATATTGCTCAATTGCTTGTATAAGATTCAAAACTTGTTTCTTCTAATACTTCAAAAACTTAATTCTGCAGATACTGTGCTTTACCTTGACACAGCTGTAGTAGTAAAGTTCTCGTTATTAACATTTTAAATACCTACTGATGTTTAGTGCGGCATTTATTTATTTAATGCTAAGCTTGTTTCAGTTTATAATGGTCAACACAATTTTCCAAGTGCCATGAGGCTTCATTTATTTATTCATTTGAACCAAAATATTTTTAACAACTAAGTAGAAAATATTTTATCAGAGAAATAATTTTAATTTTCACTTTGGTACATGTATGAGACAAAGTTAGGGAAATGATATTTCCATTAAACCATAAAAGTTTTGTATAAATGCTTTAAATTGTACCATAACATATTTAGCTGCATTTTTTTAAATTTATATTTTTGCTAACATTATAAATTGCAAAACATATCTTTTGGGTAGTTGAAATAAGTGTTGAACAAAAAACACACAAAAACATGTTTATGAAAATCAAAAATTGAGAGAATAAAGAGAAAATAAGTAAGTGTAGTTTAAATGAAATTTCAATTTCTTTAACCAAGCATGATATTTCAAGCTAGGTTAAAGATTGGTAGTTAATACAAAAGTATAAATTTTTTAACAAAAAGGTTCATGCTCTATCTATAATAAAGATAAGGAAAAAAATGTGCACACACATTTAAAAAAAGAAATATAAAGAGAAAAGATTCCCCCAGGAGAATGATCAAAGCAGAATAAAAAATAGTAGTCAAAAGGTTTTTAGGCTGAAAACATTCAAAAGATACTATGATAAATAAAACTTTTAAAATATACAAAGAGTATCAGAAAATATTATAACATTACAGCTTATTGCTCTAACCTGACTTTGTACAAGACCATTTACACATCATCCAATTGGCACAATATAGAAAGTCATCAAATGTCAAATATTGAAGCTTTTTTTTACTGGTTTCAAATCGATTGCTGGTTAAGTACACTATGGCTGCATATTTTCTGTAAAATAAAATTTAAAAATACATATATATCTCTACACTCACAAATGCAACAACTGTCACACCAAATTTAGTAGGACTGACAGTCTGATAACTCAATAACTAAAGCAGAAAACATATTCCTTTGTGAAAATGCAATATTTTCAAAGTATAAAGACATGCTCTAATTAATTATAAAATTGATAAACACATTAAAAAAGTAAGTCATTTTTACTTTCTAACAGCACATGTGAATATTTTTGATTGAAGAGTTAAAAAAATTAAATGCATCAAAAACATCCTTCTCAAATACCATTGCTCATTTTATCTAACAAATTTTATGGGGGAACTTTCTCTTCTACGATTGAAAAGTTATCCTAGCATTCTTTAGAACAACTGCTATACAAGAGAATTTTCTATACTGAAAAACACCAACTCCATTCAATGATATCCCACAAATATAATGAAAGAAAGACTTCCAAAAAAAATCAGATTTGCATTGCATAAAAATAAAAAAACATTATTTTATTGGAAAAAACTAGAGAAACTAGACTTTTGACCTAGACTATTTGCATAAAATAAGATAAAATTTAAATTGTAATGCAGTACCCTTATTGAAAATTTTAATGTGAAAACAAATATACTTTTTTTCCAATTATATTTTTTTCTGAATTAAATGTGAAATTACGCAATTGAATTTTGTTAAAAATTTCAAATCATCAATTTATTCATTAAATCAAAAACTACACAATTCTGTGTTTTGAAGTAGCTCTAGTTACGTTGTCACTATTCACAACATTTTGTAAATATTGAAGGAGATATAAAAAAAAGCCTAGCACAGATTTGAGTTTTCTCTTTATACTACTTAGGGGACATTCATTAACCATCTAAGGGTCATGAGGGGGGGGTGTTCGAAAAATCTCTAGATGCCCTTACTAGGGGGGTGGGAAGAGGTCAGACCCATTCTTACATAATATTTTTCAAGTCGATATTTTTTATATTAGAAATCAAGCAGTCAAGTGGTTTGGCAGGGATCATATTTCATTTGCTTCTGTAAGGTAAAAAATGTATTAGGATGAGCTGTTTTTTACTTGTTTTTCAAATAATGAATAGTGCAAAATATAATAAAAGAACCGCACTGTGTACAGCATGCTTTATTTTTAATTAGTATTGCATCATATACAAAAATTATTTGTCAAAAAAAACATTCAGTCTAGATTCCATTTAGTAAGTATTTCTTTACACAAAAAGTTAAAAAAAATAATAATAATAGTGAATTTAAACACGATTCCAGTGACGTAAGATTGATTCGTTTATTATTTTGAAAAACGAAATGGAATCTTATGTAAGATAGGGGGGGGGGGGTCAAAAATTGCCAAAATTATTCTTACATAATTAATGAATGGTTTCCTAAAACTCCTTTTTAAGACGTTTCTAAACAATAATTACAACTGAAGGATCTTACAAAAATATCCTAAAAAGATTTTGCAATGCTAATTATTTTTAGTTACAGCCTTTTCAACATAAAAGTGGTAATTTCAAAAAAATCAACAAAACACTTTGTTTGAAACGGACACTTTCAAAAGTATTTAACTGCTTCAATATTTTTTATTCTTTTTATGAAAGATTGTAATGTTAAATACAAGAAGTAACTCCCTGCGATGTACAAGTTCAAGGTTGACATGTTTTCAAGGAATACAGTGATCTCTCAAATATTAAAATGAAAAGTACAGCAGGTATACAATGCCGATTGAAGTTGCCAGAATAAGACAACGTTTCGGGCAATGTAGAACAAAACTGCAATGAAGGAAAAAAAAAAAAAGCGAAAAACGAGGGCAAAAGGAGTCCTTTTTGAAATATAGGGAAAGAAGGAGTGCTGCAAACCCAAACACTGGAAAACAGAGAAAAATTGCTCAAAGCGCAGCTGTTGGCATGCCTGTGAAAAGTCTATAATTGCTAGCTCTCTTTAGTTTTAAAAAAAAAAAAGGAAAAAGTAAATAGCTTTGCAAAAATATAAATGATTAGTATTAGACCTGCTATTAAATCATAAATGCATTTTTATACCCTTTGTGGTACATAAAATGACTCTAATTGCATTAGAAAAAAATTATAACTAAACTAAAATTTTTGAAGTACAAAAAAAAAAAAAAAAAGATTCAATGTTAACAGTAAAATGAGTTTAAATATCTGACACTTTAATATTTTTAATTTAATTTTCAATGCAGAAGATAAAGATTAAAAATAAAGAAATCCAAAAAAACAATCACTTAGAAACTAACCAGTTATAAGATCACATAATCTAGTTATAAAATCACATCCCGATATTATCCGGCAATGCTCGAAAAAGCGAGGTTGACCAGCATGCCGGGAAATTCGAATTTTCCGGCATGCTGGATAATTTAAGATTTATTTTGCAACAAAAGAAAAGTAAATTTGCACATTTAGTTCCAATCAGAAAGCAAACCACTGTAAGGGGGAAAAAATTAATCCCAAAAGTAACCTTCTTTCAAAAAAAAAAAAAAGGTGTATTACAAAAAAATGTGCATGTTATTTATAGTAGGTCATTATTAATGGATTTAATTACATGCCAATAAAGTAATCAATTCAGAAGCAATTATCGTTACTGCGATTTGTTCATAATTATTAAAATCAATTGTAGGGGGGTATCCCTCTTATAACACGGTTAATTCGTTCCGTGTAATATCGAAACCATGTTACACGATACTTTTTTATAAATACTTTTTTTACTTATTTTTTAATCTAATTAATCATGTACATATCATAAATCATGTCAATGTGTTCCGTGTTGTATCAAAGCCATGTTCCATGTTACATCGAAACTGTGTTATACCTGACCTTGAAATAATGTAAATCGAGGAATGTATACCGTGTTATATCAAAACCAAGTCATAAGGTGCAAATTTTATAATTGCTGAAATTTTGGCTCAATAGGATATACAAACGAAAACCAGCTACCAGAACATACCAAGGACATACTGATTTAAAAATAAGAGTTGTTAAACAATAAAGCTTAGTTATTTTACGTACCTCAAATTAAAAGTGGTATGCATAACAAGAAAAATCTTTAAGAACTCTCTTTACTAAGAACAAAATGCATTCTATAAGAAAAAAAAAATCTGAGCTTTTCTATAGCAATAAAGTTCCTCTGAGCAACAACAACAAAACAAAATATGAAATAAAATAAATAGCATTATTCTATTTATTCTATTTCATATTTTATTTCAACTACATTTTTTATTTATCGTTTGCCAAATTTAGCTTATGTTTAATCCTAATGTTATTTTCTTACAATGCATTGGAAACCAAATATTATTCACATTTTTTGCTTTTAGAAAACTGATGAGAAATAAAGTATGTATCAAAAAGTTAAAAGTTAGTGCTATACGGGAAAGAGCTGAAGACAGACAATTATTCGTAACAGTTTCATAAAAACAAAGTAAAAACTTATTAGAGTGATTAATTATCATACATTTTTTAACACTATATTGCACAAAAACAAAATTCCTTCTTTTAAAATTGGTGTTGCATCAAAACCGAGTAGTATTTAAAATCAAGTTTTGTACCGTGTAATATCGAAACTGTGTTGTAATAATTGCAAATTTGCTACCGTGTAATATCGAAACTGTGTTGTAGAAGTACCATGTTATACAAGGGATGTCTGCATCTTAGATTCCTTTTAGAGAGGTATGTTTAATTTCTATTTATTGAATAGCTATGATAAATTACTTAGAACTGGTTTAGGGGCAGTAACTTACTGCTTAAATGTTTGCTTACTTAGTTTTAAATTAATTTTAATAAAATTATTTGTTATTAAACAATATTTTTCGTGTTAAAATAACAAATGACATTGTTAGTAAATATTTTTACAAAATTAAACTTTTTTATACAAATAAGATATGTATAGAACTTATATTAATTTTTAAGTTGAACATATATTTTTTATAGTATTTATTTTTTTCCCCGTACCTAATTTTTTCAGGTATGCCGAATAGGACTAGGAAAGTTACTGAAGATTTGGCGACCCCCAAATTTTGCGGCATGCCGGATAATGCGGGGTAATACAATACTAGTTTTAAAAAAAGGATATTTACCTAGCAAGTTTTTCAGAAAAGAGGAATGTGCTCCGTATTGTATCAGCCAAATCAGAATTACAGTCTTCAACAACTTTATACACTCTTTTAACATTATCAAACTGTAAATATAAAATACATGCATGTAATTCAAAAAATGCAATAATTGGTACATGTGCTATTCTTTGTATATCACTTGTATATTATTTTATAAAGTTATTCCTGCAGATTTAAGAACACTAATCTTATAAGATAGGAGGTTGTTCAACCATATGACTTATGGATTTTTTTTTTTTTTTAATTTATAATAAGTGAAATAAAACCACAAACTAAAGATTTAGCAATCTCTATAATACTAAACCTAGTTGAGTTTAGAAACTTCACAGAGAACAAATAAGTACTTTAAGCAATTAAGAGCTCAGTTTTCATTCAGAGGAAAAAGTTATAAAATCAAACATGGCTTTTCACATCTACAAAAATTAAGTTGATTTTAAGCTTCTTATTTTTGAACTGGCCTAATGATACTGATAAGTATGTATGGAATTACAGACATAAAGTTGCCAAAAAGAGCAAGTTTATGCAAAACTGGAGATATTAAGCTAGATACTAACTGGAGATATTTAAAAAAATGTGATTACAAAACGTAAAAACTTCAGTGTCAAATAAAGGTGTTTTTACAGAACACTAAATCTGCAAAGAAAAAAAAAGCAGCCATAAAATCTAGAACATAAAAAGGTTTTTGAAAAATTTAAAATGATACAAGGTTTCAGTTGACTGTTTTGTATTTTACTTTATTAAATTAAAATATTTTAAGTTAGAAACTGAACTCTATTAAATCACTACAAACTATGATGAAAAATATAAAAATGTGTACAAGGTGTCAGAAAATGAAAATACAATTTTATGAGGCCTATAGTATAACAATCAAAATAGCAAAAAATGTGTGGGTAGTCTTGTGATGAAAGAAAAAGTGATGAAAGCAATAATTTTAATCCGGAAAAAATAAATAAATAAATAAAAATATAAAAGAGAGAGAAAAGAAAAAAAAGTTCCAAAAATTAAAAATTGAAGCAATAAATATCTTCAGTTTGAACATATAACATAAGCATGAATCATCAATCTAAAAAAGACAAAACATTTCTAAAAAGGTAATCCTTGTTTGCTATCAACTAGGAAAATATTATTCGATATTTTCTGAGCAACTACAGTGTAAAAAGAAAAATAACACATGTATGACATGATATGATGTTGACATTCATTGATGTGTGGAGTCTTTGTAAACGTGATTGGATTGCTTGGGATGACCTGCATCTGAGCTCTACAGGGGTCAAAATGGTTAATGGTTTAATTTTAGGGTCTTCAAAGTCAAAAAACTAAGTTTGAATGGGGGGTATGGTTCAAGCACCAAGGATGATAATTATTTGGATATTACTAGAAATGGAAATAGGGGCTCTGATACGAGTAGTAATTTGAACAATTGTGAGTAAAGAAATTTCAGGATGTTGAATAAAAGCAATTTGGGTATGCTTAAAGTTTCTTATACCAATGCTCGCAGTATTAGAAGCAAGATGGAAGAATTGAAAAGCATAATTATAGATGAGAAGTTGGATGTTATTGGAGTTACAGAGACATGGGCGACCGAATTTGATGCAGATTTATTATGTACTGCTGGTATAATTTGTTTAGATAAGATAGAGTAGGCAAAAGAGGTGGTGGAGTTTTATTTTATGTTAGGGACACTTTCATTTGCAATGAATTGATCGAAAATGATAAACCAACTGATATTGATATGGTTTGGCTAGAATTGATCAGCAATAAGGGGAAAGAATTGCGCTTCGGGGAACATTTATAGGCCGCCTAATTCAAACCAGGGACAAGATGAACAGATGTATCTTATTATTAGTGACATGTCCGGTAAGGGATCCGTCATCATACTGGGAGATTTCAATTTTCCGGGTATTGATTGGAATAATTTTTATCCTAGAAATGGCAGAGAAGAGGAATTTTTAACAGTAATTGACGACTGTTTCTTAGATCAAGTTGTAACTCAGGAAGTTGTATAACGATTTTGGATCTAGTTTTCTGTGACGTAGTAAGTTCCGTTTAGGGGTTGCGTGTAGGGGAACATATTGGAGATAGTGATCATAACAGTATTAGGTTCTGGATTAAATTTGAAGTGTACAAGGATGAAAGTTTTAGGTTTCTGCCCAATTTCAGAAACACTGATTCTGTCGCACTTAGGAAGAGCTTAAAAGAGATATTTTCGTCAGGATTCGAAAATAGCAAAGTAGATCTGCAGTGGACGGAATTAAAGAAAAAACTAGCAAAAATGGTTGGGGATTATGTTCCCTTTAGGGGAAAAGGTGTTAGAACTAAAAAATGGTCCATGTGGTTCACATAGGGAGACAAAAGAAGCTCTAAATTATAAGCAAGCTGCTTTTCGTCAGTTTAAAGAAACTGGTCAGAGTATTAGGCTCCAGTATTGTAAGGCAAGGCATAATTTTAAGTATTTGGCACTGATTCAGAAAAGGGAATTGGAGCAAAGGTTAGCAGATAACATTGACAGGAATCCTAAAAGGTTTTTTGCTCACACAAATTCTGGGAAAGCTCGAAATGGTCAAATTGAGCCATTGGTTGATGAGAATGGAAATTTAATTCGAAACGTTAGGGATATTGCAAATGTTCTTAATAACTTTTTTTCCAGTGTGTTTAATGATAACTGTTGTCTCAACAGTTGCTACTAACAAGACACAAGCTATTATACAGATTGAGGATTTTGTGTTTTCCAGGGAGGAGGTTCTATTTCATTTGAAAAAAATTAAAGCAACTAACGCTCCGGGACTTGATAATATTTATCCAAAAATTTTAGCTGAATGTGCAGAGGAATTAGTGGATGTTATTTTCAATATTTTCAATGTTTCTTATAACTTGGGGACAGTGCCAGAGGACTGGAAACTGGCTAACATAACGTGGATTATAGACCTGTAAGTCTGACTTCAGTGGTTTGTGAGATTTTTGAAAGTTTGATCAAAATTAAGATTATGTTCTTAGAGACTAACAGTCTGTTGACAAGTTTGCAGTGTGGGTTCAGGAAAGGTAAATCGTGTGCTACTAATTTATTGCATCTCTACAATAAGGTTACCTCAGCTTTAGATAAAAAAAAGTGTGTGGATGTTGTCTATATTGATTTTCAAAAAGCTTTCGATAAGGTACCGCATGTTGCTCTTCTCAGCAAACTAGCTGATATAGGAATAGGAGGAAAAACTTTACTTAGGGTTTGAAATTGGCTCACTGGAAGGCAGTGGCGGATCCAGCCGATTGTCTTGGGAGGGGCCATCCCAAATTTTTGAACAAACTCCCCAGGGCTGAATATAGCTCCATGCCGCCCCTAGGCAAATTTGAAATCTGCCGCCCCCTCCCCCCTAAAAGAAGCCAAATAACCTTGACTCAAAAAAAAAAAAAAAACGTAAAAAAGTGTTCCTCAGATTCAAACTGTCAAACTTATGAAGAAATGATGGCGTTTCACATTCTGAGGCGCCCCGATGAAATGATCACAGTGATCTCCCACAAAATTTTTTATTCGGCAAATTTCGCTAACGATTCGGCAAGTACCATGATTGAAAAACGTTTGACTTTCATGAGATGTGTGAAAGTAATCATTATTAAATTACAAAAAAAAAAATGTATCTGTGGAAAATGAAAGAATGCTAATATTTTATGTTCAAGAATAACAATTTAATTCAAAAAATGTGTTTTATAATAGCAAATGTGCCACCCCTGAAAAGTTTGCCGCCCTAGGCAGCTGCCTACTCTGCCTATTGGGAAATTGGGCCATGATAACTCCCCAGAAATTTTATTAAAATGAAGTTTTAAAAACTCAATTTTTGGAGTAACGAGACATTAGGTGAGGGGGTGGGTTTAGGAATCTCCCTCGAAAATGTTTCAAAATTTAAATTTCCGAGTCATTTTTGAAAATTATGAAACTAAAAACGCATTTTGTCTATTTTTGATGATGTACGAAGAAATGTCAGGTTTCGGGCTCTGGCCCCAAAATACTTATTGAAAATAAAGCTTAGAAACCAAAATATTCTGTCATTATACATTGAGAAGTTAGAAGAGGAGGGCTGCTCTTCTAACTCTTCAGCTGTCCAGCCTAAAAATGCACCTTTAGGTAATGTTTGCTTACATTAAAGGAAGTGTGAAGGTGCTTAGAATCCTTCCTTCCAGGAAATATTTTGCCTTTGAGGTTCTAAAAATTCGATTTTTAACTATATTTATACATATTTTAGAAAGGAATGGAAGATTCGTGAGCTCCTCCAAAAAACGTCCTTTTAAAGCTATCACCACGATATAAAAAAGGGAGGGAGAGGGTTCTATCAAAACTCGTTTGTAATTGAAGTCCCAAAAAAATCATTTAAGTTGCTTTTAAGCAAGTTAAATGATAAGGGCTGGATAAGCTAGTTTCCGTTGACATTTTTTCCAAATAAAAGACTTAAAATGCAATTTTTTGCTACATATCAAGGCATTTGTGAAAGGGCATGGAAAAAGGGGATTCTCCTCCTAGTTTCAAAATTAATGCCATTAAAACGAAAATTTAGGCTCTCTTTGATCTTGTGAACAATAGGTATACTCCGGCATTTAGAGATCGTTCAAGTGTCTGTAGTTGAAATCAAGAAATGATGTACAAGATGGAGAAACATTTTGGAAAAAAAAATTTTGTTTTGAGGATAGGGATATAATTTATCTCCCAATTAAGGCCTATACTTCTTTTTCAGTAAAATACGTGTGTTAAATTTTGTTATCTTCTCACAATATTTTTTTCTTTTTTTTCCTTAAAACAATTCCTACAATCACAAGGCTTTGGGAGGGGCCATGGCCCCCCCCTCTAGATCCGCCCCTGCTGGAAGGAAGCAAAGAGTAGTTGTGAAGGGAAATCATTCTAAATGAAGTGATGTTTTAAGCCTGGTTCCTCAGGGATCAGTTTTAGGTCCTCTTCTGTTTATTATGGGGATTGTAGAGAATGAAGAACAAGTAAAACAGCTTCAAGAGGATTTAGATCATATTACTAAGTGGGCGGATAGGTGGGGTATGGTAGTTAATGTAGGGAAAGGTCAAGTGCTACACTTAGGTCACAGAAATAAGAGTGAGAATTATTATTCGGCCAGGGTTCGGTCATTAGTCGGGCAGAAAACGTTATTGATCTGGGTATCTTAATAAATCAGGGATTCAAGTTTAGTCAACAGTGCAAGTAACAAAGCCAACAGAATGCTTGGGTTTATCAATAGATCTATTTGAAACAAACCTAAGAAGGTTCTTCTGCCTTTATATAGGAGTTTAGTAAGTAAGATCTCATTTGGAGTATGCTGTTCAGTTTTGATCTCGTTATCACAGGAAAGAGATTTCTGTATTGGAAAGGGTTCAAAGAAGGGTTACTAGATTTGTAAGCGGACTTTCAGATTTAGATTATGATAATAGACCTTATAAATTGGGAAAATTCATTTCTTTATTAGGGTTGTGGGCACTTGGAACAGCTTACCGGAAGAGGCAGTAATGAGCAAGGGGGTGGATAGCTTTAGGAGGGCCATTGATCTCCATTGGGGACTTATAAACTGACTAGGACCAGCCTAGCTGGGCCCAGAGCCTGTTGCTGGTCATCACATTTGTATATGTATTTGTATTATATGTTATCTTTTGCATCAGACACAGTGTTGTTATGTAATTGTAATAGACCAAGTCTAAGTAATAAGAATAAACAAAAGTCTATAAGTTTGATCCTGAAAACCAGCTATGCGCAGTTGACTACAAGTATAAATTTAAGCTTGCTTGGCTTTATTTGTTAGTTTGGGAATATATGATTTGCAGGAAGAATATGCTAGAACTGGTTAACTCACTAATACAAGTTCTTTTCTTGACATATACTGTACAATCAAAGTGGCACAACATGAATAATAAATAGGATGAAGTCCCCAATATGATGGTGCTTCCTAATATGGGGAACCTATGAATTTACATGCATTCAACACCTACAGAGAATGACAGTACTAGATGTCTAAGAGGTGATGTTTGGCATTGTGACACGAAACAGTGGTCTGAGTTGCAGTTGTGTAGGTTGTAGGTGTTAGATTGTTTCAGTGGCAAATCCTTACATATTATTTCTGTAGCCTGTTTTTGGTTTCTATGCGAGATTTTCCTCAATTCTTGATCAATTTCTTTGATTTACACCTTATTTTAAAGCTTATCGTGCAGGCTACTGACGAAAAATAGACCCAGGGTCTAAAAATAGTTTTTTTTTCAGGCAAAAAATCTGTTTTAAAGAACCAGAATGAGGTTTTCGGTTAAATTTATAATTTTAACTTGCACTGTTACCGGCAGAGCTGAATAGCTTGATCGGCAGAGCGTTCGACTGTTAACCAGGAGAATGCGTGTTCGGGGCCCACGTCCGGACAATCTGCATCAAAAAAATTAGAAAAATATCGCGCAGTACATGTACAATGAATAGCAAATATGAGGGAATACGTGAGGTAAAAACGCTCCTAGCTGTTATGAAAACTTGATGCAACACGGAGCTAAATTGGTGCTCAATTGTTAGGTTTTTTTTTTTTAAGCTTTAACTCCGGGAAGAAAATTAAAGCATAATGTAAGCGAAAATATAAGTATCAGGTTTAAGATTTCAGACTACATTGGAATTGTTTTTTGTTCAGTAAAATATAATAAATCGTATGTTGAAATAAAGATTCTTCTTTGTACAAATAAAAAAATACTACCTCAATATAAAGGGTAATATATATTTTTCTTCTTTTTGCAAAAAAACAAATAGCGTATCACATTTTTACTACATTTGAAAAGCTACGCTTAAAAAAGAACTCAGTTCAAATTATTTTGTATTTTAACCGTGCTGTTAAATGATGAACATGTGCTGCCATCTAAGTCATAACGGTTCAAACAGCCTGCGATAACAAATTGTAAAATTTTTCAAAAATAAAAACACTTCACGGCAAGAAAAAAAATTTAAAATTACCTGTGGGTTTTTTTTCCGGCAGAGCGTTCGGCTATAAAGTGTCTGAACTTCGGGCCAGTTCGGGCTGTCCCACATAATAGCAAATTTACAGTAATATTACGCATTACATGTACTCATAACATACAACAGATAAGACATTTAATAAAATAAATGCAGTGGGAATGCTATTTGGTGTTTCGACTCTTTTATGCAGGCTACAGTTATCATTCAGATAAGTTGACTGCTAATCGAAGGGTGTTCTTCCTTTTTTTTTAAAGCTTTGACTCCATCCAGACCACTGAGCATAATGTAAGCATAAAAAAAAGTATTAGATATACCTCAAGGGAATCCTTTTTGTGCAGAAAAACATTTTCATTGTATGCTGAAATGCATATTTTCCTAATAGCAATGTTTGAACTTTTGTACAAATGAAAAAATACTACGCCAAATTAAAACTACGAGTTTCAACCAGTAAATCTTTAATTATTTATTTGAATACGATATAAAACATTAAAATTATTATCAACTTCATTAGCAAGTAATCATTTTCTACTCCTCTGCTTTCGGCTGAAAAAAAAAACATTTTGTCTAAGTTCGAAAAATTACACTTAAAAAACGGACTTAGTTCAACTGGTTTTGGTTTTGAATATTAAGTGTTCGATTAAAAGAGAAACAAGTGCAGGCTTTTAAGCCGTACAGGTTAAAGAAGCCTGCTATGGGAAATTGTTGAATATTCAAAAATAAAATCATTTTTTCAACCGAATTTATTACTTCTATAGAATGTTTGTTTCAATCGCTACGTGAGATCTTCCTCATTCTTTAATCAAATTCCATGTTTTACGAACAATTTTAAATCGTATCATGCTGGCTAATGACAAAACACAGACGCATGATCTTATTATATTTTTTCGGCGAAAAACTTTTTTACTGTGTTTTATTACGCATTCCTTCAATGAATAGCATTCGAAAAGGAAGGCACAGTTGCTAGGTTTGTTGGAGCATCGTACTGTTAATCAGAAAGCGCCAGTTCGAATCCGTGCCACTAAATATCTCTTTAATGTTTCTTTTTTTTCCGTCAGATGCTCACATGGGCAGGACTGTATTTGCCACTACCCCGTTTTTTCACATGCAAAATTACTGATTTTTCACGTGTCACTCTGCCACACTTTTAATGATATTTATATTTGCATTGAAAATACGTACAACCAAAAGGGGAGCGATGATCAAATTATCACAACGTTGTATTTAACGAGGTTTTGTTACTGATGTCTTCAAATTACACGCCTTCTCTTGTGCGCTTACTTTTTTCCGTTTACTTTTTTCGGTTTTTCTTCATAATATTCTTTCTTTGAAATTTTTAAAGAGCCAAATGCCTTATGAAACGATTCGAAGTACAGTGCGGAGTTCCGCACGGGTCAACTAGTTTTTTTTAATAGTGCTACAGTTAATAGGTTGCATCGTTCTTATACAATTAAAAATTAATAATTTCTACTGTATTAATGTTAAGTATGTGTTTTTTCAGTACTTTTTTGAATTCAAGTATAATTAGCACATGTAGATAAGAATGAAAATCATGTTGGAGAAGAATACAATATGTGGTAATGCACAATGCAAAGTAAAATGCAATATGAGGGAGGGCAAGTTTATTTTTCTGAAGAAAAGGAAGAATGGAGATGTGAAAGTGAAGGTAAAACTGGTGCTAAGTGCACCAGTTCACTTAGCACCATTAGGCAATATCGTCACAAATGATCAGGGGTGTCAAAAATGTCTCAAATAAGGCACTTTTCCATGGGAACTTTTTACCATGCTTTTCACTGCATTCCGGTTATTTGTGGGGTATATTTACCCAGAATGCATTACGCAAAACAAGTTTGTTTAATTGCTGGGCATGCTGGCAGCTAAGCATGCTGGGTAAAAAACGCTTTCTCTGGTACAATGGAAAACCTCTTTTTACATGTAAATGAGGGATTTATCAACTTTTTTTTTTTTGAGCCGGAGCAGTTATTAATGAGGTAGAAAAGTGTGTTGTGAACGTGGCTATAGTCTTATGTAGTTATGCTTGTGATTCAAAAAAGTTATTTGCTTGAAATGCATTATGCAAACACTTGCTTTCTAATGTTATTGTTGTCACAAGAACATTTTTTATCATAAGGTACAACAATGTGGTACTCCATAATAGGAGGCATACCATGTAAACAAATCTATATTGGATTTTTTTCAAAATTCAAATTCAGTGTTAAAAGTTTTGTTTTAGGCTTTTTTAAATTAATATGCTGCTAGTCCCAAAAAAACTGAATTTCATTATTCGTTTAACTTTATTATTTTTTTTCTCATTCATGTCAGTTGCAGCTGACAAAAACAAGATATCCCATAGTTGATGTTTCTACAGAATAATACATCACGAAAAGTTAATTTATTTTTCATTGTGAGAAAAGTTAAACAATACTGCATTCAATAATAAAAGTAAAAATTCACTATTCAATTCAAAGAAAGGGCAAAAAAAAAAAAAAAAAAAAGAGAGGTAAAAGTATTAAAAAATGTCCAATTAAGATTTTTTTTTTTCCTTTTCTAAATTACCAATGAAAAATTTAAAAAACATAATATGATAAAAATGACTTTAAGAAATTTCGGAAGCTTTTTTTAAACTGTGGAGAGCTATTAATGTGTTATGTATATTGTTAGATCATGGTAAGATACTCAGTCGTAATAAATAAGAGTGATCATTTCTCTAGAACATTAAATTATTATTTGTCTACTATATTTGTTTTTTTGATATGTATACTAACATAAACTTAAATAAAGATGAATTTTAAGGGTTATTTAATTTACTTTTTACCCTAGCGGATGACATCACATAACATCCTACAACCTTCAGTTTAGATCCTATCAACATCAACACTAATGTAAAGGAGAACAAATCATAAATCAGTATCATGAAATATAATTTAACTTTAATACCAAAACTTTTCTTCACATTCAAATAAAAAGTCATTATGTTATACAAAGTTTCGATAACTAGTTTAAAACCACACAAAACTGTTAAGTAAAAAAAAAACTTTTTGGCAAATCACTTTAGATTTGAAAATAAATTTAGGATACAACACACATAATTTAAATATTTCATATTTAACTTGATAAATGCTATCAATATATAATGCAAACAACCATACTTGTCTTCGACAACTTTTGATTTGTATTCCAGTTTTTTCGCTCACATCATCTAGATCTTTCCTATTTCGAGCAGAAAGTTTTTTCCCAAGAAATTCTCGTATAACAATATCATCAAATTCATAGTATCTAACAGGAAAAGTACAAATAAATAAACAAAAATTTTCATAAAAATGGCAAAAGATAAAAACTACAGTAAATATTTTATGTAAAAGAGAATCCTATCTCAGCAAGCAAGAACAGAATAACAAAACAACTATACACTTATTTGGACAATACTAGTGATAATTATTTTATTGAATAAATTTTACCTTTCAATAAGCATCCGTTGCATACTTGGAGCTATTTGGAATATCCACTGCTCAGACAGTCGCTTTGGATAGTGAAGTAATCTTTCTAGCATTTGGAACGTTCGATAGTGATCTAAAACATCACTTAATAGCATATCTTTATCTACATCAAAATCCTTCAGGGATCCACTAATTAAGATAGTAGACACATCTTTCGCTAAAATAAATTTAAATGTAAGCAAACAAAGCCAAAAATATCACATATAATATAAATTACTATAAACTCACTATCAAAGCAATGTTAATAAATAGCAATACAATTTTCATTAAAAAAACATTGCCTTTTTTATTAGCAACGAGTAGAAGTATACAATCTGTGGCTTCTAGTTAAACAACTTAAAAATCCCCCACAGCAGACCCTGGGCACTGGCGACAGACATTTCCCTCAACAACTTGGTCCTATCAGAAAGCGACCCATATTGTGAATATATCAACTCATATTAAACATGACAGTTGGGTAAAGGCTGCAAAAGCAGAATCTTAAAGGATATTGTTCTGCATTTATTTATTTATTTTTTTAACAAAAAGAAAATCTTTATATTTACTTTTATTGTATGTCTACTAAACAGCTTTGTACCATAACCACAAAAATATTTATTTGAATATATTTACAAAATATGAAAAATGAATAATAAAAGAACTTAAAAAGACTATGGGCTTAGGAATACAAGTTCCCCACCTCAGTGCATGAATTCAAAGCCGGAAGGAGCAAGTTCAAAACTTTGGTTAGGAAAAACATCCAAAGTTTACATGACTTGTGACTGTAGCTTCAAATATATAGAGTTCCCCTTCTACTCAGGGACTGATTTACGGCAGGGCATTCGGGGCTTGGGGCACCAAATTTCTGTCATCATTTTTTTTTTTAACAAAAAGACAGAGTGCAAAAAGACAGAAAAAAACTCCAAAATAGTTTTATGATGGACAATGTGAAGAAGTCGTATTAGACTCGAAGCAAAGTTTCAAGGTTTCCTGTTTTTATGTAATCTGTGATAATTTGATTACAAAACTATAATTCAGGATGTCGGCCTATGATGGCATATTAAAAAATTTTTCTTGCTTGTTTGAATGCGACAAGCAAAATATTCGAGAAAGTGCAAAAAGATACTTTTCGCCCAATCCAAAAAAAAGTGGACATGAGGATGAAAATTCAAATTTCATTCAATATGGTTGAAATTTTGCATACACACTGTTAAAAGTATACTATTTCATATTTTATTGAAAAAAAATTTCATTTATGTCATTAACATTCATATTTTAATTACTAAAGTGGAACTATATCAGTGCGAACTAGACTGCACCAAAACTGCTTATGTTGCATGGTCTATTACAGCTGAACAAATAATTCTAGAAATCTATAAAGTTTCACACATAATCTGACATTCATTAGCAACAGTTTTTTCCTGAAGAGAAATGTCTACTAATCTTCACTACAAAAGGTAAGCATATTTAATTATTCTTAATTATTGTGTCACACCCGCAACAAAAAAATGCATTTATATTTCCACAGAAAAATTTATTTGCCTAAAAGTTTTGAAACTTTGTATTCTAAAATAGTTTACTAAAGTACTTTGAATAACAAACAGAAAAAAAATTAATTAATGTTTTAATTGGAGTTATTAAGCGTTGCGGGTGTGACATGTTGGTGTTGCGGGTGTGACATTTAGTTAAAGTCACACCCGCAACATCTTTTTAAATTAAACACAAATGTAATTCTGGAATGCATGCAGATGACAGCACTAATGTTTTAACCTTTGACCTAACCTTTGGCCTTTGACTTATTTGTCTAGACACCAGTTAATTCAAAATTAGTATCTTTAGAGCATGTGCAGTTGATTTATTTAGCTTGGTATTCTATATTATTGGTTCTCCTAAGAAACATTTTTGTATTTCTTGATTTATAATTAAGGCAACTATTCAATAGGGTAAGATTTGTTTTTTTTTTTTTTTAAATTAAACTTTAAAAAACCAAAACAATATTTTATCTTTTTTAATATGTATAAAAATGTATAATTTTGCTTTCGGCATTTGACTTTTCCCCCCTTTACTTTTTAAAACAAATAATGTAATATTAGGGACAGATTATTTTTTACTTCAAATTCAAAATATAAAGAAATAATAAAAATAGTAATGAAACTTTTATTAAAATATTTATTAAAAAAAACTTTGTATAAAATTCTGTCAGTTAAAGTTTTAAATGAATCAAAACTTAATGTTTTTAATTTCAATTGGGGTTAAAAAATTCAAAGAACTTCAAAAAAAAAAAAAACATGTTCAACAATATATTTTGGGACTTGTAGTGCTATATTTATTCACTTTACACATTTTTTTTTTTTGCAGAAGAATGAACAGCACTGAAAGATTCCGAAATCAACGTAAAAAGATGAAAGAAAACTCGGCTAAATAATCGGAATATTTTCTAAAAGAAAGGGAAAGAAACAAAGCAAGAATAGAAATTACAAAGAAACTACTTTAAAAAATTACATCTGTGGCCATGAAAGAAAAGAAAATGTAGAGGCAAAACCAGAATGAGAGGCAGAGAAAGTGTAGAGAGAGAAAGAAATCTTCGACAAAAGGGGCCACACCATCTCCAGCTGTAGAAGCAGAGTCGATGACAATTTTTTGAAGAGCTCAAACCTTTGGTAATGCAATCCATAGACAGGTACAATCTTCTGTTAATGTCATACAACCATAAAGACTACAACATTAAAGTTGTATGGTCATACTTTGCAAGGACTCATGGATAAGGATCTGTGGATGGTGTTGGTGCGGTTACAAATAAAAAATGGTGTCACTTACCATTACAGCGTTGAGCAAGTCAATTCTGCATCGGATTTTGCCATTTGAGCAGAAAAGGCTCTTAAAAAAATCAGAGTACTTTATTCTGCGGAGAGCGACATCACAAAAGATGTTGCAAAAATGCTTCACGCACGCTGCTGTCTTGTACAAAGCTATACCAAACTTACAATCGGTACACCATGTTGTACCAATCGATATGGGTACAATTCAAGTGGCAGGCACTAACTGCAGAAAGTGCACTGAAGATAGTTTCATTGCTGCCTCAGTCGGAAACGATCTCCCTTGGTAATATAAATGCTATTGGAGATTTTGAAGAATTAGTTTTGTTTTCTACCTCAAAAAAAAAAAAAAAAAAAAAAAAAAAAAAAAAAAAGGTCAAATCAAGCAAATAGATGGAGAAGACATACAAGTAGAATACTTGGAAAAAAAACCTTCAGAACATGTATACATCTGGCCCAATCAGTCAGACATATCATGGAAGAAACAGAACATTGTAATGAGAAAACTAACACCCCCTGAAATCATCAATTCTAGATTGGAAATGAGATTTATGTAAAAAAAATTTCCTTAGTTATTTGCAATTTCTCTTATTTATTACTGTGCTAATCATAAAATGTCTGATAACTATTTGTGTATGTTGTTATTTTATTGGCCACACAAGTCACACCCGCAACGGGGTGTCACACCCGCAACGGCAACTTTGAATATTTTTTACAGTGAAACTAATTGAGTGAGTATCTAAATTTCTGTATACAATAATTAGTTAAGTATTACTGTCTAACATAAAAAAAAAACAGTTCGATCAGTTGATATGATTCACAGAGTTTTGAATGTTTTGATCGCAAGGTGAAAATGTATGTCCTTTTTATGTCACACCCGCAACGGGTAGAAATTAATTTTTTAAAAAATAAATAACATATCAATCAACTTGCAAATTGGCATCAATGTACCTGCAAGTGATCTTTATTGAAAAATATAAAAATTGAAACCTATACTCTGAAATATTTTTGCTGATGACTAATTTAGTTAGTGTAAATGTCACACCCGCAACTTTGGATTGGGCGTTTTGCCAATGTAGATACAGCCCTGAAATTGTTTTTGACTTTGCCAATCTACAATTGTAGCGGAGAACGATAATTTTCGATATTGAAGAGCACTAAGTGTTCTTTGCGTAATCTCATTTCTGATAGTAAATTATCTTCATTAGCTCTATTATCAATAGAGGGAAGTTTGACCGCAAAACTTGGTTATAAGGACATTATAGAAGAATTTACTACAAAAAAACGAAGTAGAAAACAAAGAAACGCAGATAGCACATTATGATTTACCTTAACCATCATAATTTCTCAGTCTGCGACTGTAAAAATTTTTTTTACATGAAAATCAGGAATTTATTTTAGAGTTTTCTTTTTATCAAAATAATATCAAAAAATTACCTTCATATTTTTTTTTTGGGGGGGGGGCATCATACTTGTCAGTGCCCCAGGGCATCAAAGTGTGTAAATAGGTCCCTGCTTCTACTACCTCTTTTATCCATTCTCAAAGTTCCCCCTTAGGATAGAATGTTGGCAGTATCTTGTCGGAAAGTTGAGCAACATCACAATATTCAAAGAAGTGTAAAAAATAAGTATCTGCTAGAGCATTACATAACCAAAAGTACGTTTAGATCGTATAACCCTTTCGTATTGATTTTTGAAATGCACATTATTAAGTGCGCCTTCTGTTATTTTAATGCCTCAAAAACATGTCCTAGGAGTCATTTATAAAGTCAAGATTTAAATTATAATTTCCAATACTGTTTCAAAACAGAATAATGCTCATCTTCAAGAAAATAAATGTCTGCATTAATGGTATATCAGCGGCATGATGGATAATAAGAAATATGAGCGTTGCTCAGCTTATCTTGATACTCTAGAAGATGAAGACATGCATAAAATATTACATTCAACAATGAGCACAGGTGTGGATAAGAGGTCTCAGAAGGTTTTCTAATGAATCCTACCTCACCGAAAGATAATAATGGCAGTATGCAAAAATACAGGTTCAGAACTTAAAGTCAGGTTATAGAAGGGTGTTTTTGTGCCATGTCCATGATCACTTTTGATTTGCATAGCCCTAATCTGGGCAGAAAGTTGTAGAGAAATATGTTTGGCATCTATATTTTCCATGCCAGATTTGTAAGCAAAAGAATATTTTAATGCTTTTAAAAAATGCATGCTTTTACTATCAAGATATTTTAAGGACCTGGTAGTTTCAATAAACTTTTTTCCCTTGTTTGCAACTGAAATTCGAACTCAAAATCAGCTGTTTTTTGTTTAACTCATAAAATTCAAATGTGAAAAGCGGAACAGTAGTTAAAAAAAACAACAAAATAGCTGACTTACGTTGATGACCAGAGAGCCAAAATTCGTATATTTCAGGATCAAGTAAAGTGTTGTTTCCAACGAATATATCAATATCGACATCCATGCCGTTTTGGACATCGGAAGTTAATGATTTTCGTGCCCAAAATGAAGCCAGTTTCTAGACTTGACGCACTATTTTTATTGTTCGGGAGTGATCATCAAAACATCATTGTTCCCCTCTTTTGAAAATGAAGGGTAAGGTTTCAAATATACTTCTGTAATTTTAATTTGTTTGGATTGAGAGAGATCATGTCTTTTTGTAAATCTGAAGCTAAATCAAAATTCTTCATCAGTGCTGCCATCTAGTGTCTTATTATAAAAGTAGTTCGAAAGAAGGGGGGAAAAAACCACATCACTTGCCAATTTCACTTTCTGGAAGATAAATAATAATTGAAATTTACTTTTGTTCATTTTTCCAAAAAAAAAAGGGAAAGGAAATAATTGCGAACAAGTTTGAAAACGCAGAGAAAAAAAAAAAATGGAAGCCGGGCGCCAAAAATAAACCTCGAAAGTGCACAGGTTTGAGGGAAAGAAGAAAAAAAAAGTGCACGATAGGTTCGAGGGAAAGGAGAAAAAAAAAAAAAAAATAGAACAAGCGCACCAGTTCGAAGTAGCAAAAAAAAAAAAAAAAACAGTCCACCCCTCTTGTAAGGTTGTGTTGTGTCATATCACATGAAGCAATCGTCAAAAATCAATAAATAAATAAATGAAAGGCAAAAATAAAGTAAATAAAATAAAATTCTCTATGGTTACAAAAGAAAATTTCTAAATAATCGGGGGTATTTTTACCTAAATAATCCCCCTTGGAAATGCCATTGTGCAAAATATATTGTATTTTCTCGTATAAAACATGTTGTTATTTTTATCCCCTGGAAAAATTCATTTTTAAGCAGACAAAATAAAAATAATAGTCTAGGTCCTGTTCTGCCGGCAAAGCCTCAGAACGATGCTGAAAACAATCATAAGAAGTTTAATACTGTTTAAGGCTTTCACGGCCGGCGTCAATATGGGGAGATAACATTTCCGGGCTTATTGGCCGTGGTCTAATTGGAGTAAGAAGTTTATTTGCCAACATATGGGCAAAAAGCAAACATACAAAATGAAAAGCATCGATTGAATCGCATTTGGATTTTCTTTCAGGGGAGGGGGGGGGGCAAAGGGTGTGTTCTCAATGTGAATTTTATCTTAAAACAACAAGAACCACATCGACCAATATGTTCAAACATTAATTTTTCAAAGCCAGTTCCCTTCCTGAGTCCCATAATGACGTGCCTGATAAATCATCTGCGAAAAGCAAGGACCTAATATGAGCATGAAAAAATGTAATTTACTCTAGCCAGTGGCGAATCCAGCATCCTGTTTTGGAAGGGTCTGAGAGGTCATAGAAAATTTTAGGTTGTTTTCTTATCTCCAACTTTCGTTGTAGTAAATGAAAGCATTTTTTTTCTTTTTTTACAAAGCTCTCGCAAAGTTCAAAAGCCCGAAAGATCGAGAGGAATAGAGGAATTTGGAGCAATTTTTCAGTTTTATAATACAAGTTATTTGCTGTGGTAGAAAACCGGTATTTTCGGTGTTAGCGAAAAATGATATAAATATCTTTTAATTAAAGAGATTTCAGCTTAACTAAATAGATATCTACTATTATTTGAAATGTAAATTTCTTTTTTGATGAGACTGTTCCAAAATCAATCTATTGAAGTAAAAATTTGGCTTCAAGAACACAAATTAATAGAATATCATTACATAAAGTAGAGGAAAGATTACAAAGCGGTATTTTTATCACTAGATGGTGTGATGAATCGCACTGTCGTGAGTTTATGTGCACCACGTTTTTATTTTTCCATCTCCTTGATCAATCAGTTGCCCTCTTGTGAAAGTTAGTTTTAAAGTGTAATTACGAATGTGTTAGTGCTATGAACAATTTATTTCAACTATCAATTGCAACAATTCTTTATGATGTATATTTTTTTAATATTTGTCTCAGCTGTACTTAATTTTGAAAAAAAACGTTTTCTTAACAAACTGTAATTTGCTGTCACCGGTATTAATGTGCTGTTCTGTGTTCTTATTCAGCATTATACCAAGAGAGATAATATTTAGCCATTATATTGAACGTATGCAAAGAAGTAAAGCATAATCAGTTGGAATATATTTTCAGATATTTGCATAATTGTAACGAATTTCGGAAAGAAAACGACAACGAAAAAAATAAACTAACTAGATCAAATTCATCGTAAATTTCAAATCAAATTGCTAATAAAAAGCAAACGCAAACCAAGAGGAAATAGTTAAAAATAATATTAATGCTGGAAAAGAATTTTCTCCAGAAAAGCAGTTCAGCTAGCTATAAATGATAGTGATTAAAAAAAATTACAAACCACCGACCTGCGTGAATTCAAAAAGAATATTTTCAATTGCAGGTGATTTGTTCACTAAAATGAGTTCCAGGCTTCCGGAAGAGACAATTTAATAGATACATTACGTTTCTTGCAATTTTTTTATTATGATATTTGATCCTTCATTGTATGTTTGTTTACAAAAAGTAACTATTGCACTTTTTGCACAAAATTATAAAATATGTCAAGGAGATAATATGTGTTTGAATTTGTTTTGGGAAATTTCTAATACCGGTATTGCGGTTACACGTTAAAAAAAATCCGAATACCAGTATTGTATTTTTCGCCCGGTATTGCAATCCCAAGACGTATATAATTATATCCCGGGTGAGTCTAAATATCTTTTTGCAAAACTTTAAGTGGTGTTAGACGGGAGGATGAGAAGCAGTAATAATAAGGTACTATATATATAGTAGCAAAAGTAATGCTGACGCGCTACATGCACATAAAACCAGAAACTGATGAAGACAAAACATGTCACAAATTTATTACAAAAAGACATTTTTATGCAATATTTGAGTTTTTAAGAAAGTTTCAAAGCCGTTTGTGAAGTTTGCAGCCTGTAGCTGTAATACATGCGTCGCAATATATGACAAAGCACTCACTGTCGCAGTAACGAGCCATTTTGACAAATTTTCATCGATCGCTGCGCCTTTGTTGCAGGGCGTGCATTAGAGCTATTACTGACAGTGTAACGTTAAACAACTGCTCTAAACATTTCTTAAAAACTGAATTGTTGTGTAAAATCGTCTTTGCATAATAAATGTGTGATCTGTTTTGCATCCATCAGTTTCTGGCTATGTGCGCATACACTGTTAAAACTACAGGTTGCGTTTTGCACCTTTCAGGGGTGAAACGCTTGTTCACCAGCGGCACCCGATAGAGAGCCGAAATTGCACCCTTAGCAAGGGTGAAAAACTGGCTCCCTTCACCCAACGTGCACCGTAGGTGAAAGATGGTACCCTAGGTGAGAAAAATGGCACCTTTATTGCTTCCTATAGAGATTCCCCTCCCTCCGTGTTGTGTGCGTTTTTCAATACAATTGTGTTTTATTTATTTTGATTTATATATACGAAGGCATTTGATCACATTTCAACTTTCGAACATAGTTTAGAAGTACATGAAAAACACCGCCAGCTCAGTCAATTCCAGCCGAGGACTGCAGTTTCGTGCTTACTAGCACTCATCAGCCCGGCATAGGACTGACTGAGCTGGAGGTGGAAAACCTCTTAAGGAAGCCAAGAGTGCCAAACAAACTGGTAGCTAATATAGAATTAGCACCGACCAGACGAGTGACCGAAACAATGGTTCGGTTCAACTCGAATATTGCAGGCAAGGCAGGTATATTCAGTAAGTTACCGCCCTATAGCCAGGGCTAAGGCAATATACCTGCCTTGCCTGCAATATTCAAGTTGAACCGAACCATTGTTTCGGTCACTCGTCTGGTCGGTGCTAATTCTATATTAGCTACCAGTTTGTTTGGCACTCTTGGCTTCCTTAAGAGGTTTTCCACCTCTAGCTCAGTCAGTCCTATGCCGGGCTGATGAGTGCTAATAAGCACGAAACTGCAGTCCTCGGCTGGAATTGACTGAGCTGGCGGTGTTTTTCATGTATTTCTGCCTTAGCCCTGGCTATAGGGCGGTAACTTACTGAATAGTTTAGAAGTGTTCATGATTTTAATTTGTCTGTTCGTGCACTAACTTTCTTATATTGGATTGCTCAGTAATTAATATGTTGTTGACATCTTTTACTGCATGATCCGTACTGAAAATGAACAGGGAAGGATTTATCAATCATTTGCCGGAACAACTAGAAATATTAGGTAACATTAGATTAGAATCATGGGAAAATAAAATCGTTTCATAAACGTTTAAAATTTTAATCGAGCGTAACATATCGATACTTATTATAAGATTCTATATTTGAGTATTCTTATGCGTACAAGATAAATACTAATTTGAAAGCCCTTCTTTCAAATGTCAAGTTTTCCGTCAGATTAAAAATAAAAACGAGTAGATAACTACATTCGCTTAAGAACGATACGTTAACCAAACCACGATGTGAAACTCATGAGTCAAACACTGATGAGTGAGAGAGATTTCTTTTCAGGAGGTTTCCCCCCCCCCCCCGCCTTTGCTGCTTTGTTCGTTTCCACTACGTAGTTATTTCATTGAGAAGAAATGCTCACGTCGATGCATTTTTATTCCGGAATTAGCTATTCAATTATCAGCTGATTTAAACGTATTTATTTTTAATGTTGTTGTTGTTCATGATAGTCCTGATAGATAGTTTTAGGTAACAGTTTTGGAGGATATAAATAGCAAGATATTAAATATTTAATAAGGTAAACGGAACAATAAGCAGTTGTCAACATACTTTAAACACTTTAAATATGTTCGAAAGCTCTAAGAGCTACAATATGATCAAATGCCTTTACTTACGCGATATTTCGAAGATTAATCCACGAAATTTTCAGTTTTGTACTTCATTCAATGTGAAAGTAAATTTCGTTGCAACTTCCTTCGTTCGCCATTCAAACTGAAGTTGTCGTTGGACAGAGTCGTAGTCAGAGCGCATGCGCAATTAGTCGCTCTCTTATTGAATCACTTTTGTTAACGTCGTTCACCCACTGAGGAACCAAAAGTACCTTGACGACACTTCCTAGCTTCCGTTGCACCCTGAGGCACCGTTTTTTCACCCTAGGGTGAATTTCTTTACCTCGGTGGCACTCCTGGTTTTAACAGTGTACAGCACGTCAGCATTGAGTTTGCGTCCATCCTTATGATTCTTGCTTCTTATCCTCCAATTAAAGTTTGTCATAGAGTTTAAACCCACTCTGTATATATACAGGGTGACAAGAAATAGTTCGGACACACATAATACATTATAATTTGCTAATGAAAATATTACGACCTAGTTTCAAAATAAATATGAATGCATTATTACGTCTAATATTATTAAAAAATTTTCAAAGTGGCTATCTTTAGCATTAATACAGAGCTCTATACGTGTCACAAAATTTTTGGCTATGGGCAGCAATCACTTACTGATGTTTTTTTTTTAAATTTTATTTTATTATTATTATTATTTTAATCCTTTACCTTGCATAAGGATTTCTTCAGGGATGCCAACGTATTATGAGGTTTAGCGCACACCCTCCAAGTTTGGTCTCCAAGATGGACCAAACAGGAAACAGAATAATCTATTGAGTTCAAATCTGGGGAATACGGTGGCCATTCTTGAGTGCAAATGAAGTCTGGAAAATGTGTCTTGCACAAAACTAGAGTGCCTTTAGCTCTATGTGCAGGTGCGGAATCCTGTTGGACGGTCCATCTTTTGTTTCCAAAGAACTGTTGCGACCAAGGTAAGACAACATCTTCCAACATGAGTTTGTGATACGTTTCTTGATTAATCTTTATCCCTTGATTAACAAAAACAAGTGGTGTTTTCCGACTAGCATATATCCCACTCCAAACCATTACAGATTGGGGTCGTTGACGCGTTCAACACTGTAAGAAGGTCTTAGAGACAAGGGTGTGTGCTAAACCTTATAAAACTTTGACAGCCCTAAAGAAATCCTTACGCAAGGAATGGGAAAAAATAACAGCAAGTGAGTTGCGACCCATAGCCGAAAATTTTGTTACACGTTCAAAGTTGTGCATTAAGGCTAAAAGTAGCCATTTTGAAAATTTGCGAATATATTAGACAAAATAATGTATCTATATTTATTTTGAAGTTTGGTAGTAATATTTTCATTAGCTTTGTTGTTGTTTTTATGGTGCGCTGCTTCACTTTTCCAACTGTCCCGTAATTTGGTGTCTAGTCCGACTTAGAGAGTACACACATACCATAAAGACCCGTTTATAGGGTAGACAACCTTTCACAACACACAAAGGAAGGACAGGGACAGGAGAGAGAAAGTACATCTCTGCCCTATCCGGGATTCAAACCTGAGACCACCCCTTTGCAGTCAGACTCCTTTTTCCATTACCATCAAAATTATAATGTACCATGTGTGTCCAAATTATTTCTTGTCACCCTGATAATATATATATATATATATATATATATATATATATATATATATATATATATATATATATATATATATATATATATATATATATATATATATGAAATGTGCATGTGTGCGTGTGTGTGCTATTTATATATTCTTTGATTGTATCAAATAATCGTGTTGCTTTTGTATATGAAAAGTATGTGAAACAAACATACTTTAAGTGTTATCCAGTATGTTCAAGTCCATTTGCTTCAACGAAAAAAATCTTTATTGTAGAATTTTATATTACTGTATTTTACAAGTGTTTTAGTATTTTAAGGAAAAAATAAAGAAAAATGCTAACTAGAAGCATTGAAAGTTGAAAAAGTAAATGTTTGTTAGAAAATGATTGTTAAAAAATCGATTCTGATTAGACTAAGTTATGCAAAAAGAAATTAGAAAAACGAAATGAATAAATTATGCTAAAAAGAACTAAAAAACGAATACTTAATCTTCCTTATGAATTGAATTTACTTTCCCAAGACCTCTTACATTTCATTAAACGTGCTGTTTATTAAATATAAAGGGAAAATCGTCTTTGGAGAAAGGCATTTTCTTTTTTTTTTTAAACGAATATTCATTATTTAATGCATTTTTAAAAGTGTTTGATCTTATAGATTGTTTCTAACAGGCGAAAAAAACTTTAAAGGAAGTTTTTATGAAGCTTTAACTGAAGCTACTACAGTTCAGCATGATAAAATTTCGAAATTTTAATAGTAAATCAAACACGCTCACAATCCAAATAAGCTGAAATACGACGTCTATTCAGAAAGTTTAAAACGTTTTGAAATTAAAAAGAAACACTAAGCACAAATTTTTTTTTTCTACCCATCTGAAAGAGCGACTGAAATTCTACCGTTCTACATAGTCACCGTACAAATTGAGGCATTTATCACAGCGGTGAACAAGCTGTGAAATTCCTTTGTTATCGTCTGCCGTCAGCGATTTTAGTCTCTTGTGACGCGCGCCCGAAGCTTCTAATCTTCGTCAAAGCAGTGTTTCTAGCTAGTTTTTCATTCTTGGAAACAAGTGAAAATCACTAGGTGCAAGATGAGGACTACAGGACGGATGAGGAAAACCTCTCATCATCAACCTTCCTTCCCCGTGAACGTTAGTTCGGCCATTTTTAAACTGAATTCACCATTTCCGGGCGGAACTTTCATTCATTACGCTATTTCCGTACACTTCACACATTTGCCAATACATTTCTATAGGTTTAAAGTATTTTACTAATGAAACCTGTATCCCACAGCCCACACCTCACAACTTGCGAGGTTTTCAATTGCAGCGTTTATTTTTAAATTGAATGTCGGAAAATAAAAACGGACAGCGCAGAGTTGCTCCCATTGTGATGGCTGGATGTCGATGTCGACTGAGATGCTGAGCACGCAGGCACCAAAATATACGTGATCGGCGGTTGCCTGGTAGCGTCAGACGGAAACGTTCCTTACTATCTAATAGCACTCGTATGTTATTATGACCTATAAAAAAAAATAACGAAAATGTTATTTAAAGTGTATGTGAGGGAGGACAGGTGGCTGAAGCGAAGTACCGTAAAATGGTACAACTTTGTGCCTAGGTGGCAACAATGGGCCACTGTTGCCTTGATGATGATTTTGTTTTCTAGTGGCATGTTTTTTGAACTTACCAGTTCCAAAAAATTTAATCATGTAGCGTAACCATTTAGGTAACTAAAAACGCCTTGTCAGAGCTTACAATTGTTGTTTTATACCGTAGATAACTCAGTCGTTATTAGTGCGTGATTCGACTCACTCGTGCAAGTGCCAAAAGTCTCCTTTGGGCAGACCACTTATGCTGTTTTTAAAGATCTGGTAAGTTCATATTTGCTTTCCTAGTTTGCCAGTTACGAATTAAGCCACTTGTTGACTTAAAATGTTTCGTATTTTACACAAGTTCTCAACATTTATCGGAAATGGGAATGTTGGGGAACAACAATGGGTCACCTATTTTCCATGGTTTTTAGTGTCTTGGAGCTTCATTAATTTTCTCTAGAGATGCTTTCGTCATATTTTGTTTTATTTGTTGTAGATAATGACAAGAAAAGACAGAAGAAAGCCTGGGGGTTGGCCCTATCGCCTCAAAATGTGATTATTAAAAAGATATTTTGAAGTTGCTTAAAATGTGACAATTTTTAAAAATAATTTAATTTGATAAGCCTTGGAGTGTAAGATGTGATTTCACATTTAATTTTTCAAAGTTTTTGTTGATCTCGTTTAAAACCTGTCAGACCTACGTAGTTTCCGAGATCTAAGTATAGGTACCTAGCATTTAGTTTGTGATATTTTTCTAATTTTCAAATGTTTCTCTGTCAAAACCTAGGTAGATAATAAAGAACGTTACCAGCGGTTACAATGTTAAAGTTTATTAATCACTCGAGACTTCAAGTGATGATTAAACCTTGAAAAATTGAAAAAAAAAAAAAAAGGTAAAAGATAAACTAAAATAATTCTTTATGCAACTTCAAGCCGGGTGCAACTTGTACCCTCAAACAAAAATGGACCAAATCAAGCTTTCAATAAGTTTTCTGGATTAAAATGAAGTGACCCATAGATGTAACCCGTAAGGGTACAATATGGGCCCCGGGGGAAAAATCCCCCTTCCTCTTTTATCCAACTTAATTTTTTTTAAACATTTCATCTGAAAGGCGAAATGTATAGCTACCATTGCTAAAGTCCTCAAATTTCTAAATTAAAGATGTACACAGAATTTTCATTGAAAACATCGAAAAATGGCCCATAGTTGAACCATTTTAAGATAGTGTCCCAGATTAAGCACTTCTCAATCAAACTTTCCAAGAGATTCGTAAGCCCTTGAAAGTCGTAAATGATGCGAACAATCTACTAAACTTTTACCCATGTGTTTTTTTTTTCCCTGAATGAAAGAATTCATATTAATTGCGTCAGTCGATATGCACTCGGTAATTGCACTTGTATTCTGTTTATTAGACAGGAGTACTGAGCAGAAAATTTGTGACTCGTCTCTTATAAGAACCTAAAAATTTTTGGATTATGCATTAGTCTTAAAAATTCAATAAACGTCGCTCTTCTGAACTTGGTGACTGTTTAACTGTTTCGGATATGTAAAATGAAGTTTTTAAAAGTAACTTTGATATGAAAACATTGTAGGGGAAGGTGGGGCAAAGTGAAATGGTGAAATATTTTCAGTTTTCAGGGCCACCTGTCTAACAATATTTTAAGCGCGTTCTGAAACATGTAATTGATTCCAGTCAAAAAATAACTAGCAATATGAAGAAAGAAAAATATCCTTTTCGAAATATGTTAAACTGATTGTAATAATTTGCGGTATATCAGAAACATTTTTTGTCATTAAAAATTATAAGGTTTTTGTAATTAACACTTTAAGTATCAATTGTGATCTACTGATGTCCAGCGCAGTACTTATTCTGTTAATATTAGGCATATTTTAATTCTTAATTGTTTAATACAATTTGTCAAGTGCACGCGGCTAAAGTGAAATAGCTTATTTCGTTTATACTTATTCATTCATTTATAAAATCACTTACGTATTCATTTGTTAATGAATTCAATTACATTCCTTCTCTTACGTAGGGTAGACAGGTGCACGTTTACGCCGATTTTTTTCAATGAATTTTCTAAATTTCATGTTTTAACACAGGAAGTTTTAGACATTGCCGTTTTATGAAGCAGTTAATGGAGTCTAAATTAGTATATTCAGTTGTTGCTCAGTTTGTGTTTTTAACCTTTAAAAAATTTATCTTCGAGTCCAAGTCGGTTACGTAAACTTGCTCCGGACACGGGGCAAGTTTACGCATATTTATTCTGACACCTAACGTAGTTCAGTTAGTGTTTTGAACATAATGTCTTACCATCGTTAAAATAAAACAATTTTATTCCATACTGAATCGTGTATAAAGTGAAAGCGGAACGGGTATGAAGACAGCACTACATGATTGTAAACTATAAGATACAAATTTGTAACTCAATTAAAAATTAAATGCTGTCTTTCAAAACTAAATAGCCTGAAAATACGGAAAAGTTTCGAAACAGTGCGGTGCGAAAAAAGCGTTAGGGCACGTTTGGAAGTAAGACACAGTAAGAACGTGCGTTAATGTGCTCAGACGTCAACGCGTAAACTTGCACCGTCACCGAGTTTGGATTTATTTTTAACTTGCAAAAAAATAAATAATAATAATAATATTTCAGTCCATACGACTAAAATTCTCAAAAAAGGATAAAATTCTGCTACATTTACATATTTGTTCCTTCTAAACTAAGTATTATTTATTCACAATAAGCTTCAAAGCGTTCAACTCAAAACTTACTCGACTTGGTAGAAAACATTATTATTTCTGCATGCAGGACCGAAACTCGACGGATGCTCAAAAACTTGTGAGGATATTTGCTAGGGAGCAGCATCAATCTGTATGACTGTTGGCTATCCAGTTATGACTCATTTTGAAAAAAGGGCACTGCGTAAACGTGCCCCGATCGACCCTATTCATTCATTCACACATTTTCTTATTCAATCACTATTTTATTCATTAATTTATTTTTTAAATATATTAATAAATTTAATAACTGATTTGCTCGTTTATTGCTTCATTACTGTCTCATTTATTAATGCATTCGTTCACTTATTAATTCATTTGATGAAAAATACTTTAATTATGAAACAGAAAATATTTCATTAGAAAATATTTTGTTTTTCACTTTGCCTCATACAAAAAGGGAGAAAAAAAATAGCGAAACATTTCCTCTTTTTTTTTTGAGTTAATAAATTTTTTCCAAGAATGAAAAATAATATTTCAATGCAAATTTTATCATAAATAAATTGTTCTCTCTTTACTTACTGTCATTTTCAAAACAAAACTTCAATTTGCTCTGTTTGAAAATAGTAAGTTATCTAAACTATTTCACGTTGCCTTCCATTCCTGTACGTTGTCTTCCTCTCTTGGGAACTTTTATATTAAATATATATTTTTTAAACATATTGTAACGGATTCGGTGCGACTTCCACTTTCTTGAAATGAAGACACAGTTCTTGATAAAAACACAGGAAATTTATTTACACTATGTACAGGAAAGATCTTCAACAACTGCTAAATTATTCATCAGCAATTAAGCAATTATCACACAACACCGTAAACTCAACGTTTACACACGTATTTACTTCCAAATACGAAAACAACACAGCGAAATGCCTCGCTATAAACAGAGCAAAAATCTTCTCAGTTCGAAATATCAATCGAAACTCCACTGTTTATCCATCGCTAACGGCTTTTATACACCGAAAAGAATTTTCCACAACATTCTTACCTCTTCGCGAAATGCGTAGACCGTTATCAAATTTTATCAACGAACAAAAAGGAAATAGAGGGGTCGTATACTTTAGCCATATGAAAAAGGGTTGTATATTCATTACGGGAAATTATTTACAGGTTACGTTACTACAATAATTACTATTTACAGGATTTGTAACATTGCCCCCTTCCTAAGGACTGCACGTCCCGGGCAGTACAATCCCCAGAAAGGGTGCCAAACTTCTATCACAAGTTCACAATTACACACATTAAATAATAACCAATAGTGCAAAGGAAACACAATAATAACAAGAAATATTACTAAACATTAAAAGCAAAAATTAATTATCTACAACTTTTATGTTATCAACCATGGTTGTTTACGTAATACTCATGAACTATGGCCATAGTATGGGGCTAACCGATCATAATGTACAACCCTAGGTTTTGCATTAGGTGATTTTTGGATCCTCACTACGACGTCATTTAGTCGGTTAAGGACTTTGTAGGGTCCATCCCAATGCGACTGCAATTTGGGTGACAGACCTTTCCGTCGGATGGGATTCCATAACCAAACCTTGTCGCCTTCGTTGAATTCATGTCCAGTAGACCTCGTGTCGTATCGCGTCTTCATCTTCTCCGCCGCGATGTTGATTCGCTCTCGTGCGAAGTTATGAACGTCTTCCAACCGGGCCTGGAGATCCTGGATGTACTCCTCAGGCGATGAAGGCGCATCCGGAGGACGACCGAAGACGAGATCACAAGGTAGCCGAAGCTCTCGTCCGAAGAGCATCTGAGATGGGGCAAATCCGGTAGTCTCGTGGACAGCACTGCGGTAGGCCAGCAGGAACAAAGGTAGCTTCTTGTCCCAATCCTGTTGATTTCTGGATACCATAAGTGAGAGATTATTCAGGATTGTGCGGTTAAATCTCTCCACCATGCCGTCCGATTGTGGGTGTAGTGGTGTTGTCCTAGTTTTCTCAATTCCGAAAATTTGACATAGGCCCTTAAACGCAGCAGAGATGAAATTCCTCCCTTGATCGGAATGAATCTGCAAAGGTGTTCCATATCTCGAGATCCAATGTTGAACTAGAGTCTCTGCTACGGTGGTAGCTTCTTGATCTGGAATGGGATATGCTTCCGGCCATTTGGTGAAGTAGTCGATGGAAACAAGAATGTATTTGTTCCCATCAGCAGTTCTTGGTAGAGGACCCAGGATGTCGATCCCAATTCGTTCGAAAGGAGCTCCAACGTTGTACAGATGTAGCTTCCCTCTGCTTCTTTTCTTCGGTCCTTTACGAGCAGCACAGGCATCACAAGAATGGCACCACTTCTCCACGTCATCCTTCGCCTTGCTCCAGAAGAAGCGTTCCCGAACTTTATTGAGGGTTTTCAAGACACCAAAATGTCCTCCAGTCGCACTACTATGTATTTCTTTCAGAACATCTGAAATCCTTGATCGGGGAAGTAGTAACTGCCACCTAGATGTTTTGCCGTCGTCAGATTCCCATTTTCGGTGTAGCACGCCGTTCCGTAAATGGAGCGAGTTCCATAAAGCCCAGTATCTTTTTGTTGCAGGACTGAAGATGGAAACGTCCTGCCAGCTAGGTCGCCGACTGTCACTTTCCATGAACTCCAAAATTGGTTTTATGTCGGGGTCTTCAAGTTGATCTTTTCGAACTTGGTCGTCACTCCATGGATCAGGTTCTGAAGATGTTGGAGTCACTGTCACCTGATAGGCAGTAGGGCTAGTCGTTCCATACTGTTTCTCGATTCGGGAACAATAATTGCATTTCTCAGGACAGGGTCTCCTTGATAAAGCGTCTGCATTACCGTGAGATAACCCTTTTCGATGCTTGATCTCCATGTCATATTCCTGGAGCCGCTGTATCCATCTGGCTATCTGGCCTTCCGGATTTTTGAAGTTCAAAAGCCAAGTTAATGAGGCATGATCTGTCCGAAGCAGAAATTTTCGGCCGTAGAG
The DNA here is from genome assembly GCF_026930045.1 of Uloborus diversus. NCBI lineage: Eukaryota > Metazoa > Arthropoda > Arachnida > Araneae > Uloboridae > Uloborus > Uloborus diversus. Next base: position 56,974,289 of record NC_072733.1, read on the forward strand.
GTAATGATGGAAGTGTTCTACAGCTTTCACTATGGCCAGTAACTCCTTTCTGGTGACGCAGTAATTTCGCTCCGACTTTGATAAGCATTTGCTCCAGTAAGCAATGACATGTTCATTTCCGTCAATTTCTTGGGATAAAACAGCTCCGATGCCCTCGTTGCTCGCATCAGTGTCCAGGATGAAGGATTTTTCAGGCTGAGGATAGGCGAGGATAGGCGTTGATGTTAAAGCCTCCTTCAGTCGTAGAAATGCATCTTCGCATTCTTTGGACCATTCGAACTTCTGCTTGCTCTCCGTCAGCTTATGCAAAGGTCGTGCAATGTTGGAAAAACCCTTTACAAACTTCCTGTAGTAGGTGCAGAGCCCCAGGAAACTTCGCAGCTGATGGATGTTTTCGGGACGACTCCAACTCTTGACAGCAGATACCTTCTCTGGATCGGTTTGTACACCCTCAGAAGAGATGATGTGACCAAGGTAGTTCACTTCCCGGCGGAACAAATTACATTTGGACGGGCTTAACTTCAGATTGGCTTCCTTAAGCTTTTGCAGCACCTTCCTAAGATTTGCCAGATGTTCTTCGAAGCTGCGTCCCACGATGATCATATCGTCTAAGTAGACCAGACAGGATTCGTAAGAAAGTCCTCTTAACACCGTCTCCATAAGACGCTCGAACGTAGCTGGTGCATTGCAGAGGCCGAAGGGCATCACTTTAAACTGCCATAAGCCTTGTCCAGTTGTAAACGCTGTCTTCTCTCGGTCATCAGGGTGTATCTCAACCTGCCAGTAGCCGCTCTTCAAGTCCAGTGTCGAAAACCACTTGTGTCCGGACAGAGTGTCCAAGGTGTCGTCTATCCGTGGAAGAGGGTAACTGTCTTTCTTGGTGATTTCATTCAGCCGTCGGTAATCGACACAAAATCTGGTGGAGCCATCTTTCTTTCGGACCAAGACGATGGGAGACGCCCAAGGACTGGATAACGGTTCGATTACATCGTTCTCCTTCATCTCTTTCAGGAGGGTCTCAACCTCTTCCTTCTTGGCGAACGGTAGTCGTCTTGGATGCTGTTTAATAGGGGGGTGTTCTCCAGTGTAGATCCTATGCTGCGTTAAATTCGTACGGCCAACATCCTCCGATGTAGATGAAAACAGATGCTTGAAGTCGCCCACCAATTGTTCCGCAGCAGTTCTTTGATCTTTCGATAATGGCGCACTCCCAATTAACTTCGATGTCAAGGACTCAGAAGACACAGTCTCGTGGGAATTGATTCTCCTAATGATGCAGTTTACTGGAGTACAAGTTGCCAGCACTTCACCTTTTCGGATATTCCTTGGCCTTTCACTCACGTTGGCGACTCTCACAGGAATCACATCCTTAGAAAGGTCCACAAGCGTAGATGCTACCAGTACTCCTTTTAGGCTATTGCTTAGGTTAGGGTATTCAATGAGTCCAAATCGAAAACTATTGCTTTCTTCAAGGGAGCCAGGTATTAATGATTCTGACCTTGAGGGAATCGATAAATCTGTTTGAGCTATTATTTGATGAGCGGATTTTACATCACCCTCTGCAGGGAAAACGGCTATGTCTTCTCTCATCGAGTGCAGCTCATTAGTCTTGAAGTCGAGAGTGAAGTCATATTTCTTCAAAAAGTCCAATCCGAGAATGAAGGGGTCTGTGATAGCAGCAACGAATGCCGTATGATGGTAAGTGGCATTTCCAAACACAATTTCTAAGTTTACTTTACCTTCAATCTCGATCTTGTCACCTGTCACAGTTTGGAGGGTAACGCAGGGCGATGTCCACAGCAGTTTCAATCCAAATTCACGAGCCACATCTGTCCTAATGATTGTCACATTGGCTCCAGTGTCAACAATCAGTCTGCAGGGGTTCCCATTTACATGTGCGTAAATGAAAAGTCCATCACTGCCACTACTAGAAGAGGAAATCTGCAGAGCTTTAGTGGTGGTGATTTCCTTCCCTCGCGTAGCTTGGCGAGCCGGACAACTCCTTCGCAGGTGTCCTTCACTACCGCATTTCCAGCACTTCTGCTCTTGTTTCTTTTGGGCTGTTATGCTGCTCAAATGTCTTGTCAAGTCACCGAGTTGTCTCTCAAGTTCAGCGAGGTGGGACGAATTGGAATCAGACTCATCAGCTTCCTGAGTCCGGATTAGATGGCGATCCACACGGGTTGCTTCTTGGGCGGCCTCGTATCTCATCGCATACACAACGGCAGAATTCAGGTCTTTGACATCCGCCATCCGTAGAGCTTTCTGGATTTCCGGATCTCGAACCCCGTCGATGTAGTAGTTGAGTGCCAGGTTGTCTCGAACATCCGCAGGACAGTCGCAAAAAGCAAGATGAGACAGTCTCTCGACGTCCGCCGCTAGCTCTTGCAGGGTTTCCCCGGTTTTCTGGAAACGGGACTTCAACTGGAGTCGGCTGAAATCTTTCTGGCACTTCTTACCGAAGCGAAGCTCCAACGCAGATGTGAGGGCGGCGAAATCCAGGCGCTGGCTGTCCGGAAGGGTCTGAAGAATGTCCGCTGCGTCACCTCTCAGGGATGCTGCAAGATGACAGGCCTTGGTAGCAGAGTCCCATCCGTTCGCTTCCGCCACTATCATGAATTGGGTCTTGTATACCTGCCACGAACTTTTCCCATCAAATGTGGCCAGTTTAATGGACGGTCGAGCAACAGATGTGGGAGCGCCAAACTGTACAGAACTGCTTTCCGCGGTCGCCAATCTCCGTTCCATGTCTTTAATTATTTCTTCCTTAAATGAAGTAAATTTCTTGTCTTCTTCTTCCAACTTATTTTCCACATTGGCGATACGCTCTTCCACAGTATCAAATTTTTCTTCCAGAGCATCAACTTTATCTCCCATGGCGGTTAGTTGATTCTCCATCATGGTTTTCATCGACGTTAGGTCACTTTTTATTTCATTTTGACTTGTAGTAATTTTAGCAGTTAAATCACTATTTAACTGTTCTTGGTTAGTCGCCAATTCATTTTTTAATTGTTCTTGGTTAGTCGCCATATCATTTTTTACAGAGTTGATTGCGTCAAGAAGTTGTTTTAATTGTTCATCCATTGCGCGAGTAATCACCATAAAAAATAAAGTCCAAATTCAAAAAGTCTTTATGAAAAAAATGTCCAAACACTTACTCCAAGAAAGTCCAGAAGAAGCCCCACGTTGGGCGCCAAATTGTAACGGATTCGGTGCGACTTCCACTTTCTTGAAATGAAGACACAGTTCTTGATAAAAACACAGGAAATTTATTTACACTATGTACAGGAAAGATCTTCAACAACTGCTAAATTATTCATCAGCAATTAAGCAATTATCACACAACACCGTAAACTCAACGTTTACACACGTATTTACTTCCAAATACGAAAACAACACAGCGAAATGCCTCGCTATAAACAGAGCAAAAATCTTCTCAGTTCGAAATATCAATCGAAACTCCACTGTTTATCCATCGCTAACGGCTTTTATACACCGAAAAGAATTTTCCACAACATTCTTACCTCTTCGCGAAATGCGTAGACCGTTATCAAATTTTATCAACGAACAAAAAGGAAATAGAGGGGTCGTATACTTTAGCCATATGAAAAAGGGGTTGTATATTCATTACGGGAAATTATTTACAGGTTACGTTACTACAATAATTACTATTTACAGGATTTGTAACAATATAATGGTATCGTTATAATGCTAATGTGTTTTTTGTAATTGTACCTACTTGTTTCTTTGAATAAATAATTAAAAATGCTACATAGGGGAGACCGAGGCTAGTATGCGAAGGGTAAGTGTGAGAATATTAAATAATTTTCTCGTTTTTGGTTTGACAGCTCTGAGTGAGCTGTCATGTAACAACGTAGATGCTTCGCTACTGTCAGTGTACTTTCAGTGAAATCTGCCAAACCAAACGTGCTGCACAAGAGAATGTTGTTTTTTCGCGGTGTTAAGTAATTTTTTCATCCTTAGTTATTTTCTTATAAAGCATATAATAGTAGAGTATTTTACCAAAACTTATAAATATTGAATAGCCCATGCATCTACGCAACAAATGACATTTTATTTGGATTATTTTATAAAACCATTTTTAAACCAGTGTATCTTGATTTCAATACGGCGAGTCGGGGCTAGTAGGCGAACTTTTTTTGCGGTAAGTATGCGAATTCGCATACTTGCCCCCCAAGTTAAGTTTTTAAAGTTAAAACATTAAACAATTGAAATATAAATTCTGTAAATTGCCAATTTAATGAAATAACTGCATAAGTTACACTATTCTTGAGCTTATCATTTCTTATAGACATGCTTATACAATTGCCAGTGCTCTTCTTTCCGGAAATGAGAAAATACAAGAGAAAAAACAACAACGGGTAAACCGCATCAGATGTAATGCTGCATGTATGGTGCATTTCCTAACGGGTAGATGAAAGCTGAAATGTTTCGAGGTTTCTTAAAAGGTTTTGCTAAAAACACTAGAAGCTCAAAGAAAAACCTCTGATCCTCTTACTAGACACTTAAGACTCCCACGTCAATTTGGTGGGCTTGAATTTTGTAGGAAAACTACTACACTACTAAAAATAATAATAACACTACTCTCTTTCCTACCACATTGTGACCATAAGTTGCTGCCTCTTGATAAGAGTCAACATGGCCCACTGAAAATTATGTTAATTCCGCCTGTGATTCTTGGATGGTGAATAATCCGGGAAAGTCAATGACGATTTACGACGTACCAACGGTGGTGACAGTTGCTTTTCCAGAAGAAACCCATAAATATTATGAATGGTTTCAAAAGAACTGATGTGTTTCTCTGAAATTCAAACATTTTTCAGGACTGTGACTTTATTCCAAGTTATACCACTGACCGGCCAGAGTCTGGCCGGTCAGTGGTAAGACTCCCAATCTCCTGCATCTATGGGTGAATCTGTTTGTCCCACAAGGGAACCATGTTGGAAGAAAGTAGTAAAGCTGGATGTACCTGTCCTACAGCAGATTCAGTTGCTACTTCATTCAATAAATAAGATTTAAAGTTTCTTACTGAAGATAGCGCTATTACTGAGCTAAACCCACGTCTCTGAATATTACTCCAGATCATATACGATCTTATTCTAAAGCTGGAGAGGGTCAGATCAAAAAAGAATGGAAACGAAAGAGGTCTACAGCAATACTCTTTAACACTCCAGTCAAAAAGGCTCTTCAGGAAGAAAGAATCTTAGCAGAAAAACAAAAATCATCACAAAAAGTCCCTAAAACATACAAGAAATCTCTGAATCCAAGAAAAAAGGAATGTAAACCCAAAAGAAACATAAAAAAGAAGAACGAAGGCAGATAAAATAATTCATTTCGAATAATGTTTGCATTTTTTCAGCATTTACTTCTAAAATCCGTTGAACCTTTTATATGGTCTAACATAACTAAATTTAAAGCAATTACAATACCAATTTCGCTTTATTTCATTCATTGGTAAGTTTTACTTCCTTATTTAAAGCATCATTGAGGCTTTATGTGAAATTCTCTGAGTCTATTATGAGTTTTTCTCAATTCGCTTACTTTCCCCATACGGCTCGCCAACTTACCCCGTGACGGGGCAAGTGTGCGAACTCTGCGAAGGTTCACAAAAAATTATGTAAAGAATAGACAAAGCATAGTACTGTCAAAACAAAAATACGAATTTGTTGCTGATACCATACAGATTATCCAAGCAATAAAAGAAAATTTTTCTACTTTATTTACAACCTTTAAAAAAATAAAGTTTAAAAAGTTCGCCAACTATCCCCGGTCTCCCCTACTGCACTTTCATTCTCATCGACTTAGAGCATTTGAGTTTTGTAGAAATTGAATTTTGTCAGAAAGCTCTGAAAGGGAAAACGTTAGGAAGTGTCTAGATTTAATTAATGTAGTCTAGATTTAAAGGTATCAAGTTTTTGTTAAAAAAATATTTTTCAATGAAGTAGAATATTTCTATCGTGAATTTTTCACACTAAAGCAGTTTTCAGCATCTGATAGAAAGATGTATTCTGTATACTTGGAGAAAAATGGAATGAGGCATCATGTCAACAACATGCTGGCTGTAATTATTCATTTAAATTGTGTCTTTCTAACTTCAATTCGTTTTTTAAGTACAATTTTATGCAGCAGAAGATTGTAGTTGTTCGCTAGAGAGTCGCTTGCCGCATAATGTAAATGCAGAGCTATCGGGATGAACATACGAAAACCGCCAGTCTTTGAAAGAATAATATCTGTTTCCAAGGAAAAGGAGTTGCGAACATTAGGCTACATTTCAAAGCAGCATTATAAAATGTAAGGAATAAGTCAATTTGACCTCAAAAACTAGTTGAACAGGTTTGTTGAACTGGTTTATGGTAATACATTTTGCATTTCTTCAAGTTTTAAGATTTAAAGAGCGTAAAGAATGAACATGGTAAGTGAAATTTTTGGAGAAACAATTTTTTGTGTGAAGAAATATGTCTTCAAATGTATATTATTTTAATTTGGGTAACACTTCAAATACAGCTATGTAAATATACCAATGCACGTTAGATTTAAAAAAAAAAAAATGATGGAAAGAATCTGTGACACTGCTAAGAAATCAAACTTAGAAATATTCGAAACTTAGAAAACGAAAAAGTTCCGTAATTACCACACAATAATGAAGATTGGGGGTGGGAAAAAGGAAGCTAAAATCATTAAACTAACCTCCATCCACTGAATTCTGCAATTTTCAATTACATTGCGTTGAATTTAAAGACATCATTTCTTTTAAGAAAAAAAGAGTTGTGAGAAAAAAGAAGGAATTTTCAAGCCTTAAATAACTCACATTAAAATTATTATTTTTTTTGGATCAAGACTTCTTTTGTGAGAAGGATTCATTGTTCAAGATCACAATAAGAGTCAAGAGACTAAGTCATCATTCTTAATGGTTTACACTCAGAAGTATTGTGTTGACTTTCTTTTGAGATAGTTTACTAGGATTACATGGGCTATGTAATACCTAAATATAACTGGTGGGTAGGAGTTTTCTGTGAATTCTTAAATTGTCCTTTGATTTTTAATGTTGGATGAAATGATGAAATGAATGATGTGATTTTAATGAATTGATTAACCGAGTCTTTTAGTATCAAAACCAGCTCTATCTACCCCTTAAAATTTTACAGGAGCGACAGAAAACACATTTTAAGATTGAGCTTTTTTTCAAATCAAACTGGTTTTTGATCTGATTGATTTGGATGCTTTCCAGATCGCTTTGTAGAGTGATAGTGTTCATTAAGGAGTATCAAATTACGGAAAAAATTAATATTTGGAAATTCATGAATTAAGCTAGTTTTGATACTAAGCGCTCGAATTATATACAAAACGTCGCTGTTGATTATAACATAATGAGTTTGTGTAAAGGGTAGCAATTATGCACTTTAAAACTGTTCACGGATTTAAAAATAAAAAGAGCATCATTGCATTGAATATTGGATATAAAGCTTGTCCCAGAAAGTTTTGTACAGTTTTACCTAGCAATTTTGAGGTGTAACATTTATAAAGACCAAAATTGTCCGAGTATGGATGAAAAGATTGGACTTCGAATAATTAATTTATGTTATTGTTATTTATTAGAAAATTTTTCTGAAAAAAATAGCATCGAAACGTGAAGAAGTAGGGTCCAATGAACGATCGGTTCGAAAATAACAACAAATACACTGCAAAAAATAATTGCTGTTTTTATAGTAATATACTGTTTTTTTTCTACAGTTTAATACTGCTCTGCTAAATAACAGAGAAAAATTGTAAAAGTGTTTTAGATTGCGCAAAACGATGCGCAAAGGATGTTTCTTTTCATACGGGAAGATAAACTAATGAATTGAAGTATCGACAGCCATGTTAGTTATATTTCGGTTGTGCTGAGGCAGGACTGCTCAGCTGTAATCCAAGTTAAAGGTAAGAGCTAGTTATATTATTCATTCCGTTTTCCTCAAAATGTAGTTTTCTTTATCATCGATAATGTATGTAAAATAACAGTGTTTATTTTGAAATCATAATTCGTATCCCAATACTTGTTGATGTTGATTTTGCAATTTCTTTTAGTTGCTAAGTTGTAGCGATTGCTTTGTAGCAAAATCCGAGTAGTTGTTGTGATTCTGTATATTTTACTGCACGTATGATAGTTTGTAAATATTTTCTGAAACCCAAATTTGATTTAAAAAGAAAACAATTCCTTTCGTGATCGGTATTAAAAGTTATTAGAACATTTAGATTTTGTTTACGATTATATTTTGTGTTACATAGGATGTCAGTACTTAAAACTTAAATTCTTATGTTTTCTAGTAAATTTTTAGCGCATCGCGATTGATTTCTTTATTCTGTTTTTTTTCTTTCTAATATTCAGCTTTAAATTCCTTAACAGTTTACATTTAACAATTTTATTGATAAACTTTACGTTATAGCGTCAGTAACTTTTATATCCTGTACATAATTCGGTGAATAAAATGTAAATAAATAAAATAACAATGTGACCGAGAGAAATGCAAACAGTATCAAGTTTACTGATATTTTTTGTTGAAGAATTTGCCACTCTGGGAATACAATACTCTGATATATGAACGACTCAAAATTCTCTGAAATGTGGAGCCAACAACAATTTAAAAGTTATATATTAGCGTCAGCAGGAAATTAAATTTTACTTCATGAAAAATGCACTAGTACCATTGAAACTTGTGAACATAAAAATGATTTTAGAAACTATATTCAAAGGCACTCGATGGGAGGTCACGGGAAGTCCCTATGACCTCCCCAAAATTGCCATACTGGGAAAATTTTGTCTGGCGATTCCGCAAATTTGGGGACATAATTGTAATGTTGCAATTTTTGAATTCTCGAATGTCCAAATTTCGTTAGATATTGTTTTTAATGTGTGCATGCACCAGTAATTTATTAATCGGCAAATATGTAAGTTCCATTCAACAAATTGAGATTATACGCCTTCCCAACATGTTAAGCTTTTTAATTTAAAGTAGAATATTTACATTATTATACATTGTTTGTCATATTTTATTCGCTTTGAAGGACATGCTCATTTAGAAAAGCAGATGCTCGAGAACTACAGTAGAATTTGAAACTTTTGTAACGTTGAACTCATCAGTTTCCTTACATTTTAACTTTTAGAACCATTTGAGTCTTAAAGTTTGGCATCAACGTGTTCATAATGAAGGCAAAAACTATATTATAAATACTGAAAAGTCTGATTCTGTACTTCACTGTCTTTCACTGCATACAAAAAGTAAAAAAATGTCAGATTGTTATCCGTGTGAAATGAAAAAATCGGACAATTTCGTTTAAACCTGAAACGAAGATTCAAGCCAAAGCCTGGTAAGATCTTTTACATTTAAGTACGATGGGTTCCTTAGCAGTTGAGTTCTTTAAGGGAGGGGGGGGGGATTACTTTCACAATAATAGACGATTTTACAAGGATGGAATTAGGATACTTTTAAATGAATCGCGGGTTTGCCTCAGCAGTTTTGAGCCGAAGCAGCTATGTACTTCCACTACTTACGGACTAGAGCGGTTTTAAAAGGAAAAAGGAAAACCTTTTTTGAGCTATTTGGGGGGAAGAACGTCATCTATTAAACAAAACCTTTTTTGAGCTATTTGGTGGAAGAAAGCCATCTATTAAACACTCGCGTGTTCTTTTGGCTGCATTTCGTATATTGGACTTCCAAAACAGAAAAAAAAACATTGGATGTGAGAGCTCAACAAGAGGTCATGGTAGGATATGCGTTTCATACGAAAGGTTACTGAATTTGGGATCCCAAAAATCGCGAAGTGACAGAAACGCTGAATGTTAAATTCGATGAAAATAAATTCTGGGCACCCCCCCCCCCAGGAACGGGAAACGAAGGGACATAGTTTTATTTCACTACTGAGTAAATCTGAAGTAAAATAAGTATATCCTGAAAATCATAAATAGTCTGTTGAGAATTAAATGGGTTAAAGAAATACCAAGGCAAAGTAAAGAATGCAGGGATATGTATTATTCTATTGACACGACGGTTCTAAAGCCCGAATCACGAAGCCGAGGTTTATTGTTCTGAAAATAACATTGAATATGACCCAAAATATTTTGATTTCACTTGTGATGATAATTCAAGAAAAGTATCAGATTCTTATGAAGACAGGGGGGATAATTCAAGTAAGCTAGAAGCTAACATTTCCGAGATTTAAGATTGCCAAAACGCAATGGCTCAAGAAATTCAGGTGATATGAGAAAGAAACGTTTACGAATTGATTCCACTGAATGAAAGTTTTAGAAAGAAAAAAAAGGGTACGGATGTAAATTTATTCACTAATGCAATATTATTTCTATGAGTTTAGTGGTATGTAAATGTAAAGAACTACGTAACTTGTGACCAGAATTGAATGGGTTAGAGCGTTCTTATACACTAAAGCATATCCTACGGTCTGTGTGCTATATTGGGCCCCTGAAGCTGAATTTTGTGTGCCCGTTGTCAGGTTCTATGTTACAATCAAGAACTATGTATTGGAACAAGATAAACTAAATTTTGTTTTGATTGAAATGTGATGGGTCATACAATTTATTTAAGTCTGGGTTTTTTAAACTTGTAATTCAATATTGGTTTTTACGGGTAGTTGAATATTATCACTTCAAGAATCACCGGAATAACGAAATTTCTGTTGCTAGACCTAAATTAAACGAGCATTTCTTTCATTATATATTTATTATTTTTTTTAATTTTCCTGTAAATTTTGGAGCACTGATTCTTTGTTTTTACATGTTATTAAAATCGAAGGAACCAAAACAGAATGCTAAGTACTTTATTATTTATTGTAAGTATTTTTGTAAAAATTAAAGGAACAAAATTTGAAGCCAACTTCATAATGAGAGCAACAATAAAGATTAGAGTTTAAAGTACGATGTATTTCAGCATATGAAACTTTCTTCGCATATTCAGACTTGTGTGACACTTATCAAACAAAATTATAGATTTTTTTTTTATTTTAATGCAAATAAAAAGCAGTTATTTTGCAAATGTGAGCATGTTTAAATTTAGTTAAAAGAGGTGCGGTCTTCTGGCAAGCATTTTCAAGAAGGGTAGCATTGTTTGCAACAAGGACGGCGGGCCAATGTGGAGTTAAAATTTCTTAATGATTAGAACTGGCACTTTCAGATTCAATCTATTTCTTGAGATGTTTGACGATTTATTCCTTTGTTAAAAACTTTGAATTTTTCTGACCGATTTTCACTTTTTACTGAATTGACTTTAACTAAGCCATCTTGATTTTGGGAATATAGAATTGTTTCTTCCAGGTTTCAGGTAAATTCTGAAAAACTTAAAGATAAATTGTCTAAATACTCTCGAAAGAAGTTTCACTTTAAAAAAAAGTCGCTGGTGGACTAAATGGGGACATCGATAGCTGTTCAAAACCGGGGGGGGGGGGGGGGGGCGTTCCCATTTTGAAATGCATAGAATATAAATGAAACATCTTAAATTATGCTTAAATATTAATACAGATATAAGATAGAATGTTGTTACGGTATTATTTTATTTTAACTCAAATGACTCTTTTATGGGATTCCTTAGTACTTAAGAAAAAAAAGTTCAAAAAAATTAAATTTTAATAATATAATAACACAATTGTGGAATAAAATATATGAAAAAAATATTTTAAAAAATTATAAGTAAAATATTTCATATTAAGTACAGACAGAGTTCTAAATAATTATTTTACGTCACACTTTGTTTCATATTCAGATTTCTAATAATGGGGAGCTGTCAAAGAAAAAGAAGATGAAGCTGGTATCAGTTGACCACAGCTCTAGCTGTTTAACAAGTGTTGGAAAGGAATATGGATTACAAAAAAAAAAAAAAAAAAAAGAAAGAAAAGAAAGAAAAAAAAAAACCCATCTGCGGTTTTCAGTGCTACTATAGAAACTCGGGGGGGGGGGGATGCTAAAGAGGCTATATTCAGTATTTATTGTTTTAAATGAATACCCCAATATTTCCCAATTGGTTTTCCTAAACGTCGACCTTGCTCCATTTTCTAAAAAAATATTTTTCTACCTCATTCTAATTATTGTTTTGAAGTAAACATATTGTATTCCGATAATCTGAAGCCTATTCTAAGAAGAAACTAGTTTCAAGAGTTTTATCATCTTTAAAACATTTTTATTTTTTTCTTTAGGCCAAGATGTTATTTTTCAAATTTTGGACAACTTTCCGCTGCTTCTTCTTTTTTTTTTTATTATTATCTTATAGAAGAAGTTATTCTCTCGATCACTTCAGCTATCCGATCGAAAAAAATAAATATTATTCTTAATCAACGGTCTCATATAGATTACAAAATCCTTCAAAAATGCCGAGAGTTACAAGGATTTTTTAAAATTGTATTTCCGAAACCAGTATAAGTGCATTTCTTGACATGGAAGATGAAATGTAAGATATTCTTTTCTTACTTTTTTTCTTTTTTGAGTTCTTATGTAAAGTATTCAGATTAGGTGTACTTTAATTAGACATTAATAACCACCTTTACAATTGCAAATCACTGCCAAACAGTATTTTTTCTCTTTAAAACAACATATTTAGCGCTTAACTGGTTCCTGAAATAAACGGTTCAATTACAATTTAGGTATATGTTAAGCGGTTTCAAAATAAAAGCAACTCCCAAGGACACCTTAATTTCAGATCAATCAGAGTCATAATTTTAATCATTTTAGGGCGTATTTTTATACCTACGTAATTTGATTTTTCCATGAATGTGTTTTGGTGTCCACAAGTTTTATAAGATTCTAACAATTTTTATTTTGACAGATGCTTTCACGATATAACGCCTAATGATGGCACCTAAGTCGGCAAAGATGTCACAAAGAAGAATCAAGTTTGTGATGTAAAAATGTTGACCTTGAAAAAATAAGCATTCGATTTTAAAAGAATTTCTGCAATTTCATTGTAAAAACTGCTAATCGATATTTATAGGTGATGTATACGAAATAAAATAATTTGGCAATTTTTAATGTTGTGAATGTTTCATTTTTTCTCATGAAAACATAACAGAATATAAAGTTATATAATTTTTGGAGTAGTAAAACCAATTTTTAACTTTAGTACTAGTAGTCATAAACCTGACAGATTTTATTATACCGAGTGAAAAGTTGTTTCTGTTTTGTTCTGCTCAGGAATTTTGAGCTGTCACATATTTGTTTTCATCTATGTAAACTTTAAAAGTGTAATAGGATAAAGTATTATCTAATCTATAATAATCAATTTACAATAAAAACCATTCTGTGTTAAACCAGTGTTCTGTGTTCCAAAACAACAGCTTTTTTTTTTGCAGTGTATCAATGTAAGATTTTGTAATGAAAAGGTGAATTTCTCTCAATTTCTGGGAATTATTTTAGTATTGAGAGTAAGAACGACAATCCAGATTCTGAAATTAGTCCTTCCATTGAAAAATTTAGCAGCTATATAATGTCATAACTGACCGAGATTTTGTCAATATGGTTCCAGAAAAAAACTTTTCTTTCTTGTGGGCACAATAAAATCCATTGTGTACGTGAATGAGGGCCTACAAAAGCATCTCTTGCCATCTCTACAAAAGCACAAAAGTCCTGTAATCTTCTGGATTGATTTAGCCACTAAAGTTACTCAAAATTGGCAAAAGATTGGTTTAGTATCCAAAAAAAAAAAAAAAAAAAAAAGCGGAAGTGGCTGATAAAAACCAGTCGTTCGAGGACAACTTTAAAAAAGCTGGCAAATGAGCAGAAAATTTGCCTATTTTCAAGAAATCAGGCTTGCAACAGAGGAAAAGAGCTTAAAACTAACTGTGTAAAATTTGGAGTACTCTATCAAACACACACAATACTGTAACTATTTTCTGGAAAATTTTAAGTAAAATCACAATGTTTTTTTCTCTTATAAAACGAGTAATTAATGACACACAAGGGTGCTATTAATTACTGTCAATAGGTGACTTTATAACACACAAAGAAATTGTTTCATTATTTGAAAATTTTCCGTGCTAGGGGACAAGCCTTACTTTAGCTCTGAATGATTTTTAGAAGTTCTGTGGTTTTAAACGTATGAAGACTTTGACTCTGTTAATAAACATGCCTGTGTAAAAAAATTGATTTTATTTAAATAATTTTGTTTCAAATCCAATTAAAAAAACTGCTTGACATCATAAAAATAGAATCATTAGACAAGTTTTCGTTATTTTACTGATCAACATAAGCTTTCAACCAAACTAATTTATTCAATATTTCAGCAAATAATTAAATGATGTTTAATCTTCGTGATGTTCAATCCGTCATCTCATCTTACAACCAACTGTTGATTTTACTATGCTCGTTAAGTAATACTTTCAACTTTCAACTAAAATCGTGTTACATAAATGATTTATATAAAATTATTGAAATGTACTTGATTCATCTAATAAATATTTTTCAAACATACAGATGTGAGAATATACTCGTAAAAAATGGTTTGATCGCGTAAAGTGATGAGATTCTAAATTCAGGAATAAGCAAAGTAATTGGACCATTGTGCTTGGTGTGTAAATGAAAATAACACGACTATATAGTCATGTAATAGTCTGGTTTACTATTATTAATACTCAGCAAAACTACAGTAGTCAACTATTTTTTCACGCTGTTTGTGAAAATGTAAACAGACAACGATGCTTCATGAAGAAAACGTATTTCGAAAATGCTTGCTTTTAGTAAAACCCTGTGATCGTAGCTTAAGTAGCGATGAGGAATCGTCACTAATCCACAATCTGGAGGCAAAACTCCGTTTTGTCTCCCATGTTTGCGATGATGAATCGTCAAGAAAGTAGAAATATTTACAAATGAATAGTTAACTAGAAATCGCAGCCAAGAAGCAGAATACGTTATTTCATCGTAATAGACATTGGAAAAAAAAAGCCGGCGTTTATCCCTTACACTGTTAAAACCAGAAGTGCCACAAGGGTAAAGAATTTCACCCTAGGGTGAAAAAAACGGGGAATCAGGGTGCAACAGAGGCTAGGAAGTGTCGTTAAGGTGCTTTTGGTTCCTCAGTAGGTGAACAACGTTAACTCAAATGCTAAAAGACCATTCAATAGGAGAGCGACTCGTTGCGCATGCGCCCTGACAACAACTCCAACGACAACTTCAGTTTGAATGGCGAACGAAGGAAGTTGCAACGAAATTTACTTTCACATTGAATGAAGTACAAAACTGAAAATTTCTTGGATTAATCTTCGAGACCTCGCGTAAGTAAAGGCATTTGATCATATTGTAGCTCTTAGATCTCTCGAACATATTTAAAGTGTTTAAAGTATGTTGACAACTGCTTATTGTTCCGTTTACCTTATTAAATATTTAATATCTTGCTATTTATATCCTGCAAACTGTTACTTAAAACTATCTATCAGTACTATCTTGAACAACAACATTAAAAATAAAAACTTTAAATCAGCTGATGATTGAATAGCTAATTCCGGAATAAAAATGCATCGACGCGACGTGAGCAGCGTATATACCAATGTATATTTCTTCTCAATGAAATAACTACGTAGTAAAAACGAACAGAGCAGCAAAGGCGGAGGAAAAAAAAAACGCGTAAAAAGAAATCTCTCTCACTCAGTGTGACTCATGAGTTTCGCATCGTGTTTTGGTTAACGTATCTTTCTTAGGCATTATTGCATGACGCGAATGTAGTTATCTACTCGTTTTGATTTTTAATCTGACGGAAAACTTGACATTGGAAAGAAGAACTTTTAAATAAGTATTTATCTTGTACGCATAAGGATACTCAAATATTGAATCTTATAATAAGTATTGATATGTTACGCTCGATTAAAATTTTAAGCGTTAATGAAACGTTATTATTTTCCCATGATTCTAATCTAATGTTACCTAATATTTCTGGTTGTTCCGGCAAATGATTGATAAATACCTTCCCTGTTCATTTTCAGTACGGTTCATGCAGTAAAAGTTGTCAACAACATATTAATTACTGAGCAGTCCAAGTGTTTATGCAAGAAAGTTAGTGCACGAACAGACAAATTAAAGTCATGAACACTTCTAAACTATGTTCGAAAGTTGAAATGTGATCAAATGCCTTCGTATATATAAATCAAAATAAATAAAACACAATTGTATTCAAAAACTCACACAACACGGGGGGGGGGGGAATCTCTATAGGAAGCAATAAAGGTGCCATTTTTCTCACCTAGGGTACCATCTTTCACCTACGGTGCGCGTTAGGTGAAGGGAGCCAGTTTTTCACCCTTGCTAAAGGTGCAATTTCGGCTCTCTTTCGGGTGCTGCTGGTGAACAAGCGTTTCACCCCTGAAAGGTGCCAAACGCAACCTGTAGTTTTAACAGTGTAGATAATAGACGATTGTCCATGTCCAGCTGCGATCAGGGGTTAAGATTTTATCAGTCCTGATCTCCCTTGCTTTCAATCTTTTTTAAGTAGATACGTCTGATTACGGATGCTAGCAATCGTAAGGGGAATTGTACCACCGATTAGACCGAAAAGTAGGTATCCAGTTTTTAGGTGAAAGCATTTGCCATTAATTAGCTTTAGGTGTGCTAGCTTAATCCTCACTAGTTCAATAGTAATAAATTTTTCAAACAGTTAATTCATTGAAATCTCAACATTTTTTATGTATTTTAAATAGCTTATTCACAAAATCGATGCACAAATTTCAGAAGGTTATTATCATATCAAATGAAAGAGAACATCGTTTCTTCCTTAAGTTTCACCTTTACCATCTACTTGCTCTTTTTTTTCACGCGAAGCGTTCTGCACTACATTTCTTGTGTGTTAAACATGCATGTAACAAATGTGTGTGACTGTCATTAATTGGAATTACTACTCAAGGAAACTGAGACTGTCATAAAGAAAAAAGCATTAGTGATTGCGACTTATCATATTAAACAGTCAACTAAAAGAATGTTAGAGAAAAATAAAGAAGAAAGAGGGAAATAGGAAAGTCAACAAGTAGTTAACTAAGTTACACATAATTTGCCAAAATAATTATTTCAAGTTAACTCGTTTAAACAGCTCTAAGACGGAATTTTATTTTTATTTGCCCAGAGTTAATTTTCATCCTCTTTTGAAGCTATAACACATTGGCAGTATTCTCGCATTGATGATCAGTTTTCGTCAAAAATATAAGGCTTCAAATAGAGTTTTTTTTTCACTGCATATTCGCATATATATATATATATATATATATATATATATATATATATATATATATATATTCTCTCCACTTACATATAGTATTTGCTATATTAGTTCTGGTTCTGAAATTTGATCTCCTTATAATTCACTTTTCAGCTCTTAATTTAAAAATAAGCCCGTTTCTTTCCGTTGCTTTATTCTCATTCGTCTATGAAAAGGAAAACGGTTTTTTTTCTTTATTACTTTAGAAGTATTATCTATAAGCAAAAATAATGAATATATGTGTATTAAAATACATCATTTTAAAGAAATTCAATATGTATATTGCTGTAAAAACTTCAAAGTTTTAAGCTAGGACCACTTACACTAATGTTTTAATAAAAATTGAGAAATACGAATTTTCTTAGTAGTATTTAGTAGAGATTTTTCTACATTCTTGTGTTGATGAAAATTGCGAAAGTGTGCAATGAAAATGAACAACTTTAACAATACCTTGGGCTAAGAAGTTAGTTAACTGATTATAGGTCAATGGATGTGAAATGAAAATTCTTCTACATGTACGTTAAGAAAATTACATGATTTGATAACGAGTACAGCAACAAATCTTTTTCTTTTTGCCTCGTTATATGTCAGTTATTTGGACTATAAAATATATCTTTAAAAATTTCTAAACATTTCGTTCATCAAATTACGATAAAAAAATATTCATTTTTATTTAACATATCATATTTGATGCTCTAATGAAAAGTTTTCTGTGTCATATTTTTTGAACAGCCGAAAAGGAAGTAATTTCTTAATTATACCACGTAAAATTTTTACATGTATTTCATCCAACATAATATAGTTACAAAGTAAATATTGTAGTCAGATCCTAGACAGTTTTTTATTCATTACAAATTAACTCATAATAACTCACTTCATTTATAAGTGTCAAAGTATTACTCCATTATGTTTCAGTTTTGTAGTCACTTCATTTTTATTCCTCATCACTCTAACCCAATCTAGAATGTTCTGTTCCTCTTCAACATCTACCTCTTTTCCACTGTGGATACTTTTAAAAGTTTTTGTGATCTTTAAAGTAGCCTCAACCAGGGTCGGACTGGGTCCTGAAAAAGGCGCATACCCCAATTTTTCTGAAGGCGCATGCCAATGGGGGGGGGGGGGGTCGCGGAAAGGATATAGACGATCATTTTAGAGGAGCGATCAGTGGCGGATCCAGACGATCCTGTTGAGAGGGGCGATTGAGTAATTCATTAAGGGAGGGGGGGGGGGGAGGACTAATGAAAATAAAATTTTTAAAAAAGTTTAAGAACTGAAGCATGTTTTTTTTTTCGAGTAATGTTCTTCGTTCAAAGAGTTTGAATGAAAGTTATAAGTGTTTCGAGTATCACACACACAAGAATAAAAAATTGAAGAAAGAGTTTCTACCAATATTCTACGTCTATTATCTAAATTATACCCTCTTTAACTTTTGGTTCGTTTGAAAACTCGTGAAGTTTTTTCAGTTGTTATTCAGGTCCTCAACTGTACTTGTTTCCTTATAAAAGAAAGGTTGCAGCACCAAAATGGTATCTCTTTTTACCAGTTTACTTACCGAACATAATGAAATACTAAAATTGCATTTGTAAGTAAAATTTGAAGATAGTTTTGAATTTGTTTGTTGATTGAGTTTTGTTTAATATTCGCCCAAAGGAAGGAGTGTTTGCAGGTTTTCTCCCGAAAATTTTTGTTCGGAACGCATTTTTAGACTATTTGGAGGTTAACAAGTGGAAGGGAGGTTTGGGGGTCCCGTTCCGGATTTGTTTTTTTGAAATGTAAGGGTATATTTTTGAAAACACAATAATTTGCTATCTTTGTGTTCTTGAAGGGAAAGATGAGAGACATGAGTTCACCCCAGTCGTTTTATGATAGCTTCAAAAACTCAAGTATTGCTAAAAAGGTTTTTAGTATCGTTAGACTAAAAATCAGGGGATTCGGGGGGGGGGGGGAATTTTGGAATTGATGTCTTAAAAACGCAATTGTAGGCCATCTTTGTTGAAGTAGCAGAAGACATGGGGTTCAGAACTTTTAAGCAGAAACTTTTCGGTGTAGGAGTTCCAAAAACGCTGTTTTAGACGATCTTTGAATGATGTTGAAAGATGAGGAAAGAAAGACATGGGGGGGGGGGGGTAAAGACATTTTTTGAAATTGAAGTCTCAAAAACGCAGTTGTAAGCCATCTTTTATGACGTAGGGGGAAGGAACGGGATTTGGAACTTTCCATTGGAAATTGTTTTAAATTGGAGCTTTGAAATACGATGGTTAGCCATCTTTAGTAGCGTAAAGGGAAGGGATGGAGTCAGGAGTAAACCGACAAATTTTCAATATTGAAAGTTCAAAAACATAATGTTAGTGGGTCTTCATTGACCTTAGAAGAAGGACTCGAGATCGAGGGCTCTCCCCCGGAATTTTTTCGGAATTCAAGTTTTAAAAACATAATTGAAAGCCCTCATTAACGACATTTTCGAAAAAGTTTTCGATTCCGGCGATTTTTTCGAAATTAAAGCTCCAAAAATTCAAAAGTTTTGACAATCTTTGATGGCATTGGAGAGAGGGGCTTGCGGAACTCTCCCCTTCAAAATTTTTGGAATTAAAGTCATAAAAATACAGTTGTAGACGATTTTTGTGATGTGTTGGGGGTGGAGGGAGAGAGAGAGAGAATTTGGTGACCTTTTCCCGGAATTTTTTTAACACAATTTTAGACAATTTTTGTTTATTTGGGAGAGGAGAGATTTTGTGGACTTCCCATTGAAATTGTAAAAACTTGACTGTAGGCCATCTTTGTTAACTTTTAGGGGAAGGCACGTTTCACTAGTTTTTTCAATCAAGTGCAAAAAACGGCAATTCACAAAAAATAATGAATAAGTACATTCGGAATTTCTGAAGTCGCCCAGTGGTTTGATTTCGCATCTTCTGAGTGATATTTTTTCCACTAAGTGACATTGATGTCAAGTGCTCATTGTGTTATAAAATGCGCACTGCTACATATCTATACGAAATTCAACTTTTCCACTATAAAATTTGTTAAAAATAAGAGTAGAAAAACTCACTGACAAACGCTTAGACAACTGTATTCAAACGGCAACCACTACCGACTCTACCAATAATAATAAACTTGTTCATGTAATTCAAAAATGCAGTTTTAGACTCACTTCGATGATGTTAGAAGATAAAGAGAGAAGGTCTAGTGGCCTCCACCTTTAGAAATTTTTTCAAATTTTAATCCTAAAACGTTATTGCCGTCAATCTTTAATGACGTTAGGGAAAAAAAAATGCGATTTGAAACTTTCTTCCAGAACGTTTTCGAAATCGAAGTTCCAGAATAGGCAGTCTTTTTGATTGAAGATTCGAAGGTCTCTCCCTTTTCTTTTCTTTTCTTTTTTTTTGAAATAATAATCTTAAAAACGCTCTTTTTGGTCATCTTTGGAAACATTACGGGAAGGGAGGGGATGGGATAGGAGGAACTTTTCCCGGCAATTTTTCGAAATTGAAACTCAAAAGACGGAAAATTTAAGACGATAATATTAGGGAAAGCGGGCTTGGAGGAAAATTTTCGAAACTTCAAAATGAGGGGAAGGTATAAGAGCTTTCGAATCAATTAGAAAACTTTTGTCCTGAATTTGCAAGAGAAGTTTCTATTTTTGTTTTTCAGCGAAGGCGTTTGCATTGCATTTCATCTTAAAAAGTAGGAAGGGCGCACCTGCCCTCGGGCAGGTTGGCAGGCGGTCCAGTCCGAGCCTGGCCTCAACAGGAGAGACAAAATATTTTACGAATCAGCTGTTTTTCAAAGCGAACTGGATTTGACAGCAGTTTACGACCTGCTTTAGCTGGATGCGTTCCATATCGCTTTGTAGAGTTATCTTAGCCGTCAAAAAGTATCAAATTTCTCAAATTTCGTCAAAAGCAAACATTGAAAGTTCACGAATTGAGCTAGTTTCGATACTAAACGCCTGAATTATTTCCAAACATTTTGCTCTTAATTTTTAGATAAAGAGTTTTAAATTTTTTTAGAAATTCTTTGTTACAAAACATATAAGGAATTTGATTTTATTAATAAACATATTGATTTGATTTCAGTAATTTTGCTTTAAAATAACTGAAACAATTGATTAGCATCGGAAAAATAGAACCATTGGACAGTTTATAAGTTTTACTTATTTTCGGTTGTGTATAGGGATTACCAGTATACTGGTATACCAAATACCGGTATTTCGAGCAATTTTGCAATGCCGTAATACGGGTATTGGCTGTGGTAAAATACCGGTATTTTTGGTATTAGCTGAAAATATGAAATATATTTTAATTGACGACTTTTTAGTTCAACTTTTTAAAGAGCTACTGTTATTTTAAATGTACATTTACTTTTCGAAGCGGCAGTACCAAAATTAACGTATTGATATAAAAATTTGGCTTCAAAAGCGGAAATAAATAGAATATTAATGAAAGTAGCGGAAAAATTACAAAATAATATTCTCATCACTAGATGGTGTGATGAATTGCATTTTCATCCGTTTATGTGCGCCATGTTTTTATTTTTTAAATGACCTTCATTGCTCATTTGACCTTTTGTAAACGTTAATCTCAATTGAAATTACAAATGTGTTTGTGCAATGAGGGACTATTTTATACCAACGATTCATTCTGGCGATATTTTATGATTTTTTTTTAAATATTTGACTAAACTCTACTGTATTTTGCTAGTAACAAATGCAAATTTCTTGTCACCAGTATTGGTGCGCTGTCCTCTCTATTTAGCTGTATACTTTGCGAAATAATGCTTAGCAAGTACTGCTTTGAAAATTTGCATAGAGGAAACTCATAATCAACTAGAATATATTTTCAGATGTATACATAATGGTGAAGAATTTCGAAAAGAAAACGAAATCGAATAAGACAAACTAAAATGATCAATTTTAGTTAAGTACATCGTAAATTTGAAACCAAAGCGTTATTAAAAAGCAGTTACAAACCTATCCTGACCAAGAGGAAATTGTTGAACATGATTGTTAACATTGGAAAAGAATTGTCTCACGGAGAGAAATTACACTTACCATAATAATAATATAAAAAAATACTACACACACACAAAGAAACACACACACAATGTGATTTATCCCAAACCAGCACGCACGTGGTCGAATTATTTGAAGATGGAGGACTTTGAGGCCGTAAGAGGAGGTGTATATCATGTGTATATCGCATTATTAACATTGCCAATAGGGATTGCAATACCGTTATACCGGTATACTGAATACCAGTATTTCGAGCAATTTTGCAATTTTGTAATACCGGTATTTGCTGAGCAAAATACCGGTGTTTTCGGTATTAGCTGAAAATAATAAATATTTTTAATTCAAGAATTTTCAATTTAACTTGTGAAATATCTACTTATATTTTAAATGCCCATTTATGTTCCCATGATACAGAACCGAAATCAATCTATTGATGTAAAAATTTAGCTTAAAAAGCATGAACTAATAGAATATCATTAAACAAAAGTGTTTTGTGTACCATGTATTTTTTTCCCATTTCCCTGATCGCTCATTTTCCCTTTTGGAAAAGTCACTTTCGAGTGTAATTTTGAATGCCCGTCCCCCCTTGTCAGATGAACAATTTATTCAAACCATCAATTTTAGGAATGCTTTATGATTTTTTTCTTAAATATTTGTCTCAACTGTACTATATTTTGACAAAAATTGTTTCTTGTTAGTATACAAATGGCAATTTTTTGGCACCAGTATTGGTTTGCTGTGCCATCTCGCTATTAGGCTTCATACTTGGCAAGATAATATTTAGTAATTATACATTCCCTTGAAAATTTGCATGGAGGAAAAATTCAAAGATATTTTCAGATATTTACATAATTGTAATTGCAAATAATTTTGAAAAGAAAGCTAAAACAAATAAGAGAAACCAACAAGATCAAATTTCGTCATGTTTATCGTAAGTTTCGAACTTAAGGGCTAATAAAAAGTTTTAACTGTAGGAAAGTTGAGCACTAAAATGAGTTCCAGTCTTAGAGACAATTCAATAGATGCATTATGGTTTTTACTAGTATTGATTTTTTATTCTGACATTCGTTCCTTCATTTTGTATTTGTTCACAATACGTTTTCACGATAATACAATTTTTGTACAAAATTATGAAATGTGGCAAGCGAAACAATATGTTTTCAAGCAATTTTTGAGAAATTTCTAATACCTGTATTCCGGTATCACGTTTTAAAAATACCGAATACCGGTATTGAATTTTCGGTCCGGTATTGCACTCCCTATTTGTGCAGTTACTTCATTTTTATTTCATACCTCTTTAACTCAATGAGGAAAATTCTTTTCCATTTAAACATCCACCCCTTTACAATTGTGGCTATTTTCAAGAGTCTTTAAGTTCTTTTTTAAAGTTACTTTTAGGCAGTTCAGCTGATATTGAATTTTTAACTCTTAATTCGTACTTTTAATCTTTTATTTCGTATTTGTTTAGTACTTGGCATTTAATTGCTTTTTTTTTGTTATGAATAAGCTTTATTTCAGAATGGTTGGGAAAACGATGATAAAATATAAAAGCTATAAGCAGTTGTTAAAACTACTGAAAATCTGTAGTTTTTAATAATGTATTTGCTCTGAGGGTGTTAAGTATGTTAACCATTACAAAAATATGGCCAACGAAGTTTTGCGTGAAATAATTAAAAGAATCTTTTAACAATAACATTGTTCAAAATTTTGTGGTTCGGTTGTTTTGGTTGAAAATATGTTTGACAAATTTTTAAGTTTAAAACGACAATGAAATACAAAACTAGACCCAAAGCAACTTTACTCTTAAAAATAATAATGAAACAGCAATTTTCTTTGCTTGATTAGCGCTTTCATGACCCATATGAAATTAAATGACTCTTTCATATTCTCAAATGATTACAGGCAGTTTTAAAGTACACTTATTCGTATTTTTGTAAGCAAACCTTTAAAACATATATTTGTTGCTAATAATTTCATCTTATGAAGCTTGAATTTCCATTTTTAATGCTAATTTAACAATTAACCACACATAAGAAAATAAAATTATAATAGATGAACCATGACTCCCGGACGATTCTCTATAAATATCAATTATCTTTGCACACTTTCTTTTGTTTTATAAACGCTTTTATGAAACATAAGTTTAAGGACAAGTTCTAAATTTAAGATGGATAAACTTTACTCATACTTGTTTGTTTTTCCGTTAGCAAACTTATGAAATATCTTTTTAACTTCAATAATCTCCTTTTATAATGTTTGAATTTCATTATTCTTGTTGTAAGTCCGACAATTAGTTGGATAGTGTTGAATTGTTTTTCAAAAGAAAAAAAAAGAGTTAAAAATGTAAAAAAAGCTACACATTCTAATTTATTTTAGCTTGTTTTATTTCTTGTTATCTCTAATTTGCACAGTATTGAAGCTTTATGACACAATTTGTTAGTTTTTACAATATATTGCCCTTTTGATTTTTCTTTGATACGTCAAAGGTAACATAAAAATGTAACTCAATAAATACATGTGAAAATACGTATTTAATAAAAGCTTCGGCAGCACTAAGAGGTTTTATAAATGAATTATCATTAAATGAAACCGAGCTTACATTTCGTGTTAAAACGAAGTAGAACTTGATTATACGAGACGCGTTTGTGTCCTTGTAAGCAAGGAGCAGAAAAAAATCCAAGACACACGATACTATTTATTCGACTTCCCACTTACAAATAAGTAAAATATCGAATAATTATACAGTGTAAATATAATCTCACATTTGCTTTTGATGAAATTCATACCGATTTAATGATCACAGTTGGGAACTTAATTGCACAAAACTAGAATGAATGGAGAATGTGAGAAACTAGGCACAGATTTTGCTCTATTGTTTCAATACAACGAAATTTAAGTGGGGAGAACAAAGTGCAACAAATTTTATGCAAACTAGTAAGGAAAGTTAGCAGTGTTGACATCAAAGCCTTTTAAACCCATTCGGTGACCAAAGTTTGGTCATATCTTTGTAAATACATGAACGACGAAAAATTGAAGCAACATCAATAAAATTTTTGAAGAGCCCTTAAAATAGGTAAACCTTTTCATGTATGTGTGAAAAACCACGACACTCATTCAGTTAACTTTTCAACACATATCATATACAGTTCTAGATCATATATAAATCGGTTAACTAAACTTTCGAGAATACAGCACATAGAGATACATATTAGAGAAAGAGAAATACTTCGTATTAGATCTTACATCGTTTGAAAGACATGCAGGCTTGAAAGTTGAACCACAGTTCAAACTGATGTTTGTGTATTATCAAACATCAAACGTCAAAGTTACATGCGGAGTGTGTAAGATTGCTTTCAAAGGGAAATAGCTCTTTATTTTGAGCATCGTTTGCGAAACTTCACAAGGATGTTTAAGCCTACTTATGCTATCTGACCAGAAAATTTAATGTTTTGGTTTAAGTTAAAACAATGGAAGGATTAAATTACACAAAATTTACGAGATTTTAAGTTTCTAGTGGATTAGCAAGCTTCCTGAGAAAGCACATCAAAATACGGGCATAAATAGATCTGTTTGTACATGAAAGCACGAACGAAAATTTTCTCGCAATACAAGATCTTACAAAATTATAAAACTGTTCACGGCGAAGTTAAGGCAACTTCAGTAGTGATATGTTTATTCTTAAGGTCATTTGCAGGACCAGAATATCGTTAACGCCACTGACAATATCATCACGAATCAATATCATTTCATAGCTATAAAGAGTATTTCGCCATAATGGTTCAGAAGAAAAATAATTTAGAGAACATTTTCAATGTATTCGTGTGATATGAATGAAATGTGATAATATACCGTAGAAGGAAAAAAAATAGGATAAAAATCTGGAATTTGATTCATATATATTTATACCTTATTTAAAATTTAGGAAAAGCAGAACTATCTAAAATTTTTTATCTTCATTAGCTGAAAAGCTGATATGTATTGTTTACACTGATACGTTCTTTTTTATAAACGCATCATTCTTTAAAAAAACATATCGAATTAGGGTTCTTAAAAAAGCCAAAAAAATAGGAGAGAGATCTTGGTTATTGACATTTAGAATTTTGACAAATATTATGTAAAAATAAGTAAACAGTTATATACTCTTTAAAAACATGCTCTTTGAAGGGCTTTAGGACATGTACATCACTGCTTGATGCAGACACTCTTTGCTTGTTCGTTGTGCAAAAGCCTTAGTAAGTTTGTAAAAAAGATTTAACGCGCGCATATTACCTTTTCTATCAAAGTCAATTGATAAACAATGATGAATTTTTAAGTATATAAACACGAGAATATTAACTAAGTGTTATCAATGTGAAATTTATTAAGAAGAACGAAGCTCATGAAATTTTGAATATTTAGTCTGAATTTCGATTCAAGTTAAACAAACTGCGTTCAAAAATTAATATGAAAAATTACACTTTCATTCTTCTCACATATGATTAATTTCATCTATATTTTCATTTCTTATGTACAATTTCTTATAAATATATACATTTGTGTTTTTCGATACATTTGACTGAATCGATTCCTATCTATCACCGAATCGGTTTAAAATATGTTTTGATTCGTATGAGAGTTGTGCGACTGAAAGAAAGAACGTCAACGTTCAATACGCCCTTGAACGAGAAAAGACAACAACACCAATGACATCGTTAAAAAGGATCCAAGTGCACCTGTAGACATAGAAAGAAAAAACAGTAGAGTCTTACAACAGATGATTGCAGGAAAAAAGAGTTTGCAGTGTGTCTGGTGCTTCAGCAGACTTCTAAGCAAACTCATCTGGCACCATGAGTTGACAATTCATTTAGTGTTCTTTTAAGAACTAGATTTGTTTGAAATGAACGAGGAAGGAAAGGATAGAAAATGAAGATTTGATCGACTTTGATATGGTCTCATAGTCAAGCAACTAGCATCTCCTCAAATGGATGCTCCAGGATTCATTTGGCTATAACTAAATTATAGCTGAGGAGACATCATTAAGGAGAGTTTTAAATTAAAAAAAGTCATTAATGAAATGATTAATTTCTCTCAATTTTGCTTACTACGTTTAAAACTAGTATGTAATGACATAACATTAACCGATTTTCTTTCTGTAGAAAAATAATAGTACTAGTTAAAATAGTTTTCTCTTATATGCACAATAGTACACAAAATAAAGAAAATCTCAATGCATGAAATGTTTTGCCAGAGACTTTGAGACCATTGGGGATTTCTGAGCCGTCCACAAAGCAAAATATCTACAGCAAAACGAAATAAAATTTCGGAACTTTTAGTGTGTATACACTTTAATGAATAAACATTTTCAAAGGCTTATAACTAGTTAAGCTTTCAGCGAAATTAAAAAATCATTTTACTGAGTTTTAAGTTGATGGAAACTGTCAAATTATTTGTTCACAATACATTAGAGCAAATTCTTCATAACTCATAAGTAAACGAAATTAAGAAAACAGTTTTGGGCACTAGGATAAAACATAGGAATGAATGTTGTGTGAAGATTATACGAAAGTCAATGAAATAGCCGAAAAATCGTTTTTGAAATGCTTTTGGGAAGTAAAAGGGTTATGGGTTTATTGTATACTTTTTTATTAACGTAGTTTTGAATTGGAAAATTAACTCTGACAGCGAAGTTTGGTTTAAGCAACATGAGTATCATATTCCTTACAAATTAATTTTTTTTATGGAAATATAAGCATTTTTCTCTTTGCTTCGAATTGTGCATAATCTGAATCTCTCTCAAAGATATGTATATTTGTAGCTCATGACGCTTTCAGTTCTTTTGAGCTGTAACACATTTGATATTTGTTTGCAATTTTGTGGTGTTGACGACTCATCTGGAGGGACTGAGGAGGGAGGATGAGTTGTTGCCTTCTTCTTTTAATCCATAAAACCAGTGCTGACAAGTTTGTCGAGGAAAAATTTGACATCTCCCAACTCCGAGTCACGAATACCCAGAGATTTGAGGAGGCTGAAGTCGCCGGTCTCCACAGCCATGAACACGTTTCGCAAGTGTTCCAGATCCGAACGCATCAGGTGCAGAGCTTTGCCAAAATCTTCTAATGTTTCGCTCTCTGAAAAAGACATATATTTGTAAGGAGCACGCATAGAACAACAAGGAAATTGAATTTTAATAATATTTTGTCAAAATCAGCACATAAGAGATTCAATACATATTTTGGAGAATAAAAAGTAACGTCGATTTTTTAAACAAAAAAGTTTTAACAAGTTTTTATTTTTAAAAAATGACGTATAGTTTGGCAGTCAGGAGGGGGCACTTGGTCACGCCTCGTTTCAGAAGTGTGTATTTTTTATGAAGGTATGTATCGTACAGGAAAAATAAAACACGGAATGACAAAAATAGGGTTGCAATAAAGATCTTAAAGCATGTAATTTTTACTTTTTTGCCAACTGAAGCAGTTATTGTTGCATCTTAAACATTTCAGTAATAAATATTCACGTAACGAAAACATGTTATGAGTACCTTTTCTTTCATTCAACGTATTGTAAAAAGCCTAAATATTATCCATCAAAATGGTGACGTTATTCTTTATTACAAAAATAAACATCAACAAGATTCAATCGGCAAATAATAAATTGAAAATTAAATTAGCTCACTCAAAATAATCACTGTAACTTCAATTGAAGTAAATTTTAAGTTAAAATTACCTTGCCAATCGTAAGCTTCGAATGGTTGGCTACAATGTCGCCTTTTATTACCTCATATTGTCTGACCTCATATTGCCAATTCACCATATAATCAAATTGTCGAAAAACTAACAAGCGTCTTATTTTTCACAATGCAACGAATATTTTTTATAATTGATATGACAGAAGTAGAATTTCCTCTTTTATCAAACTTTTTAAAATATACATTCATACCACCGAACTGCAGATAAATTCATAAATATGGTAAATGTTCGGTCTTTTCCTTCTCCACCGAATTTAAAGTAATGGACTCGTTTCAATGTTTTGTCCCAGATGAGTGGTAGGGGCCAAGTTGATGTGACAGCGCTATCATTACCCTCCTAATTAACAACTTCTGGAAATCTAATGTGCAAATTTCCAATCCCGGATTGATAAAAATCAACTGGTTTTAAAGTAGGAATCCGGAGATAGTATAGTGGGTAACAGTCACATTTTCAAATTTTATGCCAAAAGTGATTGGATTAAAGAGAAATAAGATTATGCAATGTTGAGTCAGGCAAACCACAGCATTTCATTAATTTTTATCCTGGATTCCTCTTAAACAACATGATCTTGCTTGATAATGTTTCAAAATCACGTTTTTTTCTGTAAGACAACTGCTGGAATATACTGTACTGAAATTGTAGCAACTGATTTGCGTTTTATTCCAATCGCAGTGTGACGGAAAAAAAAGTCCAATATCCAAAATACCGATTCCAGACGATTTATTGCTAAACCAATTAATTTTTATTGATCAAGGAATGAAAATTTGCACACTAGATAAAAAAAACAGTACATTTGTTTTGTAATAAGGAACTTTATATCACTTCTTTTCGTATATTTGTTTTGTAATAAGGAACTTTATATCACTTCTTTTCGTGTTCCGATACTAACTGGAGTGGTAAAGTTGAAAACAATTCTTTTACTGCACCATGCATTTTCTCCAGCAAAAAAGGCGGAACAGTAAATGAAAACTAGCATTAACATTACATACATGGAAATATTTTGTTTGTTTTGGCTGAAATTTTCTTTCTTCCTGCCTTTGATATAATTGTAGTTTTAGCACCCCAGTTTGATTTCGTAACTCGTTGGTCGCTAATAAATGACTTTCAAATAATACTTAAATCCCTATTACAGAATTACAGAGATAAGAATGCATTTTCAAGGGCAGAAATGAAGTCTTTCAAAAAAAAAAAAAAAAAAACCTGAATCCTATAAGCCCATTTTTCTATGATCAAAAGTAAAAGTACTATAGTAAATTCTTCTTAGTTTAACCTCACAATTTAGTGCTGGAGTTTCCTAGTTTGTATCACAAGAAAGTTTGGCATATTGAGAAAGCGAAAAGCTTACTTTATGGACTACTTGTTTTTCTGTCTCTCATCGAAGTGTTTTAGAATGTCTTCGATTCATATAATAAACTAAGATGATAGTGTAATTGTTTGTGGCACGCTTCCACCGAAAGAAACAGAAAAACGGTTAGGCTTAGAGCCAGGAAATTTGTTTCACAGGGTCAATCTTTCTTAACATTGTGCACCCTGTAAACTGATTTTTGAAATTTTAATTTGAATAAGTTTTTTGATGTTTTATGTGATTTTTTGCACTTTTTTAACGCTTAGACCAGGAAATAACTGTGATGTTATATTTTAGGGTATTGAGTAAAATAGTGAAACTCAATTTTCCTAGCGTTCTAATAATTAAGAATACGTAACAATGAGGCTTTCCTCAAGAATTTACTTCAAATAAGAAATAAATATACACTGTTGTTAGCTATGTTGTGTTTATACATAGCTACATAAGCATAAGAAAAGAAGATAATTGTATTTGTGCGTTTGTGTAAATAATTTGTTTACATACTACCGCCAAATTTGTTCAAGCTGACTCCTACGGCTGATTATTACTCAAATGAACTTACTATTCTTCATTAAAAAATTGCTCACATGTATCTGAAGTGTAACATTCAAAATTTTCTCAAACTTTGGGAAAAACATAGTTGATGAAAAAAAGAAAAGGAAAAAGAAATAAATAATGAATCATTGATGAATTGAACATGCAGTATGAGTTTTTGTTTCAGTAATCTTGACTGCAAATGATCAGTAAGGAAAATATTTGATAAGTTTCTGTAATAGTATATGCTTTAGTGACTTGCATTGCAAGAAGAAAGTAATAATTGAAAAATGTAAAGCGTTTATCGTAAATAATTTTAGGGATAGGTTGGGTAGGTTGAAGATAGCTGAGAAAGCACTCTTTATGATTTTTTTTTTTTAAATTGGAACCACTGATTCCAATCCGCAGTCTGTGAGTGTCAAAATCTCTGAAAATATAAAAATTACCCTCTATAGATATAGTTTACAGATATCGACAAAAATTATAAAATGTTAGATGCCGAAAGAAATTTTCAGCTTAAATAATTATTTCTCTGAGTTTATCGGAAAATTTAGTGTAACATGACTTCTAAAACATTCTTTTTCTGAAAGAACTGGTCGCAAGGCATTATTCTTATTTTCATTTTCATGATGTGAAAACTTTTCAAGAGCTACATTTTAAAATAAAAGGGCATCATAGTTTAGATACACTGATTGCTAAATACGCTGGACTATAGACGCTCCCCCTTATGCTTTATAAATCTGTCTAAATAATGTTAGGACAACAAATATTTGCTAGTAAACGTCAATAACTGTAGCACAGGTACACTCATTCTATTTAAAATAGCAAAGTTGTTTACTAATGCAACACATTTTATGAAAATAAGTCAAATTAAATACTTTCAACAACAAAATAGCTTAATTACAGAATCAAAAGGAAGTTTGCAAGCAAAATTGCCTTTAGTGCATTAAAACACCCATCTATTCAATTGTGAAAAAGTAAAATCTCAAAAGCACGTCAAAGTACATAAAGTATTCAAAAATGAAGAAATAAATAAACAAACGATAACTTCTGGAGGAATTTTTTGATTTGCCGTGAAATACTATCTCTCCGAAAGAAATAACATTTGCCTGACGTAATGATAAATGACCAACCACGTGGGATTGTGCCGGAAAAACTGCAACAAAACACTACGTAGATCAAAATAAAAATCTCCCGAATTAGAAAAAGAAGCGAAAAGTGAAGTGTAATGAGCCAAAGATATATTCCGTGCCGAAAAAAGTCATCATAACCATGGAAAGAAAATGCTTTTTGAGTAAGAGGAAAAAGAAGGCCATTATGTCAGAAATGGGGGAAATATGGAAGATATCGATGGTCAACCTACAATTCATAGTTTTCATACGAAAGAAGTTAATGCAAAAGACGTTACATTATAACGTAAGTAAAATAGCGAAACGGATTTTTTTTTTTTTTTGCTGTTGAATTTTGCTGGGCAAAGTTATTGCAAAGGATATTACGTGCATTATGGCGAACTAACTAAAAAAAAAGAAGGATTTTTTTGCTGGTAGCTCTTTGAACTCATATTTCTTTTGGCATAATGTAAGTGTAATTTCAACGTCCATCGTAAATAACGCAACAGTGACGCTTAGGAAATTGACATAATTTAGAGGCAAGGCTTTTTACTTTTTAAAATCCCACGAGCAAAGACTAAAAAAGCTTAATTTTTGAAATTTTGTTTTTTCATAAAAATAATTACGGAAAACTACGCTCGCGTTTCAAATAACATTTTTCTCAAGAAATTTAATATCAAGCAGTATATGGCTAACAGTTGAGCACAGAACTTCGCTATAGTACCAGTTATTGTGTTTGAATTACTAAGACTTGATTGGGCAGTTTGGTGAGAAAATTTCGTTTTATGATCATTTTCTCAAAGTTGCAAACTCTGGTTAATGTCGTATAATGCAAGCACAATTTCCATTGCATATTGGAAATACTCTTTTCTTATTTGAAAATTCATTCAAATAAGTAAAAAAAAAAAAAAAAACATTAGAAAATATGAATGTAAAAAGTAAAATTTTTAACGCGTATACATGAGTATACATATGCACACCCATTTTCTTTGCGATAGAAACGTTAGGATTCGCGAAGTTTTTCACCAGTTTCTGGAGAACAACTTCGTGTTTCATCGACATTTCACAAAACTATGCACGACTGAATTCAATTCATCTAGTTGTTATGAAGCATTTAGCTTCAGCAAAACATTTTCTTTTATATTCCATGATGTAGACTTAGAAAAATATAACTCTAGCTTTATGTTAAAAGCATCATTAAACTGAACTTAATTAATAACATTGTTTTATATGGCTTTAGAATATTGTGCAAAGAATGCACTTCCAACTATTGAAGTCATGATTGTCACGCTTACTTTATTCGAATTTATTTTTTAGTTCACTAAAGTCATTAAATAACCGTAAAAAATTCGGATTTAAGAAAACTTAACGTTCCCTCTCATCATAACAACGTCTAAAAAATGCACAGGAAAAAAATTGTAGTTTAATGTTATAAGAAGTTGAATTATATCCCTTCCAACTAGTTATAAGACAAGATACTTACCCGAAAGAGCTATGGCGACCTTTTGCATTCCTCCCAAAGGTTCCAAAGCATCTCTAGCTTTCTTACCAAATAATTTTTCCAAATAATTTGGCCCATGGTTGATAATGAGTGTTTGCAGAAAATTAGCTGTTTCTTCAACAGGAGGTCGTTTAGCTGAAAAAAATATGAAATAATTTTTACATGT
The DNA here is from genome assembly GCF_026930045.1 of Uloborus diversus. NCBI lineage: Eukaryota > Metazoa > Arthropoda > Arachnida > Araneae > Uloboridae > Uloborus > Uloborus diversus. The sequence goes on from NC_072733.1 coordinate 57,007,908, forward strand.
TTCATGAAATCCTGTGTTAAGAAAATTTGAAAGAAATTCATTAGTACTCATAACAAGTCAGAAACACACATTATAAGGATTACCAGGTCGGACAAATTTTTGGCAATAAAGCAGTGTAAAAAACTTTCATCAGTAGCATTTTTTTTCTACAATTTATAAAAAGAAAACATCAGGCTACTAAAATATATGCTGCTTTAATATATATATTATACAAAAAACGGTCAACGATAATGATTTATTGTAGATACTGCACACACACAAAGTAAGTTGTTAGTATGTCCATTTGAGTATGTTAGTATGTCCATATGTAGCGGAGCGGTCTAAAGCTGTGATAGTCATGTATTTTTTTTTTTCCACTCTTCAAAGAAGTACCTAGACATAATTCATAATTCCCCAGACGCCAGACAGTTAATATCTTTTTAGTAATAGCACGATATATACTTATATTTTTCAGAATAACACAACCATATGTAATAACCCCATAATTTTCTATATCCCTTAAGCGCATAGTCGCGAAGGGAATCTTTAATAGGTTACGGAGCAGTGTGTAAATGATAAAGGCCCCCTGTGAGACTCAATCGATTAAAACATAGTTTCTTTCTGAGGCTAGATAAAAGGATCCAATGTTCGAAGAACGAACAGGATAATGGGCAACTATTCATGCGAAGAACTATTGGAAATTGGTTCTCTTCAAAGGAGAACAAAGATCGCGGAGAAGATATTTGAACAAATGTTTCTGTTGTGAAATATATATATATATATATATATATATGTGTGACCGATAAATCGGAATGATTTTTTTCTCTTAGAATGTCTTAGATATGAAATAATGTAATATGCTCAAGGATTTTATTTCTAAACAAAAATTACATTTCGGAAATATGGTTGTCTCTGTATATATGATATTCTTGCAATGACCTAAGGTATCGCATTTAAAAAATGTTTGAAATTTTTTGTCCGGCAAAGAGACGATTTTAAGTTTTAAAGGATCATGTGATGTATACATTTGTAATGTTTAGAGCACCTAGAGCCAATGCTACTACCACCTGGGTCTTTCTTTTGCCAACCTTTCGTGCTTCTAGTATTGTGTATGATAATCAACAAAATTACTCTAGGTTTACTTTTCACCGCCCAAACGATTGTAGAAAGTATACACTCATAGTGCGTTTTTTTTGTGTCGTTACCAATTAATTTTTTCTCAAAATTTGTTTAAGGCATTGTTTTGAGGTCTTATATTTTAGTGTTTAAGAATCTCAGGAAGCCATTTTCTGTGTTAATTCTAATAATTCCCTTAACACTGTAACAACAGAAAAATAATTATTTTTCTTATTGTTATTAAGATTTTCATAGATTTTTTATTCTTCTTTTACAGCATTAGTTTATGAGATAATGAATATTTATAAAGGCATAGGAAACAAGTATGGAAAAAGTTTTTGGATCGATTAAAGAATATCTACGAGGAGGGATTATTTCCTTAATGTGATCTGGGAATTAACGTTATGTGGATCACGTAAATCACGAAATAAAAAACACGAAAAGCGATAACTCTTTTATTTTCAAAAGAAAGGAAACTTATTATTCTAAGTTAAAAAAAAAAGTTCCTAATAGTATGAATTGCACTTTTCACTGAAAAGGGATTTTCAGCTTTTGAAAAATTAGATGGTAGGAAGAAGCTTTTGAATATGTAAAATACTATAGAAATTAGGTCATGGGAAGACAGTCAGGCTTGGAATAGTTTAAAGCCAAAATACTAACTGATTTTAAACCATAGCAGTAACTTTATTGCTTGAGTTAAACTAAACAGATACTATAAAAAATGTTTTTCTAAGATACATGCAGAATTTAGAGCACTTAACCAACTTGCCAAAGTTTTTTCCAAATTAATTAGTATATAAAATCAACTTTTTAAAGTTTCTTCAAAATTAATTAGTAGATAAAAACCAACTTGCTAAAGTTTTTTTCCAAATTAATTAGTATATAAATAAAGTACTGCTTCAGATAAAAGAATACTTCCCAGAAATGCATTTAGTATTTTATAATGATTCCTTTTGTTCAGGATTTATATTAGTTTTAAAAGAAACTTTTTTTTACATACAAACAATAATATTTTTAAGCTAGCATCTCTTGCTCGATGCTGATTAGCTCTTGGGTTTAAATAATAAAATAAGGACTCGGTTGGAATAAGAATATAGGCATGGTTTATTAAATACACGACATTGAATATGCAACACCAAGAAGGAGTGGTCAGAAAGTGATGAAATTTGAAAAAAAAAAAAGACAGAGACAGCAAGGAATAATAAATGATCTTAATTTCAAAATGATAGGCAGAATACAGAGCGAGAACAGCGTTGGCTCAGTAGGATGTAGGACCACCGCGGACAAAAGAAAGGAAACTTATACACGAAGAAACACGTCTAGACATAGAGTCAATAAGGGTGCGGATGGTGTCCAGAGGGATGGCTCTCCATTCCCTTTCGATAATTTGTCACAGTTCGTCTTCTGAACGAGGCAGGGACAGAGTCTGCAAATGGCGTCCAATCACATCCCACACATGTTCGACTGGTGACAGGTCAGGAGAGTATGGTGGCCAGGGAAGCATCTGTGAGCCTTGGAGAGCATGTTGGCAGATGCAAGCACTGTGTGGTCGGGCGTTATCTTGCTGAAAAATTGCATTAGGTAGCCCTTGAAGGTAAGGGATTGCCACCGGCCGCAGCACATTATCCAAGTATCGTTGGGCCGTTATAGTGCCCTGAATACGAACTAGCGGTGATATGGAATTGTACGCTATTGCGCCCCAAACCATTATGCCACGTTGTCGTGCAATGGGACGTTCCCCAGTTACTGCCGGATTAGATATGTCTCCACGTCGACGCCACACACGTATGCGGCGACTATCACTGGATAAACAGAAGCGGGATTCATCTGAGAACACGACATTTCGCCATTCTGTCATCCATGTCGCTCTAGTCCAGCACCATACTAAACGTTGCTGTCTATATTGTGGGGTCAATGGCAGTCTTCTTAGCGAACGCCACGACCAAACGACGGGAGATGGTTCTGGTTGGCACGGGAACATTCAGAGTATCTTGCATCTGCTGCAGAATCGAGGAACAAGTGACTTGTGGGTCTGCTACAGCTTGTCGGTGGATGCGTCGATCCACGCGTTCTGACGTCACTCTATCTGCCCCTGCAACCCTCAATCTTACCACATTTCGTTGTTCCAACCATCTTCGCCACAACCGATGCACCGTGCTCGCATCCATGTGGGTATTAGCTGCGATTTGACGTACTTACCAAACTCCCCTTCTCAGTCCGATCACCATACCCCTCGTAAAATCGTCTATCTGCCGGAAGTGCCTTCGTTGACGTAGGCCTGGCATTCTCTCGTGTTACACGTATCCTCCAATACAAAAACAAAATTTCCTCGATAATTCTCCAGTCAGAAATAACGACACGAATATTGCCTCATTCTGCAAGTTCCTTCCCTTATATCTTGCTTCACGTGCGTCGAAGAGCTGCGCATTTCACTTCATTTACATAACTCAGTGATGTACGTCTACTCTAAAATTTACATAAATTTTTGAACACTCCTTCTTGGTGTGGCATTTTCAATGTTGAGCAGTGTACATTTAAATGATATTTTCTATTTTGAAACTAGTAAGCCTATTTCTATGCGAGAAATTTGCACATGCTTATTTGTAATTTTAGTTATGAATAATTTGGGAAATATCACAATGCATAGTGATATTACCAAAACCTAGCTAGAAATTTGCATGTGCATCTTTTTAGGTCTAGTTATGTGTAATTTGAGAAAAATTAACCGTTTAACCGCCGAACTATTGACGGAAGATCAAATTTGAGTAACTTTTTGAAATTATGTCTATTTATGTCTAGTAAATACAGAAATAAAATAAAATTTCCAGAAAAAAATTTTTTACTATGTTTTTCAGTGTGTTCCATTTTTGGAACATTGGCGCTTTGCATGAAGTTTTTTTTTTTCAGGGATTTTTTTTAAACTAAGAGGTTTTGAATGCAGTTTTTATCTTAGCATACTTTATTACGGAAAAAATAATATTTTTAATTGCATTTATGTACATACCAGAATTCAGAAAATCCAATACAGAAATATCTAATGCCCATGATATGAAAGGAAGCATTGTTGGTGAAGTCGTTTGTCGCAATGGAAACATTTCTTAGTAGTATTTTTTTTGCACACCGCACAACATCCTTGGGATGCAGATACAATATAATGTCCGTCAGACATTCTTGATTGTTTTTGTAAATGACAACGAGGCCCTGGATGACTTTCCACTCGTACTTTTCTTCTTAGGAGGTGAGTTGTTATTTCTCTTCGGAACTCTAAATGCTTCATCTTGACTTCGTGTAACTCACAATGAAGTAACCAACTAGCTACAACTGAAATATTCAGAGCATTACTAAAAAGATTCCACCACCATTTTTTACTTCTCAAATGAGGTCTGTAGCTCCCTAAAAGATTATCTAAGACGTCCACACCCCCCATTCCTTCATTGTATCTCTTGATAAGATGAGGTTGTGGCACATCTATCTTGCATTTCTGCGCATTTGAGTAACGTTTTGCAGATGCAAGTGGCTCATGTGTATAACAATTAGATGCTACTGTAACCACTGCATTATCATTCCAGCTGCACATGTACACTGATCCATCAGATAGATAGTCAAAATTTCCACGATCTTCTTTAGAAAGGGCTTTTTTGGATTTCAGTGGACAATGGCCAGTTCGGTTTTCACGAATTGTTCCTGTTGCTCGTACACCTTTTTTTGATAGCTGAGAAATTAAGTCATATGATGTAAAAAAGTTATCAAAGTATACTTCATGCTTAGACGTGTCAGTCAAAACTGATAATAGATCATTTACAACTCTGGATCCTAATTGCACATCAGGGGATCCTTCTTTTTTGCCTGAATAAATCTCCATGGAATATGGGTATCCACTTGAAGAGTACAGCATCCAAATTTTGAAGCCGAATCTTATTGGTTTTCCTCTAATAAACATTTTACATGAATGCCGACCGTAGTAGGGAACCATAGATTCATCTATGCTCAATTTTTCATGAAATACACCAAATTGTTGAAGGTTTTTACACAATTCTTCGTAAATATGGTATACTTTTCCAAGTTTGTCATTTTGTTTTAATTCATGGTTGTCCATCAAATGAAAGTTGTTTTTTATTTTTCGAAAACGATTTCGAGGCATAATTGTTGGTACAATTGGCACAGATGTATCTTCTGCACTGCTCCAATACATATCTTCAGAAGGAACGGAATGGTACCCACTCAATAGCAGCAAACCAAAAAATTGTAGGATTTCATCTCTGTCAACATCTATTGATTCTCCTTTTTGCAATGCATACAAGTTTGTCATATTTGCTAAGTGTTCAACATACTGCAAAGGTAAAATTTTAAAAAATAAATCAATTGGAGATAAATCCACCATATTCGGAAATGCGTGTCGAAGTGGTTCAATACTTTCTGACGAAATCAGTTTCTGAAAATTAGCTTTCTTCTCCCAAGTTAAATCCATTTTCATTCTTTTTCTACTTTTATTTCCTGATAATTCCAACTTTTTATTTTTTTCCGTTTTCATTCGCTTTTTACTTTTATTATCTAATGATTTCAGACTTTGTTCTTCCTCCGATTTTTTTGTTAAATTTTCACGAGAGTTGGCGAAAAAAATGTCCACCTGTCCACATACATCAATTGGTGTAATAGGTTGTAACTCGTCTTCTAGAATGTCTTCTTCCTCAGTGATATTGCCTGGTTCATCAGGGGGTAATTGGCATATATCTACATCTGACATATCCGAATCTGACGATGTCTCTAAATAAGCCACAGCTTGTTCTACAGTAAGAAATCTTGTATACATTTTTTAACAGTTATGAACAGTTGGTATACGTCAAACAGAATTTTGTTTCGCTCGAAAACAAAGCTAGCGAATTATTGAACTGCATTTAAAATATGAAGAATAAAACGCTCACTAATATAATTTTTTTATTATCACGTGACAATGCAGCTGTCCGAGCAGGTGTGGATGCTGAGCCATATAGTCAGTCAAACAGTAGACTGTTTTTATTTTCTTTGCTAACGAAACTTCATATCCTGTAAAAACATAAACTTACTTGGTTTTGCCAACACCTACATCAGAGTACATTGAAAATGAGAAGAAAAAAGAAACATATATTACGAAAAATGAAATTTCCCCTTTGAAGTCGAACGATTTACTTCTTGGAAATTTGACTCCCTAAAAGCGCCAATGTTCCAAAATTGGAACATGCTATTTTGAAGGGGTACATCTTTTGGAAATATCATTGTACATTTCTACAAGCATTTTAAAATCATACATTGAAGTATTTTTCACAACTATGATAAATATCATCACATTTTCTGAAAAAGCCAATTTTTGGTAAATTTTATAAGAAAAAGTTGCAAAAAGCTAAAAAAACACCCATCTTTGAAAAATCGCAATAAATAATTGAAAATATATAAACAATTAATTAGGAAATCAAAAATTACTTTGAAATAAGATTAAACTGTGTTAAAAAAAACTTTTTTATTTTAACGTTATTTCTTGGGAAAATTTTCAGTTAAATATGATGTTCCATTTTTGGAACATTGGCGGGTAAACGGTTAAGAGAGGAAAATATCACAATGCATATTTGAAATTATCAACAACTATTATCACTACAAAGGGAGAAGTTTTCATGCACTTCTATTTTGCTCTACATACGTATATTTTGAGAAAAAACAAGAGAGTAAAATATCACAATGCAGAGTGATACTACCAAAACTAGATTTGTATTATAAAGCTAGAAATTTGTATGCTCTTCTTTGCAGCTCTATTTAAGGTAAACACGACAGTAGTGGCCAGTGCTTCAGTAGTGGCCACTTCAAGATTTATATTTGAAAAAATAGGATTCCATGTCTCCCAATGGATTCAAAAGTGCATCAAACGTGCATGAGGTATTACCTCCTACACGTTTGAAACCATTGACAAAACTGCAATGCACTTTTTTCAGATGTATTGAAGTGGCCACTACTGAAGCACTATTAAGCACTGGCCGCTGATGGTGTGTTTACCTTATGCATAATTTTTCGAAAAATTGAAGAGTAAAATATCACAATGCATACTGATATTATCAAAATCTATAATTTCACTATATCGATCGATAGTTCCATCATTTCAGGAGTGGCCTGCTTTGATGCCTATATTTTAAAATTTTAATTTAGCCCAAAATTAAAATTGTACTTGTCTGATATTAATACCAGGATACTAAATTTTCTGCGGTGTGTTTTATATGTGAAAATATTTGCTAATAGTTGAGCACATTAAGTGTTTGATCAGTTATTTTGAAAATAGTTTGGTTCTACAATATTAGTAAAATTGTTTTCTTATTTGGTCGTGTAAATTAAACAGTTTCTGTTTCCTCGTTATTAACTCTATGTTGATCTATATTCTTCATAAAATATTTAATAGAGATTTGAAAACAAGCAAAATATTGCTTTACTTCATTTGAATAGGAATGAAGACGAGACAGAAGCGAAATAAGAAAAAGAAGCGTTAACCATTATTTATTTTTATGGTACTAATTAGTTACACATTAAGGTAAAATATTCTTCTCTTAGGACTGTATTTATCTAAAAATATGAACTTTAACGATCTTTTGTGGTAACATTATAATTTTGTTCTTATTAACATTGGTAGTAAAAATTGCGCTGTAACCTATGCAGTAGCATTAAGGAATGATAGTTGATTATTTTTTCTTTAAAGCTGTCTTGAAGCCGGTTTTATTTTTTTGCCAAAAATATTTTTCTTTTACTGTCGAGTCTCAAATTACGCGTTCCAAGCTGCCTCGCGTCAGTCAAAATTTCGATTTGTGGAAAAGGTTATGTATACGAATTTGTTATTAACATACCCAAATATTTTAGACATTTTTAAACACCCCTCAAACTATTTTAGATCATTTCTTAACTATATATTAAAGTTTCTTACATAAAGAGGTGAATTTTTACTGCATTTTTAAAACAGCGGTGTTATTTAACATAAAATAGGCTGTTACGAAGCACAAAACTAATGATCAAGGGGAGAGAGAGGCTTAAAATAAAACAGTAGGGTACGTACTGCATGTAGTAATAATAAAGTGCTGCACTAGAAGAGAACTGTACAACAGATACAATAGTTATTTTTGCAATTTAAAAATTGAAGATGATGATTAATGATACGAAATCAGATCATTATTCTAATATATTTTTAAATACAGTTGCTTCGCTTTTACTTTCATACGTTTCCATCTATGTTACATCCATGGAGGTAATATGTGTCCCACAGAGGGATGAAAAACCCAGAAAACCCCAATTCGTTCTGTCGTGTAAACTGTACTTAGTCGCGTTTATTTTCTTTCGTCTTTCTTGGCGGTGGATTTGCTTTTGTTGGCTGCTGACGTTTGGTTTTCTTGGCGCTAGGCATTTGGTTTTCTTGGCGGCCGGGACGCTCCTGCATCTCGTGATATTGTCAACGTACACAACGTGCAGCATTTTAGCTCCGTTCTACTCTAAGATTTTGTAGCTGTGAATTGCAATCAGACTGAAATTTTTGTTTGGTGTTCTTGACACACTGTAAAAAAATGTGTAAGGTTACCATGTTTAATAGATGTAACATTACAAAAATTCTGAAGTGTGTAGTATCATTAAAAAAAAATAAATAAACTCAAACTGTTGGAAGAACTTTGCAGCATGGTTTTCAAACACTGTGCAGCGACCGACGCTGATGGGGAGGGGGAAAAATAGTACATTGAACTGAAAAAACAATGCTAGATATTATAATATACTAGAGTAATATACATATACATTGCAATAAAATAATTATTTGCAAAAAAAACAGCTGGGGGCAATTAAATGTAACCAAAAGTTCTGGCATTTTCTATACTATGGCTAATGTTAAATTAAGGGATCATTGAGCACCGTCTTAAAATTTGAGTAAGAAGCTAAAACTTTCAGCATACACTGTTGAAAATTCAGGAAGATTTTCTGGTAATTGTTACTGTTAAATGGCGGACTTACAGCATCGCTGATTTTTACGGTAATTTATACCGGAGAAATAAGCGATCCCAGCTCCAATTGGTTGCTGGGATCTACCGAAGAAACCGTATAATTTTACTGTAACATTTGATTTTTACGATAATAGTTACTGGCAACATCGATGCCGGTTACAATTACCGTAAATTTTCCGGAAAATTTTTAACAGTGTAGTACTATTAGTAAGTCTAAAAAAAAGTATTGAGTGTCTTGAACTCCAGCTGAAAAAAAGTTTTTTTTTTTTTTTGATCCTCTCCCCCCCCCCCCTGATCTACTGCCATGGACACCTGTTCCACATTCTCCTACCCATATGAGTACCAATGATCATAACCACTCACACTTCAAAAATCTATATTCACGCACTTCCTCTACCATTTGCTCACGCAATGGCAGACATCCACCGAACTGCAAAGGATTCCATAGTTCCATTTTTTGATTCGGCGATGGCGACGGAATACAAATATCGCTCATTTATTAAAGTTTATTGTTCCAATTTATTTCCTCAAATACCGTGATTCGCAACGGAAGCTTTCATGTCGAGTCCTTTGTCCACAATTTTACACCTCAGGAGCGTCCGATATATCAGTTTGTGTTCCGGTTAGGACGGTTCGTTGTTAGTAACACTCCTCACGAAAGGCCATTCGATGCAAATGAACTATAATTGAGATACTTCGATTTCTATCACATGCCCTTGTCCATCTTCTAATCCAGAAAGAAAATTGACAGGTTGACGCGAAAGAGATTCATAATGTAGAAAATTACTGGGCAGATATAAGATTTTTTTCTTGCATTTCGTGACGAATATCTCACTAAAAATCCAATAAAAAACTTTAATTACAGATCGAGTGTTTTTTTTTCTCTGGACATCACCAGGCTATTAAATTAGCACTAAAACATTCATAAATAAAAAGAGTGCATTTATAATAATAAACTTCCGCAGTTAAAATACCTCAACATCATCAATAAATGTATTGTTACTCGGTTGCTAATTATTATTCAATTTCCGTGGTATTAATTGGGAAAGTTCTCACTTAACTACTACCTCCCCTCCCCTCACTTTTTTGACAAGTTAAGAAACTTTTGTTCTGCAATTATTATTCATTTTATGCTTTCTATTAGATTTATAACAAGGATACTATATCTGAGAGATAAACACATCGTGTTGCTCATCATCAGTGCTCCTCTTTGACTCGTTAAAGAGCGTGATAAGGCATTTGCTTGTAGGCTTGTAAGCAATTATTATTCATTTTATGCTATCTATTGGATTTATAACAAGGATACTATATCTGAGAGATAAACACATCCCCCCCCCCGTTTGCTCATCATCAGTGCTCCTCTTTGACTCGTTAAAGAGCGTGATGTTGGCAATGTAGGCTTGTAAGCAATTATTATTCATGTTATGCTTTCTATTAGATTTATAACAAGGATACTATATCTGAGAGATAAATACATCGGGGTGTTCCTCATCATCAGTGCTCCTCTTTGACTCGTTAAAGAGCGTGATAAGGCATTTGCTTGTAGGCAAAGTACTGCTGCTGCAGTACTTTTGTTAATTTCTTACGTAACTTCTGTTTACAAGCCTTTTTACCTACTGCATTTAGCAAATTAAAAAAGCTCCACTGCTTGCATATAATTCTCAAATGCATACTGATTAAAAGTTTCAGGTAGTGTCTGCCTTTTCTCTCTGCCAAAAAGAAAAAAAAAGGAAAAAACAGGTTGCGAACTAAAAAACACAGCAACTATGGAACTTGGCTGTTCTCGTCCCCCTCACCACCCCTTTAATTTGCAAAGAAGTTTTGATAATGTGCTTATAAAATTTCTGCATAGATTCTGCATTACACTTTTTGAAATGCACGTAAAAGTGTTAACGAACGACCTTCCATAAAGAATATCTAACAAATCAAAAAAGGGTTTTATTTAAGAATAAAAAAATTGACTTGAGTTACGCAACAAACTTATCTAATGTTCTGTTCCTCTAACCTATTCATTCATTAAATTTCAAAAACTTATACCTCAATCAGGTTATGTAGTAAACTCGATTGTTCCATTCAAGTAAGCACCAGAAAAAAATAATTCTTAAACGACAGATTTCTTTGGGAAAGAAACGGTAAAAGAGCGGATGAGGATTCCCGAAAATGATCAATTTGAACCATCATTCTCCTGCGTCAAACTCCAATTTCGTTACGACAGAGGAAATCAAACATAATCAGAGGACAAGACATGCAAAACGGGGTGCCCATTCGCGGACGGCCTTCATCATACAAGGTCATCATTCCGCGCCCAAATGAACACTTCCCATTATTGTTGTGAAAAAGCTCCCCAGCCAGTCACAATGGCACGGAATATCGGTGCAAGCCATCGGGGTTTCCTTCCTTGCGGAGCTTACTGGAGGCAAACAGCACATCTGTAGACTATTGTCATTAGACGGAGTCAAGATAGTGAGGGATTATTTTCAATTTAAATATCATTTTATCCCTGTCTCTGTTGAAGCTTGCCTGTGTGGAATATGTTAAATGGATGTTTGGAGAGACGAGAACACGAGATGATATAGTTATTGAAGAAAGTCAAGGATAAATCGTCATAAGTAAGGACAGATGCATAGGATGGCGTCACAAGGAGTACATACTGGAGATAAATGAGTCCTTCTGCGTATACTGGAGGCAAACAGCACATCTGTAGACTATTGTCATTAGACGAGTCAAGATAGTGAGGGATTATTTTCAATTTAAATATCATTTTATCCCTGTCTCTGCTAAAGCTTGCCTGTGTGTATGATGTCAGAAAATGGGTGGTAGGAGAGACTAGAACACGAGATGATATAGTTACTGACGAAGGGCAGGGATAAATCGTCATAAGTAAGGACAGACGCATAGGATGACGTCACAAGGAGTACATACTGGTGATAAATGAGTCCTTCTGCGTATACTGGAGGCAAACAGCACATCTGTAGACTATTGTCATTAGACGAATCATTAGACGAATCAAGACAGTTTTCAATTTAAATATCATTTTATCCCTGTCTCTGCTAAAGCTTGCCTGTGTGTATGATGTCAGAAAATGGGTGTTAGGAGACACGAAAACACGAGAAGATCTAGTTATTGACGAAGGTCAAGGATAAATCGTCATAAGTATTGACAGACGCATAGGATGAGGTCACAAGGAGTACATATTGGAGATAGATGAGTCCTCCCCCCCCCCTGCGTACACTGGAGGCAAATAGCACATCTGTAGACTATTGTCACTAGACGAATCATCATTAGACGAATCAAGACAATTTTCAATTTAATTATCATTTTATCCCTGTCTCTGCTAAAGCTTGCCTGTGTGTATGATGTCAGAAAATGGGAGTTAGGAGACACGAAAACAGGAGAAGATATAGTTATTGACGAAGGTCAGGGATAAATCGTCATAAGTATTGACCGACGCATAGGATGAGGTCACAAGGAGTACATATTGGAGATAGATGAGTCCTCCCCCCCCCCTACGTATACTGAAGGCAAATAGCACATCTGTAGACTATTGTCATTAGACGAATCAAGACAATTTTCAATTTAAATATCTTTTTTTCCTATCTCTGTTGAAGCTTGCCTGTGTGTATGATGCCAAAAAACTGGTGTTAGGAGATACGAGATGATATAGTTATTGACGAAGGTCAGGGATAAATATGATAATTAAGGAAATACGCATAGGATGAGGTCACAAGGAGTACATATTGGAGATAAATGAATCCTTCTGCAAGTACTGGAGGCAAAGAGCACATCTGTAAACTATTGTCATTAGACGAATCAAGACAATTTTCAATTTAAATATCATTTTATTCATATCTTTGTTGAAGCTTGCCTGTGTGTATGATGCCAGAAAACTGGTGTTAGGAGATACGAGATGATATAGTTCTTGACGAATGTCAGTGATAAATCGTCATAATTAAGGAAAGACGCAGAGGATGAGATCACAAGGAGTACACATTGGAGATAAATGAGCACTTCTGCGTAAAAAGTCAAATCAAAAGTAATGAATTTTATTTTGGCTCAAAGATCAAGTGTAGAGTATGATATCATCCAGAATCACCGAGAAGAGATAAAATGGAGGGAGTAAAGACTTTCATTCGTGAAACAAAGACACCAAATCACGTGATAGATTTTAAAACGTAGCATTGTGTGGAATAAATCAGGTCTCTTTCGCTAGTTTCACGGAAACCGTGTCAACCATTCGTCAATATTAAGTCACGTGACTTGAAATCTCTGTCCAAGCTTTTACTAAGCCAGTCATTGAACTTGCTCCCTTCATTTATAATTCCTGCTCTAAGCCCAGAACGATTAAATCAAACGTTACGCGTTTTATGTTACGCCTTCGATTTGTGTAGAATTAGAAGCCATGCACGTAATACCATTCGATAAAACATGCGTTCTACAAAATAAATAGAATTTCGTTTGGAGAATATTATAGCATGGTTTTTTGCTAGGCTTTCTTGATGTCCCGGTTTGACAGGGACAATACCGGTGTCCCCGTAAAAGATAAATTTGATTAAAGATGACCAAAAAAGTCTAAAAATAATTAACGGCGAAGGATTATTTAGGATAATTACTTTTTCATTTGCGACATTGACATGCAAAATTAAAAGAGGATTAGCTTGTGAGGATTTTTACAAAGTTAAAAATAAAAAAAGACTTTCCAAAAAAAAGTCCTTGCCAATAAAAAGTACATGTAAATATTGTTCTAATTCTTATTCCTCATTCTAAGTGTTTATTCTTACTAAAGTCACTTATAAATATCAACATGTATAGGGAAAAAAAATATCTGCTTGTGTCATTTATTATTACCCCTGGTTTAAGTTAGCATCTAGTAAATATTTATTCATAGCATTACCATCAAAACCACTCTAAAAAAACAGCCAAGGTAGACATCTATTTGAAAACTCGCGACGCGGGAGTGGCGGTATTCCAGTGTGCCAGTTGAATATTCCAAAACTCTGGAAAGCCCATTTTTAGCCAACTTGACTGTCTCCAAAATAGTCGAATATCTCTTTTAAAAATAGGATTTTTAAAAATTATATTCAAAAACGCAAAAATATCATACCATGACAGATAAATATTTTTAAATGTTCTAATAGCCCTGTCTTTCCATTGTGTCCTTTAAGGGACCATGAAGGAGTTTTTTTCTTTGAATTTATTATATTTTTTTTCTACAGAAGACGCGATCAAGAGATCGAACTTCGCATAAAATTTTAAGTGAAAAATAATCTCCTTAAATTTGTAAATTTGAAACAAGTGAATGTCAGTGGACTTTGTAAGCTCCAAGTAAAACCTGTGCAAAGCTCGATCTCAAGGTCCACTTTCAAAAAAATTTTGAACATCATGCTATTTAACCGCACTTACCGGGTTACTTGCACCATTGCACCATTCTTAACTCAAAACAAAGGAGAGCTTCTTTTTACACGAGTTACCTCCAAATTTTTAATTTTCTCACTCACTTTTGCTTCCAAAGGCTTCATTTCATTTATCTATACTTAACTTTGAGCAAATAAATCTATCTTTTCTACCCTCAATGTTTTATTTACATTTTAAATTTTATAATTGTCGCTTTATCACAGATTTCAAAAGAAAAAAAAAGGATTAAGACATTTTGTAAATTTTTCCAAGTTAAAAAGATAATTACAAAGGAACTCGTAGTTAAACTCAAAACAGAAAATGTCTCAACTTTCACGAAATTAATTTTGTACATTGTCTTTCCCACATAAGTGTACCCTCAAAACAAAACTGGATCGAAATAATTGTCCCAAGACAAATAAAAACTTTTCTGTGCTAAACTGATACACTTTTTAGTAGTATTTCAAACAAAAAGAGAACTTTCTGGGGAGAAAAAACATAAGAGATCAGACGATACATAAAAACAGGCCTTTATTTTTAGCATTTCCAACCGAGCTAATTGGAAGCAATCTGATTCATAAGCTTTAAAACCACGCAATCTAAAGCACCGCAGCCATCATTTTGATTATCCTGATAAAAACGCACGCGAGCAGCCTAAATAGATGAACTACTTCGATGAGCATGTGACACGATTGAATACATTTAAATGTTGTTGCTAAAACAATCGTGATTGTTGAAAACGAAACAAGCAAAATTAAAATTTATGAGTCAAGGAAATATTAGAAAATATCTTAAACAACTTGTTCTATAATAGGCCCACAAGTTTTTCCAAACGTCATATGAACAGAAGAGAGCTATTACTTTCTATTGTTCAATTTTAAAGCACTTAAGCGCAGATATTTTACTTAGTCGGTTATTTAAAATTCAACGGAAAGTAAGGAAAAACAATATAACAATTCATCCAGAATTACTAGATGTATACCTAACATTTATTAAACTGAAGATAATAGATTCTGCAATCACTGCGTTGTTTACTATGAATATAACATGTCCAAAATTTGGTTCAGCATTTTTCAACAACAACAAATGAACTACAAAATATGTGTTAAACACAGAGGCTCCCAAAAAGAAAATACCATGCCTTGCCTCCAATCTTCGGCCATTGTTTCGGTCACTCGTCTTATCAGTGTTGATTCTACATTAGCTACCAGTTTGTTTGGCACTTTTGGCTTTCTTAAGAGGTTTTCCACCTCCAGTTCAGTCACTTCCTATGGCGGGCTGATGAGTGCTAATAAGCACGAAACTGAAGTCCTCGGCTGGAATGCCTGAGCTGGCGGTGTATTTCATGCATTGCTTCGGGTCACTATATATGTGAATCCACGATTACTCGAGCTATTCGAAAAAAAAAAAAAAATCTTGGGGGAAAAAAGCTCCTGCCCCTATATTTCGCCGACACGAAATTTTCTTCCCCTGTTTTTTGCCTTACCTTTTGATACATTTAATGGAGGGGGGATTTTAATGTCGACGAAAAGTAGGGTAAATGAATTCAGTCAATGTTTGTTTGCATTATATCTCTCACAGCAAACATTATTTGGACAGTAATAAAAAGGATTGCTAGTGACTGAATTTATATCGAATAATCGTTTGAACAGTTTTTATTTCTCTTATTTCATTTTATTTATTTTATTTTTTTGCGAGTGTGTGTGCTTGAAAGAGAGAGAGAATGGTTTCTGTGAAGGATTTTTTTGTAAAAGTGCTGATAGAAATTTAAATTCCCATAATAATTGAAACAAATAAAAAAAATAGAAAGAACAAAAGTTTAATATTTAGTTATTAAAAATACATATATCTTTTTCAACTGTTAACTGTGATGTGCAAATGGATGTTGTTGTATGTATTGTGCACTGAATATCTAGAAAAGAACATAAAGATGTGATAGTTTATTTTCAGTTCGCTATTTGATGTCTTAATTATTCAAAATTATGAAATTTTCATTGCCGTAATGATGAAAAATTAAGTAAAAAAAGAAATCGAAATATTTAATTGACGTCATATACTTTCCATTTATGACGAGTTCTAATTTCAGACTAAAATGATTTCTATTATCAAGGAAAAAAAGACTGAATTTCAAGTTATCATTTTGGAAATCATAATCATCCTTATATATTATTTCTGTAGTATTTTTTTGGTTTCTACGCGAGATTTTCCTCAATTCTTGATCGATTTCTTTGATTACACCTTATTTTAAAGCTTATCGTGCAGGCTACTGACGAAAAATAGACCCACGGTCTAAAATTTGTTTTTTCGGGAAAAAAAACCTGTTTTAAAAAATCAGAATGAGGTTTTCGGTTAAATTTATATTTTTAACTTGCACTGTTACCAACAGAGCTGAATAGCTTGATCGGCAGAGCGTTCGACTGGTAACCAGGAGAATGCGTGTTCGGGCCCACGTCCGGACAATCTGCATCAAAAAATTAGAAAAATTTCTCGCATTACACGAACAATGAATAACAAATATGAAGGAATACATGAGGTAGAAACGCTCCTTGCTGTTATGAAAACTTGATGCAACACGGAGCTAAATTGATACTCAATTGTAAGGTTTTTTTTTTTTTTCAGCTTTGGCTCCGGGAAGAAAATTAAAGCATAAAGCGAAAATATAAGTATCAGGTTTAAGATTTCAGACTACATTGGAATTGTTTTTTGTTCAGTAAAATGTAATAAATCGTATGTTGAAATATCGATTCTTCTAATGAGTTTTTGACTCTTTGTACAAATAAAAAAAATACCACCTCAATTTAAAGGGTAATACATATATTTTTCTTCTTCTTGCAAAAAAACAAATACCCTATCTCATTTTGACTACATTTGAAAAGCTACGCTTAAAAAAAAAAAAATTAGTTCAAATTATTTTGTATTTTAACCATGCTGTTAAATGATGAACACGTGCTGCCATCTAAGTCATAATGGTTCAAACAGCCAGCAATAACAAATTGTAAAAATTTTCAAAAATAAAAACACTTCTAGGTAAAAAAAAAAAAAAAAAAATTAAAATTACCTGTGGGGGGGTTTTTTTTTTCGGTAGAGCGTTCGGCTATAAACTGTCTGAATTTCGGTCCAGTTCGGGCTGTCCGACATAATAGCAAATTTACAGCAATATTACGCATTACGTGTACTCATAACATACAACAGATAACACACGTAATAAAATAAATGCAGTGGGAATGCTATTGGGTGCTTCGACTCCTTTATGCAGGCTACAGTTATCATTCAGATAAGTTGACTGCTAATCGAAGGGTGTTCTTCCCTTTTTTTAAGCTTTGACTCCGTCCAGACCACTGAGCATAATGTAAACATAAAAAAAGTATTAGATATACCTCAAGGGAATCCTTTTTGTGCAGAAAAACATTTTCATTGTATGCTGAAATGTAGATTTTTCCAATAGCAGTTTTCGAACTTTTGTACAAATGAAAAAATACTACGCCAAATTAAAACTACGAGTTTCACCCAGTAAATCTTTAATTATTTATTCGAATACGATATAAAAAATTAAAATTATTATCAACTTCATTAGTAAGAAATCATTTTCTACTCCTCTGCTTTCGGCTGAAAAAAAAAAAAAAAACATTTTGCCTACGTTCGAAAAATTACACTTTAAAAACGGACTCAGTTCAACTGGTTTTGGTTTTGAATTTTAAGTGTTCGATTAAAAGAAAAACAAGTGCGGGCTTTTAAGCCGTACAGGTTAAAGAAGCCTGCTATGGGAAATTGTTGAATTTCAAAAATAAAAACACTTATTTTTTCAACCGAATTTATTACTTCTTTGGAATGTTTGTTTCAATCGCTACGTGGAATCTTCCTTATTATTTAATCAAATTCCATGTTTTACGAATAATTTTAAATCATATCATGCTGGCTAATGACAAAACATAGACGCATGATCTTATTATATTTTTTTCGGCGAAAAACTTTTTTACTGTGTTTTATTACGCATTCCTTCAATGAATAGCATTCGAAAAGGAAGGCAAAGTTGCTAGGTTTGTTGGAGCGTCGTGCTGTTAATCAGAATGGCGCCAGTTCGAATCCGTGCCACTAAATATCTCTTTAATGTTTCTTTTTTTTCCGTCAGATGCTCACAGGGGCAGTATTGTATTTGCCACAACCTGTTTTTTCACATGCGAAATTACTGATTTTTCACGTGTCACTCAGCCACACTTTTAATTATATTTATATTTGCATTGAAAATACGTACAACCAAAAGGGGATCGATGATCAAATTATCACAACGTTGTATTTAACGAGGTTTTGTCACTGATGTCTTCAAATTACATGCCTTCTCTTGTGCGCTTACTATTTTCCGTTTACTTTTTTTTCGGTTTTTCTCCATAATATTCTTTCTTTGAAATTTTTAAAAAGCAAAATGTCTTATGAAACGATTCGAAGTACAGTGCGGCGTTCCGCACGGGTCGACTAGTAAAGAGAAAATGTTTTTGTGTGAAAATCTATACAGGTTGTAACACTTAAGATTTCGGTTTAACTTCGTGTCATTAATTCAACAGAAGAGGAAAAGGAAAAAAAAACCAGCAGTTTATAAAACTCATAGTAAATTGGGTTGTTTCGCGTTTTTGAAAAATATTTTTTTCTGAAAGCGCATAATCGAAAACATCGGATGAGTTACTTTTATTTCTTAATTTTGACTTATTTTCTCTATTAAAAAAAAAAGAAAATCTTTCCAAACGTTTAGTCGCTGTTTTTATTTTTGCTGCTGACGTCACAAGGGAACAATTCACTAGGGTAACCAGAACTAAGGCTCCTATATAAGGGGAGCTGACTTATCCGACATTTTGGTTCCAAAATTATCGGGCGAAAAAAATAAATATTTGTACAAAAGCCTCATTGCAGAAAACTGGTGTCCAAACTTTAGGTGTGTTGCCCGATTGATGTTTGATTATTTTATTCTGTGGATGAATACAATTTAATTAATACAAATTAAAAACAAATAAGGTATGAAAATGAGGTTTATTACCGTAAACATTTCCCGATACATTTTAGCTGAATTTGTAAACGAAGTTATCTTTCAAAATTTACCTAAAGTGACATTTTACTCAACTTATCATCAATTATTTTACGACTTAGCAACCAGCGAATGTTATGACGTATTTATAAATACTAGAAACGAGGTTGGATCCAATTCTGTCTTGGAACCAAAATGTCGGATAAGTCAGCCTGTCTTTTTCAAGGGGCTCTAACCAGAACAAAGTTTCAGGACATTACCGAACTTCGCCAAATGAATATTTCTTTTAACTAACAATTTTCTTTCCGCTTATAATTACTTGCAATAAAAAGTAGCCAAAAGGCGATATCTCGCTAGAATCACGTGCTCAGATTCAAAATGTCTTCCTTCAATTGTGACGTCACACAATGAAACATTTTGAATGAAGAAATCTGGCGTTAAGAAAATCAATTAAAAAGAAATGTTGGGAAAAGGGTACTTTCTGGCTCCATGTTTTTTCTTTTTTTCGCTCATTTTCTTCATTTTAGTGCCTTATAGTACTTTTGACTGAAGAAAACACCCTCATTATGGTTTAAACTAAGAATAGTTGTCGAAAGAAGAGCATAATGGAACAAAATTCCCTTTCGATCACGATATTCGTTTATAACAACCATTCTGACCTCAATAAAGGCAAAGAAAGTGAGACCCAAAAAGCAAAATCTTTCACAATTCAGATCAGTCATAAATTCGATTCCTCAGCATTCAATTGGAACATAAATACGACAAATTCAGGATCTGTTTATTTTTATTGCCATATTAACTTCCGGAGTGAAACCATCTCTGGCGAAGATTCCAATGCAACCTTGAAAGGGTCACGTGAGCCGTTACCTTTTGAACAAAAGCAGAACCTCTACCGCTCCACTCCACTCTGATTCATTCAACGAAACCATCGCGGGCAGTGGTGTGTGTTACATATTTTCTCCAAGTATGACTCTGCAGATAGCAAGGACGAACCCAGAAATTTTTCAAGGGGAGAGGCGATTGATTTTTTTACTTCTTTTTTCTATGTATACCTATTTAAAATTATTAATTACAAAGGTTTTGTACTTTTAATTCCGAAACAGTTCCGGGATGCGGTCCCAAACTCTCTTTTAATTTCCCTTCTCCCAACACTAATGAAACTTCATGAAATACACCGCCAGCTCAGTCATTTCCAGCCGAGGAATGCAGTTTCGTGCTTATTAGCACTCATCAGCCCGGCATAGGAAAGTGACTGAACTGGAGATGGAAAACCTCTTATGGAAGCCAAGAGGGCCAAAAAAAAAAAAAAAAAAACTGGTAGCTAATGTAAAATTAGCACAGACCAGCCGAGAGGCCGAAGCAATGGTTCGGTTCAACTCGAAAAAGAGGTTTTCCATCTCCAGCTCAGTCACTTTCCTATGCCGGGCTGATGAGTGCTAATAAGCACGAAACTGCAGTCCTCGGCTGGAAATGACTGAGCTGGCGGTGTATTTCATGTATTTCTGCTTTAGCCCTTGCTAATGGGCGGTAATTTACTGAATATACCATGCCTTGCCATCAATTTTCGAGTTGAACCGAACCATTGCTTCGGTCTCTCGGTTGGTGTGTGCTAATTTTACATTAGCTACCAGTTTTTCTTTTTTTTTTTTTTTTTTGGCCCTCTTGGCTTCCATAAGAGGTTTTCTATCTCCAGCTCAGACACTTTCCTATGCCGGACTGATGAGTGCTAATAAGCACGAAACTGCAATCCTCGGCTGGAAATGACTGATCTGACGGTGTATTTCATGTACTTCTGCTAATGGGCGGTAATTTACTGAATATACTAATGAAACTTGTCTAACTCGTCTCGTCTTTTTTGAACTTCATTTTCAAAAAATTACCGGTGGAGAGTACCTCGAGGGAGGGGTGATCGGTGATTGCCTCCATCGCCCCCCCCCTTCACAATTTTATCACAATGATTAGAGAACATTAAAGAAAAGATGGAGAGGACGAAAAAAAATTATTTTGGTAGATACTGCTGCATTACACAAAATAATTCAACTAGCAATGTGAATCTGAAGTTTCAGCCACTGAACTGCTTATGTCAAGAATCCAGCCAGTGTATCACGTAGTATTCAAGACTTTTAAATTACGATTACTAACCAGCAGTGTGCTGCTTAGAATCACTGGGAAACCTCTTCGCTTAAACATTTGAATGATAACACGTACCTTGCATGAGAATAAACAAAGTTAAAACAGATTAAATTTACTCTTTTCTTTTCGTGTGTTGTACTAATAGCTGTATTGTAATATTTTGTACTAGCAGTACCCGCACGGCTGTGCTCGTAGTAGAAAATTAAAAGGTCATTTGGTTCGCTGTATCTTTACAAATAATGGATGATGAATTTCTCGCCAATTTGCTATATTAATTTGCTCGTCCCGTCCACGTTATGATAATTTGCTCGTCCGCGTTATTGTAATTCGCTCTGTATTGCTGCAGAGCAATTCAAACCACCAATTTAAAATTGGAAAACAAAAAGAATTTTCGAAAAATCGCTTCTAGGAGCACACCTTTATGCTAAAAACTAATTTTGTGCCAAATTTCATGAAAATCGGCAGAACGGTCTAGGCACTATGCGTGTCACAAAGATTCAGACAGAGATCCAGACTTTCAGCTTTATTAGAAGTAAAAATTTGAATGTCAAGTAAAAATTTTTAGTTAGAAAAGAAAGAAAGTAATTCCAGAGTTTAGGTCCTACTGAGTTGAATTAAACATTGCATTAGCCACCAATTCAAAATTCAGCACCTCTATCTCAGAAACTGGTATAATTCACTTAGCAAAGTACTGAACATAGTCTAATCTATATATATAAAAATGAATGTTTGTCTGTATGTCATCCATGAACTCAAAAACTACCCGGCAGATTTGGCTGAAACTTTCACCGTTTGTTATTTTTGGTACTGGGAATGTTTATAGACCAGTTCGAAAAAAATCCGATCGATAGTTCCTTTTTTATTCCAATTTAAGTCACAATCCATTGGATAAATAAGAATAAAATTATCGGCTGCAGAAATTAATTCGCGTGAAAGATCTCATTGATAAGAAGTTAGCAGTTGCCATTTTTCTTGAGTTTGAACAAAGAAATTATTTCCTTATTGTTTTATGGCTTTCCATGCAACAGGGGGGATTTAAAACTTTTTCTATTTGATATTTTTAGCGATTGATTGATCTTGCAAACTGCGTGAGTACAAAATTTGAGTATAGTCACGGCTTCACTTGATACCTGGACCGATTATTATGAAAATTGCTATATATATGTATTTTTCCACGGAGAAGGTGCATAACATGCTCATTGAAGCCACTCGCCACCAGGTGGCACTGCAGAGTAGCAGCTTCTGCCCCGTTCAACCGATTGTCATGAAAATTAGTATAATGATGTATTTTTTTGTTGGCGTAGCAACGCGCGTCGGGTACAGCTAGTAACCCAATAAAATGCATGTACACCAATTATCCAGTCTCCCTCTATAATGAACAACCCCATAATCTGAACACTTTTGTTCAGTCCCATGAGTGTCCAGAACAGGGAGAGTCCACTATAATTCAAAATTTTATTTTAAATGAAAAAACATTGTGGATGCTCTCATTCATTCATTGTTTTTTTATAATTTCTTCGCCTGCGCACAGTAAAACAATATACTCTTTCGAAGGAAAATGGAATTCTACGATGGAATGTTAGCATAACCTAAATAAATAGAAATTTTGTTCTATTATTATTACTTGAAAATCGCTCATCAAGGTATGACGGGTGAAAATTGCTTCTACATTTGAACGAAGCAATGGCCTGTTTGGTGATACAGTGAAACCTCCCTTAACGGACACTCCCGAATAACGGACACCTTAATTAACGGACACTTTTGCAAGTCCCAGTCCCTCAATATAGGCCATTCCATGTAATTCACTCTGAATAACGGACACTCCGAATAACGGGCAGTTATTTCACAAAAAATTTTCCTTGCGACCGTAGTGCTTCCGTTTTTCTTTTTTTTCTTCTTTTCACAGAATATCTTAGTAACTGCTTGCCTTACAAAGCTTTTCATCCTCCACAACTAATATCCCCCCTCCCCCGTCATTTCCTTATCACTGTTTCTTGGAATTAAAAGGATGGTAAGGGGCAGAGGCAGCGATTGGGGCTTAAAAGTTGGGGCAGAAAAAAAAAAAGAACTAAAAGACATGGTACTTTTTGCGGGCAGCAAAAAATGAAAAAAGTCATAATTTTGTAACAGCTAGTTTTGAGAGTATTGAAGCAGATAAGTGAAAACTGATGTCAGCCTAACAATTAACGTACGTTTTTCTTAAGATTTTAATGAATTTTGTACACAATAACTATTCAAAAGTTTAAGATAAAAAAGAAGAAACTGGGAGCTTTTTCTAAGTAGGGCTCTCGGGAGATGAAATTGAGCAGACCGGCGCCGGTAGTAGTCGGATTTATGGCGTCGTGGTTTCGTTGGGTTGTTTAATTTTTAGATATGAAAAAGATTTGCCCATATTCAAGGTCATATTGCCAACTGTCAATCATGCAATAGTGATACTCGAGATAAAATAAATAAATTAACCATAAAAAGTGTGTGGGGGGAGGGGGGTTGCTCCGCCGAATCGCCGCCGTTGGTAATGCAAAAAAGAGATGTCAAACTGTTTTAACTGATTACTTTAGTTGATTAAATGCTTTTTAAGACAAGTGTGTGCTGTCAGTATACCTTTATTAAGAAAAAACAGATTTATTAGACTTGACGTAAAATGTAGTAAACCTTTCGCAATTGTTTCGATTGTGTTCTACAAAGGGAACAACAGCCCATTTTGAAAAAGGTAAATTAAGTAGTTCCTCCTAATAGCGGACACCTCCCAATAACGGACAAAACTTCTAGTCCCTTGACTGTCCGCTATTCGGAGGTTTCACTGTAGTTTGATCGTTGAAATTGTAACCCTAACTCCATTGGATGAACCCTAAACTCCAGTAGATAGTGTTCATTGTTGACCACTTTTTCATTTCTTCATTCTCCTAAAATGACAGTCTTAGCAATAAAACAATTAAGTAACCGGATCTAGTTCAGCCGCGTCAAAAATAAAGCATTTCTCTGCATATCGAACATTACCAAAAATATATTATCAAATTATCATGTCGTAGAGCGAGTTTCATTGTTGATGACGTCAGGAGTGTTGCTCGATCATTCGCTATAAAATGTATGAGAACTATTATTCGATAGTGAAACTAGCTTCTTGAAATAGTATATACGATAAAAACTCCAAACTAGCATCAAATAAATTACACTTAAATGACTAGAAAGACATATTACAAGAAACTTCTTTTTCAATTTGTTGAAATAAAAAAAAAGGGGGGGGGGGCGCTTATTACAACCCTAAAGCATATGTCTGCAGCTTTTTATTGCTATTTGTGCCTCTAACGTTGATTTTAATTATCAGGACTAGATACAAAACAAAAGCCTTCCTTTTCCACTTGAAGATAAATTGAATTGTGATGTATTTTTAACGAATGTCATTAAACTATTCATAGCAAAACTGGTTGATTACATGTGGCATTGTTGATAGAAAACTCATTTTCAAAAGATAAAACAAAAGGTAAACGTAAAATAAAACTTTTTCATTTAAAATTTGATCAGTCAAACATCCGGTATATTTTCATAAAGTGTTTTAGCTTAGGGAAAGAATCTATTACTTTTCAGCGTTATTCAGTTTTCTGCAGAACAAAAAGTGTTTCTCATAAAAGGTTTATTTAGGCATGAAACCAGAAAAAAGGAACAGAGTAAAAACAATTTAACTCAAACGATTCTATAAATCATTAAAACCAAAACAATAAAATAAATCCATATGGCGCTTTAATATTCCCAAAACTCATACAGTAGAACCTCTCAATAAGGGACACCAAGGGGACCAGACATTTTGTCCCTTAAGTCCCTTATTCGGAGGTGGATGAAATGATGCATGCCGTGTACTTAGTAGCATAATATCACAATAAACATTAACTATTAACACTTACAATTAAATGCTGAAAATGTCTCATAATGTTAAATAAAATTCATAATTATTAAAATTTCGAGGTTTATATTTTATGAATTAAAATTTGATCAAAAATTTTGTAATGGCAATGTTTTGTAGCATACAGAAATAATGTTGAAGTATGATTCATTTATTTATATATTTGAATATATTTGCTTTTACGTTATTTGCAATGTAATACTGTGTGAATTACAATTAATGTTCAAATTTTTTAAATTTTATATACAAAGCTAATTAGTTGCTGTGCACTCTTCGTCGGCCCTGAACCAACTTGAATAAATTGTTGAGAGGGCAAATTATGCATTTTAATTTCAGCAAGTTCTTTTTAAAAATACATTACTTGTTTCCTTCACATATTTTTATGTCAAACTTACCTCAATTTTTAGAGGAAAAGTGAAACCTGAATTCCAGTAAATTCACTATTTCTTCTATGCTTATACGTTATTTCTTGCTTTTTTTTTGTTTGTAAATGTAACTTAAACAGAGTGTCCCTTAATTAGAGGTAAATACATGGAAGTCGCTATTCAAAGGGACTGGGACCAGAAAAAAATGATACCTTAAATAGAGGTGTCCCTTATTCGGAGGTGTCCCTTAATGGAGGTTCTACTGTATTTAAGTCAAAACAACTTTGCGGCATTTCATTCGTAAGAACAGTTTAGAAATTCCCTATTGCTTCAAAGCAGCTCCTTCTAGATGCTTTTAATTGAGCAAATAGTACTATCGGAATCCAACGTACATTAATTGTATAAATTAACAGAGTTTAGCGGCATCATAATCGATTCTTGTTATTTAAGTAAACTCACAGTTGCACAATTCTTTTAATGCTTCTTGTTTACCTTCCCCCTGCTGAGTTATTTGAGGTCCTACTGAGGGAGGAATACCGAAAGAGTTCAATGCCTTCAACTGAATGTTGATTTTAATTTTCGTTCTTTGACACAAGGAAAAAGGTTTTCCCCTCACCGTTAATCAGGGTTCGAAAATATCCGGTATTTTGATATATATCGGATATTTTGATACATATCCTATTTTTTCAATAAGGAAATACTAGAAATACAACGCCAGCTCAGTCATTTCCAGCCGAGGACTGCAGTTTCGTGCTTATTGGCACTCATCAGCCCGGCTTAGGAAAGTGACTGAGCTGGAGATGGGAAAACCTCTTAAGGAAGCCAAGAGTGCGAAACAAACTGGTAGCTAATATAGAATTAGCAGACCAGACGAGTGACCGAAGCAATGGTTCGGTTCAACTCGAAGATTGAACGCGAGGCAAGGTATATTCAGTAAATTACAGCCCATTAGCCAGGGCTAAAGCAAAAATACGTTAAATAAACCGCCAGCTCAGTCATTTCCAGCCGAGGACTGCAGTTTCGTGCTTATTAGCACTCATCAGCCCGGCATAGGAAAGTGACTGAGCTGGAGATGGGAAAACCTCTTAAGGAAGTCGTGTTTCTTAGTACAATTCTGTGTCAGATTAATATAAAGCGAATATTAGAAAAAAATGTTAAATGGAAAAAAAAGTTTGAATAATACTTAAAAAATTAAATTTATTTATAGAATGTATCAATGGTATTTATGGTACTCATGTATTTAAAGATTGTGTCTTAAATTTACAAACTAAATTATAAATGTTTTAAGATACTTTCTAGAGGCATGGCACCCATGGAGGAGGAGGTGCTAGTGAATGCCACAACAATAGACCCACTCTGAAAAAGGGATCGAGAGGGGGGAAAAGGTGATTAAATTTTTTTTACATCCATTTAAAAAAATTTAAGGGTTACTCAATATGTTTTAAAGTACCCCCCCTCCCCACAAAAATTACTCCAATACATAAACTAAAACCGCAGAACAACCAACCTCCATGGGCGGCGTAACTGCGGTCTTTCGCATTTTCAAATATATATATATATATATATATATATATATATATATATATATTATATATATATATATATAAATTGAATTTTGAGATCTTGAATTCAAATTATGTTTTTCGCAATCACGAGTTGCGATAGGACCTACTCGTTGGGTTTCTTGTTAAAACTAACGGCTTTTATCGTAAATATAATTTGAATTCAAGACGTCAAAATTCAAATGAATGCCAGGGGTTAGATGTTATGTGCTGGATGCTGGATGTTGTGTGCTGGATACAGTTTAAACGTAAAAAAGGATTGCGTAAAGTCGAGAAGGTAGTTCATTAATAATTCGATTCCAAGGCACATGGACGCCACCTCCCAGGAGAAGGGACATGGTTACGGAGGCCCGTGGACCAGAGGACAGGGACACCACAACCGAGGAAGAGGGACATGTTCGTGGAGACCCATACACCAGAAGAGTTTGCATTATAAGCATAGAAAAATAAAATCAAAAGGCATCCACTTCTGTCAAGTGACAACAATAAGTAATCGTGATTGCTTAAAAACAAATTGTCTGATGAGCTAAATACACCTGTTTTAACTTTACGTGCAAAATCCAATTTTTTACATTTCTATTTATTTCTCTCCTCCCCTACCCCTTTCTTTCCAACATCAAACTTGCAAAGGTCACTGAAACCTGACTACTTGAAACTTGATTCTTAAATCTACGCTACTTATTTAGATCTAGACTACTTATGCGCGAAAACGACAGACCATTTTTTATTCATAAAAAATCTCGTTTGTGTTGAAACGTAGATTTATCTGTTTCAATTCATTTGCACGATTTCTTTGCGTGTGTGTAAATCGTTTGCATTAATGAGCGATTTTTTTAGCATTTACATACATTTTTTACAAACACTTTTTAACCGTTCTTAGTGATAGTTTAAATGTACGCTAGTTTTATTAATTTTTTAAAAGTTTTTACGCACACTAGAATTGTTTTTAGACCTATTTTGCAGATTATCCGTTAAATTCATTTATCCACGGTTATTGTGTCATCCCATTCTGTGGATAATCGGGACTTTAGCTGTACTACTAGACAATCTCTAAGAAACTGCGACTCTTTTAGTAACTGATATAGCTTCTTCTTAAGGTATCCGACTACGTTGAAAAGGCGATTTTCGACCAAAATTCACTTTTTCTCAAAATAGTTTAATTCAACAGCCCCATTCTTTAAGATTATGAAACATTTTGGTTTCATAATCTACGCGAATTAGAACTCACGTTATAAGCATTTGAATACTAAGTGTCTGCAGTATAACGCGTGTTAAGTCTAATCTTTACTTACGTTTTTTGAAGAATGCAATTATTTCTCGATACTGGCTACGGAAAACATGATTTTGCAAATTCTATTCAGTATTCAAGCATGAAAGTTGGCATGCCTGTCTTGTAACTACTTGTGAGTGGAATAGACCACAGATTATGTAAATGATGAAATATTTTTTGATTTATAGCTTTTTTACCGAAAAAAGGTGACTATTTTTTGAGAAATTTCTGGATAAAGTCACATAATTTGTCATAAACGTTAAAATTCTTGAATTATTTCTTAACCTGTGGTCTGTTTCATGTGTAATATTTATACATGTGAAAAAATCTAAGCAAATTGTTTGTAGCTAGTTAATTTTTATTAATACAGTGTTTCTCCCAACTGGTAATTTTCAGTCATTTTTGCCAAAAAATCACCCATTTAATAAAAGTTATTGATATTATGGTTTATTTTTCAGCAAAATACATGTTTTAAGATCATTCTGCTTCTAAAAAACATTAATATTATTTCATAATAGTGTTAAAAAAAAAAAAAAAAAAAAAAAAAAAAAAAAAAAAAAACTGCTCCGAACCTAGTCGGATACCTTAAGTAACATTACAACTTTACTTAAGAAGAAGTGATGTCGGTTACTAGAAACATTTATAGAATTGTAGTGTACTAGAGATTTTCTAGTACCACTGCAGTTTTTATTTTACTTATTTATTTAGTTGCATTACCTGGCGTTGCACGGTCTACCTCGAAAAAAAAAGTTGCTTCAAGTGACGCATGTCAATCAGGGTTAAAAAGAAGAAAAAAAGATTGTGTGAAAAATTCTCGTCCATGTGTAGAAAGAGCAATTTCATGACTCAAAATTTAAATTTAGACCTCTTAGAATTTTTTTTTAATTCCAAAAATTCTGTCATTGCTATTAATAAACGTAAACGTTCCGTTTCACGGATTTTCTGGTGAAAGCCCCCTCGGTGGTTCTCCCCCGTCATTCCCATTAGGGGCTAAAAAAACTATGTGAATTCATGAACATCAAAGGATCGCTGTGCCATGTTCGGCAAAAATCCGACGTAAACTCGATTTTCATAAGGGAAACATCGCGGAGAGTTTTTGAACCTGCCGCCTCCCTCATAGGTAGGCAACAAAAACTCCCTATGACAATTCTTGAGCATCAGGACCTCTCTGACAAATTTTGAAAAAAATTCAACGTAAACTGAATTTACATAAGGAAAACCTTCCGTGGGGTGTTTTTGCACCCCGTCTCCCTCCCTCATAGATAGGCTACAAACTCACTATCACAATTCCTGAGTATCAAAGAGTCTCTGTGCCAAATTTGGCAAAAATCTGACAAGAACTGCAGATTTGTATAAAGAAACCCGGGTGGGAAGTAGGGTTTCCACCCATTGCGAATGAATACTACCCTATGTGAATTCTTTAGCATCAAACGACCTCGCTGACAAATTTTGCATAAATCCGACGTAAACTATGGATTTGTATAAGGAACATACACACACAAACACACAAATGAACTTCCATTTTTATACACTATATATAGATATAGATTATGTTTACTATTATTTTTTAGTGTAGGCGAAAACTGAAAGTTTTCTGAATAAAAATTTCTTTCTATCACCAAGGAATACAGTTAAATTTAACACAAAGGTGGTTCATTAATTTCGAAAGTGATAATGGAAGTTTAAAGACAATTACAGGGTTTCCTGACACCTAAACACCGTCTAACTTTGCAGACATATATAAGGTGTAATTGACCATACAGAAAGTGTTGAGAACTTACACTTAAAAATAAGTAACTTTCTAAGAAAGTGCGGTGAAAAGTTACTCCTAATAAAGTAAAACACTACAAACATTTTACGCCTAAGCTTACAGACAACTGTGGTAAAACCTTACGCAGAAATTAGTGAAACATTACGCCATAGTTACATTACCATGGTGTGACCTTTTACAAGCGATGTTTAACTTCATACCAGTTATATCAGGTTACTCTAGAGCAGTGGAGGCAGCTAAGCTGCTAATGATTTTATAGAGAGTAACGTTACACATTTTTTTTTACAGTGCATTGGTTTGTTTGATGATTAATAAAATCTCATTGGTGAAAACTTTGCAAACTTTTGGATTTGATTGCTTGATGAAAATCCTGGATTTAGTGAAAAGGCACTAAAAATCCTTCTGCTTTTTCATTCCACTTATCTTTGTGAAGCAGCATTCAGAACATTGTTTCAAAAATAATCGAAACTCTCGATTAATTTCGAACACTTTAATGAGACTGGCGTTAACCTCTTAGGAGCCAAATGTTGAAAAACTTTCGAATGATATTGCAAGATGAAAGAAGCCATTGAAGTGAAAATTTGGTCATAGTGCGAACATTTTAGGCCTATGACTGCAGATGACCGTATTTCGTTTCAATTTGAACTAATTCACATTTCTATTTTGTGATTTTAATCATACTCATAAATTATTATGGAATTTTTATATTAATATTTGTCAGGATAACAAGACAATAAGTTTGGATTAAAACTGTGGATTTAAATATTTGAATTAATATTGAGCTATGTAATTTTTATACTAACTAAATTTATTAATGAAAACGTTTGGATTCATCTCATTGATATAGCGGTGCTACCTTGTATGATTGATTAAATATAATTAAAAATGTATCAGGATTTCAGTATTTATATTTTTTAGCAACTCCTAAATGCATTTTGGGTGTCATACTCCAGAAAAATGTTAGGCGGCGCAAATGCCGTTCCTCTCTGTAGTGATGCTATCAGTTTTATAGATAAATATAATTTAAAATGTTGGAGGAAAACTTTGGAACTGAAGTATCTATATCCATCTTAAATTCTTAAATTCAGGTTGGTATAAGCCCCACTCCAAAGTGTGTCTCCCAGCTCAAGATCCTCTGTACTATGGACTACAAATGCCGAATCTAGATTAGTGGCACTTCTGCAGACCAAATTTGTTCTGAAAATGCGAAAAAAAAGGTCGTCCCTAAGGCTACTAATACATTTAGTATCTAGATATTTAAACTAGTGGTATCATGTATTTAAAAATCTCCTATCAAAAGAAAAGTTATTTGCACCATGCAGTGCAAAAGCTTTAGTTTTCTCGAAAGGCTCTGGTATGCACCCAAAAATCTATATATATAAAAATGGATGTATGTTTGTGGGTGTGTGGGTATGTGTGTATGTTCCTTATACAAATCCACAGTTTTCGTCGGATTTCTTCCAAATTTGGCACAAAGGTAAATTGTTGCTCAGGAATTCATATAGGCGGGTTTTTGGAATTTTAAAAACACCCAAAAAGGTCTAATTTCATATTTTGAGTCATAAAATTGCTCTTTTCTGCACGAACTAATTTTTGTATAGTTATGAATTTAGTCTAAATGAAAAGCCCGTAAAAAACTGCCCTAAATGAAATTTCTTCAAAGATTGACTTTAATCGTTAAATTTGTGAACCTCGGTTCAAAGCAAATGAAAACGGTTATCAACATATAACCACCAGGAGCTATTTTAAATGCAATCAACACAAAACGTATCCTAAACGATGGCCGTCAATGCTGTTTAGCGATGAGCGTTGAAGCATGTTTGGCGAGAAAGCCGTAGATATAATAAATGACGCTATGCATCGTTTCTTAAAGTGCAACCTACGAGGCACCAGGGGTCCATCGATGCTACTCGTGGTGCTACTTAATTTGAATGCTACCGTTTAATTATAATTTTTAAATATTGTTTAATTATAAAATCCGCAACAGTAAGCCTTTGTGTAGTTTTTGATCAGTGTTTATCCCGTTAATAGCAGGAAAATACAAACATGAGTAAAGTAATAGTATTGCATTCAATATTGACGTACAATCTTCGACTGTTTCAACATTATACTACTTTTATTAAAACCACATCTATTTCATCCTTGCAACAGAAATTTTATTTTATGTTCTATGATCCTTATCAAACCAATTTTCAATTTGTAAATTTTCTTTATACTATTGCTTGATTTACGTTGAATCTTTAAGTAATTCGGTTCAACTATATCGGTATTTGTGAACCTTGGTTCAAAGCAAATGAAAATGGTTAACATCATATAACCACCAGGAGATAGTTTAAATGCAATCAGCGCAAAAAGTATCTTCAACAATGGCTGTTAATGTCGATTAGCGACAAACGTATAGCATGTTTGACAAGAAAGCCGAACGAAAAAGAAATGCTGTCTTTCATTAGTTCTTAAATTGCACCCTGCAAAGACACAGGAATGCGTTGAAATCCGCATCGGTGGTTCTTCTTCAATCTGCTTGCGCATTTCGCTAATAAGTTTTCAAGAAATAATACCATAACAGTAAACGAAATTTTGATCTGTATTTTCTATACATAAATAACACAGAGAATACCAAAATGAGATAGGTATTATCGAAGTACAATCTTCAACAGTTTAACAATTAAAATACTAAATTTATATTAAAACGACATCATTGCATCGGAAATATAATTTAGTATTGTATTATCCTTAAACAAATCAATATGTATATGTTATTTATACTATTCCATGATTTATCTAATTCAGTTCACCTAAGTTTCACAGAAATCCAGGTTATCAAAGATCAGGGGTAAAAATACTAATATGGCTAATGAATTGCAGAATAATCATTTTTGTGCATAGTAGCGTAGATTGACTTTATCTTTCAAGGGGGAGGGGGATAGTCATGGGGTTCATTACATGTACATAAACTATCATACTAGGATTGCTAATGTGTGGTAGAGTAAAAGGCTGTGCACCTTTAGACTCGAAACCACACGAAAATTTAATACGGCGGAATTCATAGTTTTAGAAGGGTAAAAGTTTAAAGTTTGAAAAATGTAAAGAAATATTAATTTACATTTAAACTTTTAAAATGTCTCCATTTTTTACATAAACAAATTTTTTTGTCGTTTAAAATTTTATATTACTTTAACGCTCGAAGCAATAGTACACCTGAAGGAGCATCTTCGCTGACTAGCAATAATTTTAAACCAGTTAGCGGGCATGAGGAAACTTTTGACACGAAAGATTGCTACTGAAATGGGCATGATGAAATATTACGCCACATTATAAAGTTTTTTCGTTTTCGTCTTCATCGCGAAATTAGTTGAGCAAAGCTCCATTTCCAGTTAAAAGACTCTCAGTTCGATAACTTTTATTGTAAACAATCGAAAAATTTTACTGTTTGTAACTACCACTAAGTAATTCAACCGTCATTGAAAAAATGCTGTAATATAAATATGTATACGTATCAGTGTTATAGAAGCAACTCTGTTCACAGTGGAGGGATAAGGTGAAACAATTTGTATCTCACGTATATCCGCTAATCGCAATACATCATTCTTTAAACTTCAAGAAATTATAATCTCCAGTGAGACTTAAGTTCTGTATCACGATCAATAAGTCAGAAAGGCAGGCGATTAAGTACATTAAATGCATGTGAAATTTACCTATTTCCCATATAGATAAATTTTATGCTGCATGCTTAAGGTTGGGTTCATTCAAAAATGTATTTCATTTTGCTGCTGGAAGGGGGACTAAGAATTGTATTTAGGAGCAAGATTTGAGTGAAATTTAGGAATTAGAAAATTTTGAAAAATTTAACTTTTTAGTACTTGGATTACGTTTCTAAACGTGGAAATACATGTCCTTTGTTTTGAAGCTGCGGATATGGGGAACAGAATGTGCAACAAGCTTTTGTAAAACATAAACAAACGAATTGTCTATTTTACGTTGTAAGTAGAAACAAGACGGTTTTTTTCTTTCTTTTAATTTCTAGGCTTGCAAATAATTAAAAAAAAAAAAAAAACCCGACGCGGATAGTGACCAAAATGTGCACGCCTATTTCTTTCTCTATAGGGCAGTTCAATTGACGGGTTTTCCATTGTTCGTTCCATAAGTTCGCGTCCACGTACTCCATTTTTAATGCTTTATGTATCTTAAAATAATAACTGTAACTGTTTCTATGGCAACTATTATTCAGTGGAACCAATCCTACCCCTAATGACGATTGTGCCTCTTCAAATTAAAATTTCGATATTCTCAAAGGAATACTTCAGAGCAGCAAACTTAAATAAGTGATCTTACTACCTGCATCAGTTTGAGTTATCATGTACAACATTTACGGCAAGTGTGTTGTTTTAAAAATTTGAACTAAAATTTTAATCTAGACAAGTTTTGAATCGTTGCAAGACACCAATATTAATATCTAACTGTAATTTTTACCTACGAAAATAGAAATTTGACAGAAATATAGGAAATGAAATGTAGTTGACGTACGTCGTTTTATGCAATTAACACTTATCTAATATTACTCCATGGCATGCTACTAAATCGCCACGGAAAGGACAAACAGACACATTTTGTGAAGTTATTTATACTAAGTGAACGTTTTCTACGGAATGTGCTTACATTCTTGAACACTTACAAAAAATTATAAAATGAGTCTACCTAATACGTGAAATCTGGAAAGTAAAAACACCGTCAATTATCCGTAAAACGAAATGTTAACGGCTATTAATAACAATGACCGAATTCCTTATTTTCTGTACAGTGGACTATCTGTTTAGCTTTTGGGTCATTGAGGATGATTTTCATATCTGAAAATATTGTAACGGTGGCATATTTTGCATATATTTGTAACTGATAAAAGCCATTGAATTTATTCACGACTCTTTCTAGGAAAACACTCCAAGATTTTTTTTTCCAGAATAAAATGTATAAGAAGAGTACTATTGCATGCTTTAATGTCTTGAGGTATACAAAACCGTCAAAGGCAGCACAACGGTTTTCGTATTCGAAGCACCACGCAAAAGGTTGTCCCACAAGATATGCAAGACAACCATTTGTCTCTGCATTAAGACATTGGATGTACCGCCCGTATGATTCAACCGCTGACAACGTGCCAGTGGACACGGCAGAACCAAAAAATATCGTTGACAGAACCCCGATAACATGTCTAATGCTTTTTCGTTTTTACTTGATGCTATTTTTCCTGCAAATGCTCAACTTTCTGTGCTATTTACAGTCTTTTGAAAATTTGAGCCTAGAGTGGTGTGAATGCAGTTTTTTACTGTCATTTAGACAGAATTCATCCATTTAATTACATGATATGCTGCATTGAGAAGCACCCGGGCAACGCCGGGTAATAAGCTAGTGTGTTAGTAAAGGAAAAGTTTTTTGTAAGAGCAAAAAGTGCTTCAGGTATCTGATTTAGGAGATACTAGGATGCTTATGTTCTACTCGAAAATTCATATTAAAGAAACTAAAGAGGGTTTGCTTTCTCTTTCAACAGTTTCAGATGTATTAAGTATCCTGGTATGCTGAATCTCTGTCGCGTATACACTTAAAAAATCAAAAATTTGCAGAAATATCCTTTGTGCTTAGGATGCTTCATGCGCGTAGATTAGTACTTGGGTCACCTATGTACAGAAACTAACAGACACACAAATGCACACATAGAAGATGTATAAATTCGCATATTCGTTAAATACGTTTGCCAGCTGAAAAATATATTTTGGTCTTAAAGTTAAATATAGAAGAATACTTGCAATGCAAATCCCGGCATCTTCATCATTCCATGAATTGCAATTGTTTTGGATATCTAGATAAGTTAAATATCTAATCTTTATTCTCTCAAAAATATCTAAAGTAGATAAAAATATAGCTTTTTGCACCAAGTGATGTTCTAAGTCAGTAGCAATTGGGTCGCTCATTTACACACACAGTTACCTTAATGTCGTATAATCAGATTGGTTTGCCAGCTGAAAATATACTTTGAGTTTTAACTGAAATATACCTGCTGTACAGAGCCTGGGATCTTCGTCGTAGCCATCACTGCAGTCGGGAGCTCCATCGCATAAGTACTGAATTGAAATGCACACTGTGCGTTCCCCTGGGCAGCGGAAAGGTTGTGTCGGGTGGCATCGGTCAGTGTCTGCTGCAAAAATACAAAATTGATTTCATATCTGCTGGAGAAAAGTATGGTGAAAACAGGAATTGGATTTAATGTAAGGTGGGTGCGGGTAATAAGGTCTACCTAAGGGAGATTTGAAATAAAATAAAAACTATGTATCCGAATCAACAAATTGTAATATTAGTTTAACATATAGATCAATTTCTACAAGAAACTAGCAAAAAATCACCAGTTTTGCGGAAAACAAGCATGAAATAAAACACTTTTTAAAACCTTGTCATTAGACCTTACTATAATGGTAGAATAATAAGGCACAAGAAATTTAACACTCTTAAATAATCAAAATAAGCTTCTAACATTGATAATTGAGATCAATTGTAATATATATATATATATATATATATATATATATATATATATATATATATATATATATATATATATATATATATATATATATATATATATATATATATATATATATAAATCATGCTTAAAGTCTTCAAAATGACAAATTCTTTGTTTAACAACCGTCAGGACACTCAAAATTATCTTTGTCAAACTGTCACACCGACGCATTCCTTATGATACCACTTGCCGCATTTTAGATATAGTCTCATGTCATTCATTTTATTCTCTCACAAGTGTGTGACAGTATCAAATAGCATCGCTTTCCTTAGTATCATTTCCTTCATTGAGGGTTTACGTCTTTTTTTTATTTTCGTCTCTTTCTTGTTTCTGTCAAACAAGTCTTTGATGACTGGGGTTCTCTGATAATTGATGGTTTTTCTTCTAACAATTGGTGTCTTTTTTTTCCTAATTTTTTCTGGTGGAGGCATAAACTTCTGAAATTTTGTACTTTTTAATGGAGCAAGCCGCACATTGTCTTTTTCTTCGTCCGAACTAGAACCGTAAACCATGTGGTGAAACTTTTCAGAAGATCCGCTTCTGGTACTACTATAACACTGAACCTGGTAAATAGTCGTAACTACCTACAAACATCCATAATATATTGAGAAAGATTTAATATAAGATGTAAAACTGACAAACATTGTTGCAAAAACAAAGGAGCATAATAAGGCCTACGATCAAATTCGGTCGGCCGCTGACATCGTGTACAAAGAAGTACACAAAAGTACAATAATCGGCTTATAGATATAATTCAGACATAAAGATCGGTAGAAGCATTGACAACATAAAACTGGAGCGCAAAACTATATCTAAAAGTGTAATAACAAAAATTATTTAGCATTCAGTCGGACGATTTTTTTATTATTCGTGTTGCACAATCGCTCCGCGCAAACGAATCGCGTCGCACAGGTCGCAACAAGTGATCAACTTGTCGCGGCCAGTATGAAGTGCCATCTATGAGCGTTAGCTACCTACGAGTGCGGTCTTGAGTGGATACGAACATTTTAAATTGTATTTCTGTTGTTTAGGCCTTATTAGCTGACAGGTCTTAATATCCGCACCTACCTTACATTTAAAGTTATTGAAATATTTATATTCCTGGGGTTCCCAAAGTGGGGGCCGTGACAACTTGGGGTACCGATTTGAGAGGTGAATTAAGGTTCTGCAAAGTGTCCATAGTTCCAATTTATACTTGTTTAATAGATATGCTAGGATACCGTGAATAAATTCTAATTCTTCAAAGGCATTTCAAAAAAGTTTGGCAACCCCTGGTATGTACAAATACTGGCTCTAAAAATGTTTGGTGAAGGCAAATATAGGAAATTCACTTGAGTTGCGACAAATAAGGTT
This sequence comes from Uloborus diversus, assembly GCF_026930045.1. NCBI lineage: Eukaryota > Metazoa > Arthropoda > Arachnida > Araneae > Uloboridae > Uloborus > Uloborus diversus. Next base: position 57,046,319 of record NC_072733.1, read on the forward strand.
ATTGTAAAATGGAAAGATTGTGTCGGTTGGCATTGGTCCATGCCTGTTGCAAAAATGCAAAATTGATTTCATTCCTTTTGGATAAAAGTATGATGAAGACCGGAATTGGATTTAATGTATATTTAAAGGAATGTGAAATATTGTATATACAAGGGGTTCCCAAAATGGGTGTCGAGACAGCTTGGGGTGCCGTAGGGAGAAACAAAAGATGCTGCGAAGTGTCCATGACTTCAATATATTCATATGTGATAGTGATATTCTAGGGTGCCGAGAAAAAATTCTAATTCTTCATAGGGTGCCGCAAATCGTAAAAGGTTGGGAACTCCTGGTATATACAAACATGGGCTCCAAAAGTGTTTAGCATAGACAAATATAGGTAATTCACATAAGTTGTGACAAATATGATTATTGTATAATGTATTAAAAAAGTTAATTAAGCAAAGCATTATTTTCGATAAGAGTCTTGATGAAGGATATCGGACATAATTTACTTTTACAACATTTATGTATGCTACCATACTCAAAACCGCTGCTAAAGTTTGAATATTTTTGAAAATGATTACTATATAATGAAATGATGTTATTAACATAACAATCACACTATTTGATCCAATAATTATACTATTGTTTGAAATCGTATAACCACAATCATTAGTTAACGCCTGAAATAAGCCAAATACGTTATCAGTAGGAATTTTTAATCGAACTCCAGATATATAGCGTTTGAATGAATAGCGGTTAGCAAATTAAGGTCCCTAAGAAAAAATTTCATTTATTTTGTAATTCTATAGAAAACTGCATGTGGGCTGAATTGATAATTTCACCACTAACCAGTATATCTAGTTTTGGGAATAATTCTGTTTCGCATATGAAGCCTCACTTGAATGAGAGAGCTCATTAATAATTCATGAGGAGCTTTAATAACTGAATTTTCAACTCTTTGCAGCATTTCAGAAGAAGAATATTGAATGTTTATAATGCAGTAATTGTGCACGTTTCAAAAGAGACTTAAACATGTACAGAAAATGAAAAATTTACAAACCAATACAAAGCAGCACTATATTCCTTTTCCCGACATAAGATTGAAACTTTTGTAGATAACCAGTTTTTGAAGGAAGATATGAAAGAGCTCTTTCGCGCTTACTTCAACATTTCTAACGCAATTAGGTGAATTTCTATGGCTGTCTAAATCTTGTTACAGATACGCATAGTTATTTCCCCAAGTATCACTTTTTTAAATCGATGAAATTTCGAAATGTGTAGCGAGACGTTGTGTACTTTTGTGTCTCCGCATAACAATCAGTATTAACGTTTGAGGACAAGTTGAAAAAAAAAACATACTTGCTATTTTATCACAAAGGAAGCGGTTAAAATGGTTGAAAAAATGATTTCAAGCATAAAAATCTAACTAACTTCGCATAATTTAAGAGACTGAATCGGGAATAACATGTGTTGTTTTGAAATTCATTTTCGTGTATTCCTAAATAAAAGGGAAGTTTGTTTTTCTTTTGATAAACCATGCTTTTTCAAAAGTCAATCACGAAGTGTGAAATACAGGTAAAATCTACAAAAAGAAAAAGATGATAGTGGTTGTGCACGTTTCAAAAGAGATTTATACGTGTACAGAAAATGAAAAATTGTGTAAACCAATGCAAAGCAGTATATTTCTTTTCCAGATATAAGATTGAAACTTTCGAAGGGAACAAATCTATGAAGAAATATATGAAAGAGCTTTTTCGTGTTTACTTCCTCTATTTTTAACAGAATTAGGTGAATTTTTCTCCCTGTCTAAATCGTTTTAAAGGCATATTTAAGCTTTAAGTGTCACTTTTTTTAAATAGATAAAAACTCAAAATTTGTAGCAAAGACATCGTGTAGTTTCGCGTATACGCATAGTAATCATTATATCAATGTTTGAAAATAAAAAAACTTTGCTAATTTGTCAAAGAAAAAGTTTAAAATGACTGAAAAAATTATTTCGCATAACTTGTGAAGTTGAATTGGGAAAAATCTGACCTTTTTTTAAAATTCATTTACATAAATTTCTGAACAACAGGTGTTTTCTTATCTTTTATTATTTTTTTTTTTGACTAAATCACACATTTTTTAAAAAATGAAATAATTCCTCTTGAAATACAGGTAAATGTGTACAAAAAAGTGTAGTAATTGTGTAAGCTTCAAAAGAGACAGGAAATGAAAAATGTGCAAACCAATACAAATCACTATGTTTCTTTTCCAGACATAAGTTTGAAACTTTTGTAGACAACGAATTTTTGAAAGAAGGTATGAAATATCCCTTTCACGGTAACTTTAACATTTATAACAGAGTATGGGAAATTTCTACGTTTGTAAATCTCTTTAAAATGAGGAATGCGTATGTTTTAAGCCTCCTTTTTTGATAAGTGAAATTTTGAAGTACGTAGAAAGATTATGTGGGTCATTTTCCCTAAAGAGCGCAATTTGTACAAGGCAAGGAATGGAATTCACCGTGACAGGGGAATGACAATTAGAGGAATTAATGAATTTTACTGACGGTATTATAATTTCTGTGGGGAAAGGAAACACTACCTTTATGAAATTAAAAACGATCCAATGTTGTGGTGTGCAAAAAGTAGTAACTGTGGTCATTTGTTTCCTTTACATGTGACAGGGGAATGACAAAAAATAAAATTAACTTTTATATTGTCAAAACTGCAAACAACAAAAATCAATGTCACTTAAAAATTCAGGAGGAAAAACTCTATACAAATAAGAGTCAATCACTCATTGAGTGATTATTACAAAATTAAATTAATTATCAAAGACTGGGTACCGACAGTCATTAAAAATTCTTACAAGATTTTACTTGAGATCACTCAATTATACTTGACTTCGTGTATTTTTGCGAAAAGAACCTATTAAGATTATTTCCATGATGAGACCCCAATTCAAAGACTAAATTATGGGTTAATGCAACTATTATCAGATGTGAAAAACATTCATTCCATTTTTCGAAAGGGGTATGACAAAAAATCAAAGGGCATTTTTTACTATTTTTTTTCAAAATATTGCAAATCTTGAAAAGTCTTCATTTTTCTATTTTACAACACGCATAAGAGTTGTTAATAGTTTAAACAACAATTTCTTGACAAATCTGCATGACTTCCTGACTCTTTAGAGCTAATTTTGCTTTAAGGGGGAGGTAGGGACACACAGGGGAATAATTTATCTTGTAAAAAAGTTATTTAAATTTATAATAAAATAATAGAGAGTTTATTTTAGCTTGTTCTACAATCATAAAAACATGTTGTTAAAGCATTCTAGCATCAGTTTTATTTCTCATACAAGTTAATTTATTATTTTTGGAGCAAGGACAAGAATTTAGCAGTTTCAAGAAAATGACCCATGTGTACTTTTGCGGCTACGCACAACAAAATAGTTACCAAAATCCAATTAATTTGGCATAATTTGTGAGATTAGATCGAAAAATAACTGCCTTTCGCTTAAATGTTTTGATCAAAAATTTCTAAATAGCAAGCATGTGTTTTTCTTTTTACGCTAAACCATGTATTTTTTAATGAATTTGTGTGAAATACCGGCAAATGTGTGAAGAAAAGTGTGACTTGTTTTCTTTTCTTTTTTTTTTCAAAACAAATCAAAATTTTTTTTTATTATTTCCGACGTCTCTATAAAAGTGATATAAATGATAATTCATTTTACAATAAGTGTAATTAAACGAAATCTGCTTGGTTACATATCAGTTGATTTCACAATAAGCTTGTTATGCATGCAAACATATTGTTTAATTCATAAAGTTTCAAGTGTCATTCGACAACTTTTAAGTTAGATTCTAATTCAACAAAAGTTGGCTATTTTGACGTAGCACTCTCTTAGCAGCAAAACAACATTTACAAGTTTTACTGAGCAGTTCAAATATTCGAAAAATTATTCATTGAAACGAAAAAAAAAAAAAAAAAACACACACACACACACACAAACACCTACAACCGTACCTACGAACTTAAATTAAACCCTCCACATTTCCTTTAAAAATTTCTTTCCTGAACAAGATTCGGAACAAAATATTTTATCTTCAACGCGTTTCTGAGAAATCTCCTTAAAGTTTATTACATTAAATGGTACGCAAAGAAGTACTCTAAGTAAAAAGAAAAAAAAAAACCCTGCGTTATAGTCAAAAGAATAATAGTGCCTTTTGTGTTTGCGTGGGAATATTTTTCAAAAGTTAATAGGCTTTTCCTTTTGACCTTTAAATGCACAAATTAGGAGCACAGAAATTGTCCACTCTCATAATAACTCTTTATGATTCTTTATCATGAAGGACTTAAGGCTTACATGTTCTGGTAGGATACGCATTTTACGAAAGGAACTTATGAAAATTTAATTTTCTTTTTTTTTTTGTCTATATGTTGCTCTAATTTGATCTACCCTAACTAACCATTGAAAATATCTTAAACGACACTTCTATGTTTTCATATTCTCGTTGGATAAGCATTTTAAGAAAGACACTTGCGAAAATATATTATTTTCTTTGCCTATGTGTAGCTTTAGTTTGATCTAGCACTAACAAATCACGGTAGATATCATAAACGACATTTGAGGCAGTGAGAAGTTAAGAAGGGATGTGAATGGACGTTTTCAAGTTTCGCGTTTAAAATTCCGGTTTTAGATAGGCTTTCATTGAAAAGCTTTTCTAAATCATGCTGTATAGCAGCACCTACCAGGGCTACAAGTAGTAGGGGAATGCGGGGCAAAGGGAAATAGTTAATATAACTTACTTTTTTCAAAATGAACAAGTTGGAAATATGTTCTGAAAATTACGGCATATAAAGAAATAACAATTTATTTTATGTTACAACTTGCATTAAAACATTATTTTTTATTTTTGGCAGTGAATTTGTACCTCCAAGAAAAGGTGGAAAAATGTCACTCCTTTTTTTTTCATGGAGCAAGGTGAAAAATAAAATATTTTCCTAATGAAATATTTTTTATTCGATTAGTAAAAATATTTTTGATCAAATAAATGAGTAAATAAAAGAATGAATGAATAAATGAAAAATACATGAAACAATAAACGAATAAATAATTCAATAAATTAGTTAATGTACGTGAAAAAATAAATAAGTAAATAAAATGAGTGAATAAATAAAAAAAAACTGAATTAATAAATAAGGGAATTTTTATACGAAGCAATGTAAATGAAATAATTAATAAATGAGTACATAAGTGATTTGATAAAATATTGAATACTAGTGGTACACGCAAGGGCTTTGCCCGTAGTAGAAAATTAAAAGGGTCATTTGGTTTGCCTATATATTTACAAATAATGGATGATGAATCTTCAGTAAATTACCGCCCATTAGCCAGGGCTAAAGCAGAAATACGTGAAATACACCGCCAGCTCAGTCATTTCCCGCCGAGGACTGCAGTTTCGTGCTTATTAGCACTCATCAGCCCGGCATAGGAAAGTGACTGAGCTGGAGATGGAAAACCTCTTAAGGAAGCCAAGAGTGCGAAACAAACTGGTAGCTAATATAGAATTAGCAGACCAGACGAGTGACCGAAGCAATGGTTCGGTTCAACTCGAAGAATAAACGCGACGCAAGGTATATTCAGTAAATTATCGCCCATTAGCCAGGGCTAAAGCAGAAATACGTGAAATACACAGCCAGCTCAGTCATTTCCAGCCGAGGACTGCAGTTTCATGCTTATTAGCACTCATCAGCCCTACATAGGAAAGTGACTGAGCTGGAGATGGAAAACCTCTTAAGGAAGCCAAGAGTGCGAAACAAACTGGTAGCTAATATAGAATTAGCAGACCAGACGAGTGACCGAAGCAATGGTTCGGTTCAACTCGAAGAATGAACGCGAGGCAAGGTATATTCAGTAAATTACCGCCCATTAGCCAGAGCTAAAGCAGAAATACGTGAAATACACCGTCAGCTCAGTCATTTCCAGCCGAGGACTGCAGTTTCGTGCTTATTAGCACTCATCAGCCCGGCATAGGAAAGTGACTGAGCTGGAGATGGAAAACCTCTTAAGGAAGCCAAGAGTGCGAAACAAACTGGTAGCTAATATAGAATTAGCAGACCAGACGAGTGACCGAAGCAATGGTTCGGTTCAACTCGAAGAATAAACGCGACGCAAGGTATATTCAGTAAATTATCGCCCATTAGCCAGGGCTAAAGCAGAAATACGTGAAATGGAGATGGACAACCTCTTAAGGAAGCCAAGAGTGCGAAACAAACTGGTAGCTAATATAAAATTAGCAGACCAGACGAGTGACCGAAGCAATGGTTCGGTTCAACTCGAAGAATGAACGCGAGGCAAGGTATATTCAGTAAATTACCGCCCATTAGCCAGGGCTAAAGCAGAAATACGTGAAATACACCGTCAGCTCAGTCATTTCCAGCCGAGGACTGCAGTTTCGTGCTTATTAGCACTCATCAGCCCGGCATAGGAAAGTGAGTGCTAATAAACACGATAATATGAGTGCTAATAAGCACGAAACTGCAGTCCTCGGCTGGAAATGACTGAGCTGGCGGTGTAGTTCACATAATGGATGATGAATTTCTCGCCAATTGGCTATATTTATTTGCTCGCCCATTTTACGGTTCCACTTTATGATAATTTCGTAATTTAATCTTCTACGTTGTGATAATTTGCTCGGTAAAATGTTCTTAAAATTAGAATATAAAAAGAATAAAATCGAATTTTCGAAAAATCGCTTCCAAGTGCACACTCCCATGCAACAAACTAACTTTGTGCCAAATTTCATGAAAATCGGCTCAACGGTCAAGGCGCTATGTGCGTCACAGAGATCTAGACATCCAGACAGAGATCCAGATATCCAGACAGAGAGACTTTCAGCTTTATTATTAGTAAAGAAGTAAATGAAATGAATTATTTCACTTTGCCCCAATCACTTTGCCACGCATACACTGGACTAACTGTACGAAGAATTTAAAATAAAAACAAGGTGAATATTTAACAAATAAATACTACATTGAATGTTAGTAGATCTCAATTATTATTTAAAATGTTAGCAACAAAAACTTTATCATTTAAAAATAACAAAAATAATGTTTGACTTGCGACAAAATATTACAATATGTTTATTAACTTTGGAAAATTGCTTGCATTATCATATGCTTTGATTTTTAGAGGTAATTTTTTCTTGACTAGAATAGACTACATATGTTACTACATAGTTAAAATATTACCAGATAGGTGGCGCTAAAAGCAGAGTAAATATTTCGCCATTTCACTTTGCCCCACTATTTCGTTTTGACTCACATTCCTCTACTATCCCTTGAGCCTAAACAGAGGAGATTTTCACCTACCATTTGTACTGTTTATCTCTAAATATTTAACTTTTACATCCCTTTGCTTCTTACTGTCGCATATGTTTCTCATATTTTCGAAAGATACGCATTTTACGAAAGGAACCTATGCTAATTTAATCTTTTCATAGTGTATGAGATTGTTAAGCTTTACCTAAAACTTACTAACTCTGCAGATAGTTAAAAGAGGGGAAAACTTTCAAAACTGAAGATCCTATGAATATTAACATTTTCTTTTCTGTCTTTAAAATAAAAGTCCAATGAATTGTTGAAGCACATTTTAGCACAAACTCACGTGTATTAAAATATGGACTGTCCCGCATCGCTGGTTGTCGTTTTGAAGATAATCAGTTTGTTATTCTAAAATAGCGAAAATGTACATTTATAAGTTTCTATTACGAAAGCATCAGATTTCTCTACATGTGATACGTAAATTGAAAAAAAAAATGATATACTTTTAAAATTTAAAAAAAAAGCTTAATTTTTCGAATCCTGCAGTTAACGTTTGGTAAGTAATTTACTCGCAGCTAAATGTATTTACTTTATACAAAATATACAACATTTGATTTGATGATTTTTCATTCTCTGAACAATTTTATCAGTTTTTGCTTTACCTTTTTGACAAAGAAAACTCTGTGAATCAATTATTTAAAACTACAAATGTCTTCTTTTTTACTCAATATCAGGATTAAAATGGCTAATTATGGAAATCGCACTGGTCATACTGTGCTTAAGTAAATCCAGTTAACCGTAGATTTGTTTCTATTTTTCATAAATAGCTTATGCTCTTTCAAGTTTAAGGTTAATTTATGCATTTAAATATACATGAAATAGTTTCAACCATTAATTTTACTTTAGCAAGTTTTCACAACTCAAATCAAAGAGTTCATAATCTTGAAGAATTCTGATACATTTTTTACTCATAATGTTAATTACTTTTGTTCGATAACTGCTTTGGTTCGGAATCTGTCTTTGTGAAAGTTATTTTCTTACTAATGGATGCAGAGAAATGAGATTCAATATGAATCTTAATTGATGCCCTAATCATTAAGTGAAAAAAAAAACAGTTATCTTTAATTGCAGGGAAGTAGTTTTAAATTTCTACGAGACATTAATCCCTTGAGGCATCGTATCAGGCATGCTACAAACTTCGTAAGAATAATATCCAGCTTTTGAATTCATAATTTGAGGATTATTTCTAAGAGATGAAAAAACTTTATGAACGAAAAGGGACAACTTCACAATTTATGGAAGGTAAAAAATCTCAATGATATTTCCTTTCTATAAAACTATGTATTAGTTAAATATATCTTGTTTGATCAGATCCTAATAGCTAAATGAATTGAAGTGTGGTTATTTACCATTGCGGGGGGGGGGGGGGGGTGTTACGACGTGAAACATTTGCACAAAATATTGCATCAGTTTTAATATTTAATTATTCATTACTTTTAGCCTTCAATACTTTCTGTATTTTGCTTGAAATGCAGCTTGTGCAGTGCAAAAAAAAAAAAAAATATCGATTAAAATCTACTTTAAAATTATTAATGAAATGAGGCTCTTGATTATAATGGTGCTGTTTTTGGTCTTATAAATTGGTACATTTTTAGGATGTTTCACTGTTTATCGTTTGTACTCAATCACTGACCACTTACATTAACTAACTCTTCGCCTATATTATGGCTGCTTTAAAATCTATGATTACTAAGTTTTAAATTATTTTTGACGCTGACCACTATTGTCGCCAGCGAGATATAAGATGTTTATTTCTTGTCTCTATCCGTACAACTTCTTAAGCTTTTTTAGTGATGAGACAAGATTTGCCTTCATTGAAGTTGAGTAGGAAAGAACCACACTGACACCGAACGATAAAATAGCTGAAAAATACAAAATTTTAACTTCTTGGTACAATTCCTAAAGCACCGTACTAAAACATTATGTGATTAAAAAAAAATATTTAAAGGCTGTTAGACTGAGCTCTTAATGTTACGGCAGAACTCACGTATAACGAGCGATATTTACTCGTTCTAACCGAGTGCTCGTAAAAAATGGGTTCGTGAAGAAAATCTCAAGTTCAAACATACTTGCATCGTTAGTTTTTTATTTCTGTACATACCAAAGAATATGGTTAATTTGCTTTGAACTGTGTTAATGTCTCTTTCGTGCGTTATTGTTTTACGTGAAAGACTCATGGCTCGGAATGCATCGCATCTGGTTTTGAAAGCAGTTTGAAGTTTTTCTGAATATCGAAAGCCAGTGACAGTACTAGGAGTAGTTCAGCTTAAAATTCTTCACATTTGTCGCTTTCGTCATCGCTTTCACTATTTTAGTCTGTCGTTAGCCTGAATTAGAACTATGATATCCTTGGAAGTGATAACGTAGTCGTCAATAATTATTTGAGGCAGTGAGAAGTAAATTGATGTAATTGACAAACTTAAAACTTTGGTGTTAACCAGTACTGAACCTCGTCTATGTCTTGGGGACAGATAATAGTTCTGATAACCCTGGTAGGTGCTGCTATACAGCATGATTTAGAAAAACCTTTCAATGAAAGTTGATCTAGGATTTTTACTTTAAACGCATTTTATTCAAAACGTGAAATTGTCCATTTACAGCCGTTTTGCTCTTCACTGCCTCGTTTCTCAAATGTTTCTCAACTCAACAAATTGAAGAAAAGGTTTCATCGCTTGTTCTCGGGATTTATGGGCCATCACTAATTTTAGGTTGCCACGGAAGGTTAAAGGGATTTTTCCAAGAAAGGGTAAGCTGAGCAGGAAGCCAATAAAAATATGAATCACAAAGTATTACCACTCTTTAAGCGACATTTTCTCATTAAGCCCCCTTAGTTATGCTCCTTTAGACGCAATGTAGTTCATATCAAGTAATTCTGATTTTCTCGTTAAATCTGGGCTCGGGGTTATAAGCGAGTTCGACTCTACTAGCAACCTTACTTAGTTTGTCTTTTCCTCGTAAATTAAAAGTTATGCGAAATACATTATTTGGAATTCCAGAAAGTATGAACGCTCCAAAGTCTTGCAATGTTTCCAAGCACCGCATTTAAAAATCAATCGCTGACAATAGAAAAACCACATTGAAAACAACGGAAACTCATTCCTTGTCTGACTCAGAAATTAGAATAACAATCAAAAATCAAAGCATAGATGAATGCAAAAGCTAACATAATCGGAGAACAAAGAAACCTTCACCTAATTATAAGGTATACATTTTGCGTGAGAATTAATTTAACGAACGCGAGTGCTTGTAGCGTGCAGGTACTCCTTCACCAGAAACTCTTTTTTTTTTTTTCTGTCAGTTAGATATAATCAATATTTCAGGGGAACGGATATGAATTTTTCTCTCAACTTAAAGACGTAACAAACTGGTGGTAGCGAGTACAGATCAGAATTTGCCTACTTTGCAATTTTCAAATTTGAATTATTCATATTGCGACTCGCTTTGAATGAAATCGATGGTAATTTTTGCGCTTTGCATATGATAAAATGAGGAAAAGATGCCGAAGAGATATAATGTAGGTTAACCTATTAATAATAACATTCGCTTCTTTAGTGAAAATAAAGTATTTATACATACTATCTAATCTACTCGCTATTTCTAAGTCCATATCAACTCAATTTGATTAAAATGATTTCAATTTGATTCAATTCTCAATTTGATTTATTCGGTTGTCATATCGATTGCCGTTATAATGCATGTATCAATAATTTAAGAAACAGCTTGATGATGTGTACATAACTTGATGAATCGTTCCTAGTTGTATCTCCTGATAAAACCGACAACCTAACCTGTTTAAAACCTGTTTAGAATGACATATTTAAGTGTAAATAATTTTTACTGTGTAAATAAACTTACACTCTGTCTGAAAGAATAAGTAACAAATGTTTATAAAATGAAAGCAATTTTTTGGAATGCTCTGAACTTTTTATAGGTTATTTAACAAAAGAAGACAAAATGCCACGCAAAATAACAGTAGAAAACAACGATTCGTTTTCAGACAAGCAGCATAAAAAACAGTCATACCCATTATTTCTCAAATGTGTTTTTTTTTTTTTTTTTGGCGGGGAACGCCGTAACTCCTTCAGTACTTTTTCAAACTTCATAAGTTACGCATATATAAAAACCTATTTTGTTGGTTTATTACGCAATGCTTTAGTATATAATAGCCCGTGGTGAAAGCCCAATAGCTCAGTTGGTAAGAGCCTCCTGATAATAATACGAAGGTAGTGGGATCCATCCGTCCATAGGCCCAAAAATGTAGTATTTTAATGACAATTTTTCCTCCGCTGCATTCTGATTCAAATTTCCATGAATATACAGGGTGTTCCGTTTTGACCTGCACCAAGACCTCTATTTTCGCAACCGTTAGTCCTAGATGTATACCTCGAAATGTGGAGTTAAGATATTGAAAGTTTGAAGAAAAACCAAAAATGAGTCAAAAAATGTAAAATTTAACTTTTTATACGGGCCCTAGCTCCCCTAACTAATATTTAGAGAAATAATCTCCATTGAAAACTATAACGGACGCAAAAAAACTTGACATTTGTGATACCAAAACTATATAGATATTCCGATTCAAAGTTTTAAAGGACTACACAGAAGGTGAGGTTGGAACTTATCGCCCTTTCAGAAGAAAGATAGGTCGTCAAAGTAAGAAAAACTTGGTATTTATATTTTTCATTGGTAGTCAAAAATAAATGCTAATGTTGTGCCGTGATACGCAAAAATACAATCAAACCACGAACAATTTGAAAACCACACTCTATGCACACATGTAATTTTAAACTCTGGTTAACCGCTGTATTTTCCCCAAAAAAGGTGTTATTGACGGCGATTGAAAAGTAGTGAAAGCCACAAAACGCTGCTTTTCATATCTAGGTGAATATTGGTCGAACTCATTTGAAACTTTTTGTGTTGGAATTATTTTCCAATGGAGATTATTTCCCTAAACATAAGTTAGGGGACCTATGGCCCGTATAAAAAGTTAAATTTTGTATTTTTGGACTCATTTTTATTTTTGCTTCAAACTCTCAATATTTTAACTCTGCATCTGATTTTGAACATTTTTGCAATTGGAAGTATGCATCTAGGACTAACGGATGCGAAAATAGATGTCTTGCAGTCTAAAACGGAACACCCGGTATAATCTAAACTTATTGGGGACAGGATTCTAGACCACAGGTGTGTTGATGATTAGAAATCGGAAAAAAATACTTTATTTTAACATGGTCAATTGAAGTTTATCATTATTTTCCAAAGGAGTTTTTTGTGATTACGTCATAACTTCTCTATTACTTCATCAAACTTCATAAAAGAGACATGATATCAAAGATGTTTTCATGGCTATCAGAAAAAATAAACAAGTCACCTTTTGGCTGTTGTTCAAAAAATTATTACAATAAAGAACCAGATTTTTGAATCTGCTGTCGAGCGGGAATGCTTTATATGAGTCAGCTAGAATTCATAATTTGTACTAAAATTATTTAATTTCAAACATTTATCAGTAGAGTGTGTGACCACCTCTGAGATACAACTCACTTTCAGAAATGGGGAATATAGAAATGAAGAAATAAGAACTAAAGAAACGCAAGGGGAGGAAAGGAATTGCAAAGTTGAAATGAGCGATCATCAGTAGGACAAATATTGAAAAATGCATTAAAAAAGAATATACATGTGATATGATCAAATTTTCATCCCTCCATTAATTGTCTAATGCATTTGCTTGAAAGACAAATAGTAAAAAATGGGTGTTCTATTACTTGAAATTGAAATTACTCATCTTCTGAGATAGTGTGGTTTGTTGAAAAAATGAAAATTAGAGAAATATCTGAAAATAAGAAGGTTTAGAAACATTGTTAAGGTGGTGAAGAAGAAAAAAAATTATGAAGAACAAAATAGCAAAAAAAAAAAAAGTAATCAATTATTTTCTATTTTAAATTGATGAGTAGCTTAAACAAAATGCTGGTCTGTATACATTAATTTTTCTAATATTTGCAGGAAGTACATTTCGAGATCATGTTAGTTACATAATTAAGTAATTTTTAGTCGGAAATGCTCATAAAAGAAATTTTACGGAGAAAAAGTTTAAAAATGTAATCGTAGCTGCTATTAGGTAATGCTGCTCACACATCTGAAGCCATAAAGGCTTTTGAATTGGAACTCTTCCAAAACTGCTCATTTTATTAAAAGGGATAATTAAAGTATACATTTTAAGATCTTCTAAAATGGGAACCGCTGATGCTAATGACTTCTAAGTAGTACACAAACTAATAAATTTAATTAAACCTCATTTTAAGTAGTAGATTGGAGATTAACAAATCATTCGGATGGAGAAATAGGTTAAAAATAGTCTAACGTATTGCAATTAGGGAAATTACTAAAGATGGAAAACAATACAATAAATAAATAAATAAATAAGAGTGTACAAGAGGTTGTGTTAAAGGTATTAATTAATTTCAGAACTTAATTACTTTTCCTTTTCAAGAACGCCGTTTGAATATTTTTAATAGTTAGCATACGGAAATTATAAAATTCTATGTTTAACATCACATTTTTGCTGTTATGCGCAACTGCATAGCGAAAATTACGTTGAATGAGACTATGCCACAAAAAATTTAGTTATTTTGACTAGTTTTGATTACTTAAAAGTATTTAAAAACGCGGCTTTCTTTGCGGTAATCCTGTGAGCTTTAATATGCTGTAAATGTCAATGAGCTTGTTTGCGTCACAACAGTTTAAGCAAATTTTACATGACGTCATTCCGGCGTTCGTAAAACTTATATTTGATTAAATGTTTGTGTATGAAGGTTGGAAAAGATACCCATGCAGTAGGATTCGAAAGTATCATTTTTCACACAGTTAAAAAGTTATCCATTAAGTTATAGTAACAGATTCTTCAAAATATCTATTAATATCATGTATCTGAGCAGGGAAAAAGACACAGTATTAAAATAGTAAAAACAGAAACGGTATCTCAACCAATCATTACAAGACTGTGACCAGCATAAATTGACCATTTAGGGAGTAATAAAGTATTTAGAATACGTTAAATAAGAAATTAAGAAGCATGCTGTAGTGATTGGTGCATATCTCAAGTGTAGAAAGAATATTCTAATGAGGAGTATGGGTATATGGTCATAAAATGGTCATATAAATGGTCATACAACGATGGGTATATGGTCACAAAATTCTTACATATTAGGATTGGCAACGTGATTTAAAAACGAGCTGATGTGTGCATCACATAATTTCCTTTTACTCCAATTTAATGTTATTACCTCATTATTGGCAGTTTCAATATGATTCAATAGTTTGCTGTCTAAATATCACCAAAAGGGCCAAATTGAAACCAGATTAAAAAAAAAAAAAATCGCCATATTTGTCGCCAAGTTGGCAACAAAACTTGGCGACCAAAAGACTGGCGATATATCTCCAAGTGTCCGCCAAATTATAACACTACTTGAGTTTACATCGAAATTAACAATGACTTCCCCCCAAAAAGGGGCAAAAGACCTCCTTTAGAGTATCCGAAAGCAACCAAAAAGGAAGGTGCACAACTAGACTCCATTAGGAGTCTACGTACCAAATTTCAACTTTCTATGACATTTCTTTCTTGAGTTATGCGACACACATACACACATACGCACATACATACGTAACTACAGACGTCACGAGAAAACTCGTTGTAATTAACTCGGGGATCGTCAAAATGGATATTTCGGGTGTCTGTACGTTCCTAGGCTCAACATTCATTCGGGGGTGAGCAAAATGGAAATTGAGGCCTATTTTTGGGTGAATTTTTTTTCGCGAATACAATACTTCCTTTTTTGTAAAAGGAAGTAATAACGGTTCTTGGAGGATTTAATCTTCAAACCCTCTTTCACTGTTCCTCTCCATCCTACTGATGGTATATAAAAGATAAAAGAATATAATAGAGAAAATAAAAGAAAATAAGAAAAGGAAAACTGTTATGTATAAATAAATAAGTAACGCTGTGAATATAGTAAACTCCCTATCATCCGCGGCCTTTCACAATTTGAAAGGAAACAAAAAGGCTATGATTAACCAAATGTAGAAAAATGCACATAATTTGACTTAGCAAGTGCAAAATCTGTTTTCAACATTCCTATTTTTTTTCGCCCTTCTCTTCTTCCAATGACATCAAACTTCCAAGGTCACTAAAATCTGACTAGTTAAATGTGATTTTTAGATCTACACTACTTACTGATTTAGATCTACACTACTTATGATTTTTAGATCCACCTCATTTGCTGAATTTTAGATCTACACTACTTACGCGCATAAACGATAGACTAACCAGTCTTGAAAAAAATCATTTTTTACATGCACTGTTATCGTTTAAGGTATATTTAAAAAGTATGCGATTGTTATTTATATTTTTAAGTTATCGCATACACTAGCAGCGTTTTTACCTAGTTTGCAGATTATCCGCGAATTTGCTTCTCCGCGATTACCGTGCCCCCCTATTCCGCGGAAAATCGAGAGTTTAATGTAAATCCAAATGTAAAGAAGCGCATATTCTCCCCACTGCATGCAGTCAAAATGCAGTGAGGTGGAAAAACTAAGTGCAATAAGGTTGAAAAATGGAGAAGGATGTAAAAAAATCTCATTATATAGCAATGCAGTGATAACATGTATTATGTGAATAAACCTAAATGTATATTAATGTGCAACAATGTTGAGTAACTATAAATTTAGTTCTGTGAATAACTCTATAATGATTTCACTAAATCTAAATTTAATAATGGGAATACATTTTGAATGTTGTAAATAAATCTAGGTGCAACAAAATAATTTGTCAAAGATAGGAGTATAAGCGAAAATTTTAAAGCAATTTTGTGATATTGTGAATAAATATAGACTCAACAGTGCGTAAAATTCGAAGAAAATCCAACTAAAACGAATTTAAAGTTGATAAAACTAATCCTAGAAAATTACGAAATTAAAGAAGAAATTCTCCTCAAACACTTTACATTTTACAATTCCTTGAAAATTAAATAATTTATTTGGACCACAGTTTATGAAACTGTTCGTTGACTCAAATAATCTTCTCTCTCAGAATATTTATCGTCTAAAAATATCAAAGCGATTATGCGGTTGAATCTGATTTTCAGTTCTCACAATCTAAGTAGGTTTTAAGAGATTGAAATCCATCGAGGCGAACTTATAAAAATGAGCTATAAACCACGAAACCAAAGAAGATGAAAAAAATAATCTTTTCTTTTTATTTAGTTTCTCAGTCCACGGAACACTTGAGAAATAAAAGAGGATTACGAGGTGGAAAGGATAAAAGCAATAAGAATTTCCAACACAAATGAAAGAAATGAATGATAAATAAAAAAAATCTGGAAAACAATCGTCTTCCCGTGACAGCTGAACATAAAAGGAAGCAACGACTTCAGATCTTTCTAGTGTCTTTTAGACTATTGACATGGCGAACCCAAAACTCCCAAGAACTGTTTTATGTTTTCTCGGAGAGTGGATGGAACTGTAGTTGCTGCTTGAATGTTTGTTCTCAAAATATTTTTCTTTCTGATGCTATCTGAATGCCCAAAATAAACGGCTGCGATGAAATATGTAGTCTAATGGTTCATGGTGATAACATTTGCTGTGTGTTTAGTGTTCATTAACGTGAAACTGTTACAGATATATGGATGGTAGGGTAGAATTTAATAAGATTGTTTCGTTCCGAGGTGAAAATTTATTGGTATTTTTTCTGTTAAGGTTCATTTATGATTCAACGAATACATTTTCTGGAGAAGCGGATAAAGGGATGAGTCTAAAAAAAAAAATAATTAAAAATATCATTGTATCGACTTTCATCTTTGTATATAAGTGTTCAACTCATTCAGTTTAATAATAATGTAAAGTAAAATCACCAGTCGTTGACACTTATAACCAAAATTAAATTAACAAATAAACTAGCGATATAATAATGAAATCGGACGAAAATTGCGAGATTAAAAATGGTGCTTAAATTTTCAACTCCTGTTCTTATCCGATATTTTGAATATATTTCATTCTAATAAGTGCCAACTACTAGTGCAGTGCCAACTGCCATTTTGTTTTTACTTTGGAATTACGAGATCGTAAAATGAGCTTTAATCAAAGAAAAACATTCGCACATGTCAGGACTGGATCCGTGTACCCGCAGACCCTGCACTACGAGGGAGCCCACGTCCTTAAAGGGGCCCAACAGCCCAAGAAATTGAAAAAAAAAACTTTGCAAATATACACTGCTGGTCTCTGGAGAGATGGCTCTACAGATTTTGTTGCACGGCCCCCAAAATTTATAGATCCGGTAATGTAAATGAATTAATTAACGGATGAATATTTAGGTGATTTATTAAAAAAAAGAATAAGTAAACTTTGCCCCTTCCACTTTACCTTGCGTGTATCTGACTAATTGTAAAATATCTTTAAATTAAAAATAAGCTTTATTTTTTTATAAATAAATAATACATCGCATAGTAGTAGGTCTCAATTAACATTTTAATGACAAGAACTTTAGCATAGAGCAAAATATTGCAATCTGAGTATCAATTCTTCAAAATTGCTTGTATTATATGCTTCGGTCTTCAGAGATAACACTTTCCTGAATGGAACAGACTACATGTGTTACTACATAGTTAAAATATAATCAAACAAGTAGTGTTTAAAACAGTAGATATTTCCCCATTTTACTTTGCCCCGCCATTTCACTTTGCCCCACATTCCCCAGCAGTCAGCGATAAAATGGCTGTAGAAAGATTAAAAAACAGAGAAGCGTTTAAAAATTATTAGTATATGACATCCATATGTAAAGCATTTTAATTCTTTTTTTTCCTTTTGAATAATTTGAGGTAAAATTTTTATCATGTTCGCCATATAATGGTTTGAACTACTTTAGTTATTTAATGCCCTAATTATCGATTATAATTTTTGTGATTTTATAACTTTTGTGATGTTACTTCAAGTTGGGCATATAACCTAATGGGGTGTAGTATATTGCCTGAAATGATTTAATTCGCATTTGTTAGCACTGATCTATTTTATGTTCGCACCAGCATCTAAATTGAGGAAAGTTATTGTGTCTTTTTTTGAAAGTATTTAACGAAATTAGCTTGCTTTCTGTCATGAGAATCAGGTTTTTGTGTATTGTTAAGTAACTCAAGATATATATTCCAAGCGGGTCATTTCATAGTGAGTTCATAGCGTACCTTTTCCGTGTAAATTTCGCAGCAGGAACCTTGCTTTTTTTTCCATCAGAAGACGAAAAATTTTCATGAAAATACTTTGAAGAAAAATAGTGGAATAATAATTTCCGCTGTTTGAATAGCAATTGTGACCTGTCGCCCACCCTTCGGTACCAAGCTCAATTTAAAAGCATGCATGAGGCAGTGAGAAGCAAAGGGATGTAAGTGGCAAAATTAATAATTTGGAGATAACCGATACAAACGGCAGGTGAACCTCTCCTCTGTCTTGGGGCAAGAGATAGTGCTAGTGCTGCTGCTGTACATCATTATTTAGAAAAAAAATCAATGAAAGCCTACCTAGGACGTTATCTTTGAACGTGTTTCACTCAAAACTTGGAAACGTCCACTTATATCCCTTTACTTCTCACTGGTACATATGTTTTTTAAACGATGAAATTGAGGTTTGGAGTATACCACGGTATAGTTACATTATTTTCACATAAAATAACAGTTACTATTAATGTGAGTTTGACCCCACTTTATATTTTAAATAGCTAATTTTTATAGAAAATATATTCTGATAAGAGAGAGACACTATTTTCTGGGAGAAGCCCTAGCTATGTTTCAAATTACAGTTAAACTACGAAAACATTTAAGATTACCTAACCATAGGCATATTTAATGAAGAATCAATCCATTATTTTTAAGTGAGAAACAGTTTTAATAAATTCAGAAATTATGCAAAAGTTTGCTTATTTTATTGGAAAATTAAACACATTTTTGTTCAATTTTCGGAAACACTTTTCAATGATTCCGCGATAAGTAGCCGTCTTGTTAAAAAAAAAAAAAAAAAAAAAAAATCATAACGTAGTTTTCAGAGTAATAAAAGCGATTTCGTAATTTATTCAGTTCTTTATTTTTGGCGTTTTAATTACGAAAAGAGCAACAGTTTTCACATGAAGCGTTAATAAAATTTTATTTTATAAAGAGATGAATATTCATAGGAAACATTGTAAGTTAGTCGGTAGATGGCAGTACCAGTTACATTATTTCCCGAAATCAGTAGCTTGGGTACGTGAATATTTAAAAAAAATTTTTTTTTTGGTATAAAGCCTAGCTTTTATAAATTTATGTTCCAATCCAAACTTTTCCGCAAATCAAGATTGATAATTTTATAGGCTTTAAATGAAAAGAAATAATAACAATAAAAATAGCTGCAAGTGTATTATAATATCTTTTGTTATAATAGGTTAAGGCAAGAAATGTAATTTTTGCATTGATTGAAAAACAACCATACAGAAATATAGATGATATATGGTCTTTTTTTGATGGTTAATTTTGGACGTCTAAAAACTGGTTTAGAGCATTTGGAATGAACTGGAATGCATGTGATTAGTCCAGCGACACAACAACAGTTACGTTTTTGGAATTGGGAGGTTGTTTGGATCACAGAAGTCTTTATTGTAGGTATATATTTTAACATACTAGCATTGCTAACAGGGAACTAGGTCAAAGATTATTTAACTATGTGTAAAAGAATTTCAGAATAACATCAGGAACAGTTGACAATACACGCTAATGTTTTCATAATAAGATTTTCATTGAACTGTTCGGAAAAACCAAAAATTGTGGGTTGCATACTTGAATCGGTCATTTTAAAAAGAGTTCAACTCCTATTGAAAACGTATGGAGTTGATCCTTTTCAAAATGACCGATTCAATTATAAGACAGCTTTGTGATGAAACCAAAAGTGCATAAATGATGATCAATCATTTATAGAGCCATTGGCGTTCAATTACTTCGAAAATTGGATGTGTGATAATTTTGATCAAGTTCAGTAGTATATCACTGTATATGTAGTCCCAATACTTTGAGAATTGCATTTTTAATTTCTTCAACTTTTGAAAATTGCCTCACTATGATCAACTGCTCGAGTCTTGATTCCCCATTAGTTTTATATTGGGTTCAATTCTGGTGCACAAGAAGGTCAGGACAGAAGAGTAATTTTATCTTGTGAGGATTTACGGTTTTGTTAGCTTGTTTTTCAGCATTTTCCCTCTGAAAAATACAGAACTTTCCACAGAAAAGTTCTTCGTATTTCCCAAGTTGATATTAAATCATATGAACTTATGATGCCGAATTTTAGTTTTATCTGTATAAAGACTATATCTTTCCTTTAGTAAAAAACCCACTCCGCATTATGGTTGAGAAGCCACTATATAATGGCTCATTTGGATGTCTGGAAATGTTCTTCTAACATGCCAATAATAATGAATGATCATCTGGTCCGTCTAGTTTAAGTTCTGTTTTGTCTGAATAATTACATTGCATCACCGAGACGTCTAATTTAAAACTTATTTGAAGGAACTCAAACATTTTTTTTACTTCCTTTTACAAAAAAGGAAGTACTGTATACGCAAAAAACATTTTACTCAAAAATCGGCCTTAATTTCTATTTTGCTCACCCCTGAATAAATGTTGAGTTTTTTTTCCAACCCGACCACACGTGGATAAGTGCCTAAGAACGTATAGACGCCCGAAATATCCATTTTGACAATCCCCGAGTTAATTACAACGAGTTTTCCCGTGACTTCCGTATGTATGCATGTATGTATGTGCGTATGTATGTCTCATAAATCAAGAACGGTATGTCCTAGAAATTTGAAATTCGGTACGTAGACTCCTAGTGGGGTCTAGTTGTGCACCTCCCCTTTTGGTTGCAATCTGGTGTTTCTAAAGGGGGCTTTTGCCCCTTTTTTTTGGGGGGGGGGAACCATTGTTAATTTCGATGCAAACTTAAGTAGTGTTATAATTTGGCGGACACTTGGCGATGTATCGCCAGCCTTTTGGTCGCCAAGTTTTTTCGCCTACTCGGCGACAAATTTGGCGATTTGATTTTTTTTTTATTTTTTTTTAAATTTAGTTTCAATTTAGCCACTGTTGGTGATATTTAGAGAGAGTTAACTATTAACTCACATTAAAATTGTCAATGACGGGGAAATAACATTAAGTTGGTTCAAAAGGAAGTCATGTGATGCACACATCAGCTCGTTTTGTTTGCATTTCTGCAGGATGGAAGGTTAGCTTTTTAATTACAAATATTTTGTACGCGAGCCTTTATGCATTACTCTAAATCAGGGTTTCTCAACTTTTCAAATCTCTACGCCCTCTTTTGAAAACATGCATGAGGTCAGCCCCCCCCCCCCACCACGTGTCGTTAATACAAGTAAGTCACAAAGATACTAAAGCTGAATACAATAACTAAAGCAAGTTATTTAGTAAAAATCTACAAAATTTTACATATAACACTTATCATTACTACACAAAACTTTATTTTCAACATATTATTATTATAACATATGAAGAAATATGTACAAACTTTTTTGAGGTATGTTAGGATCCAGGTGAGGTTGGCGTGCACGTCAGTACTTTACCAACATTTACAAAAGGGCTGGGTGCGCACAAAATTGAACGAATCATTGTTTGTTTTATTTTTTATCTTTATCTTTTATAGGCTTACCCTTCCCTTGAGTTTATTTTATGCCCGCCTAGGTCCAACCCCCGCCCTCCCTCCCTAGCTTAAGAAACGCTGTTTTAAATATTGTTCGCTTTTAAAATTTAAACTTCTAAGTGTCCTTGTAATTTCTGTTGATTAATGCAGTTCCGTTTCCAAATTGCCAAACAAAACATAAGTCATTTTGTTCTCGAAGACAAACACTGAGGACACGTGATCTATTTTTCGTTCCGCCGAACCTTGACGCTACTCTATAAAACGTTTGAAACAATACGTCAAGATGCTTTCTAAGTGCAGTTATTTGAAGTAATGGTTCCATGAAATCGCTGATTTTCTCGCATTTCATTTTCTTTGAAACTCTGCACTTCGTTTTATTTTACAAACCTTTCTCATGTTTTGAAAGCAATCAGCAGTCTTATCTTTTAACAAGATATGACGTCATAAATGCATTGTCTTTTATTCGAGAACATTGTTGCTGTTTACTTTCAAACGAAAAGCCCACGCCATAGCTGAAATCTTAAGTTATTCTCTAACAACTTAAAATTGATCATTAGGACCGTTTATTAATCACGAAAACTATTAAAATAGTAGATTGAATTTCTATGAAAAATCGTATTTGACTACAACAAATACTTCCTTTTCCTTGAAAAAAAATATTAGTGGTGTCTTATTATTATGTCTAGGAGTGTACGTGATGCATTTAGAATCAGCATTATACCCTTTTCTGAAAACAAAAATGTGATGCATCTGTAAATGAAAATAAAAAAATAAATAAAAAGACATGTCTCTCTCTGAAATACTAGCCCTGGAGTGCTCCACAAATTTCTTAAAGGAAAAGGAGAGGCCGTCTCCCTTTAGTTTTTTAATTGGATATTTAACAATTGTCCCCCTTTTGTTCAATTTGTTATTTATGTCACAATTTTAAGCCCAGAAGCCTCTGTCGACGGCTGCGAAGATAAATTTATATTTAAATTAAATTTATATATATATATATATAATATATATATATATATATATATATATATATATATATATATATATATATATATATATATATATATATAGTGTAACTCACTGCAATGCGTGTATGTTTCTAATTTGAACTTAATTTTTGGAGAAACATTCAGTTCCAGATTCTCAATAATTAAAACGCTGGTACCATTCAGTGTCACTATTTAACAGCTATGTACCAAAGACAAACAGTACAAATAGTTCAGGAGGTGGGGCGTAAAAAAGTATCCAATATCATATAAACAATAAATATCTTTTTCAATTTGCTTTATCAGAAGCCAAATACCAAAGGTGGCGATGTGCACAACTTTGGGGAAAAAAAATACACACATATGCCAATTTTCACGTTTCTCGGTTTTCCCGTTTTCACGGGAAACGTTCCAGAAATACACACAAACAGCTTAATTTATTATGTAGAGAAAAAAGATCTTTTTAATTTTTGACAGTATACGTTGAAGCTTTTAAAGAGAGAATATTGCTTTGATGTAAAATTGCTTTTCACAGACAAAAACCGTGAATTAGAAATTTTTATTTTGATGATTACATTTTTGAAAATAATCTAGTAACAATGCTGTTCCTAATGCAAGCAGTAGTTTTTTTCCCAAACATATTTCGAAAAATACGCATCCTGAATTTCAAAACATATTTAAAAATGTAGATGTTAAGTGACTAAATGTCTAATGCGTTTGTTTTCTATTATTAGAGGTGCTAAATGTTTACAAATTTGACTTTTATAAATATTTAGATTGCTAGCTCTTAGAATACTACATATTTATGATTAGTGGGTATTTAAGGGATATATACCTTACAAATGGACATAGGAATGGAAATGAGCAAAAATTTTAGAAAAAATATATTTATTATTTTTTCCCCAAAACTATAATTTATCCTTCTTCTAAAAGCTTCATGAAGTTATCATCGTTTTTGCTGTATGTCCATACAATGACTTTTTACGTAATTATTCAAGTGCGGAATCAGTTAGAAATGCTACAACAATGTAGTAATATAACTGTAGATATGTTTACTTACGTACCTCTCAACATATAACTTATAAGTCAAGGACTGCTTGATATCTAGCCATAAAAATATTAGTCCTAGTAGTATTAAATTATATAGAAGGTAAAAATTCCTCCAACAAAAGTTATATTAACCATTAACGGAATTTCTATATCGAAGTGAGTAAATGCCACCGTGCACTCTTTTATAAAAGCTGCTTTAAGGCATCTTCTCTTGCTTTTGGACAAAATAAATCATATTGCCATCTTTTTTTTACCTTTTAAAATCTCAATTATTGACTAAAAACTCACAATTGGAAATAGTTTGTACGTTATAGAACTATGTAAATAAACTTTTCTTGAAGTGAACAAATTTTTTTTTCTTTTCCCATTCAATTTATAGCATATCAGTAATTGTATCTATAGTCTATCAGTTATTTTGGAATATTGATACGCTGAAAATAAAAAAATCTATTTTTTTATAAAATGCTGCATTTTAAAAGAAAACTGGTGGATACTCATTTTCCTTTAAACAATTTCTGATTTTGTCATTTAATTTTCAGGTGAATTAGTAAAATCATGCACCAGTAACAACTTTCTACTTCTGATGCAAATTCATGCTACTCAAAAACTATTATTTGTGCACTGATTTAATGAGTAGTTTAGTTCGATTGCGATAAGAAATAAAAATACCTAGTGTATATTTGTTATTAAGCAACCTATTCAGTTGCATTAAACTCAACAATTAGAAACGTCTGAACTTACTTTAGCCAATGAACTAGCACCGCTTCGCTTGTATTTTTTACACACACAACGGGAACATTCTGTACAATATTTACATTTTTTACAAAAACATTAAAGAGCGAAAAACATAAAAGCTATATTGTTTTTCATGTGCACTTTGTTTTTGCCTTTCTAAAAAATAACTATCTAGCTTTCATTTCATTTTTTAAAATTCTGATCAGTAAACTAAAAAATTAGCTAAAGCGTATAATAAATTAAAACCTATTAAATTGATATTTTTCCTGAATTTCGGCACCTATGAAATCCTACATGAAAGAGAGATTTATTCCGTTTACAATCATTTATACTCTTAATTAAAATAAACCACTAACATCATCGTTTTGAACGAATTTCTTTGGCAGCTTAAGTAGAAAAAGGATTCACGTTCGAAGAAAAACAGGAAGAAAGAAGTTTGATTTGCATTAAAATAGGCAACACAAAAAAGTGCTGCAAAATAATAGAAAAAAGTTAAGGCTGGATTTAATCCCTTGGTGAATAGAAAAAGCATCAACGAAAAGCTTAAAATGCCCTAAGTCTTTTTTAAAAAATAAAAGAGATGAAAATGTTCTGCTTTTTTTTACAGTAGGGAACGTAATTTAATTGATTTAAAGTGCAGAAAATTAGTTAAGCAATTGGATAAGTAGAGCACTTCTCAGATCTAAGACACTGTTTTTTTTTCTACTTTTTACAGAAGAGGCGAAATAATCAGATTTTTTCCAATAGTTTTCAATAGCATAAAAAATCGGTGACCCTGAGGCTGAGCAAAAGTGAAATGATAAAAAACATCGGTTACCAATCGTGACTCTGGGGCTGAACGAAAGTAAAATGACAAAAAAATTGCTTCATTGTTTCTTTGGAAATCATTATGAGTTACACTGAGAACTTTTATTCAGCAGTTCCGTTCGTGATTGATCGTGTAGTTTTATGTGAAAAGGCATTTAGTCACAAATGTGAACTCATGAAATACTTAGTCTTTAGTAAGTTTCTTTGTGGAAATAAAATATGCTTTCAAATAAAACAGTTCCAAAATCAGCAATGTTGTTGATCAGACTTTTGATATTGGATTTTATCACCTCGTGGTATAACCATATCATGGAAGATAGTAGAAAGAACGTCTTTTTATAGTAAGAACCCTGAATTATGTTAAAACCGTTTAAAACAAAACAAAAAAAAAAAAAAACCCTTTCAAATCAAAATTATTGTTGGTCAGATTTTTGGAGCAAAATTTTCAATAATTTTCAAATATATATATATATATATATATATATATAACGGTAAATGTGATCAATTATTCAATATTTAACACGTTTACCGGTTTATTTATACAATCCCCAAATCTTGATGGAGAATGTAATACATTTGAATAATTCTCTAGAGTAAGGAGGGTTTAATTCCAAAAAAAAAAAAAAAAAAAAAAAAAAACAATATTTTCAACGCTACAAATTACATTTACAATTAAAACAAGGTTTGATTTCTATCAAAGCTTACAAAAATATTTCAATCAGAAAAAGTAATAAAATTGGTTTCGCTTTGCTTTATTTCAATTCAAATTTTAAAACAAAAAAATTAGGAAATAATGTTATAAATAACGTAATCGAAAGCGTTACTCCGGGAGTGGAAGGATGGAGCGGTCCACTCCAGATTAATCCTGATAAATTTTTCCAAATAAATCTTAAATTGCTTAATTTATGAAATTTTAAAGAAAATTGATAACATTGCACTGTCTAAAATGAAACGCTCAATTTTGACGATTCGGCAATCCTCGAGCACTATTTCGTAATTGTCGACGATCCTTTCGTCACCGAATCGAGTAATATTTGACGAAGCCAGAAATCTCAAATTTTTCACGAAATTATTTCGTCCCGATTTCGTCACATTGCAGTGCATTCTGGGAGTTTTCGTTTCAATCTTGTACTTGCTCTTTAAATTATCTTACCTCAATTATTCTAATGGATTCATAAAAAAGGTTAGTATTTATTGAAATTTGTATGTGCAATGTGCCTTCTTTTATGTATTGTTACATTTTTGTTTAGTGTTGTGTTTGCAGTTGTATTTAAAACACATTAAAATTGAAAACGAACGGTTCGATTAGGTTTAGAATTCTGTGTGCGTTAACTTTGAGTCGCCTCCACGTTAGGCTTAGCTAGCGTTGTTTTTTTCATTTATAAAAGAAAATGTTGGTTCGTTGACATTTGTTTCCAAAAGCGTACTTCCTTTATTTCGTTAAAAAAACTACAAACATGATTAAAGTTTGTACGAATTTAAACTTACAAAAAAAAAAAAAAAAAAAAAAAACCCTCCCGTAGCTTTAACTAACACAGATGATAAATACAGCGCTTTTATAAAAGGCATAGAACTTTGGAGCTTTTACTTTCAACATGGAATATATTACATGTTTATGTGTTTTCATTCTTCTCCATGAATTTTACAAAAATAATTCTGTTAAACGAAGTGTATTTTTTAGTTTAATAGTTCAAATTTGTTTCGTTCTGCATTTTTATTTTCTTAAACAAATACTATATACCAATCCCCCAATATGCTTACCAGCTTACCCCAAGTTGTTTATAATAATCTCCTTTCCCTGCGGCAGATGTTTCTAGCAATAAGTGCTTATGTTCATTATTTGTGTAGCCTTTTTTTTTACTTGCATAAACATGAAGTAAAGTAAAGATCAATTTGATAAAATCATTTTAAGATAGAGAAAATATTAATTTCCATAAATAACTCTATCTTTGTTCTTGATATTTCAGCAGAATATTTTCAATATTTTTTCAATTTTTCCGCAAATTAAAATAAATTATTGAAGTGAAGTTTTAATGTTTAATTTCGATTTAAAAAGGAAAAAAAAAAGAAAAATTAATTTGAATTTTGACATCTTTTATTCAAATTATGTTTTTCGCAATCACGAGTGTGTGTGTTTATGTGTGTGTGTGAGGGGGGGTATGTGTGTTTGTGTGTAGGGGTATGTGTACGTGTGTAGGCATGTGTGTTTGTGTCTGCGTGCAGGTATGAGTGTGTAGGTAGTTGTGTGTATGAGTGTTTGCGTGTGGGGGGGGGGAGAATGTGTACGTGTGTGGGCATATGTGTTTGTGTCTGTGTGCAGGCATGAGTGTGTGGGTAGTTGTGTGTAGGTATTTGTGTGTATGTGTTTGAGTATGTGCTTGTGTGTGTATGTGTTTGTGTACGTGCGTGTAAGTGTAGGATATTGACGCAACCTGGAGACGGTTTTCGCTAGAGGAGCAGTATCGTGAGGCCGGCCGGTCGACGTGACGGTGGCGCTGCAGAGGATGCTGGCGGGAAAATAAAATGATAGGACCTCAAAACAGTCAAAGGAAAGCAATAAGCAATCGTGATTGCTCAAAAAAGAAAAGATAGTATAGCATGTTTGAAAATTGTAATAACAATAATAAGCATTTTTTGTTGTTTATTTTCCCACTTCATGCACTAAATTTATAAGTTTTTCTGTGTCAATTTGTGTTACATGATTTGTCATAATTATGAATTTTTCCATTATACATAGTTTCTACAGCTAAAATAAATGCAGCATTAATTTTATTGCCATATTTGCCGCCTCAAGATATTGTCAACAAAAAGTGAGAAATCCCGGTCTACATTAAATCAGACTAAGAAGCATTTTATAGATGAACTTCCAATTAATCCAAATCTTTTAGTTGGAGTTGTAATTTTGCTGAATGTAAAGTAAAATGTTTAACCGAACTTTCAATTGAAAAATTGAAAGGATAATGAAAATATATGATAAGCTTTACATATGTAACAAGCTTTGCTCACCACACTAGTCCCTATTTTCATTATATACCTTTGAAAAAAAAATCATTGATATCAGTCAATTAGTTCTCAAGACATAAACAAACAAGAAAATGCACTTTGTTATTGGGTTTCCCCTATCTTTGGCAACTCTTCTCCCTTGGCGTTTTTTATTTACTGCGTGAAAATTGCATATTTTAAAAATCAAATATGCTTAGTTAAAAGGTGATACTCATTTCGTCTCCGTCCCAAACTAGTAAGTAGAGCTATGATTGAATATTTTTGTACTAGTGATTGATTCTGATGATTTTATGATTTTGTTCGAATATTTTTTAAAGATTTCAAGGTACTATACTATCAATTAACAACTTTACTTGGCAACATTCCCTCTTAAAATCATTACCAGCTGAGTTAAAAAATCCGAAGTACACACGCCCTACTCCCCATTTTTTAAGTACTCTTACCCCCAGTATAGCAGAAAAATCAGTTTTTTTTTCTACTAAATCCCTATCTATCAGCTAGAAGATAGCTTTATGTAATTACTAGTTAACTTATGAAATGGCGCGTGGCTTCGAGTGTTGGAGCCCTGGGTTTTTGACTCTATTTTGATAGTGGTTTAAGGAGGTAAAGCTCGGCAAATAAATGTTGTTTATTGATAACATAGCACAATAAAATCTCTGAAAAAAGTGCAAATAAAATCATAATCACCAGTTTCAGTACTACTTAATTCATAAGTACTTTATTGGAACTAATTTGGGTAGGGAGGGGTACTTCAGAAAACATTCGTAAAGAAAACGAAACACGAAAATCGAAAACAAACGGTGTATTTTGGCTATCGATTAAAATAAAAAATAAATTAAAAAAAAAATCACAGATCAACGATTTTCGCACCCTTGATTTTTTTATAGCTCAAAAAAAAAAAAAAAAATGAAAATTTACGACTTGATGTGCAAAAGAATTAACTCGTTTAATGGCTAAATAATGCTGATTCTCGATTAATTGAAGAAACTCGAATTCTAGAATATTATTCAGAAATTAATTTCAGAAACTAACTGAGAGTCTAGCTGCCTAAATAAAAATTTTGTTCATCCGCTGTAAAAATAACTCATTCTTGCAATCTGCTTGAAAAAAAACTGTCAGCATCGAAATAATAATATATTTTGAAAAATATGAAAATTAAATCAGATGCTTTTCAAAGTCACAAGCGAATCGTAGCTTTTTAACTTAAGAAAAAGAACTGAGATTTTAAAAGTAATCGTGAAAACATGTTTTATTTCAGAAATAAACTGCTGAATTTAATCCTAAAACTTTCCTCGAAATAGAAAAAAGATCCATGTGCATGAGGGCATACACCCATGGACTTAAACCTTTAGTTATTATGTATATATTCTCTTTTTAAAACTTTTTTAGGATGGATCCAACATCACGGAGATAATCGGAACAAGGACAGACGAAGACTTTTTCATAATTATTACAATATTCTAAATGTTCGTATATTATACATAGATTTCATGTTACAAATGTTTGGAAATAAAAATAAAGACTTAGGGGTAAAAAGCAAAGGTATATTTTTATAATTATTTAACAAACATTACACTAAATTAATTTTACCAAAAGATTTATTTCACATCTGCATTTTTTTAAGATTTATATTTTCAAATACCTTTTGCAATTTTGGCAGAGAATTGTTTTCAAAGTATGAAGTATGAAATGCATGCACTAATAAAGTTCCTGTATTAAACATAAATTTGGCCAAATAAACATTCTACATACAAGCAAAATTAATAAAACAAATAATTAATTGGAGAACAAAAAAGGTAAGGTTTTTCTTAAGATTAT
This sequence comes from Uloborus diversus, assembly GCF_026930045.1. Lineage (NCBI taxonomy): Eukaryota > Metazoa > Arthropoda > Arachnida > Araneae > Uloboridae > Uloborus > Uloborus diversus. The sequence goes on from NC_072733.1 coordinate 57,076,773, forward strand.
CTAATTTTATTTTCTGTATCTAATTTTAGAACAAATATGTACTAACTTAAAGTTGTCCATTTTATTGTACTTTTTCTTTGAAATTTGTGGTATAAGTTGGATAAAAATCTTTGTTTTTTTTTTTCTGGAATCTTTTCATGCGATGCAATGAAGAAGAAACTTCTCAGCAATTTTCTCCCGAGCATATATCGATCTAACTGTGCATAAAAGTGGCACATGATTTATTTTTCCAGAACCCAATGTCTGCTGAGGAAGTAGCACTTTTATATTCCCAGTAGGGGCAAGGGCTATGTAGGAATTTCTACATCGTGATGCATAGCCATCCTTACATAGCGATGTAGTTCAAACAGTTTGAAATATTCTTTCCGCTTTAGGGGCACACCCCCCTCCCCAATTAGGGGTGTTTTCCTTACAAAAATCTAGGCTTTTATGAGATCTTTTTCTAATTTGGCGCATAGGTTCTTTAATCACATGGGGTAGTACCCCATATGAATACTACACCATGGAAAACTATCCTATGTGGATTTCCAGCATTAAAGGACATCTGGGTCGAATCTGGAAAAGATCCGACGAAAACTGGATTTTTATAAGGAAAACTCCTGTGGGGTTTGCCACACATAGCGGGACGAAAACTACACTATGAGAATTCCCAAACATCAAAAGACAAATGTACCAAATTTCGAACAGATCAGACAAAAATTGAGTTCTTATAAGACCCCTCCCCCCCCACACACGTGGTTTCCCACTCCATAGCTTGACGCAAACGGGAATTCCCGAGCGTCAAAGGACATCTGTGACAGTTTTGGAAAAGACATGATAAAACTAATTTTTTGTAAGAAAATTCCTCATTTGGTGGTTGTCACTAAACTACCCTAATGAGAATTCCTGAGCATCAATGAACGAACCTCTATGCCAAATTTTGGAAAGATTCAACAAAAAATGAATTTTTTTCAAGGAAAACACCCATCGGGGTTGCCCCCCCCCACCCATACATTGACGATAGCTAACCTCCGTGAATTCCTGAGCATCAAAGAACCTCTATGGCAAATTTAGAAGAAATCGGACAAAAACTTTTTTTTTTATATAAGGAGAACCCGCAATGCGGGGTTGCTCCCCCCCCCCCCCATCATGGAGGGTTGAAAACTACCATGTGTGAATTCCCGAGCATCACAGGACCTATGTTCCAAATTTGGAAAAGATATGATAAAAACTGGTTCTTTAAAAGACCCCCCCCCCCGTATTGGGGTTGCCCCCCATAGCGGAAAGAAAACCACCCTCTGAGAATTCCTGAGCATCAAATAACGAAACTCTGCCAAATTCGGAAAGATCCAACAAAAACTGAATTTTTTGTAGGGAAACTACCATAGGGGTTGCCCCCCCCCCCATAGAAGGCCGAAAACTACCCTGCGTAAATCCCCGTGCATCAAAGAGCCTATGTGTCAAATTTTGGAAAGATCCGACAAAAATTGGATTTTTTCAACTAACCCCCCCCCCCCCTTCCCTCTTCCCCTTATAAAGTGATGAAAACTACCCTGCGTGATTCTTGAGCATCTAAGAACCTCTGTGGCAAATTTAAAAAAGATCGGACAAAAACTTTTTTTTAATACGGAGAACCCCCAATGCGGGGTTGTCTGTCCCCTCCCGCCCTCCACATAGAGGGACATAAACGACCTTGTGTGAATTCCCGAGCCTAAAATAACGAACCTCGGTGCCAAATTTGGAAAATATCCGACAAAAATTAGATTTTTTGAAGGAAACCCCCCATTATGGGGGGGGGGGTTAATTAGATACGATGGGGAGTTTGATCTGCAATGATTTGTTTTACCTTTTTTAAGAAGTTGTTTGTTTGCATTTTTACATAAATAAAAATTTGCTTGACATATTTTATGCGCCTTTTTTTTTAACAATTACTTGTCTTCTTTTTTTTGGATGGGAAGGGGGGGGGGGAGTGCAGGCCCGTTGTTTCAATTTTTTCCCAAATATGACAAAGAGTCTGTACTCAATAAAAATTTTACAGAAAACCAACTAAAACAACGGCCAGTAATGTGTAAAAACATGAATGTTCAAAAATCAAGACGGGAGGGGGGGGAGGGGGGGTCAATTGACCCCCTGACCCCGTAAATGACGGGCCTGTGAAAGTAACTATACGCAATAAAGTGGGAAACTACGGTGGTAAGATTCTGAATTTAGGATTTGATCACACGCACACAAATCTTATAAAATACAGTCGAACCTCGTTATAATGAACTGAAAGGGACCATTAAAATCGATTATTATAAAACATGGTTCGCTTTATCCAAAAAACAATAAACAAAAAGACAAGGATTGCAAAAAAGTTCATTTCAGCAGTTATTTGTTTTAAGCGTGTTCGAATTAACGAGGTTCGACTGTATTCTCAAAAAAAAAAAAAAAAAAAAAAAAAAAAAAAACCTAATGTGCTCAAAGAAAAAAAAAAAAGGAAATAAATTTTCTTGAAAATTTACGAAATTAACGTCCTCATATATGACGAAATTAATTTGACGAAACTAATGCTCTCAAAACTACGAAAATGATTGTTAATTTGACGAAACTAGAATGAAGAAATATTTCGTTACATTTGACGAAATTCGCATCCTCAAACCATTAACAAAAGCAGTTTCTTCAATTTGACGAAATATTCGCTCGGAGCATATCCCTGGAAGTGGTTTCGTCAAAAACGAAGAAAATTTTGTCAAATTTGAAAGTCCATTTCTGAGAGTGTGTGTGGGGGCAATTTTATAAAATGCTTTCATAATTTTACTTGTCTCTTAATGTACATTTTTGATTTACTACAGAAATTGAAATAAATTTCTGAAAATTATATGAACTTCATGTTTGAATAAACATTTTTTTGAGCGTTCAGGTGGGGGGTGGGGGTGTACTACAATATCCGCCCGGATAACATAATCACTACTAAACCAAGTAAAAGTGTTTCAATTTACTGTTTTTTTTCTCTACAATCGCTGACCTCGTAATGTAGAATGTAATAAATGCAGCTAATTTTTCTGAATAAGGTCTTAATTCCAAAGAAGGGAATTTTTTTTAAAACTTCTCTGAAAATGCGCAGTTAAGAATTAAAAAAGCGTCGTGATGGCTGTTAAAAACTACAGTAATATTTAAAACTAAATAAATGAGTAAAAGTAACACTCTTTTAGTTTATTTTCCTTTAGATATTTAATAAAACACACTTTATATGCGTACAATATATATTGCAAATAAAATTGAAAAACATAAACTGCTTTGGTAATATTATTTATGCAACGTTTCTTAAGGGCTCGTTTGATATTCTGTTTCTGCCACCATGGCCTACTGATAAATGTGCTTCATGAATTATGGTAAACATTTCTTCAAAATACAAATAAAATTTAGCATTTTAGCTGTCTTATTTACGGGATAGATTGGTTTTTCAACATTGACAAAACTATCATTACGTCATATCATTTTAGTCAACGATACCCTTCGAAATTATTTCCCCCTTTTTTCCCCACTAATTTTGATTTTACTCTTATTCACCTTTTTTAACGAATCGGTCATACTTTTCTTTCGTCAACAAAGACCTGTGTACTTTTTTTGAATTCATAACAGTTACTAAAACATGAAATTGAAACGCTAAAGCATATCAGACATTATTAGATACTCTTTTAAAGAGAGAAAGCAAACATCCCGACTACAATTGAACTAGCATGGGATCCAGGTTGTATGAATTAATGAAAGTACGGTTTAAACAAAATAACCGAAAAATTGAGCAAAGTTGCATAAAATAACAACTCTACTCAGTAAAAAATCTGTTTTAAATTCAAGTGATAAAACATAAAACTGATGAGAAAAATTGCCTACAAAGTTTCATTATTACGCTAAATATCATTTTATTTATATAGTGTACATTTAAATGGTTAGTCGGATTTACCAAAATCCAGTTTAATAGGATGTGGATTAGTGAACGGTAAATATATTGAATTGAATTTAAAATCCTACTAACATGGTCAATAAATGTGTAGACGCAAACAAGTGCATACGACATAAAGCCCTTTTCGCGTATAGATACTATACGTCATAGAAAAAGCCAAGTAGCTGAGCAAACTGGACACATTTTAGCTAATTATAGAATTTTATTACATTCCCCATTACGATTCGGGGATTGTATAAATTAACCGGTAAATATGATAAATATGGCTAGATATTCAATAATTTATCACATTTACCAATTTTGGTGGGGATTGTACAAAATCACCGGATTTATCACATTTACCGTAACACACACACACGCGCACACACACACACACACACACACACACACACACACACACACACACACACACACATATATATATATATATATATATATATATATATATATATATATATATATATATATTACGGTAAATGTGTTAAATTGGTGATTGTATATAATTACCGATGATTATACACAATCACCAATAAACTTGGTAAATGTGATCAATTATTCAATATTTATCACATTTACGGGTTAATTTATACAATTCCCGACTCGTGATGGGGAATATAATAAAGTTGAATAATTCTGTAGAGTAACAAGGGTTTATTTCCAAAATAATAATAATAATAATAATAATATTTTCAGCACTAAAATGTTTTTAACAAATAAAACAAAGTTCAATCAATAAGGTCATCTATCAAAGCATACAAAAATATTTCGATCCAAAAAAAAAAAAAAAAAATAAAATTGGTTTTGCTTTGCTTTACTTTAAATAAATATCTTAGAACAAGCAAATTAGATGATATATCATAAATCACTATTGAAAACGTCACTACGGGAGGGGAAGGAGGGAGCTGTTCACTACAGATTACACATTTCTGAGGATGGGTGGTGGGGATTAAACTCAAAATAGTCAGTGCTTATATATAAAAAAAAATATTGCAATTCTGATCAATTTTCCCCAAATATATCTTAAATTGCTTAATTTATTGAATTTTAAAGAAAATTGATTACACCATTGCGAGGAGCAATTTTATAAAATGCATTCATAGTTTTACTTGTATTTTAATGTAAATTTTCGATTTACCACATAAATTGTAATTTATTTCTGACAATGGTATGAATTTTTTCATGTTCGCACAAACTTTTTTTTTTTTTTTGGAGCGTTCAGGCGGGGGGGGGGGGGGGTCCTACACTTTGCCGCCCTGGATGACATAATCACCATTAACCAAGTAAAAGTGTTCAAATGTACTGTTTTTTTTCTCTCTACAATCGCTCGTAGTGGAGAATGTAATAAAATTGGATAATTTTTCCGAATAAGGTCTTAATTCCAAAGAAGGGAAAATTTTTTGAACTTTTCTGAAAATGTGTAGTTAAGAATTAGAAAAACGTCGTGATGGCTGTCAAAACGCACAGTAATATTTCAAACTAAATAAATGAGTAAAAGTAACTCTTTTACTTTATTTTCATTAGATATTTTATAAAACACACTTTAAATGCATACAATATACATTGTAAATTATATTGAAAAATATAAACTGCTTTGGTAGTATTACTTATGCACCTTTTCTTAAGGGCTCGTTTAATATTCTGTTTCTTCCACCATGGCCTACTGATAAATGTGCTTCATGAATTACGATAAACATTTCTTCAAAATACACGTAAAATCTAACATTGTAGCTGTCTTATTTACGGGATAGATTAGTTTTAAGCATTGGCAGAACGGTCATTAAGTTATGTCTTTTTAGTCTACCATACCCTTCGGAATTTTCTGCACTATTTCTTTTTCCAACTAATTTCGTTTTTACTAAAATTCACCTTTATCATCACCTTTATCTCTTATCGTCATAGTTTTATTTCGTCAACAAAGACCTGTACTTAAAATGCACCAACCAGTTCAGTTATTCCATCCGAGGACTGCAGTTTCATGCTTTTTAGCACTCATCAGCCCGGAATAGGAATCGCATGAGCTGGACGCAAAAAACCTCTTAAGGGAGCCAAGAGAGCCAAACAAACTGGTAGCTAATGCAGAATTAGCAAACCCGCACCATTGCTGCGGTCGCTCATCTGGTTTGCTAATTCTGCATTAGCTACCAGTTTGTTTGGCTCTCTTGGCTCCCTTAAGAGGTTTTTCGCCTCCAGCTCATGTGATTCCTATTCCGGACTGATGAGTGTCCTCGGATGGAATAACTGAGCTGGTTGGTGTATTTTAAGTATTTCTGCCTTAGCCATGGCATTAGGGCGGTAACTTACTACAAAACAAAGACCTGTGTCTTTTTTTTTTTTTTTTTTCGAGTTAATAACAGTTACTAAAACTTGAAATTGAAACACTGAAGTATTTCGGCCATTATTAGAAACTCTAAAAGCGAAAAAGAAATGCAGTAGAACCTCATTAATCTGTAGAAATAGGGGATACAAGTTGTAAGAATTGCAGAAAGTACGGTTTAAAAATTAACTGAAAAACTGAGCCAAGGTACATTAACAAACTACTGTACGCAGTAAAAATTGTGTTTTGAATTCAAAAGAATAAAACATAAAACTGAATAGAAAATTTAAAAAATTGAATAACAGAAAACAAAATATGGCTTACAAAGATTCATTAAAATTACGCTAAATTGCATTTTATTTATATAGTGCAGATTTAAATGGCTATACGGATGAATTAAAATCTAGTTTAATAGGAATTGGATTAGTGAGGGCTGAATGTATTGAATTGATATTAAAATCCTATTAACATGATCAATAATTGCGCAGACGCAGATAAGTGCATCCCACATAAAGTCCTCGTCGCATAGAGATGCTATACGTCACATAAAATGCCAAGTAGCTGAGCAAACTGAACAATTTTTGGCAAAGTATCGACTTTTATTACATTCCCCATTGCGAGTCGGGGATTGTATAAATTAACCGGTAAATGTGATAAATATGGCTAAATATTCAATAATTTATTACATTTACCAATTTTAGTGGGGATTGTGAACAATCACCGGGGATTGTACAAATTCACCGGATTTATCACATTTACCGTAACATTTATATCTATTGAAATAAATTAATAAATTGGAATGCACTGGTTGGACCAGTTACACTGTAAAAAAAATCCGTAAAATTTACGGTTTTTCACCGGCAGCTGGGTTGGTTGTGCAAAACCGTAAACGTTGCAGAGAAAACCCGTCAACATAACGGTCTTTTACCATACAAGGACAAATTTACGGTTTTAAACCGTTCATAGCTGAAGCGTAGAACGGGAAAAAACCGTTTTTCAACGAAACGAGTTTAAACCGTCAAATCTACAGGAAAAACCAGTTGAAATTACGGGTATTTTTTACAGTGTATGGTCACACTCGCTATGTTATGGACATACGAAAAACTTATGGGTCATGCTAGCAGAGTTCAATTGTACCCAGGAAATACACAAAAAATGTTCGTAAATATTAAAACACTTATTTTTCTTACAGTATAATAAGATTTAAAGTATCTTGACTTACCAATTCAAGCAACATTCAACTAAAAATATGGATAAGTGACAAAATAATTTTTGAAAGGTTCGTCTGCGCAACAACAAAAGTAAATAAATAAATAGAGTAAATAAAACTATTCTACTGCTGCATTTTTTGTTTATTGTTGGCTAGATAAAGCTTTTGTTTTATCATCAATTTTAAATAATAATTTTGAGTAAGAAAGGCCGAAAATTATGTATATGTAGTCATATGTGCCCACATAACTACAATACTTAATTTTAAATGTCTAGTTGCAAACACATAATCTTGAAAGAATCTTAAATATCTTAATTAATGGCAAAATAAACTATTTGATAGAAAAATAACTCAGGAATGATTACGTTGTAATAAATGGGCCATTCCATGTGATAGAACGAGACATTTGGAGTACAGTCGGATCCCGCTACAACGCGATCCGACTTGCGCGAAATGGCTATAACGCGAGTTTTTCATGAGTGATGAATTTTTTTATTGCTGACGCAAATTACTCGCTTGCAACATGAAATTTTTTGCAAAGAAGCAGCGGAGCATTAGAATGGGCTTCGTTGACACTAAATATTGGTTTCGTGAATAGACTTTCTCCCTTTAGCATCACTGACAGCGGAAGTTCACACATTATATAAATCAAAATAACGCTTTGCTTTAGTTTATACAAATTACCGCTCCGATTCTGAACGGTTTTTTTCCTCTTATGAATGTTGATAAAACAGAATGGTTTCCAAACAAGGACTTTCATCTCAAGTTAGCAAAAGTGGAAAGAAAAAGAAAAAGTTTCTGACAATGCAAGAAAAGGTAAAGATTCTCGATGCTTAAACAATTATAAAGTGCCTCGAAGGTAGCACGACAATTAGGTATGAGTTAATCTTCGATGCGTAAAATTAAAGTTCAAGAAAAGGAAATCCGCAAAAGTTCAGAACTTAGTTTTAATAATGAAGCTCGCAGAGTAGTGTCTGAGCAAAATACAAACATCATGAAAATGGAAGCCAAGCCAGAAATAGTGGTGTTCCCACACTGCATAAACTTCATTAATTTTAAAATTATAATTAAAACTACGATGTCTACTGTTCAGTGCAATTATAAAGCAGTAATGTTCTTTCTGTAAGTTCTCGACTGTTAAAGTACATGTATCTTATTGATCATTGATTTTCTGCTTCATAACAAAGTAATCATGTTAAATAGCAACGTTTTTTTTCTAAAATACAGTAAAAAGTCAGTTCTTTATAAAACATACGATAATATATAATTAAGAAATGGTTTGAAACAATTTGAGGGGTGTTAACGCGTCTGAAATAATTGGTAATGCTTATAAAAAATTTCTAAACTTACGTTGTTCCACAACGCGAAATTCCGACTTACGCGAGGGGTCTTGGAACGCATCCCTCGCGTAAGTCGGGATCCGACTGTAGTTCTGCCGGTAGATTTTGTTTCATAAATAAATAAAACAGGTTAGAAAATTTTATTTTTGGTAGGAACAGTAAAGATTTAGAAAAAAAATTACGTAGAACATTAAATGTTTTTGTTTTTAAGTAATATAATTGAAGAATATGCAATAATATGTCCATGACAGAACGGGACTCGTATTCCCTTTCCGTCACAGGCATTTATATAGTTCATTTATTTTCTTCAAAACGATTAACTTTTAATGTTCTACGTAATTCTTATGACAAGTCTTTACCTTTATCTAAATCAAAATAAAATTTCTAGCTTGCTTTATTGATATTTATGAAACAAAATCTACCTAAAAACCTACTTCAAATGTCCCGTTCATTCATATGGAATGACCAAAAACTGCGATCTGATGAAATCAGCAATGTCAGGTCTTTAAGGGGGCACTGGGCCTTGAAAACAAGCTTTTTTAATTATTGATGGATTTGCGTGAAATTTTAACCATATACTTCAAACACTAATACTAGTTTAATTATAAAATTTCATTAAAAAATTTCAATTAGAAGACCAATTACTTAAAAAAATGTAAATAACCTTAACGATAATTAACAAAACTTTGAAAAGTCCCTTGCGTAATTAATTTGATTTCATAACACTGAAACTTATTTTAAGTCATTCTCTATCCTATAATAAATAAAACAAAACTCACAAAATTGTCTTCATATTCAAATAAATTCAAAAAATAAAAATTTAAAAAATTTGACAAAGATTTCTTCTTTTTGAACGTCCAGTGTCCCCCCCTTAAGAAAGAAACTTAAATGCAGAGAAAATTCACTAAGAAGATTAAAATTGCAAATCAGACTGTGGATAAAAACTTATGCTTAGAAAAAATGTGGTGAGGGAGGTTTTGAAAGATGGATGCTCTATTTACAGAATCCATTAATGGTGTTCCTGGAATATCGTCGCACCATGCTAAACTAACGAATTGGAAAATTAGCACTTTTCAGGAGACCCAAAACAATAATTTGTTTCTACCCGACGCGCTTAGTTATTTTTAGTGTTTCAATTTTTATAGATAACTTTAAGTGTAAAACTATCGTTTGAAGTAGTTATAACAAGAAGGTAACCTTTTTTGAGCGCTACGGAAATCCATCGAATTTGAAAAATGCAATTCTCAATTTTCCACATATTATTTTAGCATGGTACCGTCGATATCAATTACAAACTTGATGTTGACAGTACAAGGCAAAGCTGCCCATTACTGGTTTGGTGCCTGTATCCAGCCATTTACCCTATTTAATGATCTATCATTTTTCAGGCTCGTGAAATGAACAAGTTGTTCAACGTTTACTACAGTTGGAAGCGTATTTTTTCAGAATGTTACAGTTAATACATTTATGGCCGACTTTTATGATCATTAGCATATGCATACGACCAGAAATCCATGTAATGTTTTTAACAGGTATTTCCTTAACGAATAATTCAAAAAGGTTTTTTTTTTTTTTTTGAACGTCGACCGTTATATAAAGTTCACAGTCATTTTAGATAATACAGTGCACTGCGGTTAGTTAAATCAGTGGTTAATTGAATCACCCGCTTTAATGAATCAAACCGTCAAAAATAGAATAAAATCCAGCTTTACTGAATTAGCCGCTTTATTGAATCAGCCGCTTTATGAAATCAAAACTGTTCCGAACAAACGTTATTCATATAAGCGGCATCCACTGCATCTCAATACACTTTTTGAGCGTCGTTTATATTAGGATAAGGCGTCTTTCAGTATATAATATGCTCATAACTGTTTGCCATTGATACTGCAGAAATGATCATTTACCAAGAAACAATTTAGATTAAAAAAAAACAACTTTCTTTAAACAAAGCTACTCAGTAACGATATCTGAATAAAAATTGGCAACTTTATCAACTTAGAAATCATATTCGAATAAAAAAATTGGCAGCTTTATCTTAGCTAAAATTTCAAATAAATCTATGTGTTTGAAAACATAGATTAGACGGATTGGAATAATCTTATCATTTGACATTTTTCTCTCTAAATAAAGAGCCATTTCTTGTGATGTATTTATAAAGAAGAATCGACTGGCACACATAATTAAGAAGCTTGCTTCACGTCATACATCTTTAACCTTTTCATGGGAGAGCTATTTAGGGAGATAAAGTAGAGATATCGTAATGATTGCTTACTCAGATGTTGCTACTCAAAGAACAACATGGGCCGTTGTTAACAACCTGCCGCGTGCTAAGAATCAAGCCATTATCATTACTTGATAAATATCTCCTCCATACTCAGTCCACTTACATCTTTTACCACAAAAGGAAGAAAGTCATTCCTAAGAAAAGCAAATAAAAGCGATTCATTGAAAAAAAAAAAAAAACCCACAGAAACGGGCCTTTTAGATATCTTTTGTAAGTCAAAGAAGCGTAGGACTGGATGTTTCAGTTAATGGAAGAAAGTAATAGTTCATGAAATCAATGTGATTTAGATTCTGCCACACATAAATGATAAGTTTCTTGTATTGTTTACTACTGGCTAAATGGGAAAATCTCAAATGTTGATTGTTTTATTTTGTTGCAGCTCTTAATAACCGAATTGTAAGCATTGAAAAGTATTTAATATACTTCGATTACAAATTATTCAAGGGAATTTATCAGTCAATCAATACACGTTACCGTATCTATCTCTCTATAATGTCCTTTATTAGTTACAAGTAAAATATCTCATTTTAAATTATGGAGTAAAATAAGAAGCTCACTTGATTCCAATTTTAAATTTAAAAAAAAAATAACTTTTTTTCGTCAATTTCGAGTAACTATTTTATTTCTTTTCAATTTCAACCTTTTGGGGTGAAAAGTCGGTAAATTGCAAAAAATGTTTTTCTTACCCTTTTTTATGATACTGACTAAACCAAGAGCAAACCACGAAAAAAATTGATTTTTAAAATTATTGAAAATTTAAATTTCACGAGAATACTGTCAATCCTTACCAAGAATATAAATATTATGACATGGAAACTGTCTGTGTAAAAATAACTGAAATTCTTGAGTTCAGCAAGGTTAATTATAAGGGTCCGTTTTCTCGTAGCCTTTAGGTAGAACAATTTAGAAGTATTATCACATAGTATGTGTTTGATAAAAACGTTGCCTTGAAGGATTAAAAAAAGTACGACGCTTGTTCTGTAATCTAATTTATTACTCTTATAATTTTCGACCATCACACTTTCTGTTCATTGTTTTAAACGAGTTTTCGACTTTTATCGCAAAAGCATGGTCTAATTCACTTGTCTCACTCGTATGTAACAAAACAAAATGAAGTTGAAAAGCATCGATTGAATTTTTGCTATTTACGGAATATTGGGGTTTGAATGATTGAATTAGTCTTTCTTGAAGTAAGTTCAAACAATTCCAATACCGTGTAGTACTACTTTTGTTTTGCTTTCAGAGATAATTCAATTTAACGTCGAATATAAAGTGGAACGATATATACTCTCCCTTAGCACTCGTAAACTTCAAGAAAGTAGTTATAATTAGATAAAAGAAAATATTGCTCCTTGCGCTTTTGGCGATAAACCTTGGAAAACGGTCTGTAAGAGCGTGTAGTGTTAATCTTTTTAGATTTTGAAAATAAGACGGTGTATGTCTGTTTCAAGGGAATGATTAAAATGATGTCCTTCCCAAGAATCATTATACGTTACAATGCGCACATAAAACTTTATTCAATCAAAGTAATCTACACTGTTTAATCGTGAATTTTTTAGTAGCAGATTGTCGTGGAGATTTTGTGATTTGCACATTTGGAATTGAGAATTTTATTTTTATTTTTGTAGTTGTTTTTCACAGAATCCATAACCAGCGAAAGTAAGCTTCTCTTTTATGTTTACTAAATTTTGAGCCTTAAAATAGTTTTTTTTTTTTTTTTTTGCAAAATTGTCATGAAGTTGGTTTTTTATGAAATTGTTATAAATACAAATGTTAAGGTATGTAATTACGTAGTTTTCAATACAAAATTCCAAACGTTGCTTTTCAGAAGATTTCAGACATGATGATAGTTTAACTAAGTTTCATTTACATTTACGAATTTAAATAAGCCATCAAAATTTTACTTTTAATTGTAAAATCTTCCGTGATACATTATGATCTTATATAACTTAAAAACTTTTTCTGCATTAAAAACCTTTCTATCTCAATAATTTGTTATAAGTGCAAAGATAATTATTTATGGATTTTCACTGTAAGGTTACAGACGCTACTTTTCGGAAGATCTGAACATTTATCCATTTTTAAAATAATTAACAAACATTTTAAATATGACGTTTCTGTAAAAGTGAATAATAATCACAAAAATGAGGTAAGTTTTTTTACGAGTTAAAATTAATTAAAATGTCTCTCACAGGACACTTCGTTTTCGTTTCACATGAAAATAAATGCTTCGTAATTTAACGTAAAAAAAAAACAAGATATTAATTTATTAAGCATAGATTGTAATTTTTAGATTACTTTTTATCGATAAAGGTGTCACATCGGAGTGAGGAGTCTTATTCTCATTAGATTTACGTGTCTCATTCAAATGCTCATTAAACATTTACCGAAAGAGCTAAATAAACATGCTTTCTTTAAGTTCGTTTTAAACACAAAGCAGATTTTTTTTTTTGTTATTTGTCTTTTCTTCACACCATCTGGAAAGATCAATTTCAAGTAAATGGATTTAGATGCTAAAGAAAGGTATGCTTTGAGGGACTGGTGAATTTAGTGGAGTTGAGAAAATCTTACTGAAACATTTAATCCTACTTATTTTTAACTACGCTCGATTTTACATATTTTCTAAGAACTGGTGAAGGATTTTTTTTCTGTAGGGTAAAAAAAAAAGAAAGGGAAATTACCTTTGATTTATATCATTTTTTTAGTAATTGTTCGGCATCAGTCAAAACTTTGAAAGCAATTCAATCATGGGCCAGATTCAGAATGTTTATGCAGACAGAGAAAAAAATATAACGAACTTTTTTAATTTTCTTTAAATTATTGATAATTTGTCATTTTCTTTTCAACTACATGTGAGCAGTAATTTAAAACAAATAATATTTTTTGTGTAACAATGGGAAGACATTTTTTAAATTAAATCTTGTACCGATATATGCACACACGTACATACAACACAACACACAACAGTGCCGCAACTAGAAAATAATTTTTAGGGGGGGGGGGAGCACATAATAGGAAAAAAATTTCATCAATTTGATTGATTTGACTTGCTCATCAAATCTCTCAGTTTTGAAACTTGTAGTTTTAAAAACGCTGTTTTAGATGATCTTTGATGATGTCAGGGGAAAGAACGGTACAGGAGACTACGCAGAAATTTGTAGAAATTAAAGCCTTAAAACGCTGTTACAGGCCATATTTCTTGACGTTATGGTAAGGGATGGAGCTCCGGGACCCTCTCTATAATCATTATTATTTTCTTCTCTTTTTTTGAAAAAAAAAAAAAGAAAAAGAAAAAAAAGAAAGAAAGCCCCAATCCGCCTTCTAATTTTTCGAAATTGTAGTTCCTAAAACGCAATTGTAGACAAACTTAGAAGATTTTTTTACGGGACTCCTTCCAGTAAAGAGCTCCTTTCTAGAGCTCTTCCCTGGATCTTTTTTCAAAATTGAAGTCCAAAATATTTAAGCACAATATTCTATGATATTATGAGGAAGGATTCAGAGCCTATTCCACTTAAATTTTTCATATATAATAATATCCGCGAATAATACGATGCAAAAAAATGAAATTTTGATTTCACATACAATTTTAGCAAATAAATTAAAAACGTGAAGAAGTAATAACTTTTAATATACATTCAAAACTAATACGAAAAATAATCTAAAAAATAATGATTTCTTCTCTAAATTATCATTCGCTAATTACTTGAAGACAAAGAGTCAAGAAAAGAGCAAGTAGTCTAATCTTGTGCAAATGAAGGCTTCTTCCTTTACTGCATGTCATTTATTTTACAAAGCCTGAATCACGTGAGAAGAACATTCAAGCAATGTAAAGTAAACAACATACAGGCAGTATAACGGTCTCGGCGAGTCCTGCTGTAAATATTCAGATTCGTTGGTGTTGAGGGAAAAAAAAACAGATAATACACGGCAACGTATAATCCACACCTCATTAAATTTACTTTTTAACAGATAATACATGAACTATACACAGGAAAATACGGCACAATCCATTTTTTTTTAATTTCAAGCACGTACGTACAAAAAAGGGGGGGGGGGATAAATAAAAAGTTAGAAATTATTTTCT
Source organism: Uloborus diversus (assembly GCF_026930045.1). Classification (NCBI taxonomy): domain Eukaryota; kingdom Metazoa; phylum Arthropoda; class Arachnida; order Araneae; family Uloboridae; genus Uloborus; species Uloborus diversus. The sequence continues at coordinate 57,091,930 of NC_072733.1, forward strand.
GAAAAAAGAGAGGGGGCCTGGGCCCCCTCTTGCCCCTCCCACGAGCCGCCACTGCTTTGAATGAAATTGATTTTTCTTAGGGTTATAGAAATGCGTGATTTAACTTCAAATTATGATTTCATCCAACAATGATTGATTAATGCAATAACGATTAATTAGGAAACAATGCTATTTGTTTGGTAAGTTATGTAACCCAATTTTGATGACTGCATTTTATTAACTGATGTTACAATTAATCAATTACAGAAAATCATTGATGAAATATATTTCCCTCATAACTGATTACCAAAGTTAAGCCTCGAAGTTATAATTTGAATTCCCTCTGTGCAACCAAAAGGTCACATTTTGCTGAAAGGAAGAATATTTCAGTAGTTGCACGGTACAGTCATTCATGAAGTCAAGTCAAATTCAAAGAACCGAATATTTGGTTCACTGTTTTTGGCACTTGCAATTAATATGAATAAGGAAAAAATAATGTTGAATATTCAACATTATTGAAATAAATTTAATTTCAGGATTTTGGTATTAGGATCGTTTTGGTTATAAAGCATAAATAATAATAAAAAAAAAAATAGCGTTGAATTCTAGTTTTTGGGAAAAAATCGAGAAAATGTTTGCATTCACAGGATATCTCTTATGATGCAGTGTTATAAAAACCACACAAGAAAACAACTGTTCGTATTCACAAATCAGTTATTAGCATTTCAAACATGTTGTATTTTCGATTACCAGTGGAGTTTATATAAGACTATTTGGGGCATTTTTGGCACCAAGCCAAAAGACCCCTGATCTTTGAAAGTGACCTTGCGCAATGAACCCACACTGCAGCATTTTCATCTTCACTTTCACATCTCTATTCTACCTTTTCTAAAGAAAAGGAAACTTACTTCTCCATCTATTGCTTACTTTGATCGCTACTGTACCCTAACTCATATAGCACGTTCCTCCAACCTGATTTTCATTCTTAATCACGCACATTAATTAGGCTTGATATCAAACAAATACTGAAAAAACTTACTTAATGTTAATACTGAAGAAATGGTAACTTATAAAGTTAAAATTTCTAACGCATATAAATGTGATTACTTTAGCATTGAAAAAAAAAAAAATGAACTGTAAAACAAGCAAACACCTACATAACTATGAGACAAATAGTTTCAAATTGTCTCGGATGTATGTATAAGGAAAAAAAAGAATCTGATTTGGACGCTCTATATTACGAAATACCGTATAATCAGGTGATTTTAACCTATAAGATTCATAATGTACAAATTATACTTGATGACTGCAGTATAATATTTTAAACTGTTAGCAGTTAATTAGGATCAATAACTAATAAAATGATTACCTGTAGGTGACAATCTATTTGAGATTCAATGATTGTGTATAGGCAGGGTCGTGCTTAGGGGGTGGCAAACTGTGCGGTTGCACAGGGTCGCTAAAATATTACAAAAGAATAAAATATTTCTGTGTGAAATAGTTCCCCTTAGTGTACGCGGTTGTATTCTGAAAAGAAAGAAAATTTGTCTTTTTATATTTATTTTCACATTTTTGTTTTCAACAGAAACTTAAAAGTCTTAATTTTTAGTGAAAAAATTTAAATTATCATGCGATAAATTCCTTTAATGTTATGGATTTTTGTTGATCAGTTTGCAACGTTTGATATTTTTCATCGTCTTGTCATTGTTTTAACTATAGCTTATGAGTAATCTAAAATATAATTGTTTTTATTTTAATGGTATGCACGTATTTTCTTCGTGTGTCGTTCGCTTCTATAACACTAGTCGACAAAAAAGAACTTTTTGTCTGCATCCTGGTTTTAAATACACTGTAAAAAAATTCCAAAACGTTACTAGGTATTTCCGTGTTACGTTTCGGAATTTTAATGGTTTTTATCCACTTCCTGGAAAAATCAAGTATCCTTGTCAAAAAGTTTCCTGAATTCTACAAGTCGCACGAATGCAGACTTTTCACTGTCGTGAAAAATATTTTTAGCTCCCAGTTTAAAGATTAACTGAACGTATTTATAAAGTGCATTGGCTTCAGCTCAATTAAGGCCCGGCCATGCTAATTAAGCTCCAAAGGGAGCGAGTAAGTGTGAACTACTTTGCTTTGCAAGAATTGCAGGCGGGTAAAATTCTCGTCATTTACTTGCAATTCGGGCTTAGCTTTGGCCATGTTTGCAATAATGCTCTTGGAACTTCATTGATAAATCAGGAAGATGCCGAGCTATTATATTATACATTCTTAAGTTTACTCTAATTTTCCATACACATGACTGACTTTTAACAGAAAGATTTCTGAATTTCTCAGCAGGCTTCCTGGATAACTTCAGGAAGGTTACTGAATTTTAGCGGAAAATATTCCTGGATTTTGCAAGATATGCTACTGGCAAAAATTGGGCACATCAGCTGCCTATTATTTTCCAGAACTGTTTCTGAATCGTTTTTACAGTGTAGTCAATTCCTACTAATTTTGGGTCGAGAAAAACGAATATGGTAGTTGATTTTTTTATTAGCTCTTGTTTTCAAGATATATAAAAGCCAACTGGAGTAAGATCCACAGCAACCACACATTGATTTAAAGGTAATATTAAAAAGGAACAAAAAATTCTGGGCAATATATGATATTAAATAAGTCCTATTTCATGAAACAAGCTTCTCTGCTGCTTAGAAATACTTGTAATACATTCCTAAAGGCTTCGTGGGTGCTTTTTTCTCCCCTCGCATTTTTTTTTATTTTATTTTAATTGTGATTTTTAAAATTGAGTGCATTTGAAGGGCCGTTAAATATTCTCTTCTTAACCTTAACTTCAATATATCTTGGAAATTTCCTTCTAAGGTATTTGAAAATTGTCTTTACTCACAGTTTTCAAAGTTCTTCCTTATTTATAGCAGAATGAGCACGGGTGGAAGTAGTAATGAATGGATCTACTTGAGGCTAATTTTGAGCATTTCTCTTCCGAGAATTTAAATTTCTTGAAGTTCATTTCGGTTTTCACGTAGTGAGATCTTCTATCCCAACCTGGAGTCGAAGTTTCGAAGACAATCGGGGAGTGTTTCTATCTGGCAGGAAAAAAGAGCATTAGTGACTCTTGTTGACTGTTGTTAGTTGGCTCTGTATCTTGAAAACTAGAGCTTATCAAAACTTTTTATGGTGATTTTCGTGTTTAGCGAGGCAAAATACTTCGGAAATAGCTTTAATATGTTTATTAAATAATATATTTCATATATTTTTTATATATGTTTGTTTCTTTTCTTTTTTTTCTTTTAAATTCACATAATATAGCAATTTTATAATAAAATGTCAAAATAGTTGTCGATTTATACGTGCTGGAGTTGGGGCTGGTGCGGATTGTAGTGTGTGATAAAGAAATGTGTTATGTTTTAGATGAGAATAAATAAATAACAAAAATGATTATCTATCGACTATTAAAATAAATTTCGTACAGGGCCGCTAAAACTCTAAGCACGCCCCTGAGTATAGGCATGTAGTCTGCTATTATTTATTTTCAAAAAACACTATTTTTCTAAATATATAATTTTTGTAAAGTAATTTTTCATACAGTTGCCACTATATATTTCTAACTAAGATCGTTCCTGTAAATCAAAATTCTTCAACCTGGACTTTATGAAGTCTTAATGTTCCCCAGAATTTTGACAGAGGTTGGCACTATTTTTTTTTAATCAAAGAGCTAGAATTTTGTGAAATTTATTTTTTAATCAAGGATCAAATTATTAAAGGCGGTTTGCTTGTAAAAATAATTTGCGAAAGTCACGTGCTTCAAATACAATTATCGAGCGCATATTTATTATTCCCAATATGTTAAAAAAAAAAAAAAAAAAAAAAAAAAAACCCTCATTAGCTACCTTACTATTCATTATCTTATTAAGATGCTTATATTGTGATAAAATAAGGATGCAATAATAATTTAAGTAGGATAAAGCATTGTTATCAATTTATTTTACTTTATTTTTGCTCTTTGATCAGGATGTTCCTTTAAGAAACCGGTAAACACAAAGGGATCCTTAACGTGCAAAAAGTTGAATACCCCTGTTTTAAATGAATAGAAGTTGTTCATTAAACTTCTAAAATGCTACAATACGCAAGAAATATCTGAAGTGAAAGAATTTTACTCTTAGATAATGTTTCTAAAAAAAATGTCTTTGCTTTATTATTTAAAGCCGAATTTTGATGCGATTTTAATTAGTACCTCTAGGTTGTAGTAACTTAAAAATTACCATCACCATAGAAAAAAGAAATTTGCTAATAATATTGTTAAGCATAATTTGTTTTAATATTAGCATGCTTGATTTTTTGTATTTGCACTAAAACTTGGTTTTATATTTTGTATTAAACTTTTTAGATCTTTTTTCTTTTGATACTTTTTGTAACAACAGAGGATATTATTTAACAGAGGCACTTTTTTAAGCCTCGCAAAAAGTCAAATGCTATATTCTATGCTACTTAATGTTTTTGCCATTTTTAAGGATCTGTTGAGGCGTATACATTAGGGTTTCCAATCCCGCGCCGACTTCAGTCCCGTGGGATTTCGGGATTGTAAGGAGCTATTCCCACGGGATTGACTTTAATCTTCGGTAGTTTTTTTAAAATTATGTACACCAATTTAAGAGCACTACAAAGTCAAATTTCAATTAGTAATTATTGTTTGGTTCGCAAAAGTGTGCCCTAAAAAGTCCAATGCATCTTAACATAGCATCGCTAGTATAGGATGAGAAAGGATTTTTGCTCAAAAAATAATGCGCTTGACGAAAACACGTGCGTTGGCTCCACTTTTGCAAAAGATCCCATTATCTTCATCATCTTCCGAAATAGATTTTTCTACTCTTATGCTTGGTTTTTGCCCAAGAACTGCAAATTTCGGATAAAAACGATGGCTAAGTATGTTTTGTTGTATCCAGTTTAACTTGCATTAAGAATACCCTTGTTGTTTCATAAGCGTTGGTCATAGTATCAGTGCATTTGGTTCATTACTGCAAGGGGTGAGTACTACTTGGTTTCACCAAGTCGTAGACTCAGTAAAAGTTTTTGGATAATTTCACTAATTTTACCTTTCACTTGAAAAAGACATTCAGAAACTTGAGCAGCTTAACTTACTGTACTGTCATGCTAGTCATCCTATGTATCATCCAAGTTTCTGTCGCCTCTTTTAGAGTCGTGCCTAATATATAAATAACGGCAACTTTTCCATTGCTTTCTTCTTTGTAGAAAAATACTGTGCACTTTACGTTAAAGGTTTTGAGTGCATTCCTTAAGCTTACAGAAGTTCTCCAATATTGCATTGAGGCTACCCTAGCGGGTTTTGCAATCTGTAATACACCCTCAATACCTTTTCTAAAGCGTAATTTTCCGAATTTTAACTTTTAGTGATGGTTTTCGAAAATGTTTTTAAATTATACACATTTTTTCAATTACTGAACGAATGAAAACAAAATCCTCCAATGAGAATACCAATTCAATCTCAGAAAAATAAACTCAATTTTTATTGTATTCTTAAATGGTAAATCCACCGATCATCATATGAGACACAAAGTTTTTCTTGCTTTTCTTGCGGATATAAGAGGAAAATTCTTCAAACTTCAGATGATGCTTGTGAAAATAGTCTTTTATGAGCGGCAAAAGTTGGAAAACGTTAACGTGTAAAAAAATTGCGGGATTGAAAATCCCGCGGGATTTGGCTCCCAATCCCACGGAATTCGGGATCGAGATTTCGGGATTGAAAACCCTAGTATACATAAGCTAAAAAATCAATACTTCGTACGCATTTTGCATTACTTTGCTCACAAATGTGCTTTGTTTAAAAAAAAGAGAATGTACTGTTTCAGATCAAATATTTATTCCTTAGCCAAAAATCTAATTAATATTGCGAATGAATATTACATATGAAATTTCTGTCGCAACTTTCTAGTTATTTGGAGCTTATCAAATTAAACCAATATAGCACAGTTCGTGAATTGAAGCAGCATTTTTGACATTTTTTCCCTTTGCTGTTGCAGCTGTAAGATAATATTGACTCGCCATTTCACTTTCCCCGAGGCGCTTTGGAAGAAGCTTGATATCCATTTTGATGCTCAGTATCATGAATTTTTCATGCCTTCATTTCTTTTATTGCTGCAGATTGTCGTGCAGCAAAGTGTTCTAGGAACATGGAGTGTACGATCTCAATTCAAATGAGTCCATTTTAGAGAAGTTGTTTTCGAACAGAAAGCACACCTACTCCAAATTTACAGAGTGATTTTGCAGCGACTTGCATCTCAGTAAAATGTAAATTATAAATTGAAGATACACTTACTTTAAGCATTTGAGAGGAATTAACTTTTTCTATGCCTGCGGAAGGACATTTAGAAAGATTTTTGGTTGATATATATATTGAAAAACATCAATCAAACCATTAAATAAAATATTTGACTGATCTCCTTCGAACATTGATTGGTAAAAGTTAGCATTGACGAATTCATATACGCAGTTTGGAATTTACATGATGAATAGTATAAATATAAATAAATAATTAAATAAATAAATAAATCTATCTATCTATCTGTCTGTCTGTCTGTCCGAAAAAAAATCTAGGATAATTTTTAGTGTGTCACTAATTATTTCACTGATGAAAGATACTTTCTTTCATTGAAAGACAAAAGATTGGCTATTTAAAGATACTAAGATTTTTAAATGGAATCAGACTTAAATAGATATGTTTTTGCATGGTTTTAAGTATTAATAAAATAAAACTATTTTTAAAACTTTTTTTTCGTTTACCAGAGGGGATTAACACGTCCCACGTGATTTTCATTTAATTAGGTTCTTAACAAAGATTACTGGAAGTCTCTTCAAAAAACTTTGCAGGTGGGAGTTTAAAAAGGCCGGAAGCTTGGAAAAATTTATCACGACTGAAACTAAATTTAAATGAGAAATAGAGAACTTGGGGAATGTGGAGGGTACTGATGAAGCAGAAAAGGGAGAAAAACGAAAAAAACACAACAGAAATTTGATTGAAGTAACTGTTATGATACGAGATTTGTTTGATTGTGATTTTATATTTCAACATCAAACTTAAAAGAGGCGAAACCTGTTTTGTCGAAATGATTCATCGCTAAATTTGAATTCAGCCAGTCGCTTTTGAAAAGAATATATTTACTTTTAAAAATTGCTTTTTCATTTATACCCTAATGTGTCGCTCTCAATATATAAGGAAAACACTCTGTCACTGTCTGTGAACTGCATCAGTTTCATCCATCAAAAAAGAATTACCAATAGTGGGAAAATAAAACCAATACTTTAAAGTTTGAAAACCTGTATTTATTTTCTTTATCTCATAAAACTTTTGAATGGTTCAAAAAGTTAGTTTTTGAACGACAGCTTAAAAATTCAATCGCAAATCTTCGTTGAAGATTAGTTAGCTCTGTGTGAAAATTATTTACGAAAAGGGAATATTGAACTTAGTTCTTTTTAATTGTTGTGACTGTTGAAGTTTCTTAAAAATGTTTAATGGGTATTTTGCATGGTTTTTTTCATCTTTTAAGAACGAATTCATTCTGTCACTGATTTATGCTAACAATATGTACACTATTTTCTATTTTTTCACTAAAAATGGAATAACTGCTAATGCATTTCATATTCATTGTATGGAGCAAATACTTTTCTTTCAAAAGAAACGTGTGCAAATTGTATCTCTTGACGGTGTTTGCTTTTACCTTTATCTTCCAAAACGTTTTTCGTATTTTATGATAGAGCTCTAAACTTTGTGCAGAATGTTACCTCCTGACATTACAGCTGTTAAATTGTCGTAAAACTAGCAGTTTATTCAAACAAAACTCGTTAATTCATGATATAATAGACTGAAATGACTAAACCACTTTCATAATTTGGTGCAAATTGTGCTGATATTTGCTTTCACCGATATATATTACAACATAAAATCTTGTTATTTCTTGAATATGTTGTATGTACTATATTAGGTATCAAAAAAGCAAAACGCAAGCACATCGGTCGCTCTTTGATAGCATTGTTGATTGAATTTCTTGGAATTTATATTATACTATCATAATTATAAGGTATTTTTTGACATACAAAATTATTTGCATCATTTTTTGAGTGCTAGTTTTGTTTTTAAATTTTTTGATATATGTTTTACTGCTGAGTTTTGCTGCATTGGCTTGAAGAACCTAGAAATTTTCCTTGCTTTTACTTTAGGAACGTTATTAGGGAAAAGAACACAGTAAGCTGATTTTAATCTTGAACACTTTCTGTTATCCATACTATTTGGATATGAATTCCAAAATCCTATTATGCCCTGACGCTTTAATACTTCTGGGAATAATGTGAACGAATTTTCTCAGTTGTGTACTGCTGATGACCACTTGTCTTGGGGATCTACATAACTCCTTCAGTCGGAATTATGAAATACTTAGCCGAAAATGTTTTTATTTAGTAGACAGTGTAATATGATAAAGTATCTTACAGACAAAATTTTCAGTTTGTAGGTGAAAAATTGAAAGAGTGATGATGTATCCAATATACAGGACATACATTTTGAAATAAATATTTGAGATAAAAAAAACGATGAAACATCAAACATACTTCATTGTAAAATTCTCTCCTAACAGTAATAAAACATAATGTAAGCACTAAAAAGATCAATAAAAGATTATCAGGATAAAAAAACCTCCCCTTCGGGGCGAGAATACATGCCTGGAAAAATGAGCCAGTCACAATCTCTCAATCCCTATTTGTAAGTGTTATCAATCCCAAAACGAAAAATTCTTGCATAGATATAATAATCAGATTGTAAAGAGAGTCAACTACAAAAAAAAAAAAAAAAAAAAAACCCTAAATTTTCAATTATTAAATAATTGGTAGCTGTTTAAACTTCATGTTCGGTTTTTTGGACAGAAGTTCTGAAAGGGTTAAGCTGATGACTTCTGGTTGCTAGATAGACCACATAAATTGGCTTGATGGGCCGATTCAGCCGTTCATTCTTCTCTGTTGAAACATTTCCTAAAATTTTACAGTAAAATGTACTTGCATCCACGTTGCTAGAACTTTTTACCGTAAAATCCTGTTTTAAGGTAAAATTTCAAGGAACGATATACAAAAACGTGGTGGGTAGTTGCGCTGATTAAAGGGATCAAGATGAAAACATGGAGATTCGAACCTAATTTCTCATTGTTTATGGAATGACACGCTAACCGTTATACTTAAAAGTACTAGAGGGAGATGCGGGATCGGTATATTACAGGCTTCACACCATAAGTCACATATTGAGCCGCTTGAAGCTGCAACAGCTTGCTTTTTGAGGCAAAATTTTATGTAGTATTCTGTACTGTAAACACTCAATTTTCTAGTAATATTTACCGTAACATTTTTCTTAATTTTTAGCAGTGTGCCAAATAAAATCGGTTCTAAGCTCTGTAAAGGAGTTAACGTTGCTTTGTGCTCAGCGCGAGACTAACAGTTCGGATTTTCATTTGCTGGAATGAAAAATTGTAACTTGATACCTGAAAGCCAAATAGTGCCAAATGTTACAGAAACGGAATCGGTTACTGTCATACGTGCTACTTGGCGAGGACAACATAACTTCTTGCTCTTCGTTGTGAGGGTGAAAATATGAAACAAATGTTTATTATAAGTCTTTTTTTGTTATTCCAAGCAAAATTTTTTATTAAAGGAAGTATATAATTTAAACATGCCCGCGGGTGAAAAAAAATGTTCTGGGATGTCAAATAACTGAATATAAGAGTTGTGTAAAACGTATAAGTGTACTGAAAAACAGTAGTTTTGCAGAAAATTTTCAGAGATTTTATTTTTTCTTAACTGATGTAGAAAAATGAGTACGAATTGCATAATAGATTTTGAGTAGTTGTTGTAGATAGGAAAAAATTCACATTTTCAGAAAATATTTGCGCTGCAAGGTTTATCATGCCGTGTTCGAGTAATAGATGAAATTTCTGCATTTCGAAGCCTTTCCCTCTATCATAGGGTTTTGATTTTTTCTTCCTATTGCGATATTTATGTCTATACGCTTTATGCTGTTCGGAAACTAAGATAAATATATAGAAATACTTTTCACCTCTTCCTTAGATTAATGACCTTTCTTAGAAATCTATAAAAATTCCTGCGTCTCATTTAAAAAGAAACCTGTTTCTTCTAAATCACTTGGATTTGTCACAAATCTGCAGGAACTTGCTTTGGTACCTACATACGAACAGCTATACGTTTTTGAAAATTTCTGTTTCTGCGTGGGTAGATACACTTTTCCTTCAGGGAACGCTTTTCTTAGAGATATAAATATTAGGTGATATTTATGCGTAGGATTTGAAAATTCATTTGATATTCTTTTTTTCCGTCAAAATGCTTGTTGAAAAATTAATCAATTTGTAAATCTATATAGGATGATTTTTTCCTCTCCCAAAAGAATAAGGTGCTTTTTAGAAATTATTATACATGTGAAACCCTAAAAACTTTCCCAGATTATTATTATTTTATATGAATAACGATGCATTATAACTCAGGAATGGCTGTAAATTTCAATTTTTAATTATTGCATTCACATAGGTGCTTTAAAAGAAATTTGGAAGATAACAACTAAATGGTAGGACAGTTATTTTATCTAACAAAAACCACGATTAAGAAAAATCAATTTGGGGAGCGCTCTTTCTTATTTCCGTAGGTTTTTCTTTGACACATAAGTTTCACTCGGGAAAATTTAAGTTAAATTAGTTTTCTGAATTAAAAAGATCCTGCAAGATATTGGATGAAATAAAATTATTCAAGCTGTACATTTGGTAAACTTTAACGTAGTATACGTAATTTAAATTTGTGAGTTGAGTTGTTGAAAAGAACTTCGTCTAAGATACATGTGATTTCTTGCATTACATGTCAATTAAAGAACCATTTCAATTAAAGAAAACATGTGAAACTAAGCAATGATTCCTCTTCTGTTGTTAAGGGCATTCAAACATCAAAAATTATTTATCCCATTGATCTTGCTTTTAGCTTCACTAGCAAAGTATCAGTAAGAGCTTGCTTTAGATAAATTACGCATTTAAGCTCGGGTAAAGATATTAGTAACTTTTGAAAGTTCCCAATAAGTTTTTTTCAAAGGAGAGACTCTTAAGGTTTGTCACTAAGCTTTTAAAGTAGAAAATAGTTGAAATTATGGAGAATAAAGCGAGATTAGTTAACTCAATGACTTTAAACTTCAGTATAAAAATGTGGAGTCGGGGCTGCGGAAATAGAGATATGAGTAGATTCACACAGTTGTCTTGCATACAGAAGATTTCCCTTTATCTTAAAGTGAGACGACGCAGGCAGAATAGGAAAATCATGCTGGCAGATGCGAGGCAACGGTCAGAGAGCGATGTTCGTACTTAATCTTAGAACTTTCTTCAAGTTTTTATTGACTAAAAGAAAAACAAACCCTGAATACTATTTTGCATAAGGTAGAATCCATGTCAATTCAACACGGGCTGTAGCATGATGGTCTTGGATTTTTTTGAATTTAAGTTCTTTTTTTTGTTTTGTTTTGCCTAAAAAAATTTCTGGGCCGAGATACAGGCAGCCAAAGATGACGGTCCTGTCATGATTTCTCACTTGGGATTTTCGTCAAAATCTTTAAAGTACATTATCTCAGAGAAGGTTAAACATATTTTGTTGCAATTTGTTTCATTTAAAAGGATATTTTTTCCTGTTTATAAACATATGCAACATTTTAAAAAGTATGCTTTAGTTTTTTTCCACAGTCTTTTGAAAAAAAAAGTTTAAAATAATTAAATAATTTTTTGATTTTTCTCAAATATGTCAATTTCAAAAATTTTCATTTTTTACAGTTTATTAGTACCACTGAGCACTACGTACCCTGAAAAGGAGAGCTTCCACTTTTTCGTTCAACTGATTTTAGAGGTATTTTAAAAAATGAGGGTTTTTAAGGACTCTTTACGTAATTGCAGACCTGAAAATTCAAAAAAAAAAAAGAAAAAAAAAATCGCAGCAAGTGGCCAGAAAAGACTTTTAATATAGCGACACTTTCATTTTGGGTCCCCATTTTATTTAGGATACTGAATTTAGTGAGAAGAAGATGGCATTGCGCTTAACGATTCTTTCGGCGCTACGCTGAAAGGTTGCGTGGGGAAATGTAGCGAATCGGCTGGAGACCGCTTTTTTTCATAAAAAATAAAATTCCTGGATAAAGTAGAGACCCAAAATGAAAATTCTGCTATTTAACTTAATTAAAAGTATTTTCTGGCCACTTGCTGTGAAATTGTTTTTTGAATTTTCAGGTCTGCAATTACGTAAAGAGTAGTTCTTTAAAAACCCTCATTTTTTTCAATTGCCTCTAAAATCTGTTAAACGAAAAAGTGGAAGCTCTCCTTTTCAGGAAACGTAGTGCTCAGTGGTACTAATAAACTGTAAAAAAATAAAAAAATTTAAAATTGACATATTTAGGAAAAATAAAAAAAAATAATTTTAAACTTTATTTAAAAAAATGCTGTGGAAAAAAACTAAAGCACACATTTCAAAATGTTGCATATGTTTTCAAACAAGAAAAAATATCCTTTTAAATAAAACAAACCGCAACAAAATATGTTCTACTGTCCCTGAGATAATGTACTTTAAAGATTTTGACGAAAATCCCAATTGAGAAATCCTGACAGGGCCGCCATCTTTGGCGGCCTGTATCTCGGCCCAGGAATTTTTTGGGCAAAACAGAAAAAAAAAAACGCATTTCTTTATTTTTTATGAATTTTAACATATGTTAAATTCAAAAAAAAAAAAAAAAAAAACCCCGAGACCATGATGTTACACCCCTTGTTGAATTGACATGGATTGTACCATAAGTAATTGTTACAGGACAGTTTAGCAAAAAAAAAAAAAAAAAAAAACTAACTTGAATTCAGAAATTTTGAATTCAAATTATGTTTTTCGCAATCACGAGTTTTGGCAGGTCCCTACTCATTGGAGTTATGGTTTTTAGAAACGGCTTCTGTCCCTTCAAGCCTGGCTCTCCTTCTAGGCGGTTACGCGTGTATAATTGTGTGTGTGCGCTATGGTGGGTGTTGATATGGTGTGTGTGTGTGTGTGCAGGCGTGTGCGTGTGTAGGCGTGCGTGCGTTCGTGCATGTGTAGGCAAGGTTTGTGTGTGTGCGTAGACCTGCGTGTATGTACATAGGCGTGGATGTATGTGTGTAAAGGCGGGTGCGTGTGCGTGTCAGCGTGTATGTGTGTCAGTGTGTAAAGGCACGCACGTGTGTGTGTGTGAGCGTGTATGAACGTGCATGTGTGTGGGACATGCACGCCACTGGATTCCGGGGGACAATGGTCAGGACCAGAGGAGACGCGGCTGCATATGCCGGCGGGCGGTGGTGCGACAGAGGCCCTTGGTCCAAGCTGAAAAAGGAACCACAACATCAAGGACGGTCAAATGAAAACAATTAGCAATCGTGATTGCTCGAAAAAAACCCACTGTTGATTTGCCAAACGTGTATCACCATAAACTCACAATATCAAACTCTCTATGAAAATATTAACGCGGATGAATAGTTCAACCTGTAATCTCTACTACTAAACAGTGTTCTAGTTTGAATGGAAGAAACAGCATTCTGTGTAGTCACAATGTGGAGCCACGATTTCCTATGCCAATCGTCCAACAGATTTCGGATCAACTAGTTGAGAAGATCATTCCATATTGTATACTAACTAGTTCAATATAAACCTACCATAACCACTTCAAGTTTGATAGATAGATTTTAATTTATCATCAGCTACATTGACGGGAAGTGATGAGTTGTGTTTTGAAGGAATTTATTCTCTGCAAATATGCATCATGTTTAGATCTTACACTAAACAACTTTTTGACCTCCTATATATTTTTAAAAATTTTTATGCTATTAAAACAATTTTAGGCCCTGTATTAATATCAAGATGGCCATGAGCTGAGGACCTCTAGTAGTTTTTAAGCACAGAATGATATAAATTTGATAAACTTCAAATCGTAGACACAAGTTGGCCATAAATTAACTGAAATATTATGCAATGGATATCTGACAAATACACGTTTTTCAAACTGGTTTTTCAAATCTTTTGCCGAGAAATGTTATAAACAACATTATTGCTTCGATGTTCATCGAACACATATCGGTCGTTGTTCAATGTATTAGCATTACATTAAAGATGATATTACATCAGTGTAGTTGGCAATGCGCTGATTAACAATGAACAATGCGTTGGTTGTACAATGTATTGATAAAAATATTGATTTAAGCACGGTTCTACTTAAAATACAACAAGGAAAAGTTTTGAGGACTATCAAGAAAAAAGTAGTCTTGGGTAGATATCATAACACAGCGTTTTCTTTGAAATTTAATATTTTTTAAAACTACAAAGAAAAATTTCAACTGCAACACTTAAATAAAATAATGGAACTCTACAAATCAAATTGAAGTAGCCTATTAGTATTTTATTCTGAGTAAATACGTAGAATTTAAGTTATTTTTCCTACTGAAATTGAAGTGAATTTTTTTTTAGAATCCGGAAATGGTTTATGTGAGCAATGATAAATAGCAAAGCCATGCGAATCCGTAATAGCTTTATGAAAGTGTACAAAGAAGAAAATAAGAAAACGCAAAATTCTTCCAAACGCCTTCCCATTGAGATGAGTTAATGCAATGTCTTCAATGTAGTTCTAATTCATTTCTCGCAAGTGAAAATTTGATTAACATACTTCTTTATGCTCAAAATAGAATATTTCCGGCAAGAAGTGAAACGAAAATTTCTTTAACCAGGTTACAGATTGAAAGGGTTCAATTCTTAAAACTCACGACGAATTAAATGCATTTTCAATCATAACACGGCTTTTGTTTCAGGGCTATTTTAAAATTGTGGTAAAATTTAGTCTTTAATGGAAAATAACATGAAATGTAAAGTTGTACACTCGTCATAATACATGTTTCTAGTAAGCATGCATGCATCTAATAACATCTATCAATTAAAAAGGATAATTCATACACATGGAGTTATTAATTTTACATTTGGAATTATAATTATTATTGAAAATTATACATGGAATTATAAATACATACGGGAAGCGTGGTTTTGTTAGTAAATTTTAGACTCGTGATTTTTTGTTTAGTAAGTATAAATATGTTTAATACTATCTCTTATTATCTCTTAATAAAAGCGATAGTTATGAAATTAAATTTTACTTGTGGGATTATAATTATTTTTAAAAATAAGACGTAAAGTTATAACTGCACACGGGAAGTATAGAAATCGAAATTTTTGGCTTTTAATTGTAAATTATTTTAATAAGTATAAAATGCGTCTAATGTTATCTAGTAACAAAAAACAATAATTTATAAACGCATTAACAAGGTTGATTATTGAAATGCAATTGGGTAGAAATGCTTAAAGGAATGTGTTTTCACTAAACTGCCGCACAGTGTGGCATAGTGGGCAAAAATCCACCGAACTCGCGGGTTTTGAGCTAGGATCTTCTATTATGGCTCAAAATGCGGCAAAATTCTTCGACTATTTCGTAGTGGTGCTACAATTTTGAATTTCTGACCCCCCTAAGCCCCGCAGAGCTCAGAATGGACCCAAGTCGTGATTTTGAAAACTAAAAAGTATGACCATATTTTTTCCCTGATATGTGGCTCAATGCTTAGTATAAATCGAGGAATCGGATGATAAAACACAACTTTTGATCGCTGCCGGGTGTTTAGAAATGCTTTTTTCCACCGTATATGTCATTAAAAACATTATTTTTCAGGTTTTTCCTTTGAAAAAATGGGTTTTAACGGTCTTCACACATCACCCGCGCAAGAACAAATATATATTTTAATTCCAATCTACAAGTTTTCAATCATTTTCCAATGTTCAAAAAGCAAAAACCTCCCTAAAACACCGAAAAATTGCCCTAAGTCCGAATGTCAGCTCGAGATCCTACCATTGTCCACGGGAATGCACCTGTGCAATAGCGGCAAACTGCTTATTTTATATGTATACATTTATATGTATACATTTTGAGAATAAATCATCTGCGTTCGAATGAAGACCTTTACATTTAAAATTTCTGAATGCTTTTAATGTTTTTAAGAAAATTTAATATATTAAAGTAACAGTTGAGCAAATGTGTAGACGCAAAATTAGTATGTTTGTCTGTTTCCTCGGAATAATCGTAATATTTGAATTGTAACGGCATGTTCACTCTTTTACATAAGTATAGAAAATAGTAAACTTTGTCCTCTGTTACATAAATAAGTATTTAAACAAATAATGTAAATTACATTTTTTTAAAATTAGTTTTTGCGTATAAGACCAACAAAACAACATAAATTTTAATATAAATTCAATTAAAATTTATAATAAAGTTAAAATAACATCTCTTTACTGTTTTTCATACAGAAAAAGAAAGTTAATGGACATATATTTGTAAATATTTGTTTTTTAAATTAAATAGAGTGAAGTAAAATCATATAATTTCATTAATCCTTTCATCCCTACCTTAAATTTAGCTGTATTATAACCTATAAATGATGTTGTTAGGAACAAATCTGGGCTAAAAGGGTTCATCTGAGCATTAATTGTTTAGTTTAAAACACATTAAAATTTTAACATGTGTTTTGACATTTTAAGTTAGAATTCCAACAAAAACACTTACGTAAAAGAGTGACCATGCCGTTACAATTCAAATATTACAATTATTCCGAGGAAACATACAAACATACTAATTTTGCGTCTACACATTTGCTCAACTGTTACTTTAATATATTAAATTTTCTTAAAAACATTAAAAGCATTCAGAAATTTTAAATGTAAAGGTCTTCATTCGAACGCAGATGATTTATTCTCAAAATGTATACATATAAATGTATACATATAAAATAAGCTGTTTGCCGCTATTGCACAGGTGCATTCCCGTGGACAATGGTAGGATCTCGAGCTGAAATTCGGACTTTGGGCAATTTTTCGGTGTTTTAGGGAGGTTTTTGCTTTTTGAACTTTGGAAAATGATTGAAAACTTGTAGATTGGAATTAAAATATATATTTGTTCTTGCGCGGGTGATGTGTGAAGACCGTTAAAACCCATTTTTTCAAAGGAAAAACCTGAAAAATAATGTTTTTAATGACATATACGGTGGAAAAAAGCATTTCTAAACACCCGGCAGCGATCAAAAGTTGTGTTTTATCATCCGATTCCTCGATTTATACTAAGCATTGAGCCACATATCAGGGAAAAAATATGGTCATACTTTTTAGTTTTTAAAACCACGACTTGGGTCCATTCTGAGCTCTGCGGGGCTTAGGGGGGTCAGAATTTCAAAATTGTAGCACCACTACGAAATAGTCGAAGAATTTTGCCGCATTTTGAGCCATAATAGAAGATCCTAGCTCAAAACCCGCGAGTTCGGTGGATTCTTGCCCACTATGCCACACTGTGTGCCGTGGGGCAGTACCTGCAAATTTTTAATTTTTAATTTTTTGCAGTTTTGTCATCTATTGTACGTTAGCTTTATTCTACAGACTTGCTTATTTGGTTTCTGCAAAAAAAAAAAAAAAAAAACCTTTTACTTTCAACATTTGTGTGTTGTTAGTATTAAATTCAAAACGTGTTTCTTCAAATTTCTCGAAACATCGTTCCTGCAGATTCTACCGTTTACCTGCCCACGGCTGTATAGCCTTCAATATTTAAATAAATCGCTCCAGTACAATATATATTTCCTCTTAACGCAAGAGAAAATTCTTGGAAAAACATGACGACTGATAACCAGAGCCGGCTCTAATAGTTTCGCCGCCCTAGGCGAGGTTGACAAGTGCCGCCACCCCCTCCATTGCTCTTTCTAAAGTAAGTTATTCAAATACAAATCGGTAATAAACAAATAAATAAAATCCTGAATTATATCCCAGTCTTAAAACTGTTTTCCGGGATCAAATACTCCAGATAGACTGGTACATTAAAAGTAATCCTGTAACTTCAAACTGTTGCTTTTGTCATTTTAAACTAAATAAATAAAAACCTATCATTTTTTAAAACAATGGTGGGACGGGTTTGGGATTTCTAAACAAGTCGCAATAAGTAGCATAACAAGGTGTAAAATAAGGGGGAGTAGGGGCTCATAGAGGGAAGTGTCTGGGATCCAAGAGGCAGAAGCAATGACGCAACCAGAAAATAATATTAGGGGGGAGGGGCAAAAGATTTCCTCATTTGATATGAACGTCAAAAATCATTCCATCTCTCTCTCTCCTTCTTAGCATTTTTTTCAATTATATCTAATGTATACATTGTATATGGAGAGAATGAGGAGGTGATAAAATTTTCGAAATTCAAGACGAAGATTTTGACGATCTATGGTAATATTAAAGGGAGAAAAGTTTTGAATATCCTCCCTGGAAATTTTTCGGAATTGACGTCTTTAAAACGCCTTTACTTACCATATTTGTGTTTGTTATGGAAAATAATGTAACTCAGAAATTGTATTTGATCAATTTTTCGATTTGATTTATATCTCATCATTTCGAAATTGAAGTTCCAAAAACGCAATTGCATACAATCTTAGTGATGTCAGGGAAAAAGGAGAAACTAGGGCTCTCCACTTGAAACTTTTCGAAATTGAAGTCCTAGAGAGCGTTCTTCAATGATGGTACCGGTGGAGGTTCAGAGATTCTTTCCCCTTAAATTTTTCGAAATTGTAGTACTAAAAATTCAATTTTCGTATTTTCTGAGAACTAGAGAAAGAGGAATAAATGAAAGAGCAGGGCGGAGAACCAGTACGTCTGAAATGTGTTTAAATAAAATGTTTGATGTTACATTTTTCAGATACATTTTATTAAAAGTGCTTGATGGAAACTATAAAACATTGTTGATACTTTTTTCTACAATAATAAGTAAAAAGTAACACTTTTAATCGTAAAAATGTATATGAAAAAGTGTTTCCCAGAATCTCACAAACATTTTGTGAGGCAAAATGGCATTAAATGGCACTTTCTACCCGAAATAATGATCCAATTTTCTTGATTTTGGTCTCATTCGAAAGTCTGCAAAAAATACCTCTCAAGTTGACTTACTTCCATCGAATTAAAAAAAAAAAGGCTGTAAATTACCAGGAAAAGAGTTATAAGCATTTTTAAGCCTAATGGAACATCCACCATATCAAGTCGGAAATTTATCATTTGCCAACGAGCTCAGTTTAAATTAACGTGAATAAAATCATTTTGGATCAGTTGCCATTTTTTTCTCGCCTGTGAAAAAACAAAACAAAAATTTTTGCTTTTGCTTTGAGGTAAAAATGTGCAAGTTGAATTTTCTATACTATTAGCTTCTGAAACATCACCAAATTGGAAATAAAAATATGTATATAACTTTATTTTCAATTATAAGTATTGATATTATACATGTCTGGAATTAACTCAATAAGAGCTTCAATTTAAGGAAAAAAAATGTTGTTAAATATCATTTATTGCGCTGTCGCAGATGTAAAAATTAATTAATTATAACACACTAAAATCAGGCAATTGTGCCTCAATCAGAAACCTTTCTTAGCACAATAAATTATTTTCGTCGAAAAGTGTTCATGTTTTAAAGAAAACATATATAAAGTCTCCTTAGTGAAGGACATTTCGGAAAAATATATCTTGTGACATTTCATGTTCAATAAAAAGTGTCATATTTTATTCAATGTTACGTCTTTGCAGTTTTAAAATTGCATTTGGTAGAGCGCCGAAGCAGCTTTGTTCTCCTTCAGTCATGGAAAATTCCCTCCCAAGAGATGCTATGTCTACAAGAAACAGTCAAGCGGCCTATTCTCGTAGATGGATCGTGTCTAGTATTAAAAGTAACCTTTCCTAATCCCTATTTCGTGGGGAAACGCCCTCAAGGTATGAAAAGACGACTGTGTTTCGAAATTCATTATTAGATGCTTTTACCAAGGGCGTAGTTTTAATGAGAACGACATTATAGTCCAACGCTCTGGTGCAAACTACGATGAATCAACAAAAATGTTTTCGACTAGGAAATGAGTTTTTTTTTAATGTCCAGGGAAATGAATTAATTTCTATATCCAAGATCAGTGTTCTGAGAAAGAACTAAAATTTGTAATAAGAGCGAGCTTCCTTCAGTTTTAGAGAAAGTTTAAAGAAGGAGTGAAGTCATTTAGATTAAACACTTTGTTGATTAAAATTATTTCTTTTCGTTTAGGTCATGTTGAATTAAAATTTATGCAAGAAGAGATTTAACAATTAATTTTGGAAAAGTCCATTTGTATTAGTTGGCTTAGATGTCAACCGAAATAGACTTTATGCATAAACTATGAGAAAAAAAAGATCTTCGTTTCTATATATTATATTTCTATCTGTGTATTCACTTTTCAATAATTAAAAAAAACCAGCAATTTATTTATTCTTTTAATTGATAGGAATTGAACACCTAAAGACCCAGAATGAGAAGGTTTTTAAAATAATTATTTGCAATCGTTATCTTATCCAGTGTATTTTAGCTAAACACTACTGCTGCAATTTTTAGTGAACTTATGAAAGAATGTGTCAGGCAAACGTACCTCATTGAGAAACCTTGCTACTTTCATAGGACAATAAATAAAGCAACATTTTTTTGTCTAAAATAATAGTTTTTCTGCATGATCATTGACTTTTAATCCAGACACATATTTGTACCTGAGGGCCAGACTTTTGTTTAGCCCAAACATTGCGATTTTTTTGTTTGCCGTTTTTTTAGAGTGGGCTCAGTTGGGGACTCGTGTTCCTATTAAGGCCAGATCACTTTTCTAAAACTGCTAAAAAGCATAATTCAAAGTTAAATTTGCTCATGGAATCATTATTATTTTTTTTTTTATGAGTCACATATGATGAATGTACAAAATTCGTCTCAACTGAATCATAAATTAGCGATGTACTAGGCCATGAACAATAGGTTGGCCTTACTTGGTTCACTTTCCTTATTCATTGTATATCGATTACGATAATTTTTAGGCAAACTTTTATTGTATTATATCTATTTGAGTAAGAGCACAAAAAAACTTGAAACTATATGTCTGTAGTAAAATCATTCAAAAAATTCAAAATTTTTGATCAAATTCTTGCGTACACTAATAAATATCACTATTCTCAAATCTCTTACTTGCTTTTTTATCACAATATTTTTTTTCTTTTCAGCGTGGTATTTCTCATCTTCATAATGGCGACAGTGAGGTATATGATACGAAGACTTTGATATACATGTACTTTCCATCAGATGGTCCATAAATATTTGCGATATATGATTATTATTACTATACAGAGTAAGTCAAAATTAATATAGTGATTACAACGGCTATTACTATTTAATGAAAAAAAAAGATCGATAAGTTTTTTACAGAATGTAGATGGAACTTCAAAATTTTGTATACATAACTCAAGAGATTTTCTATGTGACTTCCTTTGGTCACATGGACAACATCTAAGCAGAAGTCCATTTCACACCATACATTCTGAAGCATTCAACCAGTAACCGATGCAAGTGTATTACAAATGCCTACTTTCAGTTCTTCAATTGTGCTGGGCAAGGGAAAAACAATCACCTTGTCGTAAATTTTGAAGATCCGTCTACATTCTGTGAAAATCTTACCGATCAATTTTGCTTTCATTAAATAGTTGTAGCCATTTATAATCGCTATATTCATTTTGATTTACTCCGTATATTTATTTTAATTTCTATAACATAAAACTAAAAAAATTAAAAAAAAAATGAAGAAGCGTGTGCTCAATTTCGACTTTTAGAGTAAGTTAGTTTTAGTATCCACACAAAATATAAGAGGCGCGGAGGAATGAGAGAAGAAGGAAACTAAGATTAAATTCGCATAAATAATTTACTGCTGAAAACTAGTGCTGAATGTTATACAGATGACAGTAACATTTAATTCGTCTTCTGTAAACCAGAAGATAGAACTGTTTGACAGTAGTAAAATAACGATAAATAAATTGATAATAAATTTTAGAAGCGTAAAAACTCTTTAAGGTTATAACCAAGCTAGACCAATTGTAATCAGTACAAAAAATTTGATAAATATCAGTAGGATGAAGTTACTAAGCAGAATTTGCAGATTTCTTGAAATTTAATATTTAGGAGGAAGCATTTATTCAAAATTTACTTCATTGAAGGAAGTCAGAAAGATAAATTAACAAAATGAAAGTTCTAACTTTCCTTTTCAAGTTACTCGCCTAAATCTGCGGTATTTTGTCTACATGTAAATGAGAGTAAATAGTCGTGGAACTTTGAAAAGACAGACTTTAAGTTTCTTGTGATAAATTGTTCAACTGAATGCACTCTCATGGAGGTTTCGTAATTGTACTGAAAATCCTTTTCGCTAATGAGTAAATATTACTTAATAGAATCTGTGTTGTAATGCTACCACATTCATATTTTGAAGGTGATTTGCGTCCTCACTCATATCATTTAATTTAGGAAAATGTTAATGAATGAGCATTGCTGTTTTCAGTGTAGTTTTTGAAAAATATCAAAAGAAAATTAACGTTAGTAAGGACAGTTGATGCATGAAATATTATATTTTTTTAAATACTTTTGTTAAAATTATATTTTGTTCATTTATAGTAAAATGCTAAACATTTATTATGATTGAAATAAAAATGCAAGTTCTAATGCGTTTATTGTATTATTTATAATTCGTCTATTATGAGTAAAATAATAAACGCAGACTTATGTAATTTAATTGAAAGCATCATTTGTCTAAATAAAAATAATATAGTGAACTTATTTAAGAAC
Source organism: Uloborus diversus (assembly GCF_026930045.1). Classification (NCBI taxonomy): domain Eukaryota; kingdom Metazoa; phylum Arthropoda; class Arachnida; order Araneae; family Uloboridae; genus Uloborus; species Uloborus diversus. The sequence goes on from NC_072733.1 coordinate 57,114,716, forward strand.
CCATCTCAAATGCAGAAGTTCAGCGAATAGGTAAGAAGATTTAGAAAAACAAATACTATCAGCTTTGTTGGCATTGTTTTCTTTATAATAGCAAAACTTTTAGACAAACAAATTAGTTGGTGGAATTTCTAGAAGAAAATGAAATTGTTTTCACCACACGAAGTCAAAACATATAGCTTCTATGTTTTGCGTTGAAGACAAAGGTATTTCATTTTATTTTTGAACTCTATTGTTGCATAGACTGATATTAATGAAACTGAGCTGTTGATTTAAATAAGACTTTGTTCTCTTAACGCAAAGAACATAGCCTTATTTTAAGATTCTTTTAATTGCGAGTGAGAATCAATCATATTTCAATTTAAATAACCTTTAAATGGGCACTGTTTAATTAACTAACTTGTTGATATTTAAGATTAAGCATACATTTTTGCAGATAACGTAGTATTTTAAGTTTGAACTAATTAACTAATTGCAAGAAAGTCTGTTACTTAGACAAGATGACATAAAAGATTTTCAATCAACAAAACTATATTTAACTTTACAGTATTCAAGTTGAAAAGTGTGCGTTAGTCTTAACTGGAAAGTAAAGAATTCGTTATCGAAAGAATAACCCAAGAAAACAAAGAGCCATGTCCTTTGAATAGAAGGAAATATCTTTATCATATATATATATATATATATATATATATATATATATATATATATATATATATATATATATATATATATATATATATATATATATATATATATATATATATATACATATAATATATATATATATATATATATATATATATATATATATACATATAATATATATATATATATATATACATATAATATATGTATATATATATATATATATATATATATATATATATATATATACATATAATATATATATATATATATATATATATATATATATATATATATATATATATATATATATATATATATATATATAGTAATGAATCACAGTCTTTATTATTGAAATTTTTTGGGAGGTAGTTTTGTGTACAAGTTAATGTGTTCATTAAGCCCAAACTGCTGATTCTATTTTATTTTACATTCTCAGCGTAGGCAAGTACCATAAATTCCTAAAGAAATCAATTGCTACAATGAGCTTTGACTCGGGAACGGTAAACTAGTGTGTCAGCAAACAATGAGACATCTTTTGTTAGCAGTTTTTATATAGTTACAATTAGCAATGATACTACACTGGTTCAAGAAATTAAGAGAATTTTCAGATTTGGTCAATTATCTCCAAAACTACTGGACCAATTTTAATGAAATTTGGTGTGTACATACATTGAAACAATACAAAACAAATGACCATCCAAAATTTAAAATACACACATATTCACATATAACACTCGTTAGAGACGGAGGGTATGAAACAGCGGTTGTAAAATTGAACAAAAGAAAATGGGTTAATATGTGGTTTGGTCCTCCGTAACAGACATATAGGCCTCGCAGTGTGACTCCATATTTGAAATGAAACTGTTTATGAGATCCTGGGGCAATTGTCTCTACTCGTTCAACAACGTTGTACTCAGGCTATGGAGATTCCCCGGAGGGGTGTTGCGAGTTGCTATTGCGCTCCTAAGAGAGTCCCAAACATGCTCTATAGGATTCGAGTCTGGACATCTGCTTGGCCAATCCAACCAGTGAATATCCTCACCTTCAGGAAATTCGCGAAGTGTTGAACGTATCGGATAAATTTGAGAACCTGTTGCACACGAATCGTATGACTCAGCACGCCTGCGTTTAACATTTGTAACACGCAATTGGACACGCAATCAGTAATTATTTGTATATTTTGCTGTGTTATTCTTTTAGCTCAAATTTCCTTTTATTTCGCAAACAATATGTTTTAATGAGTTGAATCATTAAATCTCACTTTGTAGATAAAAATCAGCTTTCTCTCCAGTAAGTAATCTTACTTTTCAGGAATTTAAATTTTCAAAGATAAAAACATCACTATAAACTTTTTGCGGGATTTACATAAACTAATCTTTATAGTAGAAAAATTGCGAAACAACAAACGCAGCAAATTTACTTTTTGTAAAATAGTAAATTTATTTATTTACTTACTCTTTATTTTACACTGAAGTAAATAGCTACCGAAATAAGTTTACAAATAATTTATTTTTCTCAAGTCCATAGAATAAAAAACGTCATATGAAAACCATTGTTGTTTATATGGATGCAGACATTTTTTTAAAAAATAAAATCATGTCTCTGAATGCTCATTAAATTTTCTCCATCTAGTGCTTATGATTCCTTTCCTTTTCGATCAACTGCAACGCTGTCATTGCAGCTTCTTTGGCGACAAACGAGTTCAAGACACGCAAAGATTCGCTAATGGAGAAAATTTCCCGTCTTTTTGAGGAAATTTAGAGCAATTTTATTTGCATACAGAGTGCAACTGAAAGACATTAAGAAATGAGTTTAGGCGAAAGTTATATGCTTGAATGCGTTTCACATCGTAAGGTTAAATGTTTAAATGGAGAGTGAAATTAATGTTGGGTTTGTTTTTTATTGATCTTTTGTGTAAGAATTCTGAAGTTTTTTTTTTTTTTTTTTTTCGGTTTTGTTACCAACTCGTTACATCTATTCGCACAGGCATTACGGTAATTTCTTGAAGAATGTGTTACTGCTTGAAAAATAGGACAGACGTTTACAATAAGTGTCAAAAATTTAAAATGTTAATCTAGGACAATCAACTGTGGTCACTTAATTTGTGCAGTTGCATAAATAAAATATTTTATGACTTGGGGAATTCAAAAGCAAAGGAATGTATGTGGACTGTTTTAAGTTTTGGGTAAAATGCGTTCAAAGCTCAAAACCAAAGGTAGGTTTTCATTGAAAAGTTTTTCAAAATCCTACAGTATAACTGCACCAAACAGGGATTATAGTACCATCTCTTGCCCCAAAACAGATGAAAGTTTACCCTACCATTTTCAATAATTATCACCAAGTTTTTAATTTCAGCACTTACATCTCTTTGTTTCTAGGTGCTTCAGTTTATGTTAATGAAAAGTAATGCTTACTTTTAAGTGACGGCTAAATAAATAAATTAATTATTGTTGCACAATATTATTTAAACTTTGAAACCTTAAAAAATAAGCTAATCTTTATGCACATATTTTGAAAAATATTATGTACCAAACACAAAACCGTAAAAAACTGAGTAATTAATAAAGCCATCATTTAGCTTCAGTGTTTTGTTTATCTAAATTAATTCTCTAACTAGAGTGGACAAGTATTTGTATTATCAAGACGAAAGCCAAATATTGAAATTGCCGAGTCTATCTGGACCGCTTTCTGTTCAATTTTGACCACCCATAAGTCAACAGCAACAACAAAATCATTGTACAAATACACCATTACACTAGGCCATTAGAATAACACATTCTTCCTTCTTCTAAAACATGTCTTGCTATTATTCGTAGAAAACAAATAGATCGCTTAAACTGTTCGTTGCATATGAAAAATACTTTATTTTCACACAATTACTCCTTAAATAAATTATCTATATTTTACCTCCCTGAAATAAATTCTTGCTTACAAAACATATTTCTTGATATTTAAAGAAGTATTTGACGAAACTATACATGTATTTAGTTCTGAGTAATGAAATAAATACATAGATATTTCCAGACATTTTTGAGCATAGGTTTGCAGCACCAAATAATTTATCAAAACTAATGATGATTATTATGAAACTGAAACAGGAAGCAGCAAATGACTGATTATTCTATCTAGTTTTCATAATCTGTTTTTGTATCAGCTATGGCTACAATTTTCATTCGAGGTAGAACATAATAGATAATACAATCAGAAGAGAATCCTTCCAGTAAATGGAATGAAAAAAGAAAAGCCATCAGATTTTGCAAAAGAGATTAGTCGAGAAATTTCTGCTTGCTAAAACTAATTTATAGAACCATTACTTCGTAATTAATTCGTTTCTAACGTTTACTTGTTACTCAGGATGAGGAAGAGAAAGAATATCAAGTATGATTACTATAAATCGCTTAAAAGCGTTGCACTGACAACTGAAACACAATTAAGGTACGTAGTCTTGTTCAAGCAGTGGATTTAAATGGAATCATTTCATAATTAACTCGCGTAGAGATTTATTTTCAAACAAAAACTATTCCGTAGTAAGATGACGAAATTAATATTTTCATTTCAAAGAAACACGTTACATTATGATCAATAATTTTTAGTTAAAGTCGAATTTAACGTTTTTATAAATTATTGCAAATAAACGGTTACTTGATTACTTTCATGGTGATTGTAGTTGATTAATTTGAAGTGTTTGTACTAAATGTCAGGTCAAGTGAATTCAAAATGTAAATTAACTAGATACTAAAGTAGTAATGTACAGATCAATCTCAGGTCGTAATAATACATTTAGACTCAATCAATAGACTAATGTCAATGATTTTTAGTTTAAGAAGAATTTTGCATTTTCATGAATTTTAGAAAATAAATGGTTACTTGCTTACTTTCATGGTGATTGTAGTTGATTAATTTGAAGTGTTTATGCTAAAGTCACGTCAAGTGAATTAAAAATGTAAATTAACTATATACTGAAGTAATAATGAACGCAGCAATCTCAGGTAGTAATAATACATTTAGACTCAATCAATAGACTAATGATCTATAAATTTTAGTTTAAGTAGAATTTTATTTTCATGAATTATTGAAAATAAATGGTTACTTGATTACTTTTACGGCGATTGTAGTGTATTTGTTTAAATTGTTTGTACTAATGTCATGTCAAGTTAATTCAAAATGTAAATCAACTAGATACTAAAGTAATAATGTACGGAGCAATCTCAGGTCGTAATAATACATTTAGACTTAAATAAATAGTTTTGTAAGTAATCATTTCATAAATAACTTACATAGAGATTTATTTTCAAACAACAACTATTCGGTAGTAAAATTACGGAATCAATGTTTAAATTTAAAAAAAATACGTTACATTACGACGAATAAGATGGAGTCAACTATCAGTTTAAGTAGAAATCACACTGTAATGAATTATTGTGAGTAAATGGTTATTTCATTCTGATTGTATTTAATTAATTCGAAACACATTTTAAATAGTACCATATCAATTGAAGAATTCAAATTCATATTATAAATAAATTGATAGCAGATAATAGTGTATAGAATAAATGTACTAATAATAGTGTACAGAAAAATCTCAAATAATACTTATATTTTAAAAAATAGTTGTTCTGCTGTCAAATCAAACAGAAATTCCTTCAATATTTTCTAAATATATTAGCATTGTAAAATATTAACAAGGATTTTTTAACAGCACGAATGTGAGAAAGTTCCAAATGCAATGTTGAATATAATATTATTTAGTACTTATAAGTGTCAACATAGGTAGAATACTAGATCACAAACTCTCAAGCAAATCAAATAAACATATAAAGGGTGTCTTTTTAAGAGGTAGAGAACTTTAGGTTCATATAAAACACAGCTAAATGTTGTTAATTGCCATGAATGTTACTTTATTTGAAAGATGATTCTTTGCCATTTTTATTTAAATATGATTTCTGGCATATGGCCACCTCGGCTGGCTAGGAGAAAGACCAATTGGAAAGTTCAATTTTCTCACTTTTTGCAGCAATAGAGGCCGTATGTCAGTAATAAGGTGGCGAATGTTCTCTTCCAAGGCGTCAATCGTCTGTGGCTTATCGGTGCAGACCAGAGACTCCACATGGGCCCACAAAAAGTAGACCAGCGGTGTTAAATCGCATGATCTTTCAGGCCAATTCACGGGTCCATTACGCGAAGTTATTCGTTCACCGAACGTTTCTTTCAATAAATCAGTTGTGACACGCGCTGTGTGGCATGTTGCACCGCCTTGTTGTCTATTCATGATGAAATGGCAAACCGAACTGAACACAAAACAAGTGACAGCTAACAAAATGGCACACATGTCAAGCAGTGTTGCCAACATAAAGTTCTATACCTCTAACAAAAAAAAAAAAACACCCTTTATAATGACGTTTACAAAACACTGGCAGCTACCGATCCTCGGATCTCAAATTCAAGATAAGTATATAAACGTTCACTATCTAGTTATAATAAATGTTTTTGGTGGCTACTTGACAGTATTGTTTATTTGTTATTACTTTTTTTGTAAAATTAGTTTAATCAATATAGTTAGTAAATTCATGGAAACATAAATTTGAGATTTAAGTATCATTATTTTTTGAAAAGATAAGTTATTGAAGTTTCAAAATGTATTTTAAAAAGGAAACAAAGATGTTTGCTAAAATTAACTCTACTATTAAGACTTGGAAATCCACATGTATGGAATGAAGTTTTGAATATCTTTTTTACAAAATCCGCCGAAAATGATTTTCTTAAATCGAATAAGTTTTAAAGAACGATATTACAGGACGATTTTAACGGTTGAAAAAATAATATTTTCCGCGTTGAATAGGCTAAAGGTTGGTCTGGAAAAATAATGAAATTTATCTTTAATGTATTCTTTTCGCAATAGACAATGTATGATTAATTTTAACTTGTTTTTTTTTATTAGACAACACTTTTTGTCTTCGGTCAAAATACTTGTAACTGACTAAACAAATCAGTTTAAACGTGCCTCAAAATGTAACACAAAGCCTTCATTAGCATAACGAATCCGTTAATCAAAATAAAAGTCTTGAAGCAGGATAAATTTAACTTTTTTTTTCGTTTAAAAGTTGATTAATATCTATCATTTCAGGAATGCAGTAACTGCAGGTGTTGGTATAGAAAAAAAGACTAAATTAGTTACATAAAAAGTTAAAAAAAAGAAAGCTTTGGAAAAGAAAGTTTTTATATTATTACCCGAAACATTTTGAAAAATGTTATTTTTTTCTTTCTTCTTTTAGAGCTATTCTTTGTTTTTTAAAGATAATGTAATGTTCTTAAATTAATTATAGAAAAGAAAATTACATAATCTTTGACATTTTCAACTATTTAAAACCTTAAAAAAAGATGTAAGCATTCTTAAAAAAATGTTGTTTATCTGTAGAAGAACGGGTCTGAAATGTATTTTGCAGAAAAAAGTAATTACTCGTCTATAAAAGACTGAAATTTATGACTTCAATTCAATCGTATGTTGAGTTATATTTGATGCTATCAATGTTTTGAAAAATGTTGATTCCGATTTTTAAGGAAAAATAATATTCCATTGCAAGGTGTGTAGATTATGTAGACTAGATAATTAGTTAATGTGTAAAAATTATAAATAAATAATTTCTGAAAATTTTCAATAGAACTGATAACGTAGGTAATTTTTATAAAGTACCTTGAAATATTTATTAACACTGAAAGTAGCAATTTTTGCATTTAGTGGAGAACTTTCGATATGTAATCGAAAGAAACTGTGCTCTGAAATACTTTAGATTGAATAATGTGGTCTTTTTTTAATTTAAAATTAATTGGTAAATGTAATTTTTACACTTTTTTTCCGAAGGAGTTTTATATCACTCCATTAATTTACTTCTAAGAATACAGAAATAAGCAAAAGAAAGCTACATCAAAAGAAATGATTGTCTGTAGCATTGCGCAATGTATCTCTCGGTCTATGCGTTGCACCGTCGCATATTTTGCTAAAATTTATCATATTTACAAAATATATCTGAGAGAGACAGAAAACCATAAGTGAACTCTTTTAATGTAACGACTTTAACAAAAGCATTTGAACAACGAACGCGGAACTGCTATACTTAAAGGAAGCACATTTATTCAACCTAGAGTTCTAAAATTCGTTGTCATTAGCACTGCCCTGAAAATCGTGGAAGAGTTCCATATTCTGCTGGATCAAAACGGTGTTGCAATCGACTTTTGTAATAAAGTATCTTTGCATGCTAAATGAAGGAGAAATATTGATTAGTATTTTTCCCGGGGAAGCAGTTCTCGTCTTAGAAAACTAATTTGTATCTTGGACCTACAAGACAAAGGCTGACTTTACATTTTCAGGCACCTTTTTAAGTAAAAATTTGCATCGTATGGTCCAGGTAGTGAAGTAATACCTTACAAATAAGGTTTATGCCATGCCAGAATACTTTTAACACAGAATTTAGAATGCATATTTTCATTTATTTTTCGAAACAATTATGTCCTTAATAAGTCCAACTTTAATATTTGAAATTGAAAACGAAGTTTGTATTAGAATTTAGTAACACTTAGAGTCCAAAGGTGTGTATATATCTACATGGTAGAAAAGGTGTTCTCATAAGCTTGTCTTATTTACTCTTTCAAATCAAAAGCTAAATGGAATAATTAATGATCTTTTATTTAAAAATAGGGACGTTTAAAATTTTTCAAACTGCCCGAAAGACCCCATTAACAATATTTTTTTTAATTAATAATTTTATTTCATACTTGAGCACATTGTACGAAGTGGGAGTCACGTAAAACTATCCTCTTGTTTTAATTTGCTGTGTTAGTTTTATAATATCAGTGAATATGCATTTTTTTCTTTTAAGTAGATTCGCATTGGAACCCCGCCATCGATTAAAAAATAAGGATATTTAAATGCTACAGTGTAGCATACAACAGTTGAAACTAATTTATTCAATGATCATATTAACGATTTAGTATTAAATTTTCCGTTACATTGTTTCCTTCGTGCAATTTACTTAACACATTTCTTAGTAGAAAAAACAAAATATATTTCACAAAAATGGTAAATGCTGAAATACATTTCTATACTTATGATCTATTAAATCATTGAAAATATATTTTCACGTTTCAAATAGCGGAATTAAATTAAAATAAAATAAAATACTTTCTCAGGTGTATTTTGGAGGCTTGGGAAAATATCATTACATTTACTATCGAGAAGGAAAATTGTGTCCAATACAAATATCACAGAATTTCACAGAGTTTGAATTGATTATTATTTTATCACACCTTCGCATTTCGAGCCAATCGCAAGTTTTCCTCCCACGTTCTCACTTATGGTTGGAGAAAAGTTGATCCACTCGCTGATGACGGGGAAACAAATGCGTGGGCGAACGTAGTCCACGAAATTTTTCTGTGTGATCCGCCCACTTGAATTGTGGCTTTCGAACAAATAATGATCGCTTCAAAAGGACAACTCGATGATAAATCAGGAAGTTTAAAAAGGAATGTTTGAGTCATGAAAAAAAAAGGTAATTAATGCTCTCAAATGTAATTAAGAGCTAATTATAAAACACGTAAAGATTACTTAAGTGTTTATGGGAGTTATAAAGTGTATAGGGAAAACAAAAATATGTAGAAATCTGTGCTAAAGTTACTGAAATTCCTTCTTTTTGAAGGCCAGAACTGAAGTTAGAAGCGTACTCTATAGCTAGCAATGAACAAAGAACGGGTTGAAAGCGTGGGTTTATCTTGCGTGTTTGATAAGGTTCTGCGTGATGGTAAGAGCTCTTTTCGTAAAGGGAAACGAATCTAAAATTAGTCCACTAATACACGAAGGCGTTCTTCTCACACAACTGTTCATAAAGTGGAAAAAAAATCCAAACTACATTTCAAGTAATTTACATATGAGCCAAAAATTGCGAAAAGGCTAAGCGGCAGAATTTCAAACAATCTTTCACAAAGTAAAGTTTTGAAAAAGTTTGGCTTTGATTTCAGCTGTGTAAAAGGTTGGCCTTTTCTTTTTTAAATTTACTTTCATCACTTTACTAAGCATATTCTATGAAAGACACAGATTCCGTTAGTTTGAATTGCAAAGACGTATTATTAGTAAAGTGACCTTGAGTAAGTTGAAGTTAGGAACATATTTAATGCAGGTTGTATATTTTCTGTTCTTTTGGGAGATATTTTGTCAGATTTGTTTACTAAAAAATCTTTCCTCGGATAAATGAGCAAACTTATCTTCGAAACGTTATTTCTAGAGTTGTACTTCAGTTTAATGGTTCAAGACTTTGTTTAAACTGTGTCCTTCAAAAAATGTATTTTATTAGGACTCTTTCAGTGGTAAATTACTGAGTTGGGAATCAAAAAGCAATGACTACGAAACTGAAATGCAGGCTTTTAAATTACTGAAAGCATAAACTTAAGTCGGCTGCTGATGTAAAGTTTGAAGAGAAAGATTGTTTGAAAGGCTGAAGAAAAATGTTGAAGACGTTCTTTATTGAAATTTTGTAACAGATATTCATAGTTATATTCAGGCAGATGTTGAAAATTGCGCAGTAGAAGAAAGGAAATGTTGAAAATTCCAGCTGATGAGCTCATTGGATGTCCTCATAAGATCTATCTATGATATTCAAGATAATTTAGCTCTGGAAAGATATGTCGTAAGAACTTTCACGTTAACTCTGAACTTAAAATTAAGTTAGTTTTTACAGTTTCAGACATTAGACACGCTTTTTTATAAAATATTTTTTAATTAGAAATCTTTCAATGGCAATTTTTCGAGGTATGAAAGTTTAATAACTTTAAATTGAAGGTAAAAGTTTAAAATTTAAGAAAGAATCAGTTTGATTCAGATGTTGACGTAAATTTTGAAGGAAACTAATAATTAAAATGCGCTGAAGAATAATTTTGAGTTTTCTGTTTATTGATGTTATAGAACACAGATGTTTATAAATGTGTCTGCAGCTGCATGACTAAAATGTTGATAAATTTAGGCTGATGTATTGTTACTTACAATTATAATCGATGTATGTTAGATGCATTTATAATATTTTCAGCAGGTTACTTTTTAAAAATAAATACTCGAGATTATTCTACGCATTAGGAATATGAAGTTAAAACTGTCATAGATTGTTCTGTTCTATGTTTGAACAGCTCATTCAGCATTTAAGCTGCCACTGAATATTGAAAATAACCCAGACGCAGTGTACATCAAAAGGGAACGAGGGTACTCTGTTACTCTCTTCAAGTGATTTCAGACAAACATTTCCGTCATTCTACATTCAAAACTCGCTGATGAGATTAAAGTTTACTTGAAATACTCGCCACTGTATCGTAAAGTTGAAAAGGTCCATCTAAAATATGTACGTCCAAGTGCTACAAGATCCATTTGCTGACAAATTCTCGGACAAATTGTCAGATATGGACGAATGAAAATTTGCTGTCGATGAAAATTTGGAATGCATAAAATTTCAGCACCATCGTTGATTCGAGAAAATGTTCTATAATGAGCTATATTTGGCAGCAAAAAATGTCGAGGTTGACGATTTATAAACTTTGAGATACGACCTGGCGAGTTGGTATCATACAAATCGATCGATACAGTTTGCGATTGTGACGAAGTTGTAAATTATCCAACAGAGTTTTTGAATTTTAGAAATAATACATGTGGTAGAACAAGGTCTGCCGGGTCAGCTAGTAACAAATTAAAATTCAGTTGATAAAATTTAAAAATCGAAGACAGAAAATGAAATTAAAATGAAGAAAGTATTTACTTTGGAGTCATGAAATTTTCTTTCTCTCACATGATCGTGAATTTTACTTATTTGATGCTGATTTTTACTATAGCTCCATTTAGTGGTGAAGGTTACTTTTAGAGATTACAAAAACTTGACTGTTAAAAATATATTCTTAGAACTTAGCAGTGTCTCAAGGTACAGCACTCACACCTATCATGAAATTTCAAGATTTTCTTGGTATAATTCTCTTAAAAAGAAGAAATTCTTGTACTCAAGGGCTAGAACAAGTAATTCAAAGATGCCCAGATTAGTAAATAGCAGTATGATGCTTGATATTTTTCTGCTCGTCTAGATTTTCTTGAATGATTAATGAAAAAGCATGAAGATTAATTATTTATGTCACCCAAACATCGCATAATGAATGGAGATAGAGAAGTGTTTTTCAAAACTTTCAAAAATTCTAATTTAAATCACCCATGTAAAGATGATTTTATAGAGTATTTTATTTGTGTACTTAAAATAATTTATTACTGAAGAAGGTGAATTCAAAATGGTTCAATTTTCGCTCATATTTGTAGATAATACTTTTCATTGAAAACATGCACGTAATTTGTTAATCTTAAGACATTTTCCCAAGAAAACGTTTTCTGAGTTCGAGGTTTATGTTTCAATGAAATAGTTTCACAATTAATTTCTTGTGAGGTATCATAATCACTAATTACATTATGAAGATAGGGACGACCTACTTCACAAGCAAATGTGATTATCTACCGATGTCCAAAGACCTAATTAGTCTCCTTCTCCCTTAACTGAGAATGATGTTACTAATGAACTTCATTGCCGCGGTGTAATGCAATTGAGGAACATGCCGAGTTGTCTGCTACAACAAATATAAAACCCTAAACAGTGAAAATATGCTGCTTAGTTAAACGACAATGAGAAGGCCGTGGCAGAATATGTTTTCTCTTTGATTAAACATGAATTTAAAAGAAACAAAAAGACGTTTGAAAACTTAGATGAGGTGTACTTACATCAGCGCTTAAAGTAAATTAAAATCTTAATAGACGTTTTATTGCACTTGTTTTTCCTTAACGTTCATGGAGGAATGATTCTTTGTTTTATTTTACACTAGCTGCACCCGCACGGCTGTGCTCGTGCTATAAGGTTAAAAATAAAACTCTTTAAGCGTATGTAAATACCCTTCCCCCTTTAGGTTTTAACAAAAAAACGGGGGAGATATTTTAAGTTCCTTATTGTCTGAGAAGCCTAAAAACAGTTGGAGAATTTTTTTCGTCCACATTTGAGAAAAATGGTAACGATTCAAATGTCAAATTTAATTGTTTTAGTTATATGAAGATTAAATGTTTCCTGTAATGTCATTTCAAGCATGCTAATTAATAAAATTTCTTTTCACAGTGTACTAGTATATACGAGGAATTGCAAGAATTCTCACAAGTTATACAAAAAAAAAAAAAAAAAAAAGTTTTAAATTTTGCTAATATCAAATTTCTTCTAGAAAGCTATGGATGTTTAGTTTCGGCGACAACATTTTCGGATAGTTGAAACTGTTCATTTTACGTCAGTAACTGCGATTTCTTGTTTTTTTTTTTTTTTTTTTTAATTATTATTATTTAACTTTTCAAACGGAAGTTTTGGTATGAAAAAATTAGGGAATAAAATACCTTATAAAGATTTATCGCCTCTAAAATGAATAAAACAAATGCATGCAAAACAGTAGGAAAATATATAGCTTGAAAAAACATAAACACAGGAGCAAAATATGAACTGTAGATGGAAAAGGGCTTTAAAAGACGAAATTCTATACTAAGAAATAAACAGCCATTCCATTTTTAGCTTCTAAGGGCCTGAGAGCGAAAAGATTTGCTCAAAAATGCTACTCATCTTAACTATACGTAAATACTAAAAAATATGTGCCAGGATTTAGTTGCTGGGTTTTTTTTTTTTTTTTTGTTTTACTGTAAGATATGACAACTTCTGTAAAACATCCAATATATGAGTGTTCTGTAGCTTACAGCTACACGGTAGAAAAATTGAGGATTTTATTGCTAATGAAGAATTTCAAACAGGTAATTTAGTTTGATTTTTTAAATCTTTACTAATAATAAAGCTGAAAGTCTGTCTCTGGATGTCTGGATCTCTGTATGTCTGTTACGCTCATAGCGCTTAGACCGTTCGGCCGATTTTCATGAAATTTGGCACAGAATAGGGAAGTTGCAACCTATTAAATGTTCATATTTTGGCTATTGGATATTGTTAATTGACCCTCAAAACTAAAAAATTCACAGTCGCCGAATTTTAAAACACCGTGGTTGATTTTTAATGAATTTTTAAAAATCCACGCGCAAAAGTGCGCGCTTCTGAAACGTCACTAGCCTACGTCACAGGGCGCAAACGGGCAGCCTTCCGCCGAAGATCCCTTGTTTTCGCTAGGAATATTTTGAGCGCGCTGATATTTATATTTTTTAGAAATTCAATAATCCTTTTGAACACACTATGGAGACCGGATTCGTTAAAGCACAATCTAAATAATCTTCCTCATGTAACATCAATGAGGATATTCGAATATTTCCGAGAGGATGAGAGGTTTAATATTCCAGAAACGCGAGGAGTTAAATGCGAGGAGATAGCCTTTTACGTTTCGTCTTCGAAGTCGAATGCGTGACCTTCGGCTTCTGCCCTACCGGAAGGCGCATAACGTCACTTCCTATGCCATCTGACGTCAAAGGCGCTTGAACTTTAAAAATTAATTTAAAAAAAACTACTTATCGTATCGCAAAAATTTTTTCACCTATGATGTTCATACAGGTTACTCTATCATATAAAAATAAAATTGAAAAATCGAAAACTTCCCTATTAGTTCGTAGCATAGGGGTGCGCACTTAGAAGCGATTTTTCGAAAATTCGATTTTGTTATTTTTCTATTTCAATTTTAAGAACATTTTACCGAGCAAATTATCATACAGTGGACGAGTAAATTACCAAATTCTCATAAAGTGAAACCGTAACATGGGCGAGAAAATGAACACAGCAAATTGGCGAGAAATTCATCATCCATTATTTGTAAATATACAGGCGAATCAAATGACCTTTTCATTTTTCTACTACGGGCAAAGCCGTGCGGGTACCACTAGTGATTTAAATATAGTAATAAAATCTTTACTTTTTTATCAAGCAGTCACATGTGGCTAACGAGTTTAGACGCAGCTCTGCTTACGAAGTTACGCACTGGAAATTCGTACAAATTTCAAATACTCGTAAATCGGAGTTTCCTGCTTAAAAACAAACATATGATGTAAAAACGAGCTGATGTGTGCATCACATGACTTCCTTTTACGCCTTTTAATGATAATAGTGCCTTGCAGTAAGTAAAGAAACACTTTAAATATTTTCACCCATAGTTTATTGCAAACCGAAGCAAAAAAAAAAAAAAAAAAACGCATATAAATGTTCCCAATATTAGCAATTTTGATGTGATTAAATGGTTAACTCAAAATATTGCCAATAGTGGCTAAATTAAAACAAGATTTAAAAAAAACCGCCAAATTTGATGACAAGTTGGCAGCCAAAAGCCTGGCGATGTATCGCAAAGTGCCTGCCAAAATATAACACCACTTGAGTTCGCATTGAAACTAACAATGATTTTCCCCCAAGAAGGTGTTAAAGACCCTTTTTGGAACATCCGAATGCAACCAAAAGGGGAGATGCACAACTAGACCCCACTAGGAGTCACATACTCAATTTCAGCTTTCTACGGCATACCGTTTTTAAGTTATGCGAGATACATACGCACATACATACGTAAATACGGACGTCACGAGAACAATCGTTGTAATTAACTCAGGGATCGTCAAAATGAATATTTCGGGCGTTCATAGACTCTTAGGTATATATGGACGTGGGGTCGGGTCGAAAAAAAAAAAAAAAAAAAACTCTCATTCGGGTGTGAGCAAAATGGAATTTAAGGTCAATTCTTGGGTGAGTTTTTTTTCTTCATGGATACAATGCTCCCTTTACTGTGTAAAAGGAACTAAAAATATTACTATTCAGGCCCGTGTCCAGATTTTCAAAAAGGGAGGGGTTTTAAAGCTTCTAAATCTTTACTAGAGCGAAGTGGGGGGGGGATTTCAATCCCCCACAGACTTCAGGTTTTTTACTTAAAATGTCGATCCAACAATGGCATTTCGATATCTGAAGGATTGCTGTGACCCCTCCCTGCCCTCCAAGGATAATTCTGACTGCAAAAGCGATAGCAGTATACTTTCACTTTACAGCTTCTTTTTAATCGAACCTTGTTCGTTTCTTGAAAAAAAAAAAAAAAAAAAAAAAAAACCTATTTTTTTTTTAAATTAATTTTGTTTACTATGCGGCATATTGCGATTTGTGTGAAAAACTGTACACAGTTTATTTCATAATGCAGCATGTATATCAGGTTTTATGTTCTAAAATAATGCTTGATAAACGAAGCAATAAAGAGCTTATTGCAGACGCAAATTACACTGAAATATTCTTCAACAATAGTTTTTCCAGAATATTATTCCAGTTGGTAAAGCTCTAAAAGTCGGAAATTGAAGAAAAACTTCAGAAAAAAAGTTTTTTTTCTTCATTTTTTTTCATTTTTTTTAAGAATATTAAAATTTCAAATTGAAATTAATTAAAGTCAAATATAAATTTTCTTCATTTGGTTTATTATTTTAGCCCCGATGGGAGGGGTTTAACCCCTAAAACCCTCCCCTTGAACACGGCCCTGTTACTATTAAAATGTGTGCTAGGCATATTTCAGCTGAAATACGAAATCAGAAAGTTATGTATAGCTTCTGGAGTTAATAATCGTTCTTTTAATACGCACGCATTCTTTTTACCGTCTAAAATTTCATTCTTTTACACGTCATTCAGGGGTTTCCGAAAGGTTAATGCGCAGCCTCCTCAAATATGACGGAGAACCTCTCAGTGACCAGATACCCTAAAAATGAGATAAAACTCTTCTGAAACAAATCCCCCTTAAAAGTTTTAATGACGCAGTCTTCGCCATGGGCTCCCGCTCTTCATCGGCACACCTGTCTGTCTTATTTGCGCTTGTTTTTTTAAAATCTGTGAAGGATTTTGACTAAAAAATTACTGGTTAGAAGAATTTGTTCGGAGAAGTTAACAATTTGTGTTTTCTCTTCCTATGTTAGTAAAATATAACTATAGTGCGCAAATTCAGCTATAATCTTAAATTTTTCGTACAAATGTTTTATAGATTGAAAAAGTTTGCAGCTTTTGATAGACTGTGTACTCCGATAGTTGAATTTTGCGAATTTGAATACGTGAGTATTACTCACTATTCGAAGCACTTGGAATAAATTTTAATCGAAGAAACTAAGCTATGTGACAAAAATCAACTTAATATTTGGTTACGGGTCTTACAAAAATTTATTTTCAATCAATTTGTACGATATATTACATTCATAAAAAATGTAATGCTAATCCTTATTTTGAAAACAACCAAACGAGTATTTTGTGCAAAGCAAGTTATGTCGTAGAAATATTCATTTATTTTATTTATTTATTTATTAAAGCATTGCACACTACAGAAAGAATCCAATTACAGTGGCAACAATATAGAAAAAGCAATTAAAACAAACTATACATTTAAAATATTAAAAAATAAAATTGTAAAATGACAAGTTAAAAATATCTAAATCATGACAATGAATGTTAAAAAGTTCGTAAAATTTGAAAAACCAAAATTATTAACATAGTTCCGTCTAGTAAAAATATTTTAAAAAGAAGAATGACTCCCAAGAGTCATACTTGGGACTGCAAGTTGTATCGAATTTACGATATCTGAACAGTCAATTAAATTATGTAGAATCTTGTAGAAAAAAAAGAAGACATAAAAGCTCACGGCGTGATTTAAGAGTGGGAACATTATAAATTTTACATAAATGAGAGTAAGAATAAGTTAAAAATTTTTGATGATTAGTTCTGTAACATAAGTAATAAACAAATTTGGATTGAACCTGCTCAAGAGTTTTAGATTTATTATTGTAATAGGGATTTCAAATAAGACTGCAGTACTCGAGTTTGGAGACAAAAATAACGCGTTTTAAGTGCTTGCTAATTAGAAAAATCTTTAGTCTTGTGTTTAAAAAAAACCCAGAATCTTATATGCTCTTGAAACAATGTTGTTAATACGTTGCGTAAAATCAAGGTTAGTATTAAAAGTGATGCCCAAATCCGTAGCAAAGTCAGAACGCGATAAACACTGTTGGTCAATTTTATAAAGATGCAAGAATGGCTCAGATCTGCGACTGTAACTCAAAACACTGCATTTACTAATATTTAAATAAAGCCTATTCACCATGTACCCATTCAAACCATGTTGAGCAGGTGATACTAAATTTTTTATTTGATGAATGAGCTTTTTATAAATAATAGATTCAAAAATTTTTGAAAAAGAGCTCAAAATTGCGATTGGGCGATAATTTCTGCATTCATTTTTAATCTCTGTTTTAAAAACAGGAATAATTTTCATATGCTTCAAAGCATCAGGGAATGTGTTCTTTTTTAATGAAAGGTTAAACAAAATAAGAAGAGGATAGATTAGCCCATCAACGATACCTTTAACGATAAAAGAAGGCACATTATCAACCCCAACTGTTGAGGAGGACTTTAAAGCGTTAATGGCAATAATCATTCATCATAACCAATATTATCAACTTTAATTTGATCACAAACATTGTTTTCAAAAAGACTAAAATTTCTTTCATAGCAATAACTAGGCTGATACACAGAACCAAAGTAATTTGCGAATCCCCAGCAATATCACAATCATTATCATAGCACACATTGTTGTAAAACATTTTGTTAAGCAGGAAATATTTGTTATTAAAGTAGGACCAAAATTTATTTGAATAAGAAATGAGATTATTTTCGGTAATACGCAAATATTTACTGTAATCATCTTTAATGCTCTTTTTAAGAGAAGATCTCAGAGTTCGAAATTCACTAAGCACATTGGGATCGTCAGTTCTTAAAGCCAATTTGCGAACTTTATTCTTATGCCTTATCAATATTTTGGTTTCAGTTGAGTACCAAAAGGAAATTTCCTGTTATTAATTTTAATGGCAAAAGACTGCCAAAGTGACATCTTCAAAAGCATTTAGAAAGTTCCAGTCAATCTCGGAAAAAATACAAAACATTTTTAAAAAATCAGCTCGCTTAAAATCATAGTTAGCACTTTTAGCGGGACGCACAAAATTAACACAAATTACAAGAGCAGGATGATGTAGATCCACCGAAACAAGAGGATCAACACTATGGACAACCGAAATATCGCTAAACTGAACATAAGATAAAATAAATTAAAGCATTTATGATTATAATTGAGAACATTATTGAATTGTTTAAGATCGCGCAGATTCCTAAAATTGAATAAATTTCTAACAGAAGAATTCAAAAAATGAACATTTTCAAGATCCTCGATATTGTGCAGGTTAAATTCACCACAGATAAAAATATTATCGAAAGAACTAAAACGATCAAAACAGTCAAAACACTGAAGATAATTTTCATTATTAAAACCAGGCGAACAATAAATAACACACCAAAGCAATTTACGGCAAAATCTCAAATTTACAGATATCCACAAAGATTCAAAATTTAAGTCCAACATGTCAATATTAGCAGCAGAAAAACAGTTCTTGATAGCAATAATTACACAACCACCACGCGTACAGTCATTAGCCACAAAATCACGATCTTTTCTGAAAACAGTATATCTCTTGTCAAATAAGTCAGCAGAATCAATATCTTCACAAAGTCAAGTTTCAGTAAGACAAAATATATCAAAATCTTCGGAAGAAACACAGGGGTCATTCCATGCGAAATGAGCAAATCAGCTGTGGCTGACATGTCACAGATTTCAATGAAAATTTTTATTTGGGTAAACCATGCATATATATAAGGGAATGCAAAGTATGGCAGTTTAAAAACTGTTTGTTGCTTTGTTATTGAAATTAGAAGTTGATGCTTACACTAAGCCTAAATTTTCAGAGTTCATTGCAGCCAATTTGTGATTCAATAACTGCATAAGTTATAAACGTACACTTAAAAAATAAATGTTTCCACATTCTATAAACAAATCTCTATTAGAAAAGAGCAAAGTAAAATTTATTCGGATCTTTTTTTGAATCTGAGATATTAACAAAGATTGAAATTTTGCCAATTTACTTCAGATTTCAAACCACTCTTCTAGCTCTTTGAATGAAAAGATAACAGTAAAAATGATTAAGATTGAAAAACTATCTATAACTAACTATCTGCTCTAATTTGGTAAATGTTTATGAATTTCTTGATGACGATATCGTACTTTAAAAAATCAAAAATTTCCGAAAATTTCATTTTTTCCTCTATTTCAGATGTTTTTTTGAAGATGAGGGAATGCTCTAAATTTGCTCATTTTTTCTTACGTAACATATTGAAGTGTCTTTTAGATGCTACTAAATTTTAATCATTGGTATCAGCGTATTTTTGTTACTACAGTAACTTGAACTAAGGTAAAATTTCATTAGTTACTTCTTTTTATTGTGAGTTTAGCAAAATTATTCATTTCTTTCGTGTTTCATTTTCTCAAAAGCATGCTTATGAAGTACTTGCTGAAATATTTCCTTAATTATTCTGTTGAATTTTCTTCACCATTCGTGATATAGGAAAAAAATAGCTCTTAAAATAAGCTCTCTTATTCGCATTTTTTTTTTTATAAAATTCACATTATACCTGTACATTTTTTAAAAATTGAAATAAATGTTAGATATGCTTGCTTTTGCATCATTTAGTCGTTTATCTAGTTCTTTGAATTCTCATAATTTCACATAAAGGTCAATCCATACAAGTTCCATACAGTATAAAATACTCATTCATGCTAAAATATTTCTAAGTTATCAAATTAAATTAATTATTCTGAAAATTACAATATGTTTTTTCAGTATAATGTATAATAAAGGGCACAATATACGTGATTTAAGAAGGTGCAATGAAGTTTTCACACTTCTTATTTCTGTTTTAGTGTGTGAATTGGTTAGCAAAATTGCTCAATTTCAAAGACCTGTATCTTTTTTACAAACAAAATACAAAAAACAATATATGTATAACATGTGTAGTACTGGAATGGAATATTTAATTCGGCAAGAAATTTTATTTTTAATTCCATCCCCTTTTGGTTTACAGGGGTCTAAAAATGTCATTTTTGCCATTTTTCCGATTTTTGAGGGGCTATAATCTATAAAGCGTACACAAACACACAGCAACAGTTGAATATTATGTTTAGCATAGTTCCAGTGATTAGTTTTTGCCGTGTTTCATTTTGCGTTTCCGTCCCCTACGCGAGTTATCCCCCTTTGAAATGAGTAAAATTTATACATTTGACCTTGAACTTTACCTGTTGCCATTATTTTAATTATTAACTTACAGCTACGTAACTCAGCATGTAAGACTATCAACTTATGCAATTCAACATCAAAGGTTAAATTAACTGTCATAAATGCAATTCAAATAGATTTTGGCGAAAATGCAAAGGTCTAAAAGTCCCATTTTTGACTACGAAAATCACTTTTTGATGACCTCTAAAAAATCAAAGATCCAGTTGAGAGAAAAAATAAAAGTGGTTTTAAACATCTTTCATATGCAGCTTTTAGGGATATAAATTAAAAAAAAAATGGTCGAGCGCACCAATCCGTCGAACCTGAATTCGTTGACCGATAAAACACAAAGAAAATGCTATTTTTCTGAATTTTATTTTACGTTTGGAAATCAAAAACCAATTTCGAGTTTCTTCAAGCAAATAGTAGAAACACAGCTCTATATTCTTGCAAAATTTGAAAGTTGTCTGATTTTTCCCTCATTTGAATTTTTGTGTTTATGTGAAGGGGGAAATCATCATTTTACAGAATGGCACTAAGTTTAAAACTGATTTTGAAGACAAAGGAGTTAAAATACAACTTCAAAAGTAAGGTATTTCTTTTATGATACTTAGCACATTATTGGGCATTAATTTCTGCAAAGCTAATGAATTCCTTAAAGATTGAGATTAAAAAATAAAATGCTTAATTATGAGAAAACTGAAATATTTTCAGTTTTTGAAGCTCGGTTAAAAGTTAAATATTATAACTTTGAAAATTTTACTGACATCAGATTAATTACCCTACTCCATAGATTGAAACAACATATAACTTTTATGTTTTCATTAAAATAGTTAATAGGATACAAGCCTTCAAAAGTGCAACATTTAGCATTTATGAGAACGCTGTTCAATTTAACCAATTTTCAATCGCATGTAACTATTCAAATAAAAAATATTAAGCAAAAATATTTCAGATATTTTTACATACGCATAAAAGGAACCTGTATACCAAATTTCATAAAAATCTGTTACCATGCGGTCACCACTTTTTTGTGAATTTTGCTCATTTCGTATGGAATGACCCACAGCTAAACATATCAGAAATTTTCGTTCTTAAGCCACGGACGTTTTGGTAATAAATATTGAGTCATTTATCATCAGTGTCGGAATTAGGAGACTCATTCTCACAATTAGTATCAGCGTCCTGTATAACACACTCCATTCTCAAACGTCCAAAACATTCTGTCACAAGGCAACCCTCAGGCCATACCTTTGGATTCATTATACGTTCAAAATCCTTTTCGCAAACCTCAATGTAAAAAGATGAATAAGCGTCATACCTGGTAATTAGTTTCTTGCATTGGATATGATCCAATTTCAGTGGAGCCAAAAAGTCAAGAACTACCTTTGATGAAGATTCCGGACTTAACCTGGACAAAAATACAGCCTTCCTTTTAGGTAATCTAGGGATAATTTTCAAACCCGTGCACTTATTAGCTCCATTTATTATGATTTTAGACTTTGATTTCTTGTTAATCAAGGGGACGTCAGGTCATTCATTAGCTGCAGCAAGGTAGGTGGATTTAGATGAAGCAACCGAGGCACAATCTCCAGATGAGGCCACAGCACTGGCAAAAGAAGGTTTCTTTAAATCGAAAAACTCATGCAAGCTTTCTTTACATGCTTCACGATAAGCTTGTGCCTTAACACGTTCAAAGTTCATTGGAATCAAAAACTTCAGTTCATTAACTGCATTTCTGGCCTCCTCTCGTAGCTGTTGATTCATATTATATAATATTAATATGCGATCTAGTTTTATAAGGCCTATTATTAGATGGGGAAAAAATTAAGAAAAAGTCAAACACTTCTGCGATGACACTTAAAAAAAGACAATAAAAAACAATAAAAACCTTGTACAAAGTCTTCTACGAAAGATGTTTTTTCAACCAACGTCTAGTTTTGTTTTGGTAGTGATTCTTGATTCAATTACAAACCACTTTATTTTTATAAAGCGAAAGCACATGTCTATCAATGATCTTAGTGTTTATGACAATGAGACTTGTGGTAAATAAAAAAAAAATCTTTTATTGAAACTCAAACAAAGGATTACTGTTGTACTTCTTAACGTGTCAGTAAAACTCGTCACGCGTGCATTAATTCGAAAGGAAAGCATCTGAAAAGTGCTAAATTTTTCTATCACACTAAAAAGAAAGAAAATGATAAAAGTCTTTCTTTTGAGACATCTTGAAATATTCAAAGAGATTTTAAACAATCATTATAATTTTGTTCTGAGTTTGATACGCTCTCGTCTGATAGCTTTTTAAACTAGCGAACTTAAGTTTCGCAGATTGCGATTATAGCCATTTTGTTGAAATAAAAAATGTCTTTTGACGATTACTGAAGTAATAATAGTAACTTCCGCTAAAAAAATATTAAATTTTGAATAAGAAACAATATGATGTTAAAAACTAATTTTTGCAGTTTCAAATATTTGATGCAAACAAAGTCTATTTTTTTATATCCAATATTTATTATGCATAACATTTCGTTACTTTTTATTTGCTGAATAATATATTCTTAATCAATTGAAATAATTTCGTGATGTATTAACAAATAACTATGCATTTTTCTTGAGCAAGAAAGTATTTCAATAAAAGATACGTACATTTATACAAAAAGGAAAGAAAATGCACATTTTCTAATAATAATTAAAAAACCTATAATTTTACAGATTGCAAAAACATCAGTTAGAGAAATTATTGAATTTTGATCTTTATAGTTTGTTGCATGTTTCCTTCTACATCGATTGAAAAAATGGGCATAGTTACAATTATAAAATTAGTTTATATGAATTTTGAAAACTAAAGCAAAAATTATATTTTAAGCTCTTAGGTGTGCTTAATTTCATAGATGAATACAATATTTTATGCCTGGTAATGACAAATGTTTTTTTAAAAAAATACTTAACTGAAGTTGGTATTTTTGTTTGATAACGATTTTCATAATTTTATGTTTTTTCGAAAGCACATAAATTAAGATTGGAGGCTTTATATTATACGTTAATTTTTAAGTACCTTCTTGGTGTGTTTTCGCTTTTAAGGGAAACGTTTGACTAATTTTGTTATGAAGAGAGTTATTATAAGAGTCATTGAACGGCTCCATCGCTTGCTGCATTAAATGCTTGCTATTTTTAAAGCAGATTCCATGTACTGTTGACTTTACACTTGCATTTATAGTATAAAGAATGCATATTTTGAATAGTAAATGCTTTTTGGTGAAATAAGCCTTAAAAGAATATTTATTTCTCCTCTCTATCTTTTTGACTAAACATATTTTTTAAATAAGGTAACGAGTAAGTTTTATTCCTTAAGAAAATAAAAATAGAAAAAAATATCATAAAAGGTTACATAGAATGTGGTTGAATAAAACAGTTATGATACATACCCTCGCATAAATACAGAGGGCAGTCAGGCATGATATAGGTTCATAAAAGGTATGTTTAAATCCATAAATTCGTAAATCAATTAAAAAAAAGAAAAAAAACTCCACAAAAACATATTTTTTCAAATATCACCGATTAATACCAAAAACTTTATGCTTGGTAAAACTGAACAGGATTTTAGTTCCCGAAGAAAATAGCAGATATTTACTTAATACGTGTTTCCTAAAAATTACGCATTAAGTGCAAATTTTAGAAGAAAGTATGTGACGATTATAATTTTAAATTCAGACATTAAACGACTGAGGTGAAACACATAGGTAATTTGAAATCAAGAATGAAGAGCGCACTGAAAGGTATCTCAAACTAGATTTTATATACATTTATTACTTGAACAATTTCAATAAAAGTACTGCACTAACTCCTGATTTTCTTGAAGGCTAAAATAGTTTATAACGGGTTGCGTGACGTATGAATCACCCTGTATAGATTGCTAGTGGTCTAGAATTATTAAATTGCTGTTTTAAAACTAGTGTTTTATAATACATATGTTTTTCTAGTTTTCTGTACATTTATTAAATTATCTATGTATCTGTATATAGTTCATGGTTTCCTTTTCAGTTTTATATCAGAAAATAGTCTGATAAAGCACTTAAGCAAGACGTATATTTTTTAATATCGTTAAAGCGAAATTTCCTTAGCTATTTAACTAGTTATATAATGCAAACAAATGATATACAAAAAATATATCAAAGAGTTCAGTTTAGATCAAAAATTTCTTCGGAATAGCTATTGGTTTTGATTTTGGCGACGTCTCTTTATATAAGTAAAACTTTGTTTTACGACAGTGACAGAGATTTCCGATTTTTTACGAACACATTTTCCAACATATAAGTACGAAAAATGTACTTATAGCAGAACAACACATATAAAACCTAAACATAACAATTACAGTAGGGACAAACTTGAATATTGAAACATCGCATTAAAGAAATAAAATGGTTTCGGTTTTTAGGCAGATGATACTATTTGTTTTTTGTTTAACTATTCAAAAAGGTTACCAATCAAAAAAAAAAAAAAAAAAAAAATCCAACGCTAGCGAACATTGCTTTTAAAAGTGCATTTTTATGGCAAAGTACAAAACTGTATTTTTTTTCTGCTATGAAATTTCTCTCTGAAGGTTAATATTTATGAAAAAAGACGAATTGTACTTTTTCTCTAGAGATACACTTCAGGTGCAAAATTTGAAACGGAAGCATACATCCTAAAGCCTGCTTCAACGACAAGCTTCACGATGACAAGTCGAATAAAACAGTGGTTACAGTTGCTGCATTTCTTAGAACAATACTAGATTACCCTAACACGATGAAGAGAGATTCGAATGAAGATAAATCCTCGAAGAGGGACATACCCCATTTCTCTCAGCAAACCGGATCGATAGAATGCTCGGCAATGAAGTGGTTCAGCCTCCCCGTCCCTGATCTCGAAAATCCCGTTTGATCCCTTTGTTAATTGGCATGGGTTCGCTCGAATAGACGAAACTCCCCATCAGAGCCCGCCTGGAACAAGAGTTTGGGAATGTTTCTAGAACATTTTTCGGCCAGCAAGGCCAAATTCTCTACATTGCTGATCTCTATCAGTGGGGTCGGAAGCACACAAATGCACGGAAAAAAGGGGGAGGGGTGAAAGCTTAATAGAGAGAAAGAGTTGCCTGCCACTTCCACTTAATCAGCTTAGTACTGAAAGTCAATTGATTGTTTTAAACGAGATATTTCTATTCACTAAGGAAATTGTTCATAATTCTTAGTTTTTATCTCACAAAACAGATTTTGTGAAAATATGATTTTATATTTTTCATCGGAGCTTGAATTTTATTCCAGGAGGACAATTGCTTCGTTTGATTTTACGAAAAGAAAGAAAGAATAAAAAATTCACGAGTGACATAAAATTTTGGAAGGATATATTAGGCATAGACCATAAACTAATAAAGCAAATATAGGATAGCCGTGATTATCTGAAAATAACATCAGCAGAGAAGTGATCATTTAAAAATAAGGAGTCATAGATGAATAAAATTGGACTGATAAATGAATTTTATTTTTCTATGAATGTCTTTTTAATTTCATTTTGATCGTCAGATTTAAAATTAATAGGAGCTTATTGTGAAAGTATTTCATACTATATAGGATGTTATTTGCTTTGAATGAGAAATTCTGCAGAAAACAAAAACATAAATGAGAAATCCTTTTTAATGATTTTGATTCTTCGAATCATATATCGGGGTTAAGTACGCAAGATAAAATATAATAAGAGGAAAAAGTAAGTAAATCATCTTGGGGGGTTGATGACCTGGAATATAACAATTTCTTCACGCATGCATACGTATTTGTTTTCCACCCATCTATCTGTATAATACATCTATTTATGTGTATATACATTGCAATATTATGAATGATGCCTTAAAATTTATCAAATTCATTTCAGAAAAAAATTCTGTTGTAGTCTATTAAGTAAAAGAGGGAAGTTCTGCTTGAAAAGAAAATGCTTTCTGCATGTTGCAGTATATTGCTTCTATACGATGTGGCATCAAAACAAGCAGACACCACACCGATACTTTTTCTAGAGCGTACTACTAGCTGTAACAAAGGTAATCTTACGGTTCATGACTCACAATTATTAGCAGCTGAGTTTGCGTATGATTAAGTATTATATTTCAAAGGTGAAATGATTGCGACTAGGACTCGATTAACAAGTGACTCAAGGTAAGATAAACTTTTGTCTAGCCTCATAAAGCAAATGGTGCTATCCCCCAGTATGTCTGTATCATCCTTTGGTATAAATACCACACAATACAGATTTTAAAAAAAATTAAAACGAACTTAATTAAAAAATTTAAATAATTGTAAAATTTTCTTCACGAATAAAGCAACGAATTTTCGCAACATAAGATAAATCAGATTTTAAAGGGGTAAACATTTGGCGTCCCCCAAAATAGGGGGCTCCATCAAAATCACAAAGGTCTTCGGAGCTTTTTCAACCCCATAATTTAATATCAAGAAAAAGAGACCGAGTCTATAATCAGATCAGGGAGCAAATACGTAAGACGCGTAACAAAGTCAAAGGAGATCAATTCCTATATCTACCATTTCTTCTTCCAGTTTTTGTCTCCTGAGGTTCAATTTGACGTCAAGTCATACGTTTCGTGAGTTTTGCCTTTTTATTCCAAAGTATTGAAAGTTGCATAACAATGTAAATTTATTCATCGAATCGCCTTTTCTGCGTTCGATTTTTGTCAGTAGTTAAAGTAGCTTTTGTTTAGCAGTTACTGATAAAAGAAAGTGGAGCTGATTAAACAATGCAATAAGCACTAATGGTGTAATCTGACAAAATAGAGTATTCATTAGGACATAAGAAAACTCATTTTGACTAAAAAAATAATTGCTTACACAAATTTGGTGCCGGTATAAAAATTACTTCAATGAATATCTAAATTTCTGTACATCAATCTATTTAAACTAATCTTCTCTATCTGTATGTTTCTTTTCATCTTTATAACTATTAATCATCTTTTTAACAATGCATAGTAACATCTCAATACCTATTTAATCTCTCTATTATATCAAACTATATCTATATATACATTTCTTTCGATACTTATCGGTCAATCTATATTTATCTACATATGCTTTATCTATATGTTTATCGATATGTTTCTATTTATCTTTATAACTATCAATCTATGCATAGTAATATCTCTCAATACCTATTTAATCTCTCTATTATATCAACTTATATCTTTCCATGTCTGTATAACAAATGTCATGTTCCTAGACCTTAGCGTTCTCCCGAGAAGCTTTTCCTGGGCATTCACAGAAATATCTTCGTATTTTATTATATGTAAAGATACTAGAAAAAGAGAATTGCTTTCACAACTGTTCAATTTCCTAAAAAGTTAATTCACTCTAGGCATAACCTGTTTTCTAGTATTTAAAAATGAAACAATTTACATCTCGATTCCTTTCAAAAATTTCTAACATTTTACGCAAAGCAAGCTATGCTTAGAGTGTTTTACTACACTTCGCATGGCTTAACCTGAAAGGAAATCAAATTTTCTTTTGAAAAGATGGCGTAAAAGCATCTGAATATTGTTTTTTCTAAGAACAAGATCTCGAGATAGAAAAGCTTGCTTCAGACGATCTTTTCTAAACATAAAGTCTTTTGAACTCTTTTCTAAATTAATATTTTCGCAGGTACCTGTTCACTCCAAAGTCAAATATAAAGCTCTTTGGAGAAAGATGCTCTTGCATCTAAATTCTTCAATGACGTCCGAAATCTTTCCAATTTTCGAAATACCTTATTCTACTGAAAGTTAAGAGCGAATGAATTATTTTTACTGTGTAAGTATTTTTTCTTTAAATCTTCATCTCCTCTGCTGAAGTTTTCCTATCCAATTTAATTCGTAGTTGGAGTGGCTCCTTGTACTGTGCTAGGTTAATGCATGCCAAATAGTGTCATTATGCAGTAAAGAGAGAATTTATCTTTGAAAATTTGAGACGAAAAGAGACTACACTACTTGATGAAAATGGAACTGTGTAAACTTTAGACAAATGAATGTTTCTTCAAAACTAACAGTTGAGGCTTTTTTTTTTTTTTTAATCAGCAAAGAAAGCAATTTGAAATTTTTTTTGTCTGTAAATAGCGGATGAAGTATATTTATCAAATTCAAATTAGCAAACTTGAGAATTAATTTTTTCTTTTTTACTGCATTTAATATTTCTTCTTGTTTGTTATATAATAGAATAGTCTATAATGTATTTTATAAAGGTAGAATTATTGTCTCAATGTTTGTTAGTAATTCTCATCGTACTTTCTATTTTGTAAACAACAGCTTTGAACAATTCAAAACTTTTCTGCGTCTGAAAATGACACATGAAGTATGTTTATCGAATTCAAATTAGCAAACTGGAGGAAAAGCACTGTTTAACTGCTCTCAACATTGCTTTTTGTTTGTCGAAGTGTAAAATTGTCTATAATGTGTAGTATAAATGTATAATGATGGATTGAATGTTTGTTGGCTCTCTCGTTTCTCTTTATTTGTGTAAACTAATGTTTTTTTGACGGTGCTAATACTATGCAAAACATATTTTTCTGCCTTTTCTGACTATTCAAGATATTACTTAAGGTATATCCTTATATAGTTCAAAATTATTAACCATTTATGTGCATAAACATCAAGTTTGAACTAAAAGTTATTTTTTAATAATGCTTTGAATATTCAATGGTTATGCTATTGGTGTAAATTTTACCTGATTGCTTGTGGATGACTTATTTTATTTGGCTTTAAAGCATTTCTTTATTTAGATGCTTTGTCTTGCTTATGATTGGCTTATTCTGCTTAGCTTTGAGTTGGTATTTGAGTAAAAAAACTTCAACTCATATGTTTGTTGCGTTTAAAATCTACTTTTACTTTTTTGCCTGTTTATGAACTTCTATGTCTGATCTATGTTGAAAATTTTAAGTTTTATGAATTTCTCAATTGTGAGGAAAGTTAATATCCCTTCCTGATAAAAAATTTACTTGTTTTTTGCATTAATTTTAAAGTATTTGTATTTTAGATTACCACAAACCGGATAGGTATGTCACATTTGATGATAAAATACTTAAATGAATCAAACATAATACGACAATATAAGAGAGTGCGCTCCTCTTTTCTAAGTAGTGGAAGCTCTGTATATGTTATACTACCAGTACCCGCACGGCGATTCCTTTGCTAAGAACTTAAATAACGTCCATTGAATAAAAAAAAATCCACGTCCCCCTCCCCTTCTGATGTGAAATGATCATATTTCTTCAACTAAAATAACGTTACACACCTTTTCAAAAAATCTATTAAAATGCACATAAAAAGATTAAAAGTAACTTTAAAACTCAAAATAAACCTTCAACGGTATAGTTCATTGCTTAACGCGCCAAGCAACCATGCTACCGGAATCCTGCCCTTTAGCAAATGAAGCGATTTTTCTTCTGCAATTTTAAATGTTTCGCCAAATAAACAATACTATAATAAAAACGTTATAAAGAACAATCACAATTGAATAATATGACAAATCAAATTATATACTTGGATAAGTAACTATTTTCAACTATAAGAACAAAAACAGAAAATGAAGAAATAAGAAACCAAAACCCAATAGAGAAACCCTACAAATGCGATTTATGTACCTGAATATAACATCAAAACATAAAAAAAAACGCATTCAAAAATCAGTTCGCTGGCCACATCAGTCTCACATTAGTGTTGCGTCTGAGCCGCGCGGCATAATTCGTAGCAGCCATCGACACTGCCGACCAGCGTCCTCTCAACGAGTTAGCTTACCCCGCCATCTATTAGGAAGTCATAGAACTAAACTTACCCCGCCATCTATTAGGAATTCGTAGAAATAAATAAATAGTTGAACATTTAATTTGTAATTACAAATATTTCGATCAATCTGATTTTAAAAACAATAGCTTATAGCCTTCCTCAATAAATGGACTATTCAACACAAAACGAATTTTCAATTCGAACTAGTAGTTCCTGAGATTAGCGTGTTCAAACAAACAAACAAACAAACTCTTCAGCTTAATTTTATTTGTATAGATTGGCTTTTAGATGAAACCCACTCTATCGTCGGCGAAATGAAATAGGAATGAAAATCTAGCAATTAAATTTATTTCAGCTAAAACAGCCGGACTTGAATTTAGTGAAATGTTTTGTATATTTTTTAACTGAGAACCTATAGTATTTTTTACTTGTTCCTTAAAAACGCATATTTTAATGAGTTAAAGAAACGAAACGGTCATGTTCATATTAATTGTAATTTTGATTCAGCTCATCCCTCAGTTCCATTTATCAATGCATGCAGTAAAAAGCATGAACTTTTCTCTCAAAAATACAAAACTCATGATGTATTTGGCTGAAACATATTGTTTTTTTTGGCACAGGTATCTTTATCGAGCATCAAATTGATAGGATTAATAAAAACTATGATTCAAATCATTATTTTTTAAATTCTATCTGTTTTGGTTTGTAACGATTTATTTCGTTACTAACCAAAATAAATCAACTTAAAAAAAATATGGTTCAAATCAGTGTTTTTGTTATACAATAAAACTCTTTTTTTAATAAATCATATGTTACCGAATGAGCAAAAAGAAAAAGTTGGATTTTTTACTGCACTAACTGCTTTCTTGAGGGTATATTAATAAATGATTGTTGATATTACAGTCTAGGTAATTATGCAAGTTTGCCAAAACTAAAAAATAAATGAAACCACTGATGGAAGTAACAAATTCATTAAAATACATAAATTCATAAATATCTAGATATTTAAATGTGACTTTAATTCAGGTAATAACTTTGATTTAAGCGTAAGGTTCCATTCCAATTTTATTCGGTCTCTGTCACACCACTGTAACAGAATTCTCAACCAATTATGACTGTAGCGACTTTTAAAAGTCATTTGCATTCAGGTTCAGCGAGTATTAAACCATCACATATTGAAAAGGGCAATAGTCTAAAAGTCAACTCAATCTACTATGAAACTAAAATGCGATGACATTTCTATAGAAATTCAAGTTGAAACGAGAGCAATTGTGATTAAACTGTTTCACGGCCGGTTCTTCAAAGCAAGCATAAAAAGAGCTTAACAAAAGCGCAGACAAGATTACTCCTTGCAAACTCCCGAATGAAAATATTTTAATCTAAATGCATTTAATTTTGAGGCCAAAATACTGTGGATTTAAGATACTGTCATACGTTTTAGCTGCGAATGTAGCGTTTACATGATTTTTTGAACGAGTAGAGTACCGAAGGCTCATAGCAAAAAATTTCCAGTCAATTTAAACTTTCAACTAAACTTTTTACCTTAACGAGTTTAAATGTTTAGTTCTCATTTTTCAGCAACCTCAGATATTTCGCCAAATAATGTTTCAATTATTCGTATGACTTAAAAAAGCTTTGAATTTTTCTTTCCCTTTATTTGTGAAAAGGGAATTGTTAAATTGAGAAGTTTCCGTAAATGATAAAAAGATGAAAAATAATGCTATAAAGTGCATTATTGCGAAAATACTGCATGCATGAATTTCAGGGTTAGAAGCTACAACTCATATTGAAATGTATGAAAAAAAACTGGTTAGAGTTTCCCAACGTATATTTTATAATATATTATTATATTTAGGTCATCCTATACCAAATAAAAAAAAGAAAAGAAAAGAAACCAACCTTTGGATATTAAAATTTAAGACATTTTGTTTGTGTACTGTACGTATCTAGAAAGTGAAACACCCCAAAATTATGTTTTTATTTTCAGTTTTTTGATTATAGTATCGTTGAAAAAATTACTTTTTCTTCTCTATTTTTTTGACAAATTTTATTTTGAAAATGTGTACTCGTTAAGTTTTTATTTAACAAAGCTCTATCTCTTCATCATCATTATTTTTAATTTATTTATAATATCAGGTTTTATCAAAATGATACAATAATCTGAACTGTTTTTCTACGGATCTTTGTAGGATAAAGTGTGATAGAAAAAAAAAGAGAAACAGGTTTTTTAGTAAGGAAAAACCAATTTTGACTGATGTTGTGTATGAAAACATTTCGATTGTTTTTGCATATTTAAGGTTTTAAAGCTTTGTTCTTAGTATATGTCATTATTTAATACTGAACTTGCACATTAAACGAAAAGTGAAAACTTTAATCATACATAAAATTTTTGCTACATTTTAACTGGATTTAACGAAAAACAAACCAAAAAAACAAAATACAAATTTAGATTTTAAAATAAATTCTAACAACTGTCGGCATGTGTGGGGAAAACTTTTCCCCTCGCACGGGAACAGGGGAAACAAGGCTGGAATATATTTGGGATAGCTGCCAAAAAGATAAATCCCTAAAACCATTTCTTGTTTCAACAAGTTCCATTAATAAAAGAAGGCGAAAAGAGAGGGTAACAGGGGGGTTTTAGTAACAATAAGTCAGGTTTGCCAAAAGTTTACACCAGTTATTTTTTACACCAGTGTTGAATATAGGAAACAAAAACTATACTATTTAATCGTAAATAACTTAGCATTTAACTTTAATATAATAGTACTATGTTAAGTATAAAAAATCAGTATGGACTGAAATATTAACTATATCACACACGTGGAGAATTAAAAACTCTTCAGTTCACATGACGACATACAAAATCATGCAAAATTTAATTTGTATAGCTGCTAAAAAGAAAAAAAAATGATTGAGGGGGAGGGGGGAGATTGATCCAGCAACACGCGTTTTTATTCAACAAAAAAGATTTAAAGGTCAACAGGCTCGATTAATAAATTTAAAATGCTTTTTTGAGCTTACATTGTAAAAGGTAAAATATTTTAATTATGAACAATTTATTACATTTATACTCAATAAAATCTAACTGCATTCCACTCGTAGAAGCAGTTACAGATGGAAACTTCATTTGAATTTTCATATGTTAAATTTAAAAAAAAATCTTGTTTTCTTGTTGGCAACAAAAACTGTTTTGAAATACATTTGGCTAACTGCCAAAAAGATCGCAGTCCCGTTTCTAGTTTCAACAGGTTTCAGCGCACTGATAAAAGAAGCGTTTTCCGCTGCTGGAAACTGAGAAACTCATATTGATAAATCAATAATATTACAGCAGAGAGCAAAATAAATGCGTCATAGAAAATTTTCTGTTTAGTAAAATGCTGATACAAATTAATGTCAGCAGATTATAAATATAGGTTGGGATTTTGGCTTACTTTTCCGTAAAAAATACAAGGAAAAAAAACAATCCAAAATAAAAGGAAGCATAATGTATAGTAAAATTTCGCTCAAAATTTAAATAAAATGCAATTTAAAATAAGATAGTTATAATAAGCTAGTTTAACTTATGAATGAGCTAGTTTAAAATTGGTTAGCTATTTTTAAACTAAAATTTGAAGCTTGTGTTATGAGATGGACTCGTTGTTTGTAAGGGAGAACGGGTTGAGTTGATATATTTCTGACATTTTAATTTTTGAAATTTTTGCTACTTATGTAACGAACCAAAATAAACATTTTTGTAATACTATTACTTTTTACCTATCAAATAATGATTTCAAAACATTTGTTGCTATATTTTTTTTATATTATAGAATTTAAAGTATTTCTCAATCCTCTGCAAAAAATATCGTACATAAAAGGGATATAAATCCAAATGCCATTTACATACTAGTTTACTAAAGCTAGATGTATGAATTGCAGAAAAATACTTTTATAAACACTAAGTTATGTATTTGAAACAATTTACTAAGTTAAATTTAATAAAACTTGCAGATAACCATAAAATTATAATGGAGTAATGATTAATCCTAACGGCAAGCGGTTTTAACATAATAAATACATTTATTTTTTTCTTTTACCTAAGAATTTAACTGTCCAACTCACTAGCATTATTCAAGGAATACTTAAAACTGGGTCAAAGCTCTTGAGTGTCCAGTGTCAAGAAAACACACAATCCAGTCCTCCGTAATACTTCAGTTTTATATTATTTAAAACATAACGAAGGACAAGAACTCTTAGTTTTATTTTCATCTGTTATTTTGCTTAAATATTTCCACTATTAGTGTTTCTTTTTTTTTTGTTTCTAAGTTTCTAAATTCAAACTGAAAAAAGTTTCGATTTGTAACTTTAAAATCTCTTTGCCATAAACTCATTCTCTCTTATTTTAATATGAATTTTTTAATTACAGTTTCAAACCACAAAAAAATTCTTTTTCATACATGTATGCAAACAGTAATTTTCTCCGGCTAAGTGTACTGAATATAAATAACTTCTTTATGAGTCACCGTAAAGTTAAAATTTGGAGTTACTTCAAGAAAATTAAATAAAACCAAAACGAAACCTATTTCTTCAGTGAAAGCTAATCTCAAATTCATGCTTTTCAATATATAAAACTCTGGTTTCATTTTCATCTGATCTTTCAAGTCTCGCTGAAAACAAATAAAAGCAATATTATAAATTCTTGAGATACAGAGACGCCGAAGCGGCTCTCAGTATGTTGAAAACGTAGACTGGAAATAGAAGAAAGAAGTTAATTTAAGCACAAAAAAGAATTCGCAGTGCTTCAGCAAAATCTTGGTTGGAATATGAAATGTCGACTTTTGAAAAGTGTGCGAGAAGTTGTGCAATTATTTCTTTGTGTATGCAAAGTAGAAGTAAATCAGGAACTTATTTTCAGGCAACGCGCTACAGGGCCACGCTTTTTGACTTACGTATAATAATAAATCATTTTTATTTATGTATTATTTTTTTAAGTAGCTATGAAGACATTCTTCAAAATTTATCTGTTAAACATGACATTTTTCGAAACTTCAAACAAAGTATGGGGTTGCTCAGAAATGATATCAACATTTTTTTCAAAATATTTTACTCTCTTTCCCTTCTGTCACAAAGTGTCACACCTCACTTTGTCCCTTCTCCTCCTCCTGTCACATGTTACGTTATACTACATAAACCAATTTTTGCATGAAACTGTTTTTATTTTTACCGAACTGTGCGATGTCGCATTTCTTGTTACTCCCTCCTTCCTCCTTGTCAAAAACCATCATAATTTCAGAAACCTCAACCATCATTTGTATACGTAACATCACTTTTGGACTACCACTAAATAAAACGAAAATAAACACAAACACAGCGCATTATAGTTACATTTGAGGTAGCACATACGGTTTTGAGATGGTTAGTCAACTGTGGAGCTTGTGGTTGGCTAAAGGTAGGCAATTTCGGTTTCGCAACCTTTACCCAACCAACCATTTGCCAACGAAGGGCCAACGATCTTCTACAGTGTCTAACAATTTCCCAACGATGGCCCATCAAAAATATTCACAGTTGGTCCAACGATGCTCAGAAACTGTAGGGACATCGTTGGCTCCTCGTTCGTTGTCAACCCACCATTCCCCATCGGTTTCTACCGTTAGCCACCGTTGAACAACCATCTCCCAACCGTACTTGGGAAGCGTCATACAGTCCAATACCGAAATCGGGTCATCGCATACGTAAAAAAAAGATTTTTTTACAGAATTCAAGTTGAATTTTTAGGAGGGGCCTCGATAGTTACTGGAATCGGGCAGTTGTCAAAAGACTATCGTACCACAGGTATTTAATTTTTTCTTAAATGAGTCAAAACATATGAGTGTTTCCTCCACGATTTATATTAGTTATCCGAAAAAAAAATAGCACTACACTAACACCTCTTTACTTTAAGGTGCTTTTTAATTATATAAACAATGAAAATGCATGCCAGCTTGAAATTAGAATAGAGGATCTTAACTTTCTCGACACAGTCTTTTAAATGTCTGTTGTGCAAATGCCAAATCTCCTTTGGATGATTCTCACTTTAAGTAGGAAAATTGTATACTTTTCAAGCTGTGGAATGCAACCAGTTTTTCTATGAAAAAGCATTTTTAAAGAATCGAAGTATTTGTTTTTCAGAAGGGTACTGATAACGTTTTCTTATTTGTTTTGCAACGAAGAATTTTCAAGAAAACAACATCAACGTGACCTGATCCTTAACAAAGCAAAATGTCACGAATTTAACCGTGTCTTTCATGAACAGAAGCATGAATAGGATGTTGAAAAAAAGAAGTTGTACTCCCATTACTTCTAAAGTACGTGCAGTTTGGGTTGAAATCCGAAGGTAAGTTCTTCTGTCATGCTCTGAGTGTTGTTTTTATCGATTTTTCAGCCCCCTCTCACGACTGTTTTCTTTTAAATGGTTAAAAAACGCAACAATAGCATTTTCGTTTCTGTTCCTTTTATCATAAACTCTTTAAGTTGGTGTCTGATGAGATTTTTTCTTATAAAAAAAATTTGTAGCTGCTGCTGACATCTGGAGCAATTGTGATTTGACAGCGTTTCAAAAATATGTAAGAACGTACATAATAACAGCTTTCTTACATTATTTTTAAAGTTCAAATAGATTTCTCAGAACCTCTAGGGAAAATTTATTTTTCAGGAACATGATTTAAAAGGTTTCGCATGAATTTTGAAGAAATATTACAGGCTGAAACATTATTTATATGATACGCTGGAAACTTATTTTTTCATATAATATAAAATTCCTTTTTGTTGATCATATTGTTTTGTGTTGAAATAGATAGTTTCAGAATCTGTATGATCATATACATATCGTGTGCAAAATCCAATGTATCCGTAGCACAAAATGTTTTTTTCTTTTACGCTGAGAAATATTTTAATGTTCTTTTAACCTGTAAAAGCTGACATTAAAAAAATATGAACAAACTATAGCGTTAAGTAGAGAAGAACGTTATGTCTAAGTATGACTCTCATGTTATTGTGAAATGTTAAATTATATAAATATTATTTTGGTAGTTCGATTTTCCAAAGTAGCAGGGTGCCCAAGAATGTGAAAGCGAAAGAAAAGTACATGTAAGATGTACTTGTGTAGTTAAATATGTTTTCCATGAACTATGAGGAATCATTGCTAGTTATAACTTAAGATAATGATATTGGTTCGTGATTGTCCTACTTAATAAATTACGTTTAAAATCTTAATGTAAAAACCTAATATCTTATTAGTACGTGTACGTGAATGCAAAATGCACTTAAACAGATGGTTTTGATACTCCTATTTCGGAAATGTTAATGATAATAAAGCAACGAAGACAAGCAATATTTCTACACTGCAAAAATAATTGTTGTTTTTAAAGTAATATACTGTATTTTCCTACAGTTTAATACTGCTTTGCTAAATAACAGAGAAAAACTGTAAAACTGTTTTAAATTGCGCAAAACGATGCGCAAAAGGTGTTTCCTTTCATACGGGAAGATAAACGAATGAATTCGAGGTATCGACAGCCAGCTAGTAATTTTTCGGGGGTGTGCTGAGACAGGACTGATCAGCTGTAATTCAAGTTAAAGGTAAGTAATAGTTATATTATTCATTCCATTTTCCTCAAAATGTAGTTTTCTTTATCATCGATAATGTACGTAAAATAATAGTGTGTATTTTGAAATCATAATTCGTATTCCAATATTCGTTGATGTTGACTTTGCAGTTTCTTTTAGTTGCTAAGTTGTAGAAATTGCTTTATAGCAAAAGTCCGAGTAGTTGTTGTGATCCTGAATATTTTACTGCACGTATGATAGTTTTTAAACATTTTCTGAAATTCAAATTTGATTTAAAAATAAATCAATTCCTTTCTTGATCGTATTTAAAGTTATTAGAACATTAGACTTTGTTTACGATTATATTTTGTGTTATATAGGATGCGAGTACTTAAAATTTAAATTCTTATGTTTTCTAGTAAATTTTTAGCGTATCGCGATTGACTTATTTCTTCTTTTTCTTTCTTATGTTCAGTTTTAAATTCTTTAACAGTTTGCATTTAAATATTTTATTGATAAACTTTACGCTATAGCGTAAGTAACTTTTATATCCTGTACATAATTCGATGAATAAATTCGATGATGTAAATAAATAAAATAACAACGTAACCGAGAGACATGCAAACAGTATCAAGTTTACTGATATTTTTTGTTGAAGAATTTGCCCCTCTGGAAATACAATACTCTGATGTCTGAACGACTCAAAATTCTCTGAAATCTGGAGCCAGCTTTCATACTTATCGAACAAAACTAAAATAACAATAATCAAAAAAATCATCAATGAAGCACTCAAAAAAAAAAAAAAAAAAATAAAAATAAAAAAAAAATAAATAAAAAAAATAAAAAAAAAATAAATAAATAAGTATTTTTAGATACAAACATGAAACCCTTGTGTTTTAAAAGTTTTACATTTGCGTCAGTAGAAAATTAAAGTTTTACTTCAGGAAAAATGCACTAGTACTATTGAAACTTGTGAACCTAAAAATAATTTTAGAAACTATATTCAAAGGTACTCGATGGGAGGTCACGGGAAATTTGGAGACAATTGTAATGTTGCAATTTTTGAATTCTCGAATGTCCAAAATTTATTAGATATTGCACTTAATTGTGCGTACTTAATGTGTGCATGCACCAGTATTTTATTAATCGGCAAGTATGTAAGTTCCGTTCGACAAATTGAGATTATACGCCTTCCAATATATTTAAGTTCAGGCCGTGCCTGGCTATATTTTATAATTTTCAAATTTTCATTTCTGATCTGGTAGTGTTGCGTTCTCGTCAAAATTACAGTTTTTTAATTTAAAGTAGAAAATTTCGATAATTATGCATTGTTTGTCATAGTTTGACATCATCTACTTTTCTGAATGAGCATGAAGGACATGCTCATTCAGAAAAGTAGATTCTCGAGAACTACAGTAGAATTTGAAACTCTTGTAACCTTGAATTCGTCAGTTTCCTTACATTTTAACTTTAAGAACCCTTTGAGTCTTAAAGTTTGGCATCAACATGTTTATGCTGAAGAAAAAGCTATATTATAAATACTGAAAAATGTGATTCTGTACTTCACTGTCTTTCACTGCATATAAAAAGTAAAAATATGTCAGGGTGTTATCCGTGTAAAATGGAAAAATCGGGGAATTTCGTTTAAACCTGTAACGGGTTTGCATAAGCAGTTTTGAGCCGAAGCAGCTAGTTGCTTCCACCACTTACGGACTAGAGCGGTTTTAAAAAGAAAAACCAAAACCTTTTTTGAGCTATTTGAGGTAAGAAAAAAATTTATTAAACACTCCCGTGTTTTTTGGCTGTATTTCGTATATTGGAATTCCAAAACAGAAAATAAACAAATTGGATATGAAAATTAAACAGGTAGTCATGGTAATATATGCGTTTCATACGAAAGGTTATAGAATTTGGGATCCCGAAAATAGCGAAGTGACAGAAACTCTGAATGTTTAATTCGATGAAAATAAAATCTGGGCGGGGGAAAAAAACAGGAACGGGAAACAGAGATATACAGTTTTATTTAACTTCTGAGTAAATCTGAAGTAGAAGAAGAATATGCTGAAAATCATAAAATAGCATGTTGAGAGAATTAAATGGGTTAAAGAAATACCAAGGCAAAGTATATATTGACACGACGGTTCTAAAGTCCGAATCGCGAAGTCGAGGTTTATTGTTCTGAAAATAACATTGAATATGACCCAAAATATTTTGATTTCACTTGTGATGATAATTCAAGAAAAGTATCAGATTCTGATGAAGCTAACATTTCCGAAGATGTAATTCCTCCAAATTTGAAACAAAGTGTGAGAACGCCAGAAAGTGAAGACTGACAAAACGCAACAGAACAGATAAGAATGAAATAATGCGCTTCAAGGCCAGACTGGTAATTTTAGGTAACCACCAGCTATGGGGGGGGGGGGGATTTTCGCAAGTGATCTCTCCAGTAATTTCCTTTCCTTTGGTTGAGGCTTTCTTTTCAATTTTTGTGTATAAGCTACATTGGGTCCATTTCCAAGCAGATGTTTGCAATGCGTATCTATATGCGGATTTAAGGGAGGAGATTTGTGAGACAACCGAAGGGTTTGACGATCCCTGAAATCTAAATTTTCTCTGTAAATTGAATAAATCATTGTTATTCTGATACAGATTACGCCTCAAATCACGACGATCGGATTCCAATGCCGGGGGGGGGGGGCGCTTGTTTTTTTTTTTTTGGGATAGGGTACGAATAATATGGTGTACATTCAAACAAAAATGCGTAGCACTGTCAACGATGGAAGCGGAGTATATTTCAATTAGTGAACAATCTAAGGAAGTTATGTGGATCAAAAAATTTTTAAATGAATTAATTAACCACGAAAAGAGTTCAGAATTTTAGATTGATTAATAGTACTTTGCACTGTGACAATCTAGTTGCGATCGATTTTTCTAGTTCTCGAATAGAAAATTGCAGAACTAAGCAGATTAATGTGGGGTACCATTTCCTAAGGAATTCGATTGACAAAAATGAATTTGAAATAAAATTTGTTGAGAAACTAAAAATAATTTAGCTGATTGTTTCACAAAACTTTCTGTAGGGAAAATTTACGTAAAGCTTGAATTGCAATGACATTTTTTTTCTAGAGTTTTTTTTTCTGAAATGTTTCAATTATTCCATTATGTTTAAGCTATAATTTGTGCACACAATCGGATGGCTTATAATATATTTTTTATTCATTTTTTATAGTATTTCACTTTTTCCGTGTGCTGGCTTGCCAAGAAGAGGGGTATTTGCTAGCGAATATTTTGTTCCTGTCACTCCAGCGCACAGAAAAAAAAAAAAAAACAATTGTAGTTTTCATTTTGAATTTATGCCCGGTGATATGGTTGCGGTTAGGTATTTCGGAAAAATTTAAACTATAAATTTCATTCTAGCCGCCTGAATTTACTTCATTTAAATTTATTCACTAATGCAATATCATTTCTTTCAGTTTAGTGGTGTGCACATGTAAAGAACTACGTAACTTGTGACTAGAACTGAATGGCAGTCTTTATCAAGATGGCAGTTTGCATTTGTGTTCCGCTTGGAATTTCTAAGAAACCTCTTGTCTGAATGATGTTGCGATGATTCACTTTGTGACATGAATGCCGGCAACGGAAAACGGAAGTTTTTAAGTATGTCTTTTCATTTATATTTTTGTGTTTTCGGATGTAATTTGTAATCACCAATGCTTTTGAGTTTTAGAGCGTTCTTAGCCACTGAAGCCTATCCTACGGTCTGCGTGCCGTAATGGGCCCCTGAAGCTGATTTTTGTGGCCCGTTGTCAGGTTCTATGTTACAATCAAGAACTATATATTGGAACAAGATAAACTAAATTTTATTTTGTTTTGATTGAAATGTGATCGGTCATACAATTCATTTAAGTCTGATTTTTTTTAATTTGTAATTTAATATTAGATTTTACGGGTAGTTGAATATTATCACTTCAAGAATCACCGGAATATAGAAATTTCTGTTGCTAGAGCTAAATTAGACGTACATTTCTTCCATTATTTTTTTTCAAATTTTCCAGTAAATTTTGAAACACTGATTCTTTGTTTTTACATTTTATTAAAATCGAAGGAACCAAAACAGCATGATAAAAGTACGATGTAGTACTACAGCGAATGAAACTTTCTTTGCATATTCAGACTTCTGTGACACTTATCAAGCAAAATTATAGATTATTTTTATTGTAATGTAAATAAAAAGCAGTTATTTTGTAAATGTGAGCATGTTTAAATCTACAGTTAAAAGTGGTGCGGTCTTCTGGCAAAGTATTTTCAAGAAGGGTAGCTTTGTTTACAACAAAGACGGCGCGCCAAATGTGGACTTATAATTTCTTAATGATTAGAACTGGCCCTACCAGATTTACTCTTCTTTGACATGTTTGACGATTTATTATTTTGGTTAAAACTTTCAACTTTTCTGACCGATTTTCATTTTTTACTGAATTGACTTTAACTAAGCCATCTTGATTTTGGGAATATAGAATTGTTTCTTCCAGATTTCAGGTAAACACTGAAAAACTTAAAGATAAATTGTCTAAATCCTCTCAAAAGAAGTGCCCCTTAAAAAAAAAGTCGCTGGTGGCTTAAATGGAGACATCGATAGTTGTTCAAAACGGTGTTCGGGGCGGGGGGCGTCCCCATTTCGAAAGACATAGAATATAAATGAAACATTTTAAATTATGCTTAAATATTTAGAGATATATAAGATAGAACGTTCTTACGGTATTATTTTATTTCAACTCAAATGACTCTTTTATTTAATTCCTTAGTACTTAAGATAAAAGCTCCAAAAAATTAAATTTTAATAATATAATAACACAATTATGGAATAAAATGCATGAAAAATTTTTTTTTTAAATTTAGTAAAATATTTCACATTAAGTACAGAGTTCTAAATAATTATTTTACGTCACACTTTGTTTCATATTCAGATTTCAATAATGGGCAGCTGTCAAAGAAAAAGAAGATGAAGCTGGTATCAGTTGAACATAGCTCGAGCTGTTAACAAGTGTTGGAAAGGAATATGGGTTACCCAAAAAAAGAAAGAAAGAAAGAAAGAAAAACCATCTATATACGGTTTTCAGTGCTACTATAGCAACTCGGGAGGGGGGGGGGATTAAAAGAGGCTAGATGCAGTATTCATTGTTTTTAAATGAATACCTAAATATTTCCCAATTGTTTGTCCTAAACATCGACCTTGCTCCATTTTCTAAAAAAAATAATTCTCTACCTCATCCTAATAATTGTTTTGAAGTAAACATATTGCAATCCGATAATCTGGAGCCTATTATAAGAAGAAACTAGTTTCAAGTTTTATCATCCTTAAAACATTTTAATTTTTTCTTTAGGCCAAGATGTTAGCTTTCTCATTTTGGACAACTTTCCGCTGCTTTTCTTTTTTTTGGAATTCTTGACTTATGAAAGGAGTTATTCTCCCGATCACTTCAGTTAGCTGATCGAAAAAAATAAATATTATTCTTAATCAACGTCTCATATGTAATTACAAAATCCTTCAAAAATACCGAAAATTACAAGGATTTTTTTTTAAAATTGTATTTCAGAAACCAGTATAAGTGCATTTGTTACGGCTTCTTCCTTTTACGTGCAATGTTCGGCTTAATAGTTTTTCTGTTTATCGTCTGCGTTTTATATTTCTTTTTATGTATGGCAACAGCGAAGAATTGTAACGGAACAGGTGGGAGTTTGTGAATAACAACGTAGTAGTTGAATAGTTTTTTTCTCGCCCTACGTCGGCGGAGAACTGTATTATGTTATATTCAATAAAATATCTTCCTTTGTTTAAATACGTTTTGGAATTAATGAAGTTTAGAATTATTGATTTATGAGATTTTCTGAGTGAATTGGAAGAACATAAATTATTGGAGGCACCGGCGAGATAAGTGATTTATACTAAGATAAGTGCTTTATTCTAAAATTCTTTATTCTATTTATAAAATCTGTTAAGAAGATAATTGGACGTCTTGAGAAGATTTAAAGCTGATATTTTATTTACTTGTATTTATTGCATAAGATCATTTTCCGATGTTTCATGAAAATATTATTGAAGTATTAATTTGATTTGTAGAATATTTTACGGTTAATATTTTGATGAGTTCTTATTGAGGATTACTCTTAATTTTTTGGAACTGATGCTGATTTGATATTGGTTTATGCGAGATGTATAAATTTATTTGAATTAAGAATTTGGACTTTAATTCGATTACTTTCGATTTAGTATTATGGAAGGGGCAGATAGAACTCAAATAATAGCTTCTAGAGGAAGAATTAAAGCTTCTGTAACAAGACTTGAGAATACATTTAATGATATAAATACGAAAAATGAAGTTTTGATACGTATTCAA
Source organism: Uloborus diversus (assembly GCF_026930045.1). NCBI lineage: Eukaryota > Metazoa > Arthropoda > Arachnida > Araneae > Uloboridae > Uloborus > Uloborus diversus. The sequence goes on from NC_072733.1 coordinate 57,159,273, forward strand.
AGGTTAGATACTTTATTTACGGAATTTGAAAAACTTGATGTATTATTAGATGATAAAGATTCTGAAATAGCAGAATTTGAGGAAAAATATTTTAGATTAAAAGCTCAGTATCAAAATAAAATCGAAAGCTTTCATGTTCCGTCTCAGATAAGAGAAGTACAAATTAATGGTGGTGGTTCTACTGTAATGCAAAATGCGGAGACAAATTTAAGTAATTTCCGATTGCCAAAGCTAAATATTACGCCTTTCTCTGGCAATTTTAATGATTGGATAAATTTTAAAGATCTTTATCTTGTAACAGTTCATAATCAAGATTCATTATCTAATGTACAAAAGTTTCAATATTTGAAAGGGTTGCTCACCGATGAGCCAGCGTCTTTAATTAAGCATATTCCCTTATCTAACGCTTCATATTTGGAAGCATGGGAAAAGCTATTGGATAGGTATGATAAAAAGAAGAAAATTGTACAGTCTTTGATAGGAACATTTTTAGAACAGAAAGGTATCTCACAGGCGAATGATACAAATTTAAAGAACTTTATGGATACAAGTGATGAAATTATTAGAGGATTGAAAGCTCTTGGTGAGGAAGCATCAAGTAGAGATCCTTGGTTAATTTATTTAATGCTTCAAAAACTTGATTCAGAAAGTAGAAGGCTTTGGTCTTCTGAGACTGCTAACGTAGACTTTCCTTCTTTGAAATCATTTTTTGATTTCTTGAAAACAAGGTGTTCGTCTCTTGAGTTAATAATGAACAACGAGTTAAAAAAAGTAGAACCAATGAAAAATAATGTTGGTATAAAAAATCACTCAGATGTCAGAATTACTAAAAATTGCATTAAGTGTCATGGAGTGCATCCCTTGTTTAAATGCGTGAAATTTAAAAGCATGGATTTTAGTGGGAGAAAGAATTTTGTAAAACGAAACCAATTGTGTTATTTGTGCTTAAATTTGCACAGGGTAAAAGACTGTCCGAATTCACATTTAAAGTGTATGCTGTGTCAAGCAAAGCACAATACATTATTGCATGAAAATATTAAGGGGAATACTGCTAGTGTTTCTGAATATTTAGTTGAGAAAAAAAGATTTCAAACTACCGTAGAAGAAAATGACAATCCACGAGAGTTTTTCACCTGATTGTGAACTTGATTCTAACAACTTAAATCGGGGTGTTATTTCCAGTACTTCTGTAAACAATACTAGAAGTGTTTCTTTTCTTCCTACTGCTCAAGTTGTAATTCAAGATAGTTCTGGAAAATCTTACACTTTCAGGGCTTTGCTGGATTCAGGATCTGAGTGCTCATTCATCAGTGAGAATTTAATGAATGTGTTACGATTAAGAAGAAAAAATGATAGAATTTCTTTGACTGGGATCGCTGAAGTGTCCGCTGGTCAAACTCGAGGCTCCGTAATGCTTGACATTGGGTCGAAATTTTCTAATGAGCGCATCGAAGTTAAAGCATATATTTTGAATAAATTAACTGCTCAGTTACCATCTGAATTTTTGGATTTAAAGGACTTAGGTTATATTAAAGCTATCAGTAATCTTGAGGACAAAGAATTCATGCGTCCGCGACCAATTGACATTATTTTGAGTTCCGACTGTTTTTTCACGATAATGCGAAATGGTAAAATTGTTGGTTCGAAGAATGAACCCATTGCCCAAAATACGATGTTTGGATGGGTTATTGCTGGAAGAATTCTTCGTAGTGTCATTTCGTCTCCCATTGCTCATTCGCATTTTATTAATGTCGAAGAAAACACAAATATAGATGCAATTCTTCAGAAATTTTGTCAAACTGAAGAATTACCCGTGAAAAAGAGACTGCTATCCGAAGAAGAGGAATTTTGTGAAACTCATTTCCAGACTACCTTTAAAATTAATGATCAGGGTCGATTTGTTGTCAAGTTGCCAATTTACAAAGATAAATCATTGTTAAGAAACTCTAAGAAACTAGCTGTATCGAGATTATTTGCAATGGAACGAAAATTCAAAACTGATAAAAAGTTTGAAGATGAATATAAAAGTTTTATGATTGATTATGAAAAATTGGGACACATGACACGTGCTGAAACAAGCTCTGACTTTATAAACTCTGATACATACTTTCTTCCTCATCATGCTGTTATCAAGAATGATAGTGTTTCTACAAAACTCAGAGTTGTTTTCGATGGTTCATGTAAGCCACCTGATTCACATTCCTTGAATTCTATCTTGGCTGTTGGTCAAACAGTGCAACCAGATTTATTTGCTATTCTCATGAGATTTCGTATGAATAGAATAGCATTTTCAGCAGATATTCAACAGATGTATCGGCAAATTCTTGTTGATTTTGCGGATCAAGATCTACAGAGAATTGTTTGGAGGGAGTCGGAGAGTTCTCCAATTAGTGAATTTCGATTATGTACTCTTACCTATGGTACTTCGGCAGCACCATTTTTAGCGACGCGAGTGTTGCATCAAATTGGTTTAGACATTGAAAACGAAGATCCTACTGTATCATCTATAATTAAGAATTCTTTCTACATTGATGACTTAATGTCAGGTTCAAATTCGAACGAAGAAGCTATTGCAACAATCAAAACACTTTCTGAAGTTTTGGAAGCTAGAGGATTTCATTTGAGAAAATGGCGTTCTAATTCTCCACAAGTACTGTCTGATTCTTTGCCTACTTCACCCAAAGAAGTTCAAAATTTAGAGATTCATCCAGATGAATGCTCTAAAGCTTTAGGTCTCACGTGGGACTCCATAAACGACTGCTTTGTTTTTAAAGTTAATTTCAAATTTGAAGGTAATATTACAAAACGAACATTTTTATCGCAATCAGCTAAGTTATTTGATCCTCTTGGGTTTTTATCACCATGCACTATTTCTATCAAAATATTTTATCAGCAGTTAAGGCTTTTGAAATTGGACTGGGATAGTCCTCTGCCTCAAGAACTTGCTACCAAATGGGAAGCTTTTCAAAGGAACTTTGAGCAAGTGTGCTACATTCGCATTCCGAGATGGATTCAAACAACTAATAAGAACATTATTCTTCATGGTTTTTGTGACGCCTCAGAATGTGCTTATGCTGCTGTCATCTATGCAGTGCAGCCTCGTTCTGATGAGGAGTCAGAAGTAATTATTTTGACATCTAAAAGCAAGGTTGCTCCACTGAAGTCTGTTTCAATTCCCAGACTTGAATTAAATGGTGCTCTGTTACTAGCAAGATTGTATTCCTCGACAAAGAGCATATTTTCAGACTGTGATATCTCATTCCATGCATGGACAGATTCTCAAGTCGTTTTAACCTGGCTGTCGTCTCCTCCTCGTAATTGGAAACCTTATGTTTCTAACAGAACTTCTGAAATTTTAGACTTAGTACCAGTTAAAAGTTGGTCGTTCGTCCCAACGAAGGAAAATCCGGCAGACATTGCGTCCAGAGGATTAGCTCCTAAATATCTTCCGGATTGCACAATTTGGTGGAAAGGACCTTCGTGGCTAAAATTAACTGAAGAAAGTTGGCCTAAACAACTACATAGAGCTGAAAATTCAGAAACTGTCTTGAAGGAGAAAAAGAACTTTAAATTTAGTTTCAATACTTCTGTTAATTGTAGTATCATTGATAACTTATTTCAGAAATTTTCTTCATTTTCTAAAATTATTGATATATTAGCATTTTGTTTTAGGTTTATCTCAAATTGCAGAGTGGGAAATCGTAAGCGAAAACCAGGTATTTTGAGCAATGATAAGCCATTGCCACTGACTACATCTGAAAGAAAGCAGGCAGGTAAAGTGGTAATTTCTTATATTCAATCTGCGTACTTTAGCGATGAAATTAATTGCATCAAGAATGACAAGTCTCTATCATGTAAAAGTTCATTGCTAAGTTTATGCCCATTAATTGATAAAGATGGCTTGATTAGGGTGGGAGGAAGGTTGCAAAATTCGCAGCTGCCTTTCTGTGCTAAACACCCAATTATTTTACCAGCTCAGCATAAAATTAGTTCATTATTAGTTAAACATTTTCATATGTTACATTTTCATGCTGGTACTACTTTATTACTAGGTATTTTGCGCCAACAGTATTGGATTATAGGTGCTAGAAAAATTATCAAAAAATGTATTCATAACTGCGTTATTTGTTGTAGATATAGATTTTCTGTTTCAAAACAAATAATGGGTAATCTTCCTGTAGATAGAGTTACTCTTACTAAACCGTTTTCAGTGTGTGGGGTAGGTTATGCTGGCCCAGTTAGTATTTTGAAGCATAGAGGTAGGGGTGCCAAAACTACTAAAGGTTACATAGCGCTATTTGTTTGTTTTGCCACCAAGGCTCTACATTTAGAGTTAGTTAGTGATATGACATCTGAAACTTTTATTGCTGCTTTGCGCAGATTTTGTTCCCGAAGAGGAGCTCCAAAGCACATCCATTCTGATAATGGTACTACCTTTGTCGGGGTTAAAAAACAGTTGTCAACTATATATAACTTTGTGTCCTCTATTAATAAAGATGAAAAAATAAGTTATTTCTTGTCCCAAATGAATATTGAATGGCATATGATACCGCCACTAAGTCCTCACTTTGGTGGATTATGGGAGGCAGGCGTTAAATCAGTAAAATTTCATATAAAACGGGTTATCGGGAATACAAATTTAACGTTTGAAGAACTAACCACTCTTCTGACTCAAATCGAGGCTTTACTTAATTCTCGTCCTCTCATTACACTTGATGATAGTGATTTGAGCCAGTTGAGCATGTTAACACCCTCGCATTTCTTGATAGGTGAAGTAATTTCTTCTCCTCCTGAGTATGTACAGGAAAGTAAGTTGTCACTACGCTCTAGATGGGATATTGTTCAAAAAATGAAACTTGGATTTTGGAAAAGATGGCGTGTGGACTATTTGAGTTCACTCCAAAATAAAAAAAAATGAAAAACTAAGGGCATTAATTTTGTTGTAGGGGATATAGTCCTCATAAGAGAGGACAACGTTCCTCCTTCTATTTGGCCCTTGGGTAAAATAATTGCTACCCATTCAGGTAAGGATGGTGTGGTAAGAGTTGTTACTTTAAAAACTGCAAAAGGTAGTTTTAAACGGCCAATTGTAAAATTGTGCAAACTTCCAACACATCAAGAATAGTTTCTTGATGGGTGGGAGTATGCTACGGCTTCTTCCTTTTACGTACAATGTTCGGCTTAATAGTTTTTCTGTTTATCGTCTGCGGTTTATATTTCTTTTTATGTATGGCGACAGCGAAGAATTGTAACGGAACAGGTGGGAGTTTGTGAATAACAACGTAGTAGTTGAATAGTTTTTTTCTCGCCCTACGTCGGCGGAGAACTGTATTATGTTATATTCAATAAAATATCTTCCTTTGTTTAAATACGTTTTGGAATTAATGAAGTTTAGAATTATTGATTTATGAGATTTTCTGAGTGAATTGGAAGAACAGCATTTCTTTACATGGAAGAGAAAATGTTAGATATTATTATCTTTCTTTTTTGAGTTCTTTTGTAAAGTATCCAGATTAGGTCTACTTTAATTAGACATTAATAACCACCGTTACGCTTGCAAATTGCTGCCAAAAAGTTTATTTCTCCTTAAAACAACATATTTTGCGCTCAACTGATTCCTGAAATAAACGGTTCAATTACAATTTAGGAATATATTGAGCGGTTTTAAAATAAAAGCAACTCCCAAGGCAATTTCAGATCATTCAGAGTCATAATTTAAATCATTTTAGGGCGTATTTTTATACCTACGTAATTTGATTTTTCCATGTATGTTTTTTGGTGTCTACAAGTTTTATGAGATTCTAACAATTTTTATTTTGACAGATGCTTTCATAATATAATTTCTAATGATGGCACCTAAGTCGGCAAAGATGTCACAAAAAAGAATCAAGTTCGTGATGCAAAAATGTTGACCTTGAAAATATTAGCATTCGATTTTAAATGAATTTCTGCAATTTCACTGTAAAAACTACTAATCTATAATAATAGGTAATGTATAAGAAATAAAATAATTTGACAATTTTTAATGGTGTGAATGTTTCGTTTTTTCTCATGAAAACAGTATAACAGAATATAAAGTTACATAATTTTTGGAGTAGTAAAACAAAGTTTTAACTTTTAATACAAGTACTCATAAACGTAACAGATTTTATTATACCGAGTGAAAAATTGTTTCTGTTCAGTAGCTTTGGAAATTTGAACCGTCACATATTTATTGTTTTCATGTATTTAAATGGTTAATTGGATAAATTATTATCTAATCTATAATAATCAGTTTACAATAATAACCATTCTGTTCATTCTAAATACTGAATACTGCCCATATGGTGTGAAATAAATTTTGTCGGTAGTACTTCTCAAATAAAGTATAGGTCCAAGTGCAACTTATAACATTAAAAAAAGAGGAAAATCATGAAAATAATCTGTTTTACCCGAAAAGAAAATAAATCCACATGATTGCATGCATAAAGTTAAAATAAACTTAAAGGTATAAATGGATTGCATGCTGCAAAACATTTCCCACATTATGCTGCACATTTTAGCAACACAATAATGCTGGAAGTGAAAAAAGTACTTTTAGTGAAGATACGATGTAGTATTTTCAGTTATATATAAAAAACCTCATTTTTTACTACCTTCATTTATCAAAAAGTTTTGTTTTATGAAAAGGCAATAACTGTTCTTAAAATAAAGCTTCAGACCATATTTTGCAATTTCCTTCTATTTGTAAATTTTTAAGTTTGCAGTAGAGCTAAAAGTTTTTGAAGAAATGAAAATGCGTCACTTTTTCTTCTTTAACAGGTGTTTATAAAATATAGAGATTGGGGGGGGGGGCATTGATTTTTTTTTGTGTACAATGAAAGTATCAATAAAACATAGATTTAGCAGCAGTTAACTATTTTTATGTAAAAGGCTTTTATATTTATTTACTTGTCGCTTTTCATAGCCTTAAACATCATTTTTGTTGTTGAAAACTTTAGAAAAGGAACAGATTTCGTATGTAGGCTGATTCAACGTACATACAGAATCAATTGCTTTACTTTTCTATATTGTTCTTCAGCTGTAAAAACAGTGATTTCGGCTTTGAAAAGAGACAACGTTAGGGTGAAAAAATCCTTTTGCATAAAAATTGATAACTATTTATTTTATGGTTTATTGCTGTTAATTTTACTGTACAAATCATTTATAAAACCGTATGCTACTGCTGTTTTTGTGGTGCAATTCTGCTGATTTCGCAGCATAATACTGCTAACTTTACAGTTTGATATTGTTAATTTTGCCGGGCAATTCCGTTAAAAAACAGTATATTACTGTCAATTTTATATATTATCTCTGTTAAATTTACAGGTCAAGTCATTCCTTAAACAGTATATTACTGCTAATTTTACAGTTTGACACTGTAAGTTTTACAGGGTAGTTCCATTGAAAAACAGTATATTACTGCTAATTTTACAGTTTAGCGCTGTAAATTTCACAATAGAAGTCTGTTATAAGACAGTATATTACTGTAAATTTTACAGTTTAGAACTGTACATTTTACAGTTTTTCTTTGGAATGTGAGCTGCCAGTATTATACTGTAAAAACAACAGTTTATTTTTTGCAGTGTAAGCCTATGGTCAGATTTTACCTGAAGACTCATATAGATGATAAACGTCTGTCAATCACAAGTTCTCTCTCCTTGTTTTCTTTCATTTATGATGGAAAAGAGCACTTTTCTTTGACCTATGCAAATTGTCTGTGGAAAGCAACAGCTTCAAGAATCATGACTACAGTAAACAGTATAAACCAACCAGCAGAATATTCGTGAGAGTTATATATTATTATTCAAGAAGTTTTCTTTACAACAGAGAGGATACAAGGATTGCAATAAAATTTAAACCTCCCAATTCTCGCAAAATGAACATAGAATCTTAATAGTCAGAAAATAACTTGACGTAAAATTAGGCTAGCCATTATTGTTCTTTAAAAACACAAAACAGCGTTGTTTCAATTTAAAATTTTCTGACTTGAAGTCCTCAATTCTAAAAATACAGACAAAGTAATAATATCAATGCAAAAAGATGTGATATCTCATCAAAAACAACCCTGTTATAAAAATTTCCCCGCCAAGAAAACCTTTAACTTTTCCGCACAAAAAAGAAAACCTGCATCCTAAACCCAAAAACCCTCAGCCATAAAAAGTTATGATACCTAGTTTGCCCGCCAAAGCTTTTCAAAGTGAAGTGGTTGCTTGGTGAGCAAAAAGCTTCTCGCCAAACAAGATAAACAATTTAAAAGATCTATCCATATTTCTGAGGAGTTGAAGGTGGGAGGAGGTTCTAATGGAAGTAGCTGTGATGAAAAAGGAGAAGAGGGAGGATCATAGTTTGGCAGATACTTGAAGGGCAAACTAGATATCATAACTTTTTATGGCTGAGGGTTTTAGGGTTTAGGATGCAGGTTTTCTTTTTTGTGCGGAAAAGTTAAAGGTTTTCTTGGCGGGGAAATTTTAACAACAGGGTTGTTTTTGATGAGATTAGATATAACGGGAGGCCAGTAGAAAAAATATAACTTAAAAAATGCAAATGGTTTAAAATGGCATTTCATATCCATTAATTGGTAAAAGTGTATAATTTCCTTATTTTTTCATGATTCAGTCACACGAATGAATTTATTAGAAGTTATATTGAAGACTCTTTAAAGACAGAAGACGGCGGAAACCGACGACGACAAAATATCAATTAGGTTTTGAATAATGAAAATTGAAGAAGAATAAATAGGACCACTGTAAGTTCATTCCTGTGATATTAAAGCCATGAGCAATACTTCAAAGCTTTCATAAGTGAATAGGAGATAATTCAGCAGGAAAATAGCTATTGTTTCAAATACAATGCAAAGATTTTTGATACTTGCCTTAACTATAAATTTTGCAAAGATTACACTAAAAGTGCATTTTTATACTGATTACGTCACACAAAACACTTAAAGTTCAATTGAAATCTCTGTTTGTAACTTTTGGCCTTTTGATGAAAACGACCAACAATAGATTTAGAATTGATTTTAGTAAAGCTTCCAAATCAATTTTGAAAATCGATTATACTTATTAATGTTTAATGCTTGCATAACGTTTACTTAAACGAGGATTGGAAACTTGGAAGTATGAGTTGAATTTCTTAAAGTGATGTTTGATGAAAATTGTCACGACGCACAGTGTGGCATAGTGGGCAAAAATCCGCAGAACTCGCGGGTTTTGAGCTAGGATCTTCTATTATGGCTCAAAATGCGGCAAAATTCTTCGACTATTTCGTAGTGGTGCTACAATTTTGAATTTCTTAACCCCCTTAGCCCCGCAGAGCTCAGAATGGACCCAAGTCGCGATTTTGAAAACTAAAAAGTATGACCATATTTTTTCCTTGATATGTGGCTCAATGCTTAGTATAAATCGAGGAATCGGATGATAAAACACAACTTTTGATCTCTGCTGGGTGTTGAGAAATGCTTTTCTCCACCGTATAAGTCATTAAAAACATTATTTTTCAGGTTTTTCCGTTGAAAAAATGGGTTTTTACGGTCTTCACACATCTCCCGCGCAAGAACAAATATATATTTTAATTCCGATCTACAAGTTTGAATCATTTTCCAAAGTTCAAAAGGCAAAAACCTCCCTAAAACACCGAAAAATTGCTCAAAGTCCGAATTTCAGCTCGAGATTCTACCATTGTCCACGGAAATACATCTGTGCAATAGCGGCAAACAGCTTATTTCATATGATCATATGTATACATTTATATGTATACATTTTGAGAATAAATCGTCTGCGTTCGAATAAAGACCTTTACATTTAAAATTTCCGAATGCTTTTGATGTTTTAAAAAAATTTAATGTATTAAAGTAACAGTTGAGCAAATGTGTAGACGCAATATTAGTATGTTTGTCTGTTTCCTTGAATTAATCGTAATATTCGAATTGTAACAGGTATTTTCACTCTTTTACATAAGTATACAAAATAGAAAACTTTGTCCTCCGTTACATAAATAAGTATTGAAACAAATTATGTAAATTACATTTTTTTTTAAATTAGTTTCTGCGTGTAAGACCAACAAAACAATATAAATTTTAATATAAATTCAATAAAACTTTCTAACAAAGTTAAAATAACATGTCTTTACTGTTTTTCATACAGAAAGTGAAAGCTAATGGACATATATTTGTAAATACGTGTTTTTTAAATTAAATACAGTGAAGTAAAATCATATAGTTTCATTAATCCTTTCATCCCTACCTTAAATTTAGCTGTAATATAACCTATAAATGATGTTGTTAGAAACAAAACTGGGCTAAAAGGGTTCATCTGAGCATTAATTTAGTTTAAAACACATTAAAATTTTAACATGTGTTTTTACATTTTAAGTTAGAATTACAACAAAAACACTTACGTAAAAGAGTGAACATACCGTTACAATTCATATATTACGATTATTCCGAGGAAACAGACAAACATACTAATTTTGCGTCTACACATTTGCTCGACTGTTACTTTAATATATTAAATTTTCTTAAAAATATCAAAAGCATTCGGAAATTTTAAATGTAAAGGTTTTTATTCGAACGCAGATTATTTATTCTCAAAATGTATACATATTAATGTATACATATGAAATAAGCTGTTTGCCGCTATTGCACAGATGTATTTCCGTGGACAATGGCAGAATCTCGAGCTGACATTTGGACTTTGAGCAATTTTTCGGGCTTTTAAGGAGGTTTTTGCCTTTTGAACTTCGGAAAATGATTGAAAACTTGTAGATTGGAATTAAAATATATATTTGTTCTTGCGCGGGAGATGTGTGAAGGCCGTTAAAACCCATATTTTCAACGGGAAAACCTGAAAAATAATGTTTTTAATGACTTATACGGTGGAAAAAAAGCATTTCTAAACACCCGGCAGCGATCAAAAGTTGCATTTTATCATCCGATTCCTCGATTTATACTAAGCATTGGACCACATATCAGGGAAAAAATATTTGTCATACTTTTTAGTTTTCAAAATCGCGACTTGGGTCCATTCCGAGCTCTGCGGGACTAAGGGGGTTAAGAAATTCAAAATTGTAGCACCGCTACGAAATAGTTGAAGAATTTTGCCGCATTTTGAGCCATAATAGAAGATTCTAGCTCAAAACCCGCGAGTTCGGTGGATTTTTGCCTACTATGCCACACTGTGCGACGTTTCACAATGTATGTAATTTGTGATGCTTGTTAATTACTTTACCCAATATATGGCGCATTGTAAGCTAGTATTTTATAAATATTGCGATAAAAATAAATAAAATGTATTCGTTATGTATCGAACAAATGGTGCAAACATATTGACTGAAACAGCTCAAGCTACGTTACACCAGAAATGCTCGGGGGAGGGGTATTATTATTTTTTTTTTAAACCAGGTTTCAAGTAGTCATGTATCGGTGAACATGGAAGGTTTCTTGCCATTGGAAGTAGAAGAACGAAATATGAATGTCTAGAAATAGATTTTAACACTTGTTATGTTGAAATGTTTTTGTTTATCGACATTCAGTAATTCGCCGATTTCTTTTTTTTTTCAAGGTGTGAAAGGTCGCGGATTAAACGCCGGCGGATAACCGGGAGTTTACTGTAGTAGATTCAGTAACTCTTGTTTCGTCGTAAAGTGATAAAAACATTAATGTCAATAAATTAATAAAGAATGGAATTTCTCATTGTGATTTATTGAGACATATAAATTTCAAAGTCCTTCTCATGTATAGAGTCACTTCACTAGAAACGGTTCATGATTGCTTTCACGAATAATCGATTTCTATTGCACAGGAAAACAGCTTATAATTTTAAGCACCACCTGCTAGCTTTCGTATTAGATTTGTCTCAGAGCATCTTATGTTAACATAAGCATCGTTTAGGCTTTGCTAGCTTTTCGAAACGTCTTGTTCTGAAAGGATAGAAGTACATGACATAATATTTTGCCATTTGGCCTCTCATGAACACACCTCATAAAAATACTTTAGTAAAAAAATAGCAATAAAATTAATTTTAAAAAGTTCACTATCAAGCTTTTTCCGTTCTTTATTTATAAAAATAGGATAAAAATGTATTAGGCATTTTGTTCTCATTGTATGTAATTATGTACATTTTCTTTTCCCTGTCCTTCTAGTGAAACGTTTCTACTTTCCGAAAACTGATTACTAAAGATCAGCGGTTCTCAACCTGTAAGGCGTTCCCCTCTCGGGGGGGGGGGGGGGCTGGAAAATTTTCAAAGGCCTGAGGAAACATGAGACAAAACAAGAAATAAAACAAGCAATAACTAGTCGACCCGTGCGGAACTCCGCACTGTGCTTCGAATCGTTTCATAAGGGTTTTCGCTCTTTAAGAATTTCAAAGGAAGAACATTATGAAGAAGAACCGAAAATAAAGTAAGTGCAGAAGAGAAGGCAGGTAATTTAAAGACATCAGTAACAAAACCTCGTTAAATACAACGTTGTGATAATTTGATCATCGCTCACCTTTTGGTCGTACATATTTTCAATTCAAACATAAATATCATTAAAAGTGTGGCTGAGTATGGACTCGTGAAAAAGCAATAATTGTGCATGTAAAAAAACAGGTTGTGGCAAATACAGTCCTGCCCATGTGAGCATCTGACGGGAAAAAAAGAAACATTAAAGAGATATTTATTGGCACGGATTCGAATTGGCGCCATTCTGATTAACAGCCCGACACCCCAACAAACCTAGCAATTGCGCCTTCCTTTTCGAAAGCTATTCATTGAAGGAATGCGTAGTAAAAAACAGCAAAAAAGCTTTTTGCCAAAAAAAAAATAATAAGATCATGCTTCTATGTTTTGTCATTAACCAGCATGATACGATTTAAAATTATTCGCAAAGCATGGAATTTGATTAAAGAATGACGAAGATCTCACGTAGCGATTGAAACAAACATTCTAGAGAAGTAATAAATTAGATTGAAAATAAATGTTTTTATCTTTGAATATTGAACTATTTCACATAGAAGGTTGCTTTAACCGTTACGGCTTTAATGCCCGCACATGTTTCTCTTTTGATCGAACACTTAAAATTCAAAACCAAAACCAGTTGAACTGAGTCCGTTTTTTAAGTGTAATTTTTCGAACGTAGACAAAATGTATTTTTTTTTCAGCAGAAAGCAGAGGAGTAGAAAATGATTTCTTGCTAATGAAGTTGATAATAATTTTAATGCTTTATATCGTATTCGCGCGAATAAAAAATTAAAGGTTTACTGATTGAAACTCGTAGTTTTAATTTGGCTTAGTATTTTTTCATTTGTACAAAAGATCGAACACTGCTATTAGAAACATCTACATTTCAGCATACAATGAAAATGTTTTTCTGCACAAAAATGATTTCCTTTAGGTAAATCTAATACTTTTTTATGCTTACATTACGCTGAGTGGTCTGGATGTAGTCAAAGCTTAAAAAAAGGGAAGATCACCCTTCGATTAACAGTCAACTTATCCGAATGATAACTGTAGCCTGCATAAAGGAGTCGAAACACCAAGCAGAATTCCCACTGCATTTATTTTATTACATTTGTATGTTATGAGTACATGTAATGCGTAATACTAATATAAATTTGATATTGTATAGGACAGCCTAAACTTGCCCGAAGTTCAAATAGTTTATAGCCGAACGCTCTACCGAAAAAAACTTATCAATTTAACCGAACAACTAAGTCCAGTGCTTTTAAGCTTTATTAAAATATGAACACACACACAGGCTTTTTTTTTTGCCGAAAGCGACGTAAAAAATGGAAAACTGCATTAGAACTTTGCTTTTAAAAAATGCATAAGAACTACAGGCAGCATCAAGGTTTTGAAACAGCAAGGGGCGTTTTCGAAAAATTGATTTTTCGACCGTAAGTCTATTTTTCTTCATTAGCCAGCCTGATAAGTTTTAAAATGAGAAGGGAATAATATATAGGATAAGATATTGAAGAAACATTTTTTTATTCTTGAAAATTTTTACAATTTGTTACCGCAAGCTGCTTGAACCGTTATAACTTAGATGGCAGCACGTGTTCATCATTTAACAGCACGGTTAAAATACAAAATAAATTGAACTATGCTCTTCTTTATGCGTAGCTTTTCGAATGTAGTAAAAATGTGATAAGCTATTTGTTTTTTTACAAAAAGAAGAAATCATGTATATTTTACCCTTCAAATTGAGGTAGTAATTTTTTTATTTGTACAAAGAGTCAAAAACTCATTAGAAGAATATATATTTCAATATACGATTTATTTTTTTTTCTGAACAATAAACAATTCTATTGTAGTCTGAAATCTTAAACCTGTTACTTATATTTTAACTTACGTTATGCTTTAATTTTCTTACCAGAGTCAAAGCTTAAAAAGAAAAAACGTACAGTTCAGAAGTAATTTAGCACAATGTCACTTCAATTTTTCATATCAGCAAGGAGCGTTTCCTTCTCATTTATTCTGTTTCTTCATTGTTGTTATTCACTTCCTTAAGTGTGCATGTAATACGCGATATTTCTCTAACTTTTTGCTGCAGATTGTCCGGACGTGGGTCCGAACACGCATTCTCCTGGTTATGAAGAGAACGCTCTGCCGATCAAGCTATTCAGCTCTGTCGGTCATAGCGCAAATTAAAGTCATAAGTTTAACCGAAAACCTCATTCTGGTTCTTTAAAACAGGTTTTTCGGCTGAAAAAAAAACAACTTTTAGACCGTGGATCTATTTTTCCTCAGTAGCCAACACCATAAGCTTTAAAATAAGGCGTAAATCAAAGAAACCGATCAAGAATTAAAGAAAATCTGGCGTAGAAACCAAAAACAGGCTACAGAAATAATATATAAGGATTTATTCAATTAGCCGACCTTCCCTTGATCCTAAATTACTTTTAAATATGTATGTATTTATTTTCTTTTTTGATTTCATATGTTCTAGCAATAATATGTTCAAAATAAAGTTTTAGGCAGTTGTGTTGAATTTTGTGCGCAAAACTATCTGGATTTTTACCCATTAACTGGCTTTAGCTACCCGAATAAACTCCAGTTTTCTATTATACTGCTTGTATTAAATCACCATATTGGGAAATGGGGACGTACCAACATATGGGGGGGGGACTGTAGGTTATCTCAAAATACTAACTAAATTATGTTTTCTTTTTTTTGTGATTGACATTGTATTTCATTGCATTTCTTAGAGCAACTAATTATCCAGAAACAAATATCTAAATTAACTCTTCCTCTATCTTTAAATATCCCCTTTTTATGCTTCGGACATTCCGCTACTCTATTGGAGGGCTTCCTGGTTCGGTTTCTGGAGATATACATTAAACGAACGTAACTAAACGTATTTTTTCTTTCCGTGTACATTCATAATTTCATTCATTTACATGGCGTACTTTAATTTTCTTAACATTTCTCCCATGTGTTACTTTATACATCCATGTGAGATCCCCCCCCCCCGAGAAACATCTACTGAATGCTCCATGAAATCAAACGTCATTATAAGTAGTAACTATGTGTTAAAAAATATACTGTTAAAGCTATGAAGACTAATTAAATTAAATTTACTTTTACTTTTCTTGAAGATTTTAGTAGATAAAATTATGTATAGGTATTTAAGTAATGAAACACAAATTTAAATGAATATAAAGTATAATTAATCCCTGAATTGCACAAATCTTGCAAAACTAATCAAGTAACAGTATACATTCAGGAATATTAATATTAAAACAGCAAAATATCACTGAAAACACAACTTTTATTTTTATTCCTTTTATGTTTAGGAACTATGAAATTTCAAAAGTTTTTTAAAGAGTCACTTTACCGGTATTTATGATAAACCAAAATATAGTGCCTAGAAAGAGTAGTGTGCTGCTACCCGCCGCTGTTTTCCCCACTATTCTTGTGAACGAAATTGAAGAATTACGCTAGAGGGGAGTGCGGTTAGGGAGCACGTTACTTTTGACGGAGTCCACATTACTTGATGCGGGATTTAGTTATAATAAGGTTATGCGTTAATAATGTTTTACCGTATTTCGTAAAATAATTATAAAAGAGTTTTAAAATATTTTACTAGACGCATCAAAGTCGAATATTAATAGAAACGAGCTAATGTGTTCCTTTTACACCAATTTAATGTTATATCCCTATTATTGTAATTTTAATGTGATTCTCTCTCTAACTCTCTAAATATCACCAACAATGGCCACATTGAAACCAGATTTTGAAAAAAAAAACCGCCAAATTTGTCGCCATGTTGGTGACAAAACTTTGCGACCAAAAGACTGACGGTATATCGCCAAGTGTTCGCCAAATTATAACACCACTTGAGTTTGCATCGAAATTAACAATGAATTCCCCCCAAAAAGGTGCAAAAGACCCGTTTAGAAACATCCGAATCATCCAAAGTGGAAGGTGCACAACTAGACCCCACTAGGAGTCTACGTACCAAATTTCAACTTCCTAGGACATACCGTTCTTGAGTTATGCGACATACATACACACATACACACATACATACGTACATACAGACGTCACGAGAAAACTCGTTGTAATTAACTCGAGAAACTTCAAAATGGATATTTCGGGCGTGTATACGTTCTTAGGTATATATGTACGTGTGGTCGGATAGGAAAAAAAGCTCAAAATTCATTTGGGGGTGAGTAAAATGGAAATTAAGCCCGATTTTTGAGTGAAAATTTTTTCGCGAATACAATACTTCCTTTTTTGTAAAAGGAAGTAAAAAAGCTACATCGTGTTTTATACCAGCGTGCAAAAAGTGGTTACGGATCAGGCAAAAAAAAAAAAAAAATCGTTTCGCAAGTCAAAGTTACCGAAGATGAGGAGAAACTTGAGCAGTGGCGTACCTAGCATGGGTGACACGCCCCCCCTCCCCTCGACAAAAAAAAAAGGGTTTTAGTATTTTTTTGTAAGTATGAAATTCATACAATTTTCAGTCCAAGTACTGACAATATGAACCTAATTCTGAGTATAGTATTCACCCCATGTGGGATGAAAGACGGGGGTCCCGGGGTTTCCCCCCCGTTGGTAAAAGTGGGTCCCTGGGGGCCTCTGGAAAATTTTGAAATTTGTAGTCTTAAAAATGCATTTTAGCTTCATATTTTTCAGAAAACTTGCAATTCCACTTTGGGTGTCACCCCCCCCAGACGGGTGACACCCGGGCCGTACCACCCTCCTAGTGACGCCACGGACTTAAGGAATGGAACTCTTTGATTTTCTCTAAAAATTTCAATGGTGCTGTCCGCGCTGTAACCTCCCCCCCCTGCTCGTCACCCCTGCGCAGTTAAGGGTAAATTGCTCGAATCGCTGGTTTATCGAGATGACCAATAGCTTTTATTGCAAATCTTAAAATGCAGATTTAGTTCTAGGTGTCCTTGCCCCCCCCCCCCACCCAAGAACGACCGAGCACTCCCCTTTTCCCCAAATTTTACGAATCCCCACCGCACCGAAAAAATTTCCTCAATGACACTTTAATATTTTTAAACATCTCTAAAAGTTTTTGACGGTTTAATCTATGTCCCTGACCACGCCCCCTCCCTCTTGTCATCCCTGTTTTAGCTTTACTTGAATTATTAAAAATATTTGCTGGAAAATTTACTTTTTGAGGTGGCCGATTGGGTTTTGAAAAAAATGCAGGTGGTTTAGTTAGGGATGCCGCCCCCTCCCCCAAGAGCGCACGCGCAACCCATCCACATCCACAAATTTTACGAAGCACCCCACCCCTCAGAAATGCTATACCGCAAAATGAGACTTTTATCTTTTTATAGCACCTTTTGTAAAAATTTGAATGGCATAAACAGATTTTTACCCCCTCCCCCGTCCCACTTTAGAAAAAATAACTAGAATTAATTTACTGAAATATTTACTTATCGAGATGCAGACTGATTTTCTACATAACAGAAACAAATACGCTGATAGTTAATCTATGGACGTTTCCTAAGAGTGATGACGCAAAGTACACCCCCAGTAGTGCCCAGTAGTTTCTCGATTATGAGACTAAAATCATTTTGAAACACCTTCTATAAAAAATTCAATAGTGTAGTCTCCTCCATGAACCATCATCCCCACCCCCTCCGCCCGGGGTTGGCACCCTTGCTTTAGTTATAATTATATTAGGAAAAATCACTGAAACATTTTACCAACAAAATGACCACAGGCTGTTCTATGCAAAAACTTTAGATAGGAAAGCTCATCCTAAGGGTGATAGCATCCCCTCTCACTATTTTAGAGCCCTCCTCCTCCCCTCCAAAATGTTCCCCCTTAAATTGAGACTGAAATTCTTTTTAAATGCCTTCTTTTGAAATTTTCGCTAGTATAGTCTCCATCTTGAGCCCCTTCCCCCTATTCCTTTTCCCACGACGGCACCCCTATATTATTTGATATTATTTGAAAAAAATTACCGGAATATTTATTTACCGAGTAAAATGCAGTAACTTTAACAAGAGGTACCAACCCCCAAAAGTCATGCTCCTCCCCCACCCTGAAATTTTACCAAACACCCCCCCAAAACGCGACCCTCATAATGGGACAAAATCATTTAAAAAACAACTTCTCTAAACAATTCTTTTGTTTTTAAATTGAAAAATAAATTCTAAATGTACTAACTTCTCTATTTTGTATCAAATTTGCAAATCCGGACTGCAAATGGTATTTTAATTAGCTGAAATAATTCAGAAGTAAGTTTAATAATTAAATAAGAGACACGCAGTCCTTCAAAAATTTCTTTTGACAAATTTTTTTATCCAGTTTCCTTTTTTCGTTCCAGGAACGATGAAAAGGTCACGCCAATGGTAAATGAAATATCTGACGAAATAAAGTAAAATACGAAACCATTATTACTAACAAATTAGTGTTAAAATTTCAATAAATTATTTTTTGAAAAATTGCTTTAAAAGCTTATAGTGTACTATATTCATTAAAGATTAGTCATGTAATGTTTTGTGTCGCTTCGAAAAATAAATAAACACCCCTGCTAGACATAGAACTTGTTCTAGAATCTACCTTTTACGATGAAGTAAGTTTGATCCGAAAAACGTGGCTTTTAAGCAGCGAAATTAGTAGCGTAATCGCTGATTTAAAACGAGACTGAATGAGAAACATAACGTGCTATCAGGGCGCAGCGCCATCTGGATTTTTCCTCAGATCTGACCTCACTTTTTCTCCGTCGATCGACTCAATACTCTTTCTAGGCACTATACCCAAACCGAAGAATTAAACTATATTTTAATTTAAAAGAAAGTTTCACCTATCAAACATATTAACTTGCCATTGGTATTAACGTCAAAAATTCTCGGCACGTTTCCACAAATTGAAGTTTCAGACTTAGGAAATTTATGGAAGCTTATCTCTCTTTCTGAATTTTAAATGGCCAAAGTGCAACAAATGGCTGAAAAAGCTTTTAATGAAATTTTTTTCTCGAGAGCACTAGCCTTTCGTATCATTATTTTCAAAAAAGGAAAACTCTTCACAATATTTTGATTTTTATCCGCTGGGTATTTTTGATAGGGTGAGTACCTATAAATAATTTAATTAAATCCTCCATCGTTTTTTTCTTTCAAGCTTTCATTAACGATGTTTCAGCGTAGTCATAAATGTAGGTTCATTCTGCGTGTAGGGAAAAAAAAAGCAGCTTTTAACGTGCTTTAAATTCAAAGAAAAAAAAAAAAACTTCAACATAAACAACTGAGCAATTGCCTTTTTTTTAAATGGTTACATATAGCTTTTATTTTAGTTTAAGAAAAATACTCAGAAATACGGAATCGTTAAACTTATGAAAAAATCTATTCTTCAATAGTAAACATATTTCAAAAGTTTTTTTGGTTAAAAATTTATGTCGTTGTTTTTAGAGCATTTTTTTTGCAAAGCCCCTTAGGGACGTAAATGAAGATAAAAATACTTAAAAGATGAATGATTTCATTACTTTCGGAGGACATTCGTGAACCACAACTCGCTCACACAAAAATTAAGGGTAACAAAAAATTTCAGTTTTTATCCTGTAATGGTTTATGTTAACATGCGATGAAAACTAATTTCAATAGGTAGAATTTTCATTACATATTACAAAAAGTTAAACTGTGTGGCCTCGAGAGTTGATGTTGTAGTTGAAAATTCAAATAAATGTCTCTGAAATTGGTTCCCTGTTCTATAAACAGACCCCAATGTATTTTATCTGAGATACTTTTCCTATGATTATCGTGAAACTTCAGGATTATATCTTGCCACTTATTTACAAAAAAAGTTCTTATAGATGATAATATTAGGAAAACTTATTTATATTGTGCGAAATATTTCGAATGTATTTTTCGTTTTCTTTTGACGATATATTGTAATTCTGTTTCCATACTTTCTAACTGTTCACAGATATTTTCGTCGATTTTAATAAAGGCCTGGTTTCTGAGGAAAGAAATCGTCGATCTTCGGTGTTGCAATCATTCTCCGGGCATGCGCAAGCGCGCCAAATCGAACGATTTGTTTCAAAATAATTCAAATAACTGCATTATTTGCAGTTTGACAGAAAAACTGTCCAATAATTAAAATTTTGATATTTATATTTAGTAACTATTTTTGATCTTCACAAAGTAAAAATGTTAAACTCTTACTTATAGATACCTCAACCATAAGCAAAAATTGCGGTTGAAAATGGCACATTGAGGCGCTTAACTTCTATTGAACGGCAATTTTTCATTTGAAAGCTTACCTAATTAAACAAATGTTAGTACATTTGAAGTGTAACATTTATTTTTTAAGACAACGGAAATCGTGAAGTTTCTACAATTCTTTGAAGAAACAAATTTTGATAAAATTGCGTAGAAGGCAATTATAATTTTTCATGCATGCTTCAAAGTTTGAATTTTGCTTCTAATTTCAAGAATAAAAGAAACGAAAAGTTATTATTCATAAAGGATTTCCGAGTACTGAATATCATTTATTTAGAAGTCAATTGGGGAATAATAAATTAATAGGAATATGGAAAATTTTTGAAAGAGTTTCTTTCAGAAACAAATCTTGAATTCAAAAAATAGTTTCGATAATTTATGCAGAAACTTTTTGTACGAAAAATCACGTAACCTAATTAGAGAAAAAAAACTGAATATGATAATGAAAAGTAGTGAGTGTGGGTTATAAGTTTCATCGATGCAAAGAGGCTAATTGATAATCGGTTAATTGTATTTAATACTTGTTTCAGTGACATCTAGTCATTGTACAATTTTCGCATAGTATAAAATGATTTTTTTATTACTATTTAATAGTGTGGAAGAAGGAAACAGTATTTTTGGATGTTGCGTCGAATATTTCCGAAGAGTTGTCGGTGAAAGTCGACATTCTCCAACTTCTCTCTTACACGTGCTACTGGATGTGCTACATTCCACATATACAACATAAATAAGTACATACTTTATAATAATTCAAATGGACCTTCTACATCAATTAAAACTATTGTTCTCCGTGATTCGTTTAATATGCGTCGTTGTATTAAGTAGTTGCTTTTCTTTAAAACAAGAAGCTAAATCGTAAGGGTCATCACATCACGTTATGTAGCAATGACATAAATTCTGTATATAAAACCTTATGATCATCTTAATTGAATAAATCATATAGCTCGCTTTGTTAAAATGCGTCATTTATGAAACAAAAGTCATAATATGCTTTATGAAACTATAAGGTTGCTTCATTAAATTCAATACACTTTGTTTCATAAAACTAAATCTATTTTTATTAATAAACTGAAATTCAAATACAATGAATAGAAGAATCTTACGTTTTAACTAAGAAAAACTTCAAAGCATTTAAATAAAAAAAGCGAATTAATTGTGTTGTTTCATAGAAATGAAACAATTTCAAAACACTTTCCATTCACTGAATTATATTAAATCTTTGAACGGTATATTCATATTCATCATTCCCCCGTTTCAATCGTTAAAACCCCAACACATATCAAACGCCTATTTGTACTGGAAACCGGATTTTTTAAACGAAGCTAAGTTTACAGCTAATCAGTGGGAAAGCATCACTTCCGTTTTGTGTGCTAGTGTTTGCCCAACTCTGGGGAGATAGTTTTCAAATCCATACATTTAGAAAGTTTTTTTTTCTGGGATTGAAGTGTTATGAATTTTTCAGAAAGCGCATTGTTTGAGTGCCACAGGTGGAAAGATCAGCTCCATCACTTAGTGCGGGCCCCTTTTGTTTTGTCATCCATTGGGGGGATTCGGACCAGTGGCCACAGGGGACTCGTTTCCATGACAACCGGCGATCTCTAACACGCCCAACGGCCCCGAACATAATGAAAGAAGCTCTAGCCTGCCTACTGAAAGGATCATATTTTATTTTCGTTACATTTTATCTAACACCACCTGTCCAATGTGTAGGATTATTAACAGGAATCTACATCCCTGTTATTCTGGGTGGCAGCTGAGGTGGCCTACCCAGCAAATATCGTACTGACACCCATCTAATATGAATCCATTCACGTCACGGCTGTCACTGCTCGTAGGGATATGTATTACGTCATAATATTTGCCCTGTCAAGCACTCACACACACACACACTCATAAAAATGCATGGTTAAATCATTCGCCGCACTTGGATATTGGAGGTTTAAAGTTTTTTATTTTTAAGGAAGTGAAATCGAGTAGGGAATATGACGACTCTGTATTTAGTGGTATTATTCGGTCATATATTTTTTGCTCCGTTTTTGACGTTAATCTGATCTTTGGATTCGTTTTAGTTTCTGTACGATTTTTTTTGGCAAAGAACGTATTTAAAGCATCATCATTTTTAGGTTTAGAGATACAGATATAACAATTAAAATAAAGATGAAAACATAATAGATAAGATTAAAACATAATTTAAAAAAATGTATTAAAACCTAATTCAATGTACTGTATGACATAGCAAAGCAAATAAACCTATAACGTTTGATTTGATTTTATTGCTAATACTAAAAAGGAGATAAGGTTTATCGTAGTTACATGTCAAGACCTACAACATGAAGTTTCAAAATAATAACATTGATAAATCTGAAATTATTTTTTCAATTAAAATTTTTTTTAAATAAATAGCATATTCCTAAATAATATGATTCGTTAAAAATGACAGATTAGCATTATTTCCGCAACACAGAAATACATTGGTTGTGCCAAAAAAAGTTTTTTTTTATCAGCAGGTTGCAAAAATGACATTATTGTATAAAGTACAATTGTAGATATAAAACCTACATGCATTTTGCAGAAAAAAATTCTAAAACATTTGTTTCACAATTTTCTGCAAAGCAAGGAACCATTAAATTTTAGAATTAGCTGTTTAAAGTCTGACTGATATTTTTTTCTGATCGTTATTTCCCAATTAAAAGCTATTTTATTTTGTTGTCATGTGAAATGTTAAATACGTTACTGAAGAATGTTTTTAGTGCAGCCGAGGAAAAAAATTATGATGAGCATCTATTTCAATGATGACACTTTATTCAACAAAATTATTAATCAAATGAAATAAGAAAACATATTAATGCATTGAAAATCAGCTTGGTGTTTTAATTTTAGTGTGCATGCTAAAGATAAGTTCTAATGAATTATATTGTTAGTAATGCTCTACTGAATGTCAAAATTAGCATTATTTTACTACGATAAGAGTATTTTCTTGAACAATAAAAGGAAAGCGTTGTGAGTTTTGGCAAGAAGTGTCGTTTTGACTGCATAAGGACTCAAAAGCAATTACTCCAAGCGAATTTATATACATTTCTGTCGTGTAAACGCACACATAGGATGAGTATTAAATTTTAGGGGAATGATAGAATATCCCTCGTCAACTGATAACGAAAATAGTTGCTCATCTAGAATTGGTCAGAAAAATGCTTATCTCTATTTCAAAAACCTTTAAAGAGAAAAGAATTTAGAGTAATATGATATGATAAGTAACTAAGCATTAAAAGAAATAGCGAAATAATTGTTTTGTTCCCTAAATTAAACAAAATCTATGAATACGTTTTTAAGTTGATTTTTCATGTAAAATGTTTTTAAACAAAACAAATGTATGGTCTTTTTTTAAAGAGATTTTTTTAAGTATTTTTTTAAAGAGAAACCACTGAGTTTGAACATAGAAAAATATTTTTCGCTTACTCTGTACTTATAATACACATGCATTTTACTTTATTATTTTTATATAAATATAATTGACAGCTCATTTAGTATTAGTACAAATAAGTATTTATTATATCGTACATATGTTGTACATATATATTGTCAACTTTCAATGGACGAAAAGATGCGTAAAATGGTTAGAAATATTCCTATAATTAATGTGTTAAATTGGTAATTGTATATAATTACCGGTGATTATACACAATCACTAGTAAACTTGGTAAATATGATCAATTATTCAATATTTTTATCACATTTACCGTTTTATTTTATACAATCCCCGACTCATGATGGGGAATCTAATACATTTTAATAATTCATTAGATCAATGACGGTTTAATTGAAAAAAAAAATATTTGCAACACTAAAAATTACTTTTACAATTAAAACAAGGTTTGATATCTATCAAAGCTTACAAAAATATTTCAATCAAAAAAAGTAATAAAATTGGTTTTGCTTGTCTTTACCTACATTAATGAAATATCTTAGAACAAACAAATTTGGATAATAATGTAATAAATAATGTAATCGAAAGCGGGGAAGGATGGAGCGGTCCACTCCAGATTACTCCTGATAAATTTCTCCAAATAAATCTTAAATTGCTAAAGTTATGGAATTTTAAAGAAAATTGATTTCATTATTGTGGGGGGGGGGGCAATTTCACAAAATGCGTTCATAATTTTACTTGTCTCTTAATGTCAATTTTCAATTTACCACAAAAATTGAAATTAATTTCTGAAAATTATATGAACTTCATGTTAGCATAAACATTTTTTTTATATTTTGATTGTTCAGGCGGGGGCGGGGGTGTACTACGAACTGCCCCCCGGATGACATAATCACCACTAAACTAAGTAAAAGTGTTCCAATTTACTGTTTTTCTCTAGAATCGCAGACTCGTAATGGAGAATGTAATAAATTCGGATAATTTTTCTGAATAAGGTCTTTATTCCAAGAAAGGGAAGTTTTTTAAAACTTCTCTGAAACTGCGTAGCTAAGAATTAGAAAAACGTTGTGATGGTTTTAAAAAATACAGTAATATTTCAAACTAAATAAATGAGTCAATGTAACACTCTTTTACTTTATTTTCCATTAGATATTTTATAAAACATTCTTTATATGCGTACAATATATATTGCAAATAAAATTTAAAAATATAAACTGCTTTGGTAATATTACTTATGTATCTTTTCTTAAAAGCCCATTTAATATTCTGTTTTTGCCACCATGGCCTACTAGTAAATGTGCTTCATGAATTACGGTAAACATTTCTTCAAAATACAAGTAAAATCTAACATTTTAGCTGTCTTATTTACGTGCTAGATTAGTTTTTCAACATTAACAAAACTATCATTACGTCATATCATTTTAGTCAACGATACCCTTCGAAATTATTTCCCCCTTTTTTCCCCACTAATTTTGATTTTACTCTTATTCACCTTTTTTAACGAATCGGTCATACTTTTCTTTCGTCAACAAAGACCTGTGTACCTTTTTTTTTGAATTCATAACAGTTACTAAAACTTGAAAGTGAAACGCAAAGCATATCGGCCATTATTAGAAACTCTATAAAAGAGAGAAAGCAAACATTCCGAAAAAAAAGGTCTTGCCAGCACGACATCAGAAATACAGTTGAACAAGTATGGGATCCAGGCTGTACGAATTAATGAAAGTACGGTTTACACAAAATGACCGAAAAATTGAGCCAAGGTATATAAAATAACTACTGTACGCAGTAAAAATTGTCTTTTGAATTGAAGAGAATAAAACAAAAAACTGAAGAGAAAATTGCCTACAAAGATTCATTATTACGCTAAATCGCATTTTATTTATATAGTGGATACTATCCGGATGAACCAAAATTCAGTTTAATAGGGTTTGGATTAGTGAGGGGTAAATGCATTGAATTGAAACTAAAACCCAAATAACATGGTCAATAAATGCGCAGACGCAACCAAGTGCATCAGACATAAAGCCCTCGTCGCGTAGAAATACTGTACGTCATATAAAAAGCCAAGTAGGTGAGCAAACTGAACTAATTTTGGCTAAGTATCGACTTTTATTACATTCCCCATTACGAGTGGGGGATTGTATAAATTAACCGGTAAATGTGATAAATATGGCTAAATATTCAATAATTTATCATATTTACCAATTTTAGTGGGGATTGTGAACAATCACCGGGGATTGCTTTTATGCGGTAAATTGGACCGCATTAAAAATCGCACAAAAATACTTGTTTGAAACTTCACGAGTAGCTTTAAAAAGTTGTTTTCGCAACACAGTTAAAAATATTTTTTTTATGCGGTGGAAAGATACCGTATATATAAAAAAAAAGTCTCACATAGAAAATAGCCCACAAACTTGCAAAATAATCTATAAATGAAATCAAAATAAACCAAGTGATGATAATTTTTGCCGAGTAGTCGGACGAAATTTTCCGAATAAGGAAATTTTCGGGTGCCTCGTACTCGTTTTAAAAATAATTTCGTAAATTGTATCCCAATCTGATTGAAATTTTAATATACCAAGCAAAAAAAAAAAAAAAAAATCGCATAAAAACGGATCTGGGTGTATACGTTCAAATTTCATACCCACAACAGTGGATTCAGCAGTATGCCACGTTACTGTCCAACATTAACATTCATCACTACACTAGACTCATACAGTTTGTTTCATACTCGATCTAAGAGCAATACATATTCGTCCGTGCTTAATTACTGTGACAGAATAATAATTAAAGCCTCGTGTATGCAGCAGCTCTTCCCCAGTAAGATGTTTAGTCACGGATGAAGCACGCCTCATCAACTTCTCCCTCATAATGGAATGATGTATGGTGCAGCGGGCGAAGTTCGCAGTTTTCCCTCGCCATGCTTGTCACCAAATTTTGCGAATGACTAACCTTTACCAGTTCATTTGAAGCCACAACATCATTATTGCTGTGCTTTCTTGTCTCCCTACAAATACGGAAAACGGCGAATCGAATAAATAAAAAATATGTTCCCGGATCTTGCGGATTCGTGGCAATGGCTGAAATTTAGTTTTAAAACTCTTTTAATTTGATGGCTTTGAAAGCGAAATGTATTTTCCCTTTGCATGATTTTCTCTCTTTTAAATGAAGTGCTTGAAAAACAACGAAACACAGTTTGGAGGTGAAGCATATATGGTTCTTTTTGATGACATTTATCGACTTGAAGAACTTTTAGCAAGCAGAACTTAATGTTTGATAAATAAGCTCAAAAGAAAGTTGAGTTAGATTTTAGTTTAATAAAAAAACGCTACAGTATGTTTTGTGACTTTTTACAGTTTCTGCACGAAAGTTTTCAAAATTTAATTCTACTAGTACACATGTGACTTGATCATTGATGTCATCCTCATACATACAATAGCCAATGATCGAGTAACGCTTCTGACGTCTTCAACAATGAAATTCGTACCACAGCATGATAATTTGATATTATGTTTTAGTAATGTTTAAAATGCAGGGAAATGCTTTATTGTGACAAGGCGAAACAGGATCCGGTAGTTTAACTGTTTTACTGGTAAGACTGTGTCCTTTCAGGGAAATGAAAAAACGAAAACGTGTTCAACAATGAACGCTATCTACTGGAGTTTAGGGTTAACTCTAGAGTTTGGGTTAAAATTTCAACCATCAAAATATTACTAAACATGCAGTTACTTCGTTCAAATGTAGTAGCAATTTTCACCCGTCATATCTTGACGGGCGATGTTCTAATTCATAATAAATACTAAAAGAGTTATATTTTGTAACATTACGGTAGTTTCTTAGTTAACAATGTTTTAAAATTAGTTTAAATGTTATTTTTCGAAGATTACTTGTCGGATAATATGGAGTAATATTATTATAGGTAATCCTTAATATCTGAAGTAACCCTCTTTTTTCAGTAGTCCTGATGCGGTTACAACAGATACGTTTAAGTCTAAAAATTTTGCTCTACCCATACACCCTCACTTCCGAAATAGCCGAAGTCAAATAAATGCAGAAAAGATATACGTGGCTTTGCAATAACCTACTCCAGACATGAAAATGAGTTACTTAAACGAGAAACTGAAAGCAAATGACAAAAAAAAAAAAAAAAAAAAAAAAAAAAAAAACGGAACCAGACTCTTCAAAACAGCAAAGAAAAAACTGAACATTTGTATCTTTTCGATGGTTTATTCCATACTACTCGACAATCACAGACTGGCTTCTACTTGAATTTTTTTAAATAATTTTCTCTAGACAGCGTATTTGTAGCGTTTTTTTTTTCCTTTATTACAAATAACAGATCATTGCAATTACTAATAGTATGTGCTCCTGATAATTTGAGGGTTAACATTCAAAAACCAGTAATTTTTGGAAAAGCTAATATTAATCATAAGTCTCTCTCATCTACAATATACGCGTCATTTCTACACACACACACATATTCACATTTTTTAATATGCAAGAGTCTATTGAAGATGTGCAATTCGAATTTCAAATATATTCTTGTAATTTTAACAAACCAGGATGCACTTTTTTCAATTATTTTACAAAGAAGTTTTAAGCTTTTCTAATCTTCTTATTATTAAAATATTTTTTTGAATTAATGAACGAGATAAAATCCGATAACGAAAATTAATATGCATTATTCAAAGAAGCTTTCAGTTGTGTAGTTTATATGTTAAGTAAATACTTCGCATTGGAATTCCCAAGAGATGCAAACGAATTATGAAGAGGGAAAAAAATAATTTAAATATGTAAGAATCTTTATTTATTTTATTTTTTTACAGAAAAGAGTATAAATATTTGCGAATTGCTTCCCTTTGTTTCCTCTCTTAATGAGCTGAACGAAAAAAAGCAAACACTAGTAGCAAACACTAGCTTTACGTAATAAATCATGAAGTACGTAAAAAAATGAGATGAATCTCATATACATAATTATACGATTTATCTGTTATTAGTTTTCATGATGGTTATCATTCTTTTTGATGCTTACATTACTAACAAAAATTTGAAAGAAAATTAGATTTTTGAAGTTCTTTATGTGAATGCATGCTTGTATAGGTAGTTTTTTGTTTTGTTTTCATTGCATAATTCTCTGTTCGTATCATAAAGATATCTAATATTATTTTTAATTAAAAAATGTTTTATGTCATAATAATTAGATTAACTTCGCGAAAAGTCCAATTCAATGATTTACTGTAGTACTATCTAAAATGTTATTTGAATCTTCCTTGTGCGTCTGGGAAAAATATTTCGACTTGTAGAGTAATCTTTCATATTACATTACGATAAACAAAATTTCAGTTATTTAGAACCACTTTTCATCGTAATTAACTCGCTTAAATTTTTATAATACTTTGGCTATGAATTTTCCAAATGTTAGAGGTTTTTTTCACCTAATAATACGATGTTTGCTTTGCTTACTAATAGATTTCTTTCTGTATACAGTTACTCCCAAAAGTCTTTGTACACCTATGACTTTCAACGAAATAGGCCCCAATCCATTGGTTAGAATTAATATTTCGGAATAGGTATTTAATTATAAGATCTATGATCAATTTTTTAACAAAACTACATGAAAAGTTTGTTGAAAATATTAGGACTTAATTTTTTAAAAATCAAAAACCAAAAAGTGCACTGCAAATAATCAAACACTTTTTGAACACTATTTGCACACGTACATTTGTCTCCTTTTTAAGAACACTATTTTTGTAATACTTATTAGAATCGTTTTGTGAACACATGTCATAATACTTTTTGAACACGTACACTTGTCCCCTTTTTTAGAACACTTTTTCCGGTCAGTTTTCAAAACACTTCTAGAGACACTGTTCGGAACATGTATATCCTTTTTAGCGCACATTTTAGACATTTCATGAATAGTGTAAAAGAATGGTTTTGAACACTTGGGCTAAACATTTTGTGGCACACGTTTTAGTACAGTTTTTAGGATATGTTTCGGAACAATTACCGATCGCTAATACTCTCGCGGAATGTGTGCTACCCAAGTATAAAAGAAGCTTATAAAAAGAAAAAATACTCACTAAATTCATTTTTGTTGAGACTGCAGGCTTGATGATGTCTTTAGGCTTTGAGTGAATATGATTATTAATCTGTATTATTAGTATGAAAATTTAAAATCTAATGGCATCTCAAAACCAACTGACTAGTTTACAGCAAAATGACAAACGAGCAAAAAAAGTAGCAAGAAATTGTAGTACAAAATCGTATTTACTACAGAAATGACAACTAAATTTGAAATAAAAATTTTCATAAATAAGTTTTCAAAGCCAATCAATAGTGAAAAAGTAAACAAAAATGTGTCAAAAACAAATGATTATATAAATTAATTTAAAAAAAATAATTCGCCAAGAACAAAACTTTTTTTATTACTGTCTATAAATCTAATTTGCTTACGTTCCTACTACTTAGCTATTCAGTAGTCTACTGCTCGGTTTATGATCAATGACCATTAAAGAAGGTAGTGTTCTTTTATACCATTAAAATGCAGTGAAATTCTTTAATAACTAATCATTTCTGTGAAACTTCACTGCAAAGATGGAACTACCAATTAGTTAGCATTTAGTTTTTCTTCCTTGTGCAAACCAATTTCATTTGAATTAGGCCAAAAAAATTTCATTTAACTCATTCCCAGATGTATGTTAAGTGTTTTCGACCCGTTTTCAAGAGCATATGAATGTACCGGCAATGAAAATGCCCATTTTTTTATAATTACTGAATTCATTATCACGCGTTTTCTCGTGACGTCAGTAAGTACATATGTATCAGAGGTGAATTCGTAAATGTTCCAGTACCAGAGACCCTAATGATAAATGATTGAATAACGATTTTTGGAAAGTTTTGAGTGGAAGCGGAATTATTTTTCTTGAAAAGTAACGGCGTTCCAGTAAGACCAAGCACGAATTCACCCCTGGTTTCAACGTATCTCGCATAATTGAAAAACTGTATGCCGTAATAAGTTAAAATTTTGTATGTAGACTGAGTGGAGTCTGGTTGTGCATCTGCGTTTTTGATGTGCACAGAGGTTCCAAAAGTAGCGTTTACACTTTTTCTTTTTTTGAGCCAAATCGGTGTAGTTTTCAATGACGACTAAGAAACATATTTTTCTCGATTATGTTCGATTCGATCGAATTCTATCTACCAGTCACGTAGCAAGACATTTTCTTCTGGGTGGAGTGAAGGACATTTCTGGTTTCACTTTTGGTTGATAGAATTCGTTCGAATTGAATCATCAGTTATGTTAGATTGAATGTGCCCCTGAAATGATGTTATGAATGGACGCCCACTTGGTGAAAAATTGAGCGACAAATATTTCACTAGGTACTGTTTCTAAATTGTTATTTCAGTATGATTTTTAGGAAAAATTACTTCTGGAATAAAATTTTGTGAAAATCCGATTATTAGGTTAATTGAAAGTTATTAAACGTAACTTGCTTTTTATTAATGGCACATTCAACTCGATTGTGTTCAGTGCGATGGGATGCTATCTACCAGTAGCGCAGTGAGAAATTTCAACCGGATAAGACAATGCAAATTTTTGACTGTGTTATTGGCAGATACAATCTTATTCGAAACGAATTACGTTGGAGATGAAAGGGCCACTTCAACTTTAAAAGTTTCAGTTGTACTTGAATTTTTTCAATAGTGCGATTTTCTTTAAATAAAAAGACGAGTTCCCAGGATTCATGGTCAAACTCGCTTAATTATACTTTGAAGTACAGAGTGGGGTCATTCCATGCGAAATGAGCAAATCAGCTGTGGCTGACATGTCACAGATTTCAATGAAAATTTTTATTTAGGTAAACCATGCATATCTATGAGGAAATACAAAGTATGAAAGTTTAAAAACTGTTTGTTGCTTTGTTATTGAAATTAGAAATTGATGCTTACGCTAAGCCTAAATTTTCAGAGTTCATTGCTGCCAGTTTGTGACTCAATAACTCCATAAGTTATAAACGTACACTTAAAAATAAATATTTCCGCATTCTATGAACAAATCTCTATTGGGAAAGAGCAAAGTAAAATTTATTCGGATCTTTTTTTGAATCTGAGATATTAACAAAGATTGAAATTTTGCCAATTTACTTCAGATTTCAAATCACTCTTCTAGCTCTTTTAATGAAAAAATAACAGTAAAAATGATTCAGATTGAAAAACTGTCTATAACTAACTATCTGCTCTAATTTAGTAATTGTTTATGAATTTCTTGATAACGAAATCGTACTTTAAAAAATCTAAAATTTCCGAAAATTTCATTTTTTTCTCTATTTCAGATGTTTTTTTGAAAATTAGGGAATGCTCTAAATTTACTCAATTTTTTTTACGTAACATAATGAAGTGTCTTTTAGATGCTACTAAATTTTAATGATTGGTATCAGCGTATTTTTGTTACTACAGTAACTTGAACTAAGGTAAAATTTCATTAGTTACTTCTTTTTATTGTGAGTTTAGCAAAATTAATCATTTCTTTCGTGTTTCATTTTCTCAAAAGTATGCTTATGAAGTACTTGCTGAAATATTTCCTTAATTATTCTGTTGAATCCGTCGAACCTGTATGGATTGACCCATAAAACAGAAAGAAAATGCTATTTTTCTGAATTTTATTTTACGTTTGGAAATCAAAAACCAATTTCGAGTTTCTTCAAGCAAATAGTAGAAACACAGCTCTATATTCTTGAAAAATTTAAAAGTTGTCTGAATTTTCCCTCATTTGAATTTTTGTGTGTACGTGAAGGGGAAAATCATCATTTTACAAAATGTCACTAAGTTTAAAACTGATTTTGAAGACAAATGAGTCAAAATACAACTTCAAAAGTAAGGTATTTCTTTTATGATACTTAGCACAGTATTGGGTATTAATTTCATCAAAGCTAACGCATTCCTTAAAGATTGAGATTAAAAAATAAAATGCTTAATTATGAGAAAATTGAAATATTTTCAGTTTTTGAGACTCGGTTAAAAGTTAACTATAATAACTTTGAAAATTTTACTGATATCAGATTGATTACCATACTCCATAGATTGCAAAAACATATAACTTTTATGTTTTCATTAACTAGTTAACAAGATACAAGCCATCAAAAGTGCAACATTTAGCATTTATGAGAATGCTGTTCAATTTGACCAATTTTCAATCGCATGTAACTATTTAAATAAAATATTTTAAGCAAAAATATTTTAGATATTTTTATACAGGCATAAAAGGAACTTGTATACCAAATTTCATAAAAATCTGTTTCCATGCGGCCACCACTTTTTTGCGAATTTTGCTGATTTCGCATGGAATGACCCAGTGCTGTTTAAAAAGTTAAATTGTCTCAAGGAAGAAATAAGTTCCCTAATGCAGCTAAAAATTAAAACTTGTATTTAATTTACATTTTAAACTGATGCACTTAGAACCTCTGAACTCCTATTTTGCAGTTTACTAAAGAAATCTTGTCGTAAAACAAAATATTTTTTAAATTAACCTAATTGACATAATACACATTTTAAAATTTACATCACATTGATGAAAGTAGTATTGCGGAAACCCCATCGTCTTTGGGCAAAAGTTTAATTAATTGAGTGTTGATCAATTTTGACTTATTTTGTTTCAGTCGAACGTTTAAGTAAATTTAGTGTGGTAGGTTCATTGTTTCAAAGCTTTTCAAAATACGAAAAAAACGAATTTCAGTTTCAAATGTTTGGAAACTTAAATACAAGTGACGTCAGAAAAAAGTCTTTCATAACTCGAGCTTGAAAAGAAGTATGTTCATTTCTTTTCAATGAAAGGAAATCTTGAAACGCATCTGCAGAAATCGTTTGCAGTTTTACTACTTAACAGTCATTTAACTCAATATTTTTTAAATTAATTTATTTGACACATGTACAGATTTTAAAATTTACATCACATTGCTGGACAGTTGTATTTCAGAATCCTCGTTTTTACATGCAAGTCGATTCTATTGTAAAATTCCATAAAACTTAATTTATAAAAGCTATTTTTTACATTTATAAATTTTTATCAGTTGAACACAAATAATATATGTCCCCTTTAACACTTAATTCTTTTGGATAATTGGATAATATTTTTCTTGGATTAGACCCCCCCCCCCTCATTTTCCCTTCCCTTTTATCATCAAATATAGCTGAAATGTTTTTAAGATATCATTTTTTTTTTAATTTACGGCGAAATTCTCCGAGTCTCCTTCCTCTAACGTCTTCAAGTTCAGCTTAAAACTATACTTTCAAAAATAAATTTTGAAACATTGAGGTTGGATATCCCCTTAAGTCCTCTAAAAATGTTCTTAATTCTTCACCTCTGAATCGTTTTCGGAGAGGATCATTCATGGAAACTCTTACCCTTATAGTTTACTAAAGACCAATCTAAAATTGCAATTTTAAAACTCCAGTTTAATTCATTCCCCCCCCCCCCGCCTCGTTTTCTCACCTTTACATCACCCAAAGACAGTTTAAACGTTATTTTCAAAACATCAGCTTCAACAAATATCTCGGGAAGGTATCCCTACACTTTTTTCCGAACATTAAAAATATGGGCTAAAATTGCGTTATTAAAGCTAAAATTAGAATTTTTTTAAATTAAAAGCCCTGAAAATTCCGAGTAATCCAGCCTGTGGCTCTCTGAGCCTCTCTTTTATATTTTTACTTATCCAATAATTACACGTTTTTCATCAAAGTTTTCATCATATGTTATTTAATTTTAGTTCATCAGGTTGTATATTTTTCTTAAATAGGACACGGTCATTTTTCAAAACATGAAATTTTTTATTAACGTGTCGAACAGAAAATTGAAAAATTGATTTAAATAACGCAAAAAAAGGACAATTTCTCAGAATTATCTTCTAAACCAGTGGTTTTAAAGCTTTTGTTTCCCTGTCCTATTTTTGAATAATTCCAGGCCCGATATATGTACAGAGACAAACATACATTTATACAAGTCTATATAAGCTTTAGTAGTTTCAGAAATCAGATTAAGGTAGCTGATATAACTTTTTGCATATATTTCGAGCTCAGAGTAGAAATTCAAACATCCTTTTTTTTTTTTGCTTTACTATGCATTTGTGTTAAATTTAAATTGTGAGACTCAAATTTCATAAATTTATAAAGTGTAACAAATAACAATAAAGGTTATTGATCTTTGTTCCAAGCATAATCGATGGTCAAACATCTGGATTACAATTGTATAATTTTTAAATTTAGTTTTTCTTTTACAACTTAAACGGTATGATGAATAAAAGTTTGTTTAAAACAAAATGTGAATGCTCAGAGATGTACAAGTCCTTAATGTACAAATGCTAACGCACAATGCACACAAAATATGGAGCTCAAAAATCTGTGAGTGCTAAGTCAATTTTCAAATGTTTAGGCATAATGTAATGAATAGTAATGGAAATAAGTAACTTGCATTAAATTATTCCAAAGCAGACCAAAACAGCTACAGATGAAAATTCTGAAATCGACATCAATGTTTACTAATACTTTCTGCGTAGCTTCGCAGAATTTGGCACACGTGATGAAATACGTCACAATTTCGTAGCACAAAGTTCTTTCAATTAAGTTTATGATTGAGGGTATTGAAAAAATGTAACGAAATTTACAGTAAAAATAACGTTCCTTAATTTAATAGTATATACATACAGTATATAGTACAACCAACCAATCTTTATCTAGCCATTCTCATGGCAGCAAAGAAAGCAATGATTTTACAAATGTGCCCAAATGTGACTAAACATGTTTTCAAATGTGTTGACGAACCATCTGCTGCCTGGACTCGTGTGTTGGCACTCGAAGTTAAGTATCTAGAACATATTCGGAATACTTTCCTTCTGACGGAGCTTATTCAGAACACTTCATAGCGCACATTCACATATTAGGATCACTTTTTCTAAAACAAAGTGTTCCAAATTGTGCAGGTTTATTTGCAGTGTGCCGGAAATTTTATCTCACAAAAATCTTCATACACTTTATAAAATGTCTATGTATTATTGAATAATCTAACTTTTGATTAAGTTACAAATTGGTAGAATATCATGCAGTATTCATAACACCTTTTAAACGTCTGGGAATAGATTTCTTTTTCTTTCTTTTTTTTTTGCGTAATTTCTGAGTAAGTGTTCAACCACATTTCGAGTCTTACTGTTTCTAGTTCTATTTTCGTTTTAAAACCCTATTTTCGTATTCTAGCCTTCAGATATCTCTAAATACGTTACATTAAGTTAAAATCTGGAGATTGAGGGGTATTCTCTAATCTTTAGGACAATTTTCGAGGCACTAGACGCAAACGTTGAAAACCGTGTGCTTCTTATCGTTATTTTGATAAAAAACAAAGTTGTTTCCAATAACCAAATTTTTGGCTAAGATTTGAAAATTGGTTTTTACGAATCATCAAAAAGTTACAAACTACAAGTGCTGATGCTGATACGCACCCTCACACTAGAACACCTCCACCATCCTGATTAACTGATCCAAATAAGGTCTTAGGATTAAGTTCCTATTTTTTCTTCTACTTACAGTTATACAACAATTTAAACAAAAATGTTGAATTAATTTTTATCTGTAAATAAGACGTGATTCTAAAATGTTTTTAGCCTATTTATCATTGATTTTGCGACGAAAAGCGTAAGCTTTGTGTTTTTCGCACAACCAAGAAAATTTCTGCGGGAAGAGGTCCCATTTAATTTAGCTAATCAGAGAACTTGGCGAACAATTTTAGGTGAAAATTAAATGTAAAATGTTTCATTTAACTCTGCAGAAACTTTTACAGCACTAAAATGTGTATTTTTCATAAATGTTTTAACTTTAAATCTCCGATCACGTTTTGTCAACTTTGCCGGTTGACCGTTTCTTATCTTGTTTTCGGTCCGATTCCCTTCTTTAAAGCATTTTATCAAGCACTTTACTATACAAACAAATAAATTAACTAATTTAGAGACATTTCAAACCAATTTACCGCTATTGTGGGAAAAAAAATTCAAATTTTGAATGGTCTTTGCGGTTTTTTACGAATACCAGCCATTTTACAGTAATAAGCACAATATTGAGGAATAAATAAACAAAAAATTAAAGCCAAATGACTTATAAGGGTCAACATAATGCAAAAATATTAATAAAACGGCATATGATAATTTTAATCATGAATTTATTCGAAAATATTTGAGTGTACGATGACTTTTGTGGCGTGTTATTTCTCTGTCTCTTCGTTTTCTGACCCATTTCAAAAAGAAAATCCATCAATATTTTGAAAAAACCAATGGGTTGTATTTAGAATGATATAGGAATGATGTGAAAAAATATTGGACTTCATGTTCGAATTCAGTTTTGAGTTATTTTGATTTTACTAAAAAATTTCAAAGTGTACGAACACTTTTGGGAGCCACTGTATGTATATCTCATTTACTACCGAGAAAGAAGGAAATAGAACGTAATTAATATCCCAGCCGTACAATGTTTTGTTAAACAATCAGTTAGCTAAAAGTAATAGTTTTGTGCAGTCAGACCTAAAAAAAAAAAAAAAAAAAAAAAAAAAAAAAATGCTACGGCTACTATAAGACTTAAACTCAAATCGTCTATTAGAACTGAATTCACAACCTGATATAAATTTATTTAGGTATATCGAAATTAAATAAATTGCATGAATTTTTCTATGCATTTACTCGTACCCATCCATTTTAAAAGTATATCACAAAATTGCCCCTTCTTTCTCTCAGGGCGCTACAAACCAAACCTATGCATCAATATAATGGCAAAAAGTGTTATCTTTTATCAAGATAATTAAAATAAGACAAATGAAAAATATGTATGAGAGACACTTAGAAAACTAATTGCACATTTCCTTATTATAGTAATATGCATGAAACGCAATTTTTTTTAAATTATGGCTGATTCTGTTATGGATTGATCAGAGATTAAACTTTTTTAACTAAAAAGAAATTATCCCAAAATATTAAAAACATAAAATTAGAAAAATGCATAATATTTCGGAAATAATTCTGTAAAGGAGAATGTAAATGTGGAAGTATTGCAAATATTATCAACATCTGAAATTCATTGGAAACTTTTCAAGAAACTAATTAGTTCTGACGAAAAATTAAGCAATTTTGAAGGAAAATGAAAAGTACAGGATAAACAACTGTTTTCAGATGGATTACATGAAATCATAAAAATGAGAATAATGCATTTAATAATATGCAATTATTTTCAAAAAAAAAAAAAAAAAAACTTTTAATTAGGCGGATTCAAAAGCAGAAAATTCTGTTTTTTCATTAATTAATTTTCAAATCGATCGTTAAAATATCTACTACTTATGTATTATCACTGCATAACTAATTAATGCTTTTTCTCTGCAATCCAAGAAATTTAAAAGATGAAGAAAAGTTTTTTTTTGAAATGCAAAAAGTAAATTTACAAAACTTTCATAAAAGAAATGTGTTATGAAATACGCATTTGAGTCATGATTTTTTCATATCCTAAATATGACAGTGCTTATGGCTTCAAAGGAAAAACGAACTAAACTTTTTACTGTCCTTGATAATCATAATTTCCTGTCTTAGATAGTCAAGATAGTGTGCATTGACAGACCAGCATCAAAACTGTTTAAAACAAGTAGTATAAAAATGCAATACCTACAAACGTTTCTCCTTCATGTTGTGCTTAGCTTAGAGGTGATTTTTAAGTTAAGGGGATTTAATTTAATTATTATTTTTATCAAAAAAATTTGTTTTTATTTTGTTTTTTATCTTAAAAGGGTCATTTTTGGGACTCCAAAAATGTTTAAATTTTGTTTTTACAGTAATTCGAAAAGAAGTTAGAGCCAATTAAGTTCACCAGGATTGATGTCGTAGGAACCTGCAGTTGAATTAAAAAATCCCAAAGGTTCCCAAAATCAGGAAAAGAAAAAAGATTTAAGAATTGTACACCTATTGACAACTATAGTCAAAAAATGAATAAGCTACTAACATTAAGAATTACAGGCTCGAAAATTTTCTAAAACATCGATACGAAAATATTTAGGGGAAGGTTGCCGTCAATGAACCACATAACAGTTTTCGTTTTTCTTAGAAAGGAAATCCAACTTAAATTTCGTGTTAATTACAGGAACAATTTCTCAGTATGATTCTCTTTTTAAAATAATATTCATTTTCATGATAAATATACACAATAAAGAATGAATATTAGAAATAAATAGTTTAGCATGTAGTCCATTCATGGCTACTGGTTGTTATGGATGGACCATCGACTTTACACGATGAACCGCATTCTCAAATTAAAAAATCAATGCGTAACTTAAAAATATTTATAACAGGTGATCAATAAGCACTATAAATAACAATAAGTTAAAAAAAAATAGATTTATTTTCTAAAATGTTTTATTTTCGGATAAGAGCAACATAAAAACCCCCTAGCACTCACAAAACACACAGCTGTTGTCATCACACCTCGTTCACCACTTAATATTTTCCCAACCTGTGCGATACTGGTCTTAGCTAATATCTTTTAAACCTCTTTTGAACTGTTGAGATTTTTGTCAAATTGATTTTGAAAATTTTCGTTTGACGCAAGATTGTGCTCTCTAAAATGTCAGAGAACTTTTTTGATCATTTTATTACTGAAATCAGAAGCTTAAGTCTTAAAATACTAGAGAATATAGAAGTAACAGATTTTTTGTCTTAATTAAATGTGTAGGACATGCTATTTTTTCTCAGTCCTTTGAAAAGCAAATTCCCCCAATTTTTCGGAAGTAATTCTAATAACTTCTTTTCTAGTTTCAAAATATGATTCACTTTTCCTATTCCTATTTCGGAGGGCTTATCTCTTAAATTTTTAATAAGTGACTAATGTAACAACAAACCGGTTTTTAACTTTCATGCGACTGTTTAAAGTTGCTTTCAGGATACCATGGTCAGTAGTCCATGCCACTATTTCTGTGAGCTACTTTAGCGTTTACATGCTCTCACTTGTTCACTGGCCATATTTTACTAATTTTTGCATTTTTTTGGAACAGCGGAAGTATTTGAAACTGCAGTATTATGTTTCAAATTTTTTTATCAATTTTATAAAAAATTTGCCTTGAAATTATATAAATTATAAGAGTTTTCATGAATTACTGAGATTATTTTTTTTTTCATAGTCATATTTATTTTAAAGCAATTGAGCAATTTTCAAAGGTAATTGAACTGAAGTTACAGCAATATTTGAGATTTTCCATGAATGAAAAACTTTGTCGGTGGTCCATTCATGGAAACACCTAGTGGTCCAATGATAGCAACTGCGTCATTTTGAATATACTTATAGGTGTTACTGCTTTTAACTTTTCATGATGAAACATGAAGCATGGGGAATCGTACTTGAAAAAGCACTCTTTTAAAACAGTGTTCATGTTTAATTGTTTAGTGATATTCAACGCATGTTATAACTAAATGAAACTCTCAATAATTAGTAAGATAATGGTAGAAATCTTTTCTGACCGATTAACAATGTGAATAAATAATTTTAGTTACTTGACGACTTTGTAGTAGACTGTTTTCAGACAAATGAAGGTACTAAATCTGATTTCGCATCTGCACAAACTCTGGTACGGGAAATATCCTCGCGGTCTAGTCATGGAACGGGTTAATTGACGGCAACCTACACCTAAATGCGTTTTCTG
Source organism: Uloborus diversus (assembly GCF_026930045.1). Classification (NCBI taxonomy): domain Eukaryota; kingdom Metazoa; phylum Arthropoda; class Arachnida; order Araneae; family Uloboridae; genus Uloborus; species Uloborus diversus. The sequence continues at coordinate 57,200,092 of NC_072733.1, forward strand.
AAAAACTACATTTTTTATATTTTCATTTACGACAAATCTCATAACTTAAAATGTTTTATACATATAAATTTAATTTTTTTACATAATGTTTACCACATTACTAGCTATGTTTTGAACCATAATTTAAGATATACGTATTTTAAAATTTTACGGGCGTTTAACCGCGAAAAATTGAAGGATTTTTGGAAGAAAATTTGTGAAATTTAATAAAATTGCCACATTTTCCTAAATTTTGGGACTGGCACGAAACTTTTAGTTCATAACACAGGTCAGTAATGTAGCAACTTACATTAGAAAGGATTTTTAAATATATTTAGTTTAAATAAATTTGGAGTGGTTGGCATGAAGTGCAAAATTGGTTTAATTTTTCATGAAATTTAGCAGTTTAAGAAATATTTATGAGAAAATAATTACCTTTTTGTTTATTTTTCAACTTTAAAAGTCTTCAATTAAAAAAGAAAATGCAGTTGCTCAGTATTTGAAATTTTTTCAACTGCATTTTTTTTTTCAATAAGATAACATATATTTTGTAAAATATGTAAGTACTCTATTTGTAAAAACGAAGTCTAAAATTTAGTCGTTTTTCAATAACTACAACATGAGAAAAAGCAATATGCTATTTTTTTTAATATTTTTTCTCTCTTTAAAATACGCGTTAAGTGAGATACTTTTGATAGAATAATAACAATGACAAATGCACTTAAATAAGTACGAACAGTTAATAGCTGAACGAATAAAGGAGTATTTAGAGTGTCAGCGACTTTCTGCAAAAGGCGTTATTATCTAATATTTTAATGCAGGAAGAATTTAATTTTATTAAAACTAACGTTGACGTGAATAAACTAAGGAAATGTCCAAGGAGGATGAAAATAAAGTATGCTTTACGCATTTATGCTCCTTAACATTTAATCGCTTTGTAATATTTAGACAAAGCGAGATAGGATTTCGTAGGTACGATTTTTGAAAGAATGCTGGTTAGAGTTGAATAGATTTCTCATCATGTAGAAAAGATAGTTCCTTTTGGATATTATACACTAGATTAACCTTTTATTCTCTACTTCTTCAATCCCATGCATCATATATTGTTTATTCCTCGAATAATTTAAGACATTTCTAATTAAGGCATTTTTCAACGAGGGTTATACGTAGGGCTCGACCGATGGCATTTTTTGGCCGATGGGCCGATGCCGATCGTTGGTTGATTGTTCAAAGATGGCCGATTGCCGATGGCCGATTGTTTTCCTCCAAATGGCCGATTGCGATGGCCAATGGCCGATGCCGTTCGCCGATGGCAAAAAAAAAAAAAAAATCTAACAGATATAAATTGATAAGATTGTCAGGGATTTAAAGGATCATTGATTCATTTCACTTTACTTCCTTGCTCCAAATAAGGAATTGTAATCACAAAAAAAATAAAATAAAAAAACAGATTTCGACCTAAATTTCTATTTTACGATCACCCAATTGAAACTTCACAACTTTCTTCGGCACATCTGTACATGCATATATAACTAAGAACATATAGATGACCAAAAAATCCATTTTGAACCCCTCCTTAGTTAATTATCGCAAATTCTCTTGTCATGTCTTCATGTGCGTAAACTTACGTCACTCAAAAACGTTATGAAATAGTAAGTTGAAAACTCATACGTACGTAGTATGATCTAAAAGTTCGAGGACAAGGTGTATAAAACTTACCCTGAATAGTTCGCATTACAGAAGTACGTCTATCTACAAAATAGTCACCTTGAACGACTATGCACTTCTGCCAACGTTCGTATAGCTTTTAGAATAACTCCTGGAAGACATTCATCGCAAACTCCTGTAAGACCTCTTGCGCTGCTGCTTTAACTTCATCGTGGGGAAGAAGTCGGCTTCATGTTGAGGATGCATGGTTCGATTGGTCAATGCTCTGATATGACAAACAAATAACATAACGTTTTTTTGGACATAGCTCCGTGTGACTTTTACCTGTTCCCAGCAAAAAAAAAAAAAAAATGCATGGACGCCGCTCTCTTCCGTCAGGAGAAGATAAAGCTGCATCACAGAAGGTAGCGAAAAAATGGCTTCCAGGAGTGTATCCAAAAGTTATATGAGCACTGGCAGAAGTACATAGTCCCTCAAAGTAACCTCTTGAAGGCGGATGTGCTTCGGTAATGTGAACTATTCTGGGCAAGGTTTGATACAGCTTTTCCTTCGAACTTTTGGATCGTACTACGTACAATCTGTATAGGGTGTAGTTATGCTTCTCCTTTTTTGACTGCTTTATGATACACTCTGGAATAACAAAGAAAAAAAAAGAATAAAGAAAGAAAGAAAAAAAGGAAGAAAAACGAAGAGACTGTTTAATAACCAATTGATTTGTTTTGTTTTTTTAATTGAATATATAACCAAGATTTCTGTAATATTGTAATAATGTATGGATTTAGGTGCACTAAACATAGTTAAAAACATTAATTTATGTTGTTTAGTCATTCAAAAAAAATTAAGAATAAAACTATGAAACCGTCAACAAATTACGCAATTAAAGTGGAAAGATTGCACGTAAACATTTGTAGTCATCGATATAAACAAAAAAGTAACAGATAAATTAGAATATTAAATCATATCAGGAATATTTTTATACTTGTTTAAAATTTATGAACAGAAAAGTTTGCATTTTTCATAAAAGCTATAACAGTGACATAAATTCTGCGGAAAAAAGAAATAGCCATGAAAAGAGCGAAGGTCTTAAAACGCAGCCACAAATAAACAAACTCAACATTTACCCCAAGTTAATAACTGAATAAATATATTACTTGATCTGATGTTTGCACATGTAATATTGAACAATTTGATTGTTTAATCTTTTATGAAGCACTTAAAACAAGTTAAAATTAAATTTTTCAATTTAACAATATTTTTCTAAAGTTGAAAAAATTGCATAATAGAAAATCCTTGAATTTTTTCTCTAACATATAAAAATTAAAAATATGATGAAAACGAAAATAACTTATACATTGATTTTATATAGATACATAAAAATAGTTACTTACAACAGAAAAAAAAATCGAACGCTATTAATGATGCAAAAAGAGGGCGCATTACGAAATATTGGTGAAACAAGTATAAGAAATAAGCAAAATTACATTTCTTGACCAAAATAAATAATCACTAAATATTTAAGAAATGCTTGAAACGACGAGGGTGGGTTAGGGGGTTCACCCTCTGATTTTGGAGTAACTCACAACATTAAATTAGGCCCCAACTTCGGCCTCATTTTTTTAGTACAAAACCGCTACCACCAACGCCTCGGCAGAGTTTCTGAATCTACTTCAGCACTTCCGAAGAAAAAATTCAAAAGTTCCTTTGATTTCCGAATTATGTCACCATACAAAACGTCTTTGATCAATTTTTTACATTAATGCTCTAAATTCTTCCTAAACAATAGATAAAGCTTGAAAAAAAAATCTCTAATTTTATGAATGGTGTTACTTTTAAACAACTCAGAAGTACAACTAGAGTTTAATTTCAGAAATTGAGGGAGTGGGAGGAGGGGCACGCTAGTGTTCTCGGAAATACAAAAAATAGTCGTAAAAAATAGAGTTCAAAATAATCATAAACATTGAGTAGAAAAACCCTTTTAAAACTTGCACCCGAGTTTGTTTTGACGTGCAGTGGCGGATTTAACATATAGCGAAAATGCAATTGCGCGAGAGGCCCCATAACCATTAGGGGAACCGTAGGAGTTACAAAAATGCTTATGATAAATGAAAATGTTTTACAACTTCTGTGATAGAGAAATAGAACACCAAAATGTATTTCGACGAGCCCCAAACTAGTAACTCCGCCGAAGCTATACAGAAAAGACTGCATTACTGTGATACATATTACAAATATCGAAAATTAAGAATTACCGTCGGTTCAACGGGAATCTAACAAAATGAAACAAAACCGGTTTCGGCATCTCATATTTGTTTCCATGGTCTCCGATTCGACAATATATAACCAAATGATCGTCAGTCTGAGACGCTATATTAGTTTTGCATTGAAATAAGTAATTAATAGCCACAAAAAATTAGTAAATAGGCTTTTTAGAACACCCGATCGAAAACAAAAAGAGAAAGGCACAACTGGAACGTACGCACTCCCCACATGCAAAAATTTAGCCTTCTACAACTTACCATTTTTGAGTTATGACTTATGAGAGATACATACGTACATCCAGCCGCAGGGAACAACGCAACAATTAACTTGTTTGGTACCTGAATGCAGTATTAAAAACTCTTTCAAGGGTGACTAAAATAGAAATTCATACTGAAATTTAAGTAAACGGTTTTATATGAAAACAATAACTCCCTTTACTTTGGAATAAATAGTAAAACAACAAAGGTCTTTTTTTTTCAAAAACATCTGCCAATTCCATCGGCTTTTCGATGTTTTTTAAGGCCGATGGGCCGATGCTTCCTGCAAGTTAGCATCGGGCGATGCCGATGCCGATGGCTAAATTGTTGAACCATCGGCGCCGATGCATCGGCCAAGTCCTAGTTATACGGCTACATGCTTTACTCTCAGAAAAACGAAAATGCTAAGTGAAAAATCATTAGTGACCGTTCCCTCTCCCAGCGGTCGCTTTCAGTAGACTCCGCAAAAATGATTATAGTGAAATGTATTAAACTGAGTCGAAGAAATTGTTATATATAATTTTTCAGCCAATGTTCCCATAAAAATAACACTAAAAGAATAAAGTGCATAAACGAAAATAATAATAAATAAAAAAAGTTTTTTAAGACAAAGAAATAAAAATAAATAGTTAAAAGCATAAAAAATAGACTTGCTTTACCATGACAGTCTCCTTCGTGCGAGAAATCCCTCTCCTTTGTAACGTTTCAAATGACATTCCTTTAACCGAACAGACTTTTATTTTTTAAAGTTCTTTAGTGGGAGAATTTTACTTTTTCTTTGTCAAATTGTAAGAAAGAACTGTGTAAAAATCCCTATCATTTGAAGCTAAGGGAAAATGTAACTATTGGCCACTTCTGAAAAAACAAGCGTTTTATATTTTCCTATGCACTAATTCTCAAAAAGAAAATTCTTTTTAAATACATTCAGAACCATTTTGGATCTATTCAATAAAACTCTTCATGATTAAAAAATCGCATTAGCATTAATATATTTTTTTTGTAGCAAAAAAAAAAAATAAATAAACAGAATAGTGCTGTGCATAGTATCACTATGTATTAACGTAAGATATAGATTAAATTAGTGAGCGTGAAAGAAATAGAAAAGATATTTTCAACAAACAACATTGACACCTTTTAGTTTCATTTTCTTTAAGTCCCCCAAAAATGACAAAACAACAAAAACTTTTACTTTTAACGAAACACGATTTAATGTTTCTAATATTAAGAAAAAGCTTTCCGAATTCAGCCGTAAAATTTAAAAAGTTTCATTTCTATCCCGTAAGCTTATTCTTTCTCGAAGGGATTTGGAAGCAATGCATCTAGGTTTGCGTTGACAGTTAAAACGTCAAAAATAAGAAAAAGATGGTCCCGCTTTTAGAGTTTTTGTCAAATATGCTCTCCAGCACTAAAGTGATAAAAACCAAACATTTTTCCTTCTCTAACAAAAGAAATAAAAATGTGTAAAAACTCTCATTGCCCAAAGAACTGATTACAATGATAAACGAGGCATTAGCGAGATCAAAGAAACGACTTCTTCTGCTTACAGTAAATCCCGTGAATTAGTTTTATAATACTCAACCGTTTCCAAACTTGGGAAAAAAAAACAACTCCGCTGTTCTTAAAAACGAAATTTTCTGTCGTCTTTTATTTCCTCCTATTGATAGAGGTAATGTGAAGGGCGACGTTTATTTTGTTTTCTAAATCAATACTTTGAACGTTAGACAAGTTTTATGGTGTGTACGTCGGTTGGGGATATATGTCGGCAATAATAATTTTGCGATGACCGAGTCAGATGACTTAAAATATGTTAGCTTTCCGTGTAGGTTTCACGAAGTGCAGAAAAGGTGAAATATAACGATTATGTCTTTATCAATAAATCTTAGATAAATTTCCTGATAAGTATTTTTTCTTTATGCTTCTGGTATCTATTTGATATATATATATATATATATATATATATATATATATATATATATATATATATATAGCTTATAACGTTTTTCTGAAGAAATAAAAACCAAAATAAAAAACTGATATTTTCATTGATGATTTTATAACTCTTCCTCTCATACTGAAAAACTAGATGCGTAGTCTTTAAAAGGAAAAATATGCACTTATTGAGATAATTTTTTTTTATATTTTTATAAAATGATACCTATGTTTAATTTATTAACATTACAGGCTTTAGGTGTTTTTCCATATTTTTCAGAAACTCAATCATCGCATAAAAAACATAACATCTCCTTTTTTTAACCAGTCAAAAATTCTTGTAAATACAAGAAATCTGAATCAAGTTCTAAATTTCGACTAATTCAATTTCTTCCTTTTCTTCATAGAAACGTTAACAAAGGCACTTTATGTACCAAGATTAGATACAATATTAAATTCTTGTCAATTTTCCAAACCAGTAGAAGGTACAAACACGAATAGATAAAATATGTCTGAATAAATAAAATTCTGAAAACGATTTTAACCAGATAATATATTTTGTGCAGCTCCTTACAAATTAAAAGTTCACACGAAATAATTGCTATTTTGAATCTGATATATTGCCCAAATGAAATTATTTCTTGTAATTTTCGAGATAACAATGCGTAAAAATGAGTCCATTCGATCCTCTAATAGCCCATTCTCAATTTCATTCATTTTAAAGTTAATTTACGTATCATAATTGAATTAATATTATTTAATTTTAACTTATATATAAACCACGTTTAAGTAACTAGTCTTAAGTGCAGAAAATAAGTAATTTTCAGGTCAAAACATTAAAATAAATCAGCCCTAACTGTATTTGTTTATAACATTGTTGAACTAATTTATAAACTACAGGTAGTTATGAAAATAATGGAAACACCTGTGAATAAAAGTGACATTTTTGAATGTGCTTCGTACGCAATAAAGAATAAAACCAGATATCTGTGTTTTTTTTAATTTGAATGTACATATTCTGGTAGTATATGGTGGACTAACTGAAAGTCTGGGCGCCTTGAATTTTTTTCAAATGCGTAAAATATCGGACCTCTCAAATTTTAAAATAGGCCAAATTGTTGGAGCGTGTCTAGCTGAAGCAAGTGTAACTGAAACATCTCAACGTTTTGGTGTTTCTAGAGGTACAGTATCTAAAATCATGACGCATACACGCAGCGCGGTATGAAAAGCTCGGCAAAGCAAAATAGTGGACTGAAAGAGAATCTTAGTAAAAGAAACCAACGGTATTGAAGAGGATTGTAATGTCTAAAATAGTGGACTGAAAGAGAATCTTAGTAAAAGAAACCAACGGTATTGAAGAGGATTGTAATGTCTAAAAGGCGAACACAATATCAGCAAAAGTGACCAGACAACTAAATCATCATGTGGATTCATCAGTGTGAGTGATTAGAGTCAGAAGGCACCTTTATCAACAGAACATTTATGGCACAGTAGCGATTCCCAACACACTTGTCACAAAGTGTTTCCATTATTATGATAACTACCTGTAGTTCTAAGATAAATCAATATTAAAGAAAGCAAGCAATGGTTAATTAAAATACGTTCAAAAGCTACTATGCACAAAAACTTTCTGGTATAATTCCATGTCTCAGTAATTAATTCCGTTACTACTGTAACATATAAACCTTGTGTAGCATAAAAGAGCCAATGAACAGACAGCATCTTTTCAATCAGCTAAATTTGCGAATGTTATTGATATTTCCATCTGTATACTAATCACTCTTGGTTAACTTTAATGTCTATTACTTTGATGTAGTATGTGTGATCGTATACTACAAAGATCGTATATTACTTTATACTTTACTTTATTCCACTGATTATTTTAAGCTATATCTATATTTTTCAGCATTCATTTATTTCATTATGTTTCGCATATCCTAAAATGTTTACAAGATCAAAATAGTACGAATGTCGATAGAAATTGTTTTGTTGTTAAATGAAATTGAAATTGAATTTAATTTAAAACTAGTTTTTCTGCTGTTTGGAAAGTATTGTGCTTCTTTACTTATTTGGTTAGTTACATATTTTTCTGTTATGGAGGTTAAGTGGAAATGATAAGGCAAATTTAACATGTTTCAATTAATGCAGTGCTCATAAATTGATAATTGCAGATTATAAGGAGGAAAAAAAGTTTACATTGAGTAAAATATTAAATGTTTTCGGATTCTTAATAAAAACAAAGACAATTTCTAACTTTGTCACAAAGAAATACACAACAGGTAAAAAAAATATACGTGTTAATATTTTTTAAGGTACACTTAAGCTCTGCGAACTCTTCTTGATTTAGAAATTTAGCTCTATTACCGTCTCTTCGCGATTAATAATCAATATTTCCGTTACGCCCCGTTCAAATTCGTTTCTTTTCTGTATATTAAAAAAACATTTGTAATTGTGTCGTATTTTGGAATTACATCTCATCGGTACAACTTACCACATAATTAATGAACGGGGAAAGTAGTCCAAGATAGATCACTTCAGTTTTGACGAATAAAACCAATAAAAAATCTACATGTACAAACATTGTAGGCATACTTTCATATACAAATTCTGTAAAAGTTATAAAAAATGTATGACACAGGACCCGCATAAAAACGGGACGAAATATAGTTTATTTTATCATTACACCCATTTTATCTACTATAGCGGATCAAGTGAATATTCGTAACAGGCAAAACAGATCAATGCGTTAAATTGTTAGCAGTTTTTTCGCTTTACACTGAATTATGTACAAGTCTAAAAGCGTGTAGTTAAGCTGTCAATGCCTTAGTATATTTATTTTAAGTGAAGAACCGCTCTCATAATTTTTCTAAACGTGAATTGTTTGCAACAATACATGAACTAAATATTTTACGTTTTTGCTCCTCAGTGATACAACTGTCGGCTTTTTCCGGTCCACTTTAACTGTACGCGTCAGCTAGAGCGTCATTCTCACTTATTATGTGTAAATTTAAAACGAACAGGTATTGACATATCACATTTTAGCTCTGTTTTATGTTATTATTCTTCATCCATAACAAAAAAAAAGCATCTGATATTATTGTGGAATATTTTATAACTAACATTGCAGTAAAAATTAAAAAATGCCTCAGAAAATGTCTTTGCTTATCACAATACTTTAGAAAAACTCTTTCTGCAAAAATTAAGCCAATATATTAATAAGAAAAATGCACTTGAATTTCGTGGAGTTATTTTGAATTTTAAGAAATTGTGAATTAGGCTCCAATCCACTTTCGACTACCTTCCCTACATAATAAAAAAGAACAACATGAAAAATTCATTGACTTAAACACATAAATGTTTCTTTAAGATGCTACTAAATACTTAGGTGACCTATACAGTCAGTCACATGTATAACAATAGGATTTAAAACATTATAAATTTGTTTCAAATTTATGACAGATCAAAAAGCCTTAAAATTTGTGATACATGAATTGGCAACTGCACATGGCATTTACAAGGTGTTAAAATTTTATTTTATTCAGAAATAAAGCTTCTGTAACTAGACGCGGTCATTTAGATAATCAGAATTAAAATTTATTCTGCAATTACAGTATGCACCTGAAAGGAAACGTGTCCCGTTTACTTAAGTGTTGGAGGACTGTGTTAGAAAGCATTTCAGAAGGCGATAAAATAAAATATGACCCTAGTCCAATTTTTATCAAACATAAAAGTCTTTTGAAATCCCCAAGACAGTAATGCATGAGTTGTAAAATAATTGAATTGATCAAAAGTGGTTCGATTAATGAAGAAAAATGTTCTGTTTCATAAATCTTAATAGATGACTTTATAGGGTACAAATTTGGGTGCCAATGCTACTATAAAAATCTCCTTTAAAGACTAATTTTTACCGTAAATATGTTAAAATAAGCTCTTAATATAATTAAAAAGAACGCAGTTGGAGTTTTTCAATATTTTGTGACGAATTTTGTTGCAATAAGTTTATTATCAAGTTAAATGTAATACCAATATAAAGGGTAGAATAACTGAGGCATTCAAATAACACCACACAACATGTTCTAAAAATTTAACTTAAGAACGCTTTCCTTTAAAAAGAAAAAAAAAAACTCTTACATTCTAAAGAATAAAAAATATCAGATACAAACGCCAAAGTTTTCTGTAGTATACACTAGTTTGAATTTTGTTTATGTAGAACAATATTTTGATTTATAAAACATATCTTCTAAAAAATCTTACAGACACGCTTCTAAGTCATATCTAAATTTATTACATAAAAACACACGTCCACGTTAAAAATATATACTTCCACGTATATAAATCATATAACTTAAGTACTACTGGTTTTAATTTTTATTTTTTTATTTCATTCCCCTTTCCATCAAAGTATCAAGTCAAATTAAACTGAAAAACAAATTTGACCAGATTTTCTAAAAATTATTAGTGCTACGAGTAATTTTAAAACGCTTGATAAATTGCCAAAAACACTCTTGGGCATCAGAACTCAAATCTTTGAGCATATTAAGAAATCTTATTTGAAGAAACGCAAGCTCGGTCACTTCCAGCAGAAAAATTAATTTCCCAAGTTAAACTAGAGAATAAAAATTCAGATACTTTGTATTGACTGGGATATACTTTGGTTTACATTACATAGATTTGATCTGTGAATTTCTAAAAACTTTAACCACAAATAATGTTTTTTACGCTTGCATGCAACGCTAAAACACTCACAGGAATCAAAATTCAAATCTTTAAGTATTTTAGAAAATCCAATCAAAAAATCATGAGCTACACCATTTTTGAAAGCAAAATATAGAAAAGTGTACTCACTGCACGTATGCAAGTCTTAAACCTTAAAAAGTATCCATTTGACTGCGTTCAACAGCAGATGAAAAACGCACCACATACTATAAATATACTTTAATGAATGATCAAAATACATTTACTATATTCTATACCAACCAGTGAATGAATTTCAAAAATATTCCTAGACATTTGCAATTCATTTCAATTCCCATAATGGTAGCCAACTATGAATAAAATCCCTACCTGGAAGGAGACTGAAAGTAGTGAACAATAAAATATAGTCAAGCAAAAATATGATTGATCACCGCATAAATATTATGAATTACATTTTTCTAAATTTATTTGTACCTTGTCTATCTTTCTTTCTTAGTGCATTTACTGATATATCTTGCAACTGTGTAAGTTTATTTAAAGTATCCGTTATAGATGTTTTTATTCAATTAGTAATTTACTAACCGATAATCGCAGCATCATATGTATTATTTCGCAAAAGTGTTTTTTTTTTTTTTTTTTTTTTTTTGTGACAACGACATAACTCCCTCAATACTTTATCCAAATTTCATAAGTAAGGCATCATTTTAAATAATTTTTTTCTTACCGTTTTCGACGAAAAATAAAAAGACGATTCACATTTTGGTTTTTATTAAAAAAAGAAAAGGTTTATACTCTTTTGAACCTTGCATTTCTTTAATGTATAACTTCCTGCAGGTAGGTTAGAACGCCGAGCTATTAATGTGAAGGTCGTGAGTTCGAATTCTGATGGCCTGAAACTATCGTTTTGATGATCAATTTTCTTCGGTAAAATTCTGATTCAAGTTTGCATGATATATCAACTCTCATAATGTATGTATAAACTCATTGCAAGATGAAGCTACAATTCGCTTCCTAAAATCAGAAAATAGGACGTTATTTTTAACGTGGGGGATCACAGTATAATATTTTTAAAGTAATTAAGCAAAATAGAAGCATCGATTTGAATTTGTTTTGTTGCTTTATTACGTATTCAATTAGCGTATAACAGCCCGAGATGGAGGCCTAGTAGCTCAGTTGGTATGAGCGTTCTACTAATAAACCGTGAGACATGGATTTGATCCTCACATAGTCCAGAAAATGTAGTTTTTGAATGACTAATTTTCCTCAGTTGAATGATGATTCAACTTTTCAGGAATATATGATCTTAACTCATTGGGGGCTGGATTCTAAACCTCAGTTGATACACAGGAAAAAAGAAACGTTTGTTTTAACATGATAAATTGTTGTATCCTAAATATTATTTTCTCTTTATTTGGAGGGGGGGGGGGGTACCCTATAACCTACGCGATACCTCTTCAAACTTCAAAGTAGGACATTATTTAAAACAATTTTTTCACCTCTATCAACAAAAAACAAGCAAACACATCCCACTTTTTACATTATTTTTTCATTAATAGAAAAAAAGGGCAACTTTAAAAAATGGACTTTGAATTTCCGCTTTCGAGGACGAAAGCTTCGTACGGGTCAGCTAGTTATATTTTATTTGGTTTTTTTTTTTAACTGTCTTTGTGAAACATTATTTTCAAACTACTGCACTAGAAATTAAATGTCAGATAAATCAAAACGGAAAATAAATATTAAGCTAACTGCTGCTTGAGTGATAAATTTCCCCCCTTTTTTATAACGCACTTCAGATGATTTTATAATTCAATAAATAAATAGATGCATTTTACCCCTCCCCCCCCCAAAAAAAGTTAAAACATAGTAAGAAATAAAAGAAATATTTTTTGTCATGTTTTATGTGGTTTAGACTTATTAAAAGTTAGAAAATGTAGGGGAAGGTTGCCGTCAATGAACCGATTCCATGACTAGACCGCGAAGATATTTCCTGTACCAGAGTTTGCGCAGACGCGTAATCAGTTTTAGTACCTTCCTTTGTCTGAAAACAATCTACTGCAGAGTCGTCAAGTAGCTAAAATTATTTAAACATTTCTACCATTATTTTACTAATTATTGAGACTTTCATTTAGTTATAACATGCGTTGAATATCACTAAACAATTAAACATGAACACTGACTTAAAAGAGTGCCTTTTAAAGTACAATTCCCCATACTTCATGTTTCATCATGATTCGTCCCAGCAGTAACACCTATAAGAATATTCAAAATGATGCAGTTGCTATCATTGGACCACTAGGTGTTTCCACGAATTGACCACCTGACGAAGTGATTCATTCATGGAAAATCAAAAATATTGTTGTAACTTCAGCTCAATTACCTCTGAAAATTGCTCAATTGCTTTAAAATAAATATGACAATGAATAAAAATAATCTCAGTAATTTTTGAAAACTCTTATATTTTGTTATAATTTCAAGGCAAATTTTTTTTTATAAAATTGATTAAAAATTTGATGCATAATAATACAGTTTCAAATACTTTTGCTGTTCCAAAAAAAAAAAAAAAACCGCTATAATTAGTAAAATATAGCCAGTGGACGAGCGAGAGCATTTAACGTGCTACAGTAGGACCTTAACGAAGTCTGCCGACAATATAGAGTCCTGATAACAACTTTAAACAGTTGTATGGAAGATAAAAACCAGTTTGTTGTTACCTTAGTCACTTATTAAAAATTTAGGAAATAAGCCCTCTGAAATAGGAATATGATTAACGATTCATATTTTGAAACTAGAGAAGACGTTTTTGTAATTGCTTCTGAAAAATTAGGTGAATTGACCTTTCAAGAGACTGAGAAAAATAACATGTCCTACAGATTCAATTAAGACAAAAAAATCTGTTAGTTCTATATTATCTAGTAGTTTAAGACTTAAGCTTCTGGTTTCAGTAATAAAATGGTCAAAAATGTTCTCTGACATTTTAGAGAGCAATTACAATCTTACGTCGAACGAAAATTTTCAAAATCAATTTAACGAAATTCTCAACAGTTCAAAAGATTTTGAAAAGATATTAGCTTAGCACAGTTGCAAAGGTTGGGAAAATATCAAATGGTAAACGAGGTGTGATGACAACAGCTGTATGTTGTGTGAGTGCTGGTGTTTATTTATGTTCCTCTTATCCGAAAATAAAACATATTATAAAATAAATCTATTTTTCCATAACTTATTGTTATTTGTAGTGTTTACTGATCACCTGTTATAAATATTTGTAAGTTACGCATTGATTTTTTAATTTGAGATTGTGGTCCATCGATGGAATCTCGATGGTCCATAGCAACCGGTAGCCATGAATGGACCACATGCTAAAATATTTATTTTTAATTTTCATTCTTTATTGTGTATATTTATCATAAAAGTAAATATTATTTTTAAAAGAAAATCATACTGAGAAATTCTTCCTATAATTAACGTGACATTTGAGTAGGATTTCCTTTTTGAAAAAATCGAAAACTGTGATATGGTTCATTGAAGGCAACCTTCCCCTATAGTACTGTTCCGTAGGGATGTATTTCATTTTAATAAATCTTTCATGTAGTAATCTTAGTAAATTTTCCAAATCACAAAATTTTCCGTCATATGCAAGTTCATAATTGTATTCGAGAAGGAACTTGTGTAAACGATGAATTCACGCTTACCTTTTAAACATCTCGCTATAACTCCATCTTTTACTTAGCTGGAGGGCGTAGTCAATATTTGCGAAGCATCTCGTTTGATCGCTAAATATTTGATTTCCTGAATTCTCACTTACCTTGAATCTTGGGTAGCAATCCTTGAAGCGGAGGAACAGACAAATACGAGTTCAGTACAGATCTGATAAACCGAGGTTTAAAACGAAGCTGGAAAATACTTTCTTAAAGTGGAAATTGTTGTCAGAATTGTTTTTTGAAACTTTTGTTTTAGAAAGATCTTTACTGTGAAAGATTATCTAGTTCGGGAAATTGAAAAATTCGTCAATTGCAAAATGCGCTTTGAATGTTATGAAATGGTCAAGACCTGTACTAAAGTCGTTTTGATAAATGCGACGCAATTTTACATAGATTATTATTCAAATAAATATATATATATATATATATATATATATATATATATATATATATATATATATATATATATATATATATATATATATATAATATATATATATATATATATATATATATATAATATATATATATTAAGTTTTTGCAGAATTAAATATTATGGCGCTGAAAATGCATGAACAGGATAAACAAGTAATACATAGTAAATGCAAAATATCAAGAAACATGTAAAAATAATATGGTTCCTGGTGCAGAATTTAATAATCAATCATCATAATTAAAATATATCAAATTACCTGAATGAGTTATCCATGACCAATTAATATATTTATTAAGTTAGTGAAGTATTTTCTCACTTACCAAATATTTTATAGAGGACTCTGTGATCTGATTGAAAAACACCATCTTTAAAATGGCAATACATAAACTTGAAATGCTTCATTTCATTATCAATATGATTCAATTCATTGGTTTCAGGAGAAAGGTAAAAAAATTAAGGAATGGTAATTTAGTTTGGTGTTACCTAAATGTATATTTTTGCACGACATTAATTGTAATTTACTTCTCCTTTCCATTAATGGTTTTAAAAGTCAGAAACTTCAGAAGAGTCTAAAATTTTGTATCAAAAAGTTATTGCATCAGTCTAGTCAGTGTCATCTGTTAGTTATGAAACTTCAAAGTTCCTCCACCATTTTTAGTAAAAATTTCAATACTTTCAAGAATGCTGACTACTTCATGTAAAATACTCTGCGCAACACTTTTTGCGCATCGCTGCTTATGTATATTGTATATAAAGTAATATAATAAATGTGGAAAACACTATTGGATAGTTTTGAAATAAATTAAGTGTTCACAGACCCTTGACTGGAAAAACACGCTAAATACATAATCTTTGAGTGATGTAATTAACAAATTATTTTCTTCCGTTTCGTTTATTAGAAATGAAACTGCTATAATTTTCTGTCTGGAAAGCATTAAGCATGTTCTACTAGTAATAGTCAACTAAATTAGGATGTAACTAGCACAGCCACTTTTCTATATTACAATGAAAATATTATTATGCGCATAATTTGTAACTTTTGTTATATACGTAAATGGATGTAATTATCACATAATGTACCAGTAAAAAAGTAAGAAAAAGGTCAGCAGTCCTGCGTGAAAAATACAAGATAAAAATTTTCAGAGGGTCAAATGAGCAAGGAATGTTTCTTGTGTTGCCCAAAACTGACAGTGAGCAGCTTTGCCAAAAATAGTTTTTTGTTTAAATTTAAAATCTTTGAACACGTTCATTCACTGACGTTTCACGAAGACAACGTGTAAATATTAATCAAATTAAGCATAACATGATAATTTTATTATATACGTAATTTGTTATTTTTTCCTGCTTTAATCATGTTTAGATACATTTTCTGTTTGAAAAATGCGAGACTATCTACTTTGCAGAGACGCAAAACTAATTTGTGGTTGAATTATTGAGCATGGAATGCTTCATTTATTATGCAGATGCAAAAAAACTATGATTCGAGAAAGGTTTTAAA
Source organism: Uloborus diversus (assembly GCF_026930045.1). Taxonomy (NCBI): domain Eukaryota; kingdom Metazoa; phylum Arthropoda; class Arachnida; order Araneae; family Uloboridae; genus Uloborus; species Uloborus diversus. Next base: position 57,216,511 of record NC_072733.1, read on the forward strand.
CTGTTGCACTTAAAAAGTAATTTCAATGGAATTTCGCATTGGTAAATATTAAATTGTTCCTTTCTTTTTCTTCTTAAACTAATGACAATATTAAAGTATTTTCGTTTTTCCAAAAGTTATTAATATATTTTTTGTATTTTTTTGGTGAAAACTAGTTTTAATTTGTATATTGTAAATGAATATAGAATACTTTTGTGACGCTCGCAAATGTAGAAATGTAGGCTTAGATAAAGAATTAAAATTTATATTTCAATTAAAATTATTGACATGTACTTTGAAATTAAAGGGACTTTATGAAGTAAAGTGACATGCAACAAAACTAGTCACTTATCAGCTAGCCCTCATTTTCCCTACATTTATTAAAAAAATGTATTTAAAATAGGATAAACCAGAAAAGTTTCTACAAACAGCTGCTTAATCTGAGATAAATTATTGTCAGCAAAATAGCTACTCTTATTCTTTTTCTTTGAAAACTCAAAAAATACTTTTTTGATTCAGGTCGTACGTTGGACGTATATTCTTTTGTTTAAGCTTCGGGTAGTAGTTTATCTCCCATTTCGAAAGTGGTTTGAATTTCTGATCATATTGCCCCTAGATGAAATAGGGAAAAATTATTTTCTGTTTCAAAAAACTGAAGTTAGTAACTAGTTTCAGACATTAACGCACATTTATAAAATAAATTTGAAGTTGAATTTTATTTTACGTCAAAAAATAGTCTCCAAGAAAGCTATTTTTGAATGTTGGACATTTTTAGACAGTTGTAGTGCTGTTTTTACCTTACGTGTTTAAAGCACTTGTATCCTGGGGAAATTTTAGAATAAAATAATATGAATTTTTAATATAAATAAATAAATAAATATATATATATATATATATATATATATATATATATTTATATATATATATATATGTATGTATATATTAAAAATTATTTCATGCTAGTTATTGAAAAAATAAGTGAAAAGGAAGATTTTTATTACTTAAAAATACCGTAAAAAAACGACCATCTATTAAACACGTATCATTTGATCAGTTTAAGGCGTAGCATGTTTCTTACACACTTGTTATGAGGAAATAATGTCGTTTTTTCAGTGGAAAGCATTGAATTGTTTTGTGCTAAATATTGGAAAATATGTGTCAACGACTTTTAACAATGTCTAATTTTAAGACAATTTATGTTTATCTTTGTAGATGAAAATGTTTGAATATTTCCGTAAAATTGTTCAGTATTTAATTAAGAAAAAGAACTTTTCTGCTTCTTATTTTACGCCCCATCACTTATTTTAAGAAAAAGTGGATTTCGTTCTTCTAACTGTTTTTTACTATGTAACACTTACTGCAAAAATTACGTAGAAAAGCTTAGCAGGATACTGACTTTGATCATAAGTTACTTTCATGGTCTCCTGAATGAATTATTACGAATGTTTTTTGCATATAATCTTAACATAATTATGCTTTAAGTAGCTATTATTATACATATTTTTTACATTTGTTGTATGTATTTAGTATATTTATCTTTTTGGAAAAAAGTGACGTCCAATAAGTGGGGCACCAGGTTGCTGAAATCATATTCTATGATTCTGAACACGAAACAACACGTTTCTTCTCAACAACTTTTTAAAAGAGATTATACGGGTTTTTGCAAAAAAAAAAAAGGAAAAAAATGAAAACACATTAAAAACAGATTTAGGGTGCAGATGTAGTCAACTATCTTCTTGGCAATAAAGCATGTATTTCGTACTTTATTTCTAACCTATTTAAAATCGTGCTGAGAAAAAGAACTCTCGAGCAGAAATCGATGAAGCACGGCTTGCGGACAACGGAGCGACTTTTACTGTTTTTGGCGCAAAAATTCTGAAATCAAATTATGCATTTTTGAAAGCCATTTCTTTCCACTGGGAAATTTCATCTAAAAATGAAATCATGAAATGAAATGTTCTCTCTGAATTAGGCAGTTAAAGTACATGAAATATCAAGTCCGTTTGACTGTTAAAGATAGTTTGTAGATCGTAAACTGCTTTTTTTGATTGAAAATCTAAAACAAAAACGATAGTTTGGAATTCCAACCAGATAACTTTCTTGAAAAATCTAATAATTAGTAGACATGAAAATATATCACTTGAGCATTGTACGAGAAAAATTTATCGGTAGGCAGTAAAAATATTAATGATCGTAGAAATTGCATATTCCCATGGATTAAATAAAGGCCGTTAATCTTTTTAGCCAGGAAATTTTTAATCAGCTTTAACTTAATTCTAAGCAAATTAACCTATGTTAGTTAAGTTGGCCGTTATGTTTATACATTCGTTCAGAAAAAAGCAGAAATTTGTGAAATAATTAACTTATCTTATGCATAGAAAACTCGATTAAAATAATGTCAGCAAGTATTGAGCATGGCATGACAATATTATTTTTACGCTAACCTGTATAAATGTGTAATTTTGTGTGTGTGTAAAAATCTGCATAAAAATGACGCATAAAAGTAAAAAATACAGACATAAAACTGAATACGGGATAAATAATTAAAAGAGAAAAAAACTGATTTAAAGCTGAGTTTTAAAAAATATATTGTTAACTATTATTACTGTAATATATTAATTCATAAAAAGAGGAAGAAAAATTTCCATAATTGTAAATTTCTCGAAGGACACACAGAATTTTTTCTTTGTTTAAAAAAAACTGATTTCCTTACACAATTTGAGCAGAAACAGGGAAGGAAAAGATGAAAAGGCGGGAAACCCCGCGATTGAAAAGAGAGAAACTGATTTTCCTACCTTCTCTTTTAACATTGGCCAGATTGTGGTGGAAAACTCTCGAGAAGTCGATAAGATAGGCCCCGCGTGCCACTAGGGCCAGGCTCAGGGCCAGAAGCACTCGCAAACAGATTGCCCGTCCGGCCAACATGTTGCTGGAAGATGTAGCGAGAGAGGGCTTTCCGTGGGAAGTGCTCCGAAGCGTGGATGTTGCGCGTCCCTCAGTGGATCGGTACGAAAGGACCGGCGCGCCGAAACAGGGCTTTTAAGCGCTGCCGGGGCCTACGCAGGTTGGGAAGGCCGTGGCGGGCATGCGCCGACAGGTGGACGCGCCAATCGCGCTTCTCTCACCTACTGATCTTTTGGAGAATGGGTGGAGGCTGGGGAGATGACATCATTCGCTCACACACAGGTTAGCTTTTACCTTCGCGTTATAATTGGCGAATATGCCCTTAAGTTACTATTTATTGGGATAGCAAGTGGAAAAATAATTCACGGGGCTACAACCAGTCACGGTTAGAGTTTTACAGGAAAAAAAATATATTGTAGCGAGTAGTTGTCGCCCAGAAATGAACCGTATTCAAATGTTTGAAATAATGTCATTTCATATCAGTTTTAACAAGAAGATAAATATATTAAATAATTAAGCATGATTTAATTTCATTGGTATGAAAATTCTTACACAACTCCACTCGGAGAGTTTTATTTGAAGCATTTAGTGTTATTTTCTGTTATGTCAGAAAACGGGACATTTCAGTATGTCCCGGATCAATCGCCTCAGGGATGAACTTACAATAAAAAATAAAGCATAAAACGCTTCATAGACAGAACATATTTTTAAATATTTGGGAATAAATTTCAGATTTGAAGAATTAATACTTTACTCCCTCCTTAAATTCGTTTGAGTGTCATTCCCCGGAAGGGTGTCTCTCTGCTCAAATGCCCCCTCCCTCCTCATCCTAAGTGATCCTACTGAGTTTGGTAAATTATGTACATAATTTGAAATGTTGACGGATAAAGAAAAAAATGAAATATTTATGTGCCGTACAAACTCTTACATATATTTGGGTGTCACCCACTGAAAGGGGGTCACTTTGTGCATATACAGCTCTCTCCTTCATTCTTAGTGATGCTACTATCGATAATATATTGTACATAATTTAAAATACTGAGAGAAAATTTAAATTTTTTTTCTCACTAAAGCTCATAAATTCATTCGGATGAATTTATTTGAATTTCTCCATGAAGGGGTGCTTCGTTTTGCACTTTTTTTTCGGAGTGAAATGTAATATCTGCGAAAGTGACCAATACCCATGTATATTACAGATATAAAACCTTTTTCGAATCAAATGATATATTCTGTGAGAAATAGAGCCTAAAAATTCAAATTTTATTTAAAGCAAAAACACTTAAATGTAATCCAATTTTTAATGCAGTAAAAAGGTCATATTTTTGCTTTAAAAGCTGTGAACTGTGGAAAAATTCAATCTTCAAACCTCAAAAGGTTAGTAAAGCATTTTTGGATAGAGCGAATATGCTTCCTTTGATGCTTGAAATGAGGCGAAAATTCAGTACAATAAACATATTTTTTAGATTTTCGATAAAAATTTTTTTCATCCCATTCATGAATGGATAATAAGTATAATCTTATCACATATCACGAAAGTTTGTTCCCCCTTCCTATTCCCCAATATGTATACTGAAGCAACACACTGCACCCCTTGCCGCCCACAGTCTGGGCAGAAGATACGAGATAGACATTTGTCAACTAGGGTGCCTCGTTCTGCAATTTTTTTCCGGAGCGAAAAAGTGATCAATACCCATGGACATTGCATGTACAAATTTTTTTTTGAATCAAATAAAATCTCCTGTGATAAGTATGGCCTCAAAATTTCAAAATTTTATACTTTTAAGTTCGAAGCTTACAACCAAAAATTTTATGTATGGAATGTTGATACAAAATTAAAAAAAAAAAAAATAAATTAAGTACATTTGAGAAAAATATTTGACCTGGTGATGAAAGTATTTTTTTGGTTTTTCAAAAATCTTCTTAGAGAAAACTAAATGGGTTATTGTTTTCATATGAATGGAAATGCATTGAAAAAATTCGTCTGAAAATTAAGAACTTTTTGGGTCAAGCAATTCTCAAGTTATTCGTCCTGGAGACAATATTGTTAGGATTTTAAATAATCACTGGTATATATTAAATTGAAAATTTTGTTATTGCGACAAATTAAAAAACTTAATAATGGCTAAGCACAATTTATTGCTTGGTTTTTCATTCCATTATGTGTTTAAGTATTAACATGTTGCCATTGCATTTCCCTTCTATTTACCTATGCGAAATGAATAATAACGAAATAAAAACTAATATTACTCTGACTCTTTATTGACACTTTATGAAGAAATTTATGTGTATTACAATTACGAAGCTAAACTGCTTCAATAGCACATTTTGTCAATTTTCATGACTTCGACAGTCATAAAATTCGCATAACTAACATATACTTTTTTTTCATTGTTTGCTGTTACAAAGCAATCAACTGCGACTATTTTCGTGACTGTTCTATAATCAAGAGTTTTTTAACATTTTTTTTTTTGTAATTGCGGATATTAATTTGTCAGATAAATATTTTCCTTTCGTACTTATTCTATTCAAATTATTTTTTTAATGTTTACTTGTAATATGCTAAAGAATACTTATTTGCATTTCAAAATTTCAACATTCCTTGAAAAAAGGAAGTCAGATAGGGTATTTTGGAGATTTTCTGAAGCAGACAGGAAAGAAGCTATTGAACTAGAAACACTCAAAGGCTGCAGTAAAAGCATGTCATCCTTATCAAATGCTACATCACAAAATGAAATTTCAAGAAGATTTACTAATCCAGAAGCATCAAAATCATTCGATCTCAGTCTCAAACACAATACGAAGTAAGATCGGTCCACGGTGGCTGACGTTAAAATTTGACTTTATTTTTAACTCATAAATTCAGCACTGTCTTGAAATTAAATTTTGTTTCTTCTGAAATTGATCTAAAATTTCATGATAATGTAAATCACTGCCCCCACACTTGTTTTCTGACTCGAGAACAAAATTTTGTATGAAATTAAGGGGAATAAAAAACGTGACTGATGTTACGCAGAAGAGACATTGAGAAAATTGACTTATATATAATTTGAAATTCTCTTCAAACTAATAACTTAAAATCTAAACAGATTTCTTCCCCTTAAAATAGAGATTTCAGACTTGATGAAAACACTTTGTTTTATTGAAATAACTTAGAAACTAAAAGTATAAAAATTATTTAAAATCCATGACTGATGATACGAAAATTTCTTGATTGATGTTACATTTACAATAAATTGCTATAATTTATAAATTATTTCTGCTTGAAAGTACAATTCGTATTTAAAGTACTAGTAAAGTTCATTTATAAAGTTTTAAAAGTTATATTTTTGATGCATTTCATAAATAAAAAGTCCTCTTGCGTTTACTACATCTAGTGCACTAAATATTTTATTCCTTTCTTATGTGAATAATAAATTTCTGCCATATTGACAGGCCATTCCCAATGTTTTACTGCTTGAATCCTGACAGTTACTAAATACTCCTAATTTTCAATTTCAATGAATCTAACTTCTCGTGATACAATTGTTTGTCATATTCTTCAAGAACCCATTTTCCAGTTGTAGTCAACAGTTTTAGAACATATTCTGCTGGAAGTGATTTCCTCCTTTACTGTGAAAAAAGGGTTATTGCTCAAAACCTGCTACAGTCTTTGAATTTAAAGAAAAAAGTATTACTCAAAAAGTATTACTCTTTATAATATGACTAGTGATGTTCCGGATATCCGTATCCGTATCCGTATCCGCGGATATCCGAGGGAAAATAAAGATCTGTATCCGTATCCGTATCCACTACTTTTTTGACGGATCTTAAACGGATCTTTTCTATTCTAAAAATTCTTAAATATTTGAATAAAAAAACTCTTAAATTCCGTTTAAATTAGGTTTTATCCCCTATTTAAATTATAAGGTATCATTTCAGAAGCCAATTTGTACCCCTAGTTCCAAAAAGAACGGGTAATAAGTTTTAAAAGTGCATCTGTGTGTCTATTTGTGGCATCGTACTCCTAAACAGATGAACCGATTTTGATAGTTCTTTTTTCGTTCAAAAGGTGACTTGATCGAAAGTGTTCTTAGCTTGGCCTCGTTTTTGCAGAACTTGAATTGCCGAAAATATTAACAAAAACCGACTTAACGTATTTCAGAACTATAGTAGTAAAAACTTACCCGTACGTTAAAAAATATTGACCCCAAATTGAATGAACTAAGTTTTCTGCGTTTGATATTTGTTTGGAAATTCCAAGTTATATACAGTAAAATCTATAATCGTATTAAGGAAATTTTTTATGCAATTCAAAGCCTTTATACGCGTGATCGGTAGCTATTTCATAGTCGGATAAGGAGAAGAGCTCAATGATTTAAAATTTCTATCTGCTGTCAGTTCATATTTGTTAACAATATGTGTTCTGACTCGCGAAATCCATCTCAATACCAGATCGGCCCTCTGGGACATTTTTTTTTTTTTTTAGTTTAATATTAGTTTCTGTTATTAATTTGGGGTTTCTGTTATTCTTCACTTTGGTTTTTCTCGGCATTCTTCAAAAAAAGTGAGACTAAACTATCTATTTACTGTTTGTAAAGGTGTTCCCGGCTCTGTTATTCTATCGGTCGGAGTAAGTTTGGTGGAATGGGTCAGCGCTGCATATATGCTGAAATAAAATGCGAAAAATATTTCTAGCCTGTCCAGTATCAGCTCGTCACCCTTGCTCCTGTATCCTGCATCTACCAAGCAAGTTAGAAGTAATCTAGCACATTCTATTTAAGCAGTAATGCAGCGTTGACCCGTTCTTTCCAACTCTCCTTCAATTTTAACGGTGATTTCTTTAAAGAGTAAATCATAGTTTTGATTATATTTTCGCCGTAGATGACATTTTTTGAAGAAGCAGTGCTATTATGCTGACGGAAATACCTTCCGTAGCAAATGAAAAACTAGGATAGTTGGATAGTTGAATTGGGTTAAAAAAAAAAAAAAAAAGATCCGTATCCGTATCCACGGATCTTGACACTAATGATCCGGATCTGGATCCGGATCCGGCACATCACTAAACATGACTGCAAGTCGGATGCTGATAGCTTTGAAATTTATATGAAGCTGTGATATTTAGAAATATTTCTGTATCGATGATGTAGCACTTTTATTCAAATGTATAATACATGAAGAACTAGGAGTATCTGTTTATAAAATTCCATGCCAGAAAATTTTTTACAGCAGCAGTTTTCTTTTGTGAAGATATAACAAAGAGCGTTTTGAATGACTAACAGATTTTACCAAGGTTTCATTATTTTAAGAGGGGCAACGCGCGCAGCTGCTAATTTAAACCTGGGACTTCAATACCTTAAATTTGTTTTTACTTGTTTTACTTCTTCACCTAATTTATCTTTTTAATTTTATTCCAAACTAACTTTGGTAATTATACTAGGTTTTTAAAAATTACTCTATTTATTTTTTATCATCCGCTCTTTTTATCTTCTATACTTTACTTTTTGTAATTTTCATGTTTTCCTTTATTTCAAAATTTATATCGCCTCCTTTTTTGCCTTTCTACTGCAGTCAATGCTATTTGTGCAATTTGTTTGAGATTTATTAAAGAAAAGAGAAATGAGGTTGATGTTACTGTGACTGATGTTACATATTTTAAATAAATTTCAAATAATTAAATTAAACTATTTCTAAATATTTAAGGGATTGATATTAAAGATATCATCATAAATGGAAGACAGTATGATTTTTCATAAACTTTGAGTTTGTTTTTGTATAAGCAATGCAAACATTTATACGATTTTGTGACTGATGTAACAGTAGTATGAGGTCTAGTTTAAAAATATTTGCTACAAGATAATTATAACAGTTTAAAGTTTTTTTGTTGGTCTAATCTCTTCCTAGATAAACCACTCTTCAATAAAAAATAAGATTGTAGACATAGCAAATAATTTCCTAAGAGAAAAAAAAAAGATTAACTATTAGAATCGCTAATGCAACAATACATGGGCACTGAGTAGTGTTGTCAAAATGTGTCCATAAAACTTACAATAAATTACTTTTAAATAAAAAAGAAAAGAAAAAAAAAACGCCTTCAAAAAATACCCGAGAACTAAAAGGCAAAAAAATAACTGATTACACTTACATTCTATTTCCTACCCAAACATAGAAATGAAATTTATTTTTCCTGTACGAAATTCAACTAAACTAAACACCGAATTATTAAATAAACACTGATTTAAATTACTATACGATGAATTATTTTAAATACCTAACTAATTATATACGCATCTTAATTTTTAATAACCTTTTGAAGTCGGGGCCTCCTATAAACAACTACATAACGTAACTGACAACCCACCGAATCCTGAATTAAATACTAATTTAACTATACGTGAAATTAGTCTTTAAAACTAAACCTACTCAGTTACGTTAGATAGTAGTTTATAGCAGGCCCCGACTTCAAAAGGTTATTAAAAATTATGAGATCGTATATAATTAGTTAGGTATTTAAAATAATTCATCGTATAGTAATTTAAATCAGTGTTTATTTAATAATTCGGTGTTTACTTTAGTTGAATTTCGTACAGGAAAAATAAATTTCATTTCTATGTTTGGGTAGGAAATAGAATGTAAGTGTAATCAGTTTTTTTTTTTTTTTTTTTTGCTTTTTAGTTCCTGGATATTTTTTGAAAGCGGTTTTTTTTTTTTTAAAGTAATTTATTTTTTGCTTTTTAGTGGTGTAAATAACACGGCGTGCGTCTTGGAGACTTCCGACGACTGTGAAGAAAGGCTTTTTCAAATGCGTAACTATGTACAAAAAAAAAAAAAAATTGTCTTCATCACTTGTTCAACTTTATCAAAGTTTGCTTTCCGAAAGCAAATGCACGAGTCACTAAAAAAAAACGAAATCGCTTTAAGTTTAAATTTGCAAAAATGTAAATTTTAGAATCGTAATATTGTAAATTGTAATTTATGTTTCGCAATTAGTGTCATGTAACTCGTGGTAAAAGTCGCATGTTTCTTCACATGGCTCCACTATAGATGAAGATTAAAAATTCCACTAGAATGAATTTTATGTTTGTTTCAGAGAATCCTTAATTCAAAATTTTCATCATCATTACTCGTAATAATATATATTTTTAGTACTTTCTTTAACAATAGGTAAAGAAAGCATAAACCTTTGTTTTATGGCCTTTGTTTATCAATGGGTTTTATATTTAATCGTTTGTGAGGGAAATTGCATGAAATTTATTGTTTTACCCTTAAATTTTCCCTAAAGAACAAATAGGGTAAATCAAAGATTTGGAACCTAAGTTAGACCACCCCTAAACAAAATCACCAGTAAACAAAAAAAAGCATAAAAACCGGTTCACTAAGTGAGACGATATACAAAGTTAATAAAGTACAAATCGATTTAAATGTGAGTATGATATTTGAAGAGTTCCCTCAATTTCATCAAACCTGAACTTGATTAACATTACACAGTCGATGAACTATGCTGTTTCAAACAAAAAAAGTCTTTTCATTATCAGTACAGGCAGGGGCGTGCACAGAAATTTTGGAGTCCATCACAAATGACTTTTCCGGGTCCCTCTCCATGTTGTTTACCCCTATATTTCACCGTTAGTTACAAAAATATTGGGCCCCCTCCAGGCTCGGGACCGTGCCAACAGGTGTCCCTCCCCCCTCCCTGTGCACGCCCCTGGGTACAGGTGTCTTAGAGTATTTATGGAACATTGTACAAAGAAAAAACAAATCCGACGAGTTCAGATCCTCCTCCTTTTTTTGAAGCCTGCTAATTAATATAACCCTAATTTCAAATTGAACTGGCGGTATCGTGAAATAGTAAATCCAGAATATTGGTCAAACTTCAGAAATCATACACAGTTATAATGTATATTATTAAAGAATATAAATTAAGTCGTGGGGGAGGGGTGTTCTGTATTCAATTCCCCCTCTATTGAACACTAAATATATTTAAAAATTGGAATATTAAATAAAGAGCTTTATATTTTAGTGCCTAAATAAAGTTATTTATTAGTAAATAAAATATTAAGGTAATTGATTCAACTATTAAAGTAGCAAAATATATTTAATTTACTGCTTTGCTACGCAGTAATAAATACAGTAGTAATACCCATAATAAAAAATTACCATGCGGCGCAGCGTTGAGAAAATTAATCATCCATGTGCCGCGAGAATTAAATATCGTTCAAGAGAAAGCCAAAAGCTAAAGTGTGAAAATACACCGATCACAGCAACACCACGTGATCATGACGTATGAAATTTAAAGTTTCTTGGATTTCTCCGGGACCCCTTATCAGATCCAGACCAAATTACAATGGGACCATCTGGGAAGTATACCCTTCCAAACAAAAAAAAAAAAAAAATCAAATCGGTCCAGTAGTGTTGGAATAATTCGAAAACACACATAAAAAGCCGCAGTACGAAATCATAACCTCCTTTTTTGAAGTCGGTTAAAAAATATGTTTATCACTTTTTTCGCATAGTTTTATAAAAATAGTCTTTTTTACCTCAGATGAAAGAAAACAATTGCTGGTACAATAAAGTTTTTTGGAGCAATCACATTGCTTATTGTTCTCACTTGACTGTCCTTGGCGTTACGCTGATTTTATTCCCCCCCCCCCGCCTCCCTCTGCAGCACCTCCGTCGACCGGCTCCTCCCGATGCTGCTCTATTGCAAACCGTCTCCAGGTTGCGTCCATATCCTACACACACACACGCATGCAAACATACACCTACACACACACCACTACACACACACATACCCACACAAACACACACGCCGACTTATACATACTCGTAATTGCGAAATACATAATTTGAATTCAAATTGTCAAAATTCAAATTAATTTTTTCTATTTTTTTTTTACTTTGATGTCCTTAGTTTCATGGACATGCCCAGTAGATGACCTTCTGTGTGTCAAGACGACATAAAATTTACCTTTTAAAGGCAATATCTCATACGAGAACCAAATGATAACAAACATTCGTAGTTTTCCATCTAAATTAAGTTTCTTTCGAAGTTCACTAACTTAAAAAATATTTGTTTCTCACTGTTTCCATTTATTGGGGAACAATGGGACAAAATTGCATTTTTTTTTTTTTCCTCGCGTGTGTGAATTCGTAGATTTTTCTTGATTCACTTTTATAATACCTGTTGCAGTGACAAATTCTGTATCATTTGAAAGAAATTGACTTCTGCGTTTTTTATAATAATAAAAAATGCAATAGTGTTTTTGTGTCTTTTCCTTAATTTGGGGATTTTATCCTAAAATTATTTGAGTCTTTTATAGAGTATAAATAATGTTTCACATTTTCCTCTTCTTATCTATGTAAAACCAGAATAAGTAATAAAAATTGCTACAAAAATCAGATGAAAATAAAAAAAAAATTAAAATACGAGAAATTGAAAAAAAAATAAATAAACAAAAAAAAAAAAAATCTATAATAATATTGATCGAAGGTGATTCAAAATGGAAGATATTAGGCAAAAGAACATCGATAAGCTAATTTTTTTTAATTATTTAAACGTTAATTACAGACGTTCTAAATGGTTTAGAAAGTTCGAAAGAAGCTCATCTCTCAAAAATAGACTTTTCGCTAAAAAGATTAAAAGCATCCGAGGATTCTTTACCCCCCCCCCCAAGTTAGGTAATTTAGGAGGAAAAATTATCAATGGGATTGTATTTAAAACTCAAAATTAATAAATAAAAAAATAAATAATTATGTTAGAAATACTCCCCCCCCCTCATTTATGCACATCTACGACCCAGCTCGATTGAAATGATGCAATATTCAACTCCACCCTCTTAAATTTCAAACTGAAAATAGATGGAGGTTTTGATATTTATTACCTATAACTCTACATGTAAATATAGGGTCTGGTGGGGGAAAGTGGTCAATGGGGTAAAGTGGTCATACGTCAAATAAATGGCTATAGCTTGGAAATAAATGTTCGAATGAATGTGAAAATTTTATTTTAGAGTAAGGCAGTTAGAAACTACATTTTAAATACAAAAGTTTATAACTGGCAAAATTTGATTCGGTAAAAAAAATTTTTTTGCGTGAATATGAAAAGTTTTAAAATCTAAACACCTATTTTAACATCCTTGGAAAATTTTGTTTGTTAGAATTAGGAACAGATTGACTGTACAGGAAGCTTCCTACATGTCTCAAGAACTCTTACTCATTAGCAGTTAGCTGAATCTATTTTAGATAATTTTTTAGAACAATTTCAGTAAGATGGGCTAAAGTGGTCATAATATTAGGCTTAACGAATATTGTTCTTCTAATGTCACTTAATCTTTAGGTATAAGGCAGATACAAATTAAATATAAATTTTACTTAATATGTATTGTTTTTACAGTAAACGGGGTTAAATATACGAGTATATGCGTATATATACGCATATATAATCGTGCAGACATTTACATAGACGTATTCACATAAATGCGCCAATAAATACGTATATGGGTATCTGCAAGTATTTTTTATCCATACAGCTATACATTCTACTATACACGTATATGCTCACTTATACTCATATATATAAGAACACTTATATACTCAGGTAGACACGTATATACGCGTACGAACTCGAGTAGACACTTACATACAAACATATGATATAAAAGTATACAGGGTGAGTTTACATTCTTGAGCAAATTATTAAAAGGTGTTTAAGGAGAGGTTAAGAAGCAAGAATCGATAAGGAACATATGTTCACAAACACAATGCTGACGCGCTACATGCACGCAAAGTGAGAAATTGATGGATGCTAAAAAAATCAAATTTATATATATATATATATATTACACAAATACAATTTTACACAACATGAAAATTTTAAAGCGATTTATGAAATTTGTGGCCTTCAGCTGTAATACATGCGTCGCATTCACAGATCTCTCTCTGTTGCAATAACGAAACTTTTGAAAAACTTTCATCAGCCGCTGCGCCTTTATTGCGATGCGTGTATTAGAGCTACTACAGACTGTAACTTTCAACAACTGCTCTAAATATTTCTTAAAAACTAAAATGTTAGAAAAAATCATCTTTGTGCAACAAATTTGTGCCCTGCTTTGCATCCATCAGTTTCTGGCTTTGTGTGCATGTAGCGCGTCAGTGATTATAACTTCCTTATGATTCCTTGCTTCTTTTCCTCCCCTCTCACACCTCTTTGATTTTTTCCCATGAGCTGAGATTCACTCTGTAAGACGACATGTATATAAGCGTATATTCTCGTGTATACATACATGTACTGGTATATGTTGGCCTAGCGCCCCTTATATAATAATTAACGAATTCATCTCACCACTTATCTCACCATAATATCAGTCACTTGACAATCCTAGTATGGGAGAAATTTTCAACGATGTTTTTCTTTCTTCTAATGCGGATGCCTGAAGACGTATCTCGCACGTGCAGTCGCCGATCTATGACGTCACGACCTTTACGTAATCGGCGAAGCATCGTAACAGATCGGCACGTGCCTGATGCTCATTGGCCAGATGCTATGCTGGCGTGTATCAGAAGGTGATTTGGCGTCCGCATGCTAATGAGTTCACTTAGGATAAAAGAAAATGTTTCGAGTAGAAAATAGACTTCTTCGGTGTTTTCTCTCTGGCTAGTTGACTCGAGCGCTCGTTTGCTTTTATGCAACGATGCGGGGTTATTTTTTAATAGATAGATAATAGATTGATATAGCTCAGCTCTAGTTCGCGTTGTTTCAAATGTTTTTAATTTTATTTAACTAACTTTACTAAATTACCAAATAAATTTGGTTTTTATTTTAAGTTGTCTCCAACTATTTTTTATCATGCATTTCTAGTCATATATTTAATTAGGTCATCGCATTTGGAGGATATTAGTCTTGAGCATTCTCTTGCTCATTAAAAGGTTATGGGCAACCTGGACTCTGTTTTCGATAGCCTATATTTTCAGTAGGACTGGAGATGGAAATGATGTTTTTGACGTCTGTGATAATTTTCGATGGGGGGGCCGTATAGAAGATTTTTTTCGGCAAGAGCATACTGATGATAAATATTAGATTATTAGTTCTCATTGATATTGTCTTCCGACTTTCTGTCAAAATAATGGCGAATCCTCAGATAACTATTGAGAAATTAAATGGCACAAATTATGTGTCATGGGCAGCAGACATGAAATTTGTCCTGATGGAGAAAAACGCCTGGGACATTGTAACTGGTAAGGAAACAGTGCCAGTAGTCTCTAAAGATTCAGGATTTACTGAGGGAGACGTTCGTGAGTTTTTGGCCAGAGAACGAGCGGCATTATCTTTAATATATTTGTTTGTAGACAACGAATTCAAAAGAATAATAGAGCATTGTGAGTCGCCAGAAAAATCATGGGAATGTCTAAAAGCACACTTTTATCCTGATAACAGGTGTGTGCATATGAGAACTTTTACTGAGTTAACAAACTGTCGAATTGAGCAAGGCGAATCCATAAATCTCTTCGCATCAAGAATTCGTCGAATTTATGACAGGATAAAGGGAATCGACAAGAATTTTTCGGAGTCATACTTAAATTTTCAAGTTTTGAGATATCTTCCATCGGAATATGACAGCATTTGCCAATCAATTTTGAGAAAGAAACCCGAGGATTTTTCTTTTGATGGGATAGTACAGGACTTAATTTCTGAAGAGAGCAGATTAAAGCTGAAGGACGAGGATAATATTAGCGCCAACTACGTTGCTCCAAAAGAAAAAAGATCGTGTTATAATTGCGGACGTACAGGCCACATCCGCAAAGATTGTAGTTTTCCAGAGAGGAACCGCGCAGGAAGTCCATCCACAAGCTCCAAGAAGTCAAGTTATGGCCAGAGGAGGTCAAGAGGAAGAAACAGGAACCAGTATACCAGAAGAGGCAGCTCCTCATCGCCGAAAAAGTGTGAGTACCCTTCCAAAACATTTTTTATTTCGGAAGCGAACTTTAACGAGATAGACTGTAATCCTTCATCATGGGCATTTGATTCGGCGGCCAGCCATCACTTTGCAAATAATAAGAACTTTTTCCATAAATATGAACCTGTAAATGATCGAAAGATGGCCGTAGCAGTCCAAAATCATGTTTTTCCAATTGAGGGGGTTGGAGAGATAAAGTTAAAGTTCGGTCCTAAGACCATTAATTTAGTAAATGTGATGTATTCGCCGCATTTGCGAAGAAACTTACTGTCTGGTCCCAGATTTGACCAAGCGGGAGCATGTTTTAAAGGGGGAAAAGGTTTGGTAACTGTATCAGATAATGGTGAAACAATTTTTAAAGCTAAATTATCTAATGGCATTTATTTTGTTAACCCAAAGGTAATTTCAGAAAATGTACATAAAAATGCTAATTATGAAGCTAGTAGTACTGAAAGCTTAGAATTATGGCACAAAAGATTTGCTCATGTAAATGTCGATAATATAAAGAAAACTGCTGAATATAAATGTACTAGGGGTCTACCAGTTTTTAAAAATGATAAAGTAAATTGTGAAGATTGTAAATTAGGAAAGTTCAGACGCGTATCTTTCAAACCAATGGACAAAATTAGATCAAAGAAACCTTTAGAATTAATTTATAGTGACATTTGGGGGCCATCGAGTATTGAAGGTAGAAGAAGTGAACGATACTTTCTTTCAGTAGTTGACGATTATTCCCGTAGAACGTCATTGTACCCATTGAAAAATAAAAATCAGGCAGCAGAAATTCTCATTAATCATATTAAAAGGGCAGAGAGATTTCTGGGAACAAAGCTGAAAGCAATAAGAACTGACAATGGAGGGGAATTTTCAAATAAAATTTTTAGTAAATTTTGTCAGAATGAAGGCATTAAACATGAATTCACTAATAGTTACACCCCTGAGCAAAACGGGGCGGCTGAAGTATTTAACAGAACTGTGGCAGATGGTACTAGGGTAATTTTAGAAGAGAGTGGTATAGGTAAAAACTTTTGGCCTGAAGCCATGTTGTATTTCACGTACACCTGGAACCGCGTATGTCATAGAGATCAAAAACTAACTCCTTTTGAGCTATATGGGGGAAAATGACCCTCAATCAGACATTTGAAACCATTTGGATGCGTAGCCTACGTTGGTGTGCCGAAGCAACGTCGGCAAAAGCTTGATCCTAAAGCCCAAAAAGGAATTTTAATTGGGTATGCATTTCGAACAAAAGGGTATCGAATCTGGTTTCCAGAAAGTGATAAAATTATAGAAACCATAAATGTCAGATTTAATGAGGGAAAATTTTTCAAAGACGAATTTGAGTCTAAACGCAGTGGAGTCGTGATGGGCACCATAGAATGGTTAAATGTACCAAAATCAGATGAAGATGAAATTCCTGATGAGGAAATCTTAAAAATTCCCGAACTGCCACCAGTTCATTCAGAAACAGAAGAATCAGATCGGGGGGAAACTGAATCATCAGATGATGAAAGTGATAAATGTTTAAAATTAACAAAATGGGAAAGAAAAGTCGTACCAAGACCCGATGGGTCTCGTAACGATATCTATTATTTTGAAAAAGGAAGCAACAAACGATTGAGATCAATTTATGATATAAAGAAATATTGCAGAAAAAATAATATTGTTTATCAGCCAGATATATTTTGCTTTAAAGGTAAAAATACTACTGAAGGAGAGATTGATAACTCTGTAAACAGCAACGTAATTAATGAATTTTCTCAAGCATTACTAGGACATCAAATCATTATTCCTAACACTTACAAACAAGCCCTTAAATCGCGGGAAAAAGACAATTGGATAAGTTCAATGCGGGAAGAATTAAAAGTGATGCAAGATCGCAAAGTGTGGAATCTTGTCGAATTACCGCCTGATTCTACTCCAATTGGTTCTCGCTGGGTTTTTACAGTCAAAAGAAATGAAAATGGGGAAATTTTGAGATACAAAAGTCGCCTAGTAGCTTTAGGAAGTTCTCAATTGAAATATGAGAGTTATGATCTTACGTACTCGCCAGTTGTAAATTTCAGCATTATAAGATTTTTCTTTTCTCTTTTGGTGGTAAAATTAAACTGGGTAAAAATCCAGTGTGATGTGAAAAATGCTTATCTTTATGCACCTATTTCAGAACCAATTTATATGAAACAGCCACCTGGTTTTGTAGAAAAGGGGATGGAAAATTTATATTGTAAACTAAATAAAGCAATTTACGGACTCCACCAGAGTGGACGATTGTGGTTTTACGAAATTGAAGAAAAGTTGATCTCAATAGGTTTTTGTAAATTTGAATGGTGTAACTGTGTCTATATTTATAAATCTTCTGTAATTTTACTTTTGTATGTAGATGACATTGTTTTATTTGGAAAGAGTCAAAATGATATACAAACTGTTTTAGAATTGTTACAAAAATACTTTGATTTAAAAATTTTAGGTAAAACTAAAAAATTATTAGGCGTAGAATTTGAGGAGGATTTGAATTGTTTTTCATTAAGTCAAATTGGCTATATTGAAGAAATTTATGAACGTTTTGAGAAATTCAATATCCCTATCTCCTCATTGCCGATAAGTAAAGGTATTATATACACTAAACTAGATTGTCCAAATAACGATCAAGATGTACAAGATATGTCAAAAATACCGTACAGGAGTTTATTAGGTTATCTTTCGTTTCTAGCAAACAGAACAAAACCAGACATTAGTTACGCTACAAACATTTTTAGCCAATTCCAAAATAACCCCGGTATAAAGCATTGGGGTGGTTTATTAAAAATATTAGGCTATGTTTCTAAAACTAGAAATTACAAACTTAAATTGCAATGCAATCAAATTCAAGTTGTAACATATTCTGATGCAGATTTCGCATCTAACAGGGACGATAGAACTTCACTCGGAGGTCAGATTGTTTTCATTAACAAATCGCCGATTTCATGGCGAACATTTAAACAAAAGTGCATTAGTTTATCAACGATGGAATCAGAGTTTATTGCAATGACAGAGGCCGGCAAAGAACTTCTTTGGTTTGATAGAATCATTGATGAATGTGTTAATAAGGGGGTAATTAATAAGGAGCACAAAATGAAATCTGTGTTAAAAGTTGATAATCAAGCTACAATAGATTTTGTGAGATCACCGATCGAAAATTATAGGACAAAACATATTGTTGTAAAGCTTTTTTATATACGCGATTTAATTTATAAAGATATATTTGATGTTGAATTTGTTAGAAGTAAAAATAACATGTCTGATGTATTTACTAAGCCTTTGTCTCGATCTGAACTAATAAAGTTCAATGAAAATGTTTTTGTAATGTAATTGTTTTTGTGATATTTTTAGTAATTTAATTTTTTGAAAATGTAGTAATGTGGGAAAAGTAAACTATTTTTAACTATTGGGAACGGGTTAAAGTTATATATATATATATATTTTTTTTTGCGTTTTACAGTTTATATTTGTACTGTTCAAATGTGTTTATACCAAGTATTTGTATACTCGCCAAGGTTTTTCAATTTTTGCAGATTGAATGTGTTTTTGACATTGGACTGATTTTTTTTCGGACTTTTTACTGACTTGGAAAATGGACAGTTTGAACGGACTGGAATCGGATTGAGTGATATTTTGTTATAAATGAATTTGCTTGTTGTTGTATTTAACTAATCTACTAATCATGTTTATATTTATTCAAAATCTTTTTGTAAAACTAGAGCTGGTATTGAGATTTGTTAGGAAATGAATTATCTTTAAATGTATAAGAAAATAATGTTCATAAGATGGTGAGAGGGGGGGGGGCATTGTTGGCCTAGCGCCCCTTATATAATAATTAACGAATTCATCTCACCACTTATCTCACCATAATATCAGTCACTTGTCCAATCCTAGTATGGGAGAAATTTTCAACGATGTTTTTCTTTCTTCTAATGCGGATGCCTGAAGACGTATCTCGCACGTGCAGTCGCCGATCTATGACGTCACGACCTTTACGTAATCGGCGAAGCATCGTAACAGATCGGCACGTGCCTGATGCTCATTGGCCAGGTGCTATGCTGGCGTGTATCAGAAGGTGATTTGGCGTCCGCATGCTAATGAGTTCACTTAGGATAAAAGAAAATGTTTCGAGTAGAAAATAAGACTTCTTCGGTGTTTTCTCTCTGGCTAGTTGACTCGAGCGCTCGTTTGCTTTTATGCAACGATGCGGGGTTATTTTTTAATAGATAGATAATAGATTGATATAGCTCAGCTCTAGTTCGCGTTGTTTCAAATGTTTTTAATTTTATTTAACTAACTTTACTAAATTACCAAATAAATTTGGTTTTTATTTTAAGTTGTCTCCAACTATTTTTTATCATGCATTTCTAGTCATATATTTAATTAGGTTATCGCATTTGGAGGATATTAGTCTTGAGCATTCTCTTGCTCATTAGTATATACGCATAAATGTACGTATACATGTCTATACAGGTATATAATCGTGTTTACACGTATACATGCGTATATACTCGTGCTTCCATATTATATATACATGAGTAGACACGTACAAAGATGCACTGGATGTATCCACGAATTAACTCGTGTATACTCGTATATGTATGTATGTACACTTATATATGCGTATATACGTCTACTATACAAATATATACTCAAGTATGCACGTACTTTCTCGAGGTACAAGTGCAGACGCGCATATGATATTCGTTTATAAGCGTATATACTCTTATATATATATGACACGTACATATACGTGACACATATATACATGTGACACGTATGTACTCATGTAGACACGTATACACTTCTGTAGGTAATCACGTATACATGCTTATATACTCGTATATACACGTATATACTTGAGTAGGCACGTGCATGCATGTATCTGATATATACATGTATCTACTCCTATAGGAACGTGTTTACTCGTGTATAACACGACACGTAGATATTCGTGTATACAAGCATGTACTCGTAAATATACTTGTAACTATATAAACAACTGAAATATACAAGTATTAGAGTTCTTTATAATGATTTTTCATCTATTTTTAACTATGACCACTTTACCCCATGCTATGACCACTTTCCCCCACCCCATGGGGTAAAGTGGTCATAAAAACATAGGGAAAAGAAAGCTTTATAAAACTATTAAAATCAATATTTTTCTTCCTAAAATTCAATGTACCGTGTTCTTTAGTAATGCAATGTAAAATAACAATAAAAAAAGTTTAAGCTTTTAAAGAATTTGTTGCATTTATTATCCATCTAAGTTGAAAACCTACGATTTTATGACCACTTTACCCCACCAGACCCTAACGAATAATGTACGCCTGACATATTAGTATACCGATTTCATCGCGTTCACCGCAGTTGAAACCATTCCATCATTGTTTTAATAAATATTTCAAGCAATCAAATGTCTGACTACGTTTTAAAAGGCCCTAGTGGCTGAAAATAAGTAAAGTAAAAAAGTGCTAAAGCTTTTTCAAAACCAGTCCGACATCGTCCGTTTCGAGACATCGTTTTGATACAACTTTGATGGCAAGAAATAATTGACTTTTGAGATGAACTCTTTATTTAATAAAAACTCCATGTCTCAAAATATTTTTCTCCACAAATCTAAAAACTTGTTTGGCAATTTTTGCACAATGTATACGAAATAATTCTGAGTAAAAAAAACATTTCCCTCAGTAAATTTTCTCTGTATGATGTTATGCAATTTACATTAAACGTACAGTTATTTTTAAAACGAATAAGCTTGTCAGTTATTAAATAAATTAATATTATGTTTTTAGTTTTAACGGGAATTTTAAGATCTTCATTTCGTTTTATTTGTAAAAGGAAATTAAAATTAACAATATTCTATAATTTGTGTTTAAGGATTTGAATTGAAAATTAAGTTTGATGTAATGATAATCAAAGTACAGATTCGTTTTCTTAATGGTATCAGAAGATAAACACATTTTAATCTTTAAATAAACATGAAACAACAATTAAGGATGTTCAGAAGAATGTTTTATTTTTATTTATTTATTTTTTAATGAAATCTCTCTTTTCAATTCAGTTCTTCTCAATGTATATTATATCAAAAAAAAAAAAAAAAAGAAAAGAAAAGAAAAAACATGCTCACATGCATAAAAAATGCACTGATTTCTCAAAGTCAGTGAAGGTCACTTACCCCTCCTGGCCCCCTCCTAAATGGAGGACCTGATTCATAGTAACACGGCATTACAATGAATGGTAAAAACATCATGCATTTTCTATCTTATTTAAAAATAATTTTGAATTAATAAGCGGGTGTTTTTTCTTAAGTACAAAATACGAAATAGATAAGAGTCCTTACTGATAGCACGTAGTAAATTTTAGGAGTTATAATAACTTACCGCTTGCTTTTTTTTTTTTTTTTTTTTGAAATTTTTACATTTAAACAAGACATTTGCAAGACGCGGTTTGAAAGCTGCCGAAGCTTTTTAAACTTGTGATACAAAGCTTGAACAAAATGTTCCGGGAGTTTTTCGTTCGACACATTTTTACTACAACGCATTGTTCTATAGGATTTGAATGATAAAAACGTTTGCTGCAAAGACGAAACAAATATGAAGTCGAGCGAAAAATGTTAGCAAGTTCGATGTCTCTATCTGTCTCTAGCTGTTTCTGTCTGTCTCTCACTGACTCTATTCAGGCTAAAAAGAATGATTAAACAAAATGTCTGTCATGTCTATTAGGTCACTGTACTATATACAATTGAAATGTTCAGACTAATTATTGTAGGCAAAATGTCAAGACTTAAAATTTAGCTGAAGTTGGCCGAATTTTTATTTTTACAAAACTTCCAATGAAAGTTTCTAGTAACGCTAAATTTGCTAAGAAAATTCTTCCCTGCATGAATAAAGGGTGTCCCAAAATTAACGCAAGATTTGAATTTGCCGCCATTTTCGCAATAAATGGTTGGCAACCCTGAAAAAAGAACAATTTGACAGCTGAGAGTTTAGGGTAATCAAAAATGGAGCGTTATACGATACAATAACGCGCTTTCATTATTGAACAATTGTTTCAAAAATAATGAAAGTTGAGGCTGGTCAAGCAGTTACTGTTATTGGCGCTCGGTATCGCAACACGGTAATGCACGGGTGGTTGTGGGCTTGTTGACATAGACCTTTGAATTCAAATAACCCCATAAGAAGAAATTTAAAAATGTTAAATCACACGACCTAGGGTGCCAATACCAGATCACCGAAATGAGAGAGTACGCGACCAGGAAATGCCTTATGCAGTAATTGAAATGTTTCACTCTCTCTAGCTGTATGGTACAATGACACCCCATTTTTACTAACCCTAAACTCTCAACTGTCAAATTGTTCTTTTTTCATGGCTGCCAACAATTTATAGAAAAAATGGTGGCAAATTCAAATCTTGCGTTAATTTTGGGACACCTTTTAGTTTCTTAATAACTATCTTCCTATTTTTTTTTCTTTTTTTTTTTTTTTTTGATCGGAGCTTCTAAAGTAAATTTGCAATCAAACGTAGAATGCTAAATAGAAAACTATCCCTTACCATAATTTTGTCTTTCGAGGATTGAATATTTCTCAGACGAAATTTTGTCTGATATTGTCCAATATTTTAAACGAATAGGGTGTTTTTATGAGAACAAGAATCAGCATTAGTATTGTGCTAATGAAATTTAAAGAGTTTTTTCAGTTCCACATAGAAACCGCTTTGCAGTGCCGGAATCTAAATTTCGAAAGGTAGGTTGAAATCTAAGAATGGGAAAATGATTCTAACAGTTTTAAGAAACCTGAACTTGTTGCAAACCTCCGAAAAAAAGGCAATGTCTTTGTGAACAAAATATTTTTAAATTCACGAGAAATAAAAGTTTCACTAGAGAAAAACACAAATGTTAACATAGGTTCCATGTTATGTCTACAAAAAACATTGTGAAAGTTCTAAGGAAATACAAAACAAAACTCTTGAGATCCTGAAAAATTTTATGAAACACTTCTCAAATCAGAAATCACTTTTTAGAAGCACAAAATGAAAAAAAAAAGAGTAAAAGATTTGCTATCAAAAATGAAATAAAAAGATATCTAGATTTTCTGTTCAATTCAGTTAAGCCATTCGTTTCACAAAGCATGCCATGGAATTTTTTTTCGTGTTCGCTGTTGTGTCTAGGTGAGCAGTAAGTTTAAACATTGGAATACATTTTTTGGAAGAAAGAATAGACGCATGCTCAGAAAAGCATGTTAAAATTTTTTCATAAGATAAAAATGCCTCATGCAAAGAAAATAAGCTAGGTGCGTGTAATAAGGCCTACCTAAAGAAGATTTGAAATAAAATAAAAAGTATGTAACCGAATCAACAAATTATAATACAAATTAAACATACAGACCAATTACTGCAAGAAACTAACAAAAAACCACCAGTTTTGTAGAAAACAAGCATGAAACAAAGCATTTTTTAAAACCTTGTCACTAAGCCTTATTATACTATGGTAGGATAATAAGGCCAAAGAACTTTAACACTCTTAAAAACTAAAATATGCTTCTAACATTGTTAATTGAGATCAATTGTAATATATATGCATTAATCATGCTTAAAGTTATCAAAATGACAAAAAAATTCTTTGTTTAACAACCGTCAGGGCACTCAAAATTATCTTTGTCCTAGACCGTCACAACGATGCATTCCTTATGATACCACTTGGCGAATTATAGATATAGTCTCATGTCATTTATCTTATCCTCTCACAAGTGTGTGACAGTACCAAATAGCATCGTTTTCTGAAGTATCATTTCCTTCATTGAGGGTTTACGTCTTTTTTACTTTCTTCTCTTTCTTGTTTCTGTCAAACAAGTCTTTGATGACTGGGGTTCTCAGATAGTTAATGGCTTTTCTTCTAACAATTAGTGTGTTTTTTCCATAATTTTCTCTGCTGTAGGCATAAGCTTCTGAAATGCTAACTTGAACAGTAAACTATGTGGTAAAACTTTTCAGAAGGACTACTTGGGGTACTACCTTGACACTGAACCAATTAGTAAGTAGTCGTAACAACTTATAAACGTCCATAATATATGGAGAAAAATTTAAACTAAGGATGTGAAACTGACAAACATTGATGTGAAAACAAAGGAGTATAATAAGGCCTACGATCAAATTTGGTAGGCCTTATTAGCCGCTAACATCGTTAACAAAGAAGTGCACAAAAGTACAATAATTGGTTTATATGTATAATTCGGGCGTCAAAGATCGATAGAAGCATTGCAACAGAAAACTGGAGCGCAAAGCTATATCTTAAAGTGTAATATTACAAACATTCATGAAATACACCGCCAGCTCAGTCATTCCAGCCGAGGACCAGCTCAGTCACTTTCCTATACCGGGCTGATGAGTGCTAATAAGCACGAAACTGCAGTCTTTGTCTGGAATGACTGAGCTGGCGGTGTATTTCATGCATTTCTGCCTTAGTCCTGGCTAATAGGCGGTAACTTACTGAATATTACAAAAATTATTTAACATTCAGTCGGACGATATTTTATTATTCGTGTTTCAAAACCGCTCCGCGCAAACAAATTGCGTCGCATTGGTCGAACAAGTGAGCAACATGTCGCGACCAGTATGAAGTGCCATCTATGAGTGTTAGCTACCTACGAGTGCGTTCTTGAGTGGATACGAACATTTTAAACTGTATTTTTGTTGTTTAGGCCTTATTATCCGACAGGTCTCAATACCCACACCTACCTTAGTTCTTAGTTAAGCAAAATAGTCGATAGCAAATCTTTTTACAGCTCAGAATGAGTGTGTAAGACATTCAATTTATTAATTAAAGTGTTTCAAAATTAGACATGTCCAAAAAAGTTTTTTTTTTGAACAAAAAAAAAAAAAAAAAAAAAAAAAAAAAAAAAAAAAAAAACTGAAGATGCAAAGAGATATGAGTTATAATAAATTTCCTTGTATTATTTAAATCATTTCGTGGACCATTTTAAAACATTGTAGTAGTCACGGGTTAGTTTCCTATCGAAATATTGCATTAAAAAATTGGAAAAGAAAACCGTTTTTGAGCAAAAACTAGAATTGGAGATACTAATTTTTGAAGGTACATGCTTCATTTATATTTTACTCTTTATATCAGAATATAACAGGAAAAGGTTGAACCAATATGTTTTAAAAAAGTTCTTAAGGCAACCTATTTTTTTTTTAAAAATAGTGTTTACTCTGAAGTAGGGATTCGTAACATTTTTGAGTCAAAGCACTTTTTTGAAATTAAAATTTGCCAACGCTGTTCTTTTCTATTAAAAGTGCGACTAATGTTGTATTGCTCTTTTTTATACTGTAGGAGCGCCGAGAACTGTAATAAAAGTTTCATATTTAACAACTCCATGATTGCTTGTGTGAAACCCATTGCAGAAGTATCGTACTTAACAACTCTGTCATTGCTTATGAATTCATTGCAAAACTTTGCGGTGCCATTGGGAAAATTCCGTGGCTCCCCAGGGAGCCGCTTATCTCAGAATCGCTGTTCTAGACGTTTTAGGTATATATAAAAATTTTCAGTTCAAATATAAAATCAAAATGACGAATGTCTAATTAATAATAAATATTAAGTGTAAAATTGTTTTAAATGACATTATTGTTTAAAAGTATTTTTGCATCCACTTGTTAAGGGGGTAGGGGGGATCATATTCATATGATTCTTATATACGTTTTTGTGAATGCAGTAAACGCCTATGATATTAACTCAATATATCATGCCACCGAAGCAGTTCATATAATTTTATTCTTCTCATACGATATGAACGTTGAAAATTTGTAAGTACATATCCTTATAGATTAAGACTAGAGAAAGTTAAAACACATTCTATATTACTGAGTTATTAGATGCTTAATATTTAACTTAATGCTTAGTAATTCTAAAATAGGATATAGAATGTTTTCAACTACATAAGATTCTTAAACTTTAAATGAAACCTTTAATAGACACTATTCAGTTCTAAATAAATGAAGGCATATATTTTACATTTAAATGAAGTATAATCAACTTACTAATTTAAGGCAACTTAATCTACAGAAAATAGTCAAAAGTGCCATTCAAATTATTCCTAAGTTATATAAGGTATCACCCAGTTCGTCTCAAATATTATCAGAGCTTAATTTAAATATTTTTACTAGTATTCAAACCTAGTTTGAATATCTGCCGGCAGTGACAATGTTTCACAGGAGCACTTGCAAATTGAGTTGCTTTGAGTCGTAGATAAGAGGAATTGGAGGTTAGCAGGATGAGATAACCCGATCTAGAAGTTTTTCATGTTATCTCATATTGCTTCGTGCATTGTAAGTGAAATGTTATAGTTAGGTTTAGCCAAGTTAGGGCATAGAGGGTCGAGTAGATGGTTTTTAATTTGCCGTTTATGTAATGCCTGAATTGTGTAACTTAGTGAATTAGTATTTGTTTAAAACAATCTCTTTTGTTTATTGAGGTAATAGAAAATTCAAGTTTTTCTAGGTTAAAAAGTGAAAAAGACCTTTTCCAAACGGGGAGTATAGGACAAAGCGAAATAAATAGAAAAATCACCTTTTTCAAAATAAATAAATAAATGAAAATAAATAAATAAAAATTTATTTCAAAAAATACAGCTTGTAAAAATAGATAAGAAGTATTTTATAACAAAGCTTTGTTTGAAACGGTTATTTTCTTTTGATTTTTGGAAGTAAACTTGAATATATGAATAAAGAGGAAAATAATCCTTTTACCCCATATATGGAGCATAGCAAAATTAAATTGCTGTTTTAGTGAAGCTCTTTTCTGTTTGGTTATTTAGCATATGTTTATTCAAATTAACAAATGTTTGGATTAATGAATACATAAGAGACACAGAATAAATAAATAAATAAACAATGAGTGATTAACTTACTAAATGACTAAGAAAATAAGCCAATGATTGAATAAATAAGTGGATGAATAAACAAATAAGCATAAATTAATCAATGAAAAAATACGCAAATTATTCAATGAACGAATGAATTTATAAATGAAAAAAAAAATATATGGATTTGTTCGTTTCTTTTGCCTCCTCATGGCACTCGACAAACTGCTCTAAACATTTAAAATTAAAATATGCCTAATATAAAGTAAAGACTTACCGACCTAGACAGCATTAGGTCTCAGTAATTATCGTGTTAACAGCGAGAACTTTATGATTTATAACATATTGCTGATGTATACTAAAATATACTACCACATGAAAATTAAATTTTGAAAGCGGCTTGTATAGTTATATTTCTTTATCTTTTAAGTTTTTTTTTTGACTTGTATCAACTCTATGTTAAATAACGTAGTTGAAATATCACCAGATAGGCGGCAGTGTAAGCTGCGTAAAATATTTTGCCATTTCATTTTGACTCATACTCTCCTACTTCAAAACTTCTAGCAATTGAAATGAACATGATGGGTTTAGATAGAGATAGATTAAGACTATGATAATCTGACGTAGAAATAACGTCTATCATTATCCCACAAACTGCAAGCTATAATTTCATTAGGATTTTAAAAACCATTCAACACTTAATCGGTTAAACTCCATATCGCAAAAAAATATTTATATTTTTTTTTCCATTTTATATATGGATTTCCGTACTATTTTTGACGATTAAGTACTTAATATTATTGCTGGGTATGTAAATATCCATCATGGTCTAATCATTACCATGTTACGCAAACCCATATTGATAGGGTGAATGTCTACTACGACGATGTTGTAACAGAAAGAGTCGATACTGCAATGAATATGCGGTCAAAATAAAACTTAGTATTTACGCGTGAAAAGGATAGAACCATAAAGACCATCGTCCTGCTATTCTAATGTACAGTCACTTAATTATTGTTGAATTGAAACAGGAATATGTCAAATGAAGACGAATCGGCGACGAACATTAATTTAATAACAGTTTAATAATGCATTTTTCCCCGTTTCTTTACTTTCTAAATGGCGTACACGCTTATCCCGAAACCGGACAGGGTTCGAAGCCATGTGAAAATCTTTTTTTTTTTTTTTTTTACTTCCAAAGTTTTTCCTCAACGTTACGAAATTTTAGGCCTACAGTCAACTTGCGTTGAAAAACACAGAAGGTAACTGCGCAATAAAATATCAACGCACAAGCTTTATTACTATGATACTGCTGGTCAGAAGTTGGTGAAATGTGCTGCATACTCTAATAAGGGTATATAATTTTAAGCCCACAGTCCCCGGGGTCTGAATAATACAGGAGGAAACTCAGCAATAACACATCAACACTTATTGCTAATTCTTTGTTATCATAATACTGCTGGGCATAAGTTGGAGAAATATGCAACACATTGTAATTAGGGTTTCATGAGGCTCGTATAGAAAAATAAAAACCAAACTCATTTTACATACAACAAGTGCTCATAGTAAAAAGAGGTGCGGGAGGGCGATGAATTGTTATTGTATTGTTACTGTGTGTTTAGTCCGCAAATCTTTTGTTTGTCCTACTGCATAGTTCATATTTTTTACGAAATTCATTGTTTTGAATTCTTCCTGCCGCCTCGTAGATACTTGTTGAGATTTCCCGTAGTTAAGGAACATTTGGCTTTTACTCGTTTTTTTTTTTTGCATTTGTATGATTTATGATGTTTTTACAAAAAGTTCAACAAATATTTACAATGAAACTAATTCTGGAATACAAAAAGGGACATTTTATAGAAAAAAAAATATTAACTCCAAAAATATTAATTAAGGTAGTTGTGGGTAAAAAGGTCTACCTGAGGGAGATTAGAAATAAAATAAAAACTATGTGTCCAAATCAATAAATTGTAATGTTGCTTAAACATACAGATCAATTAATATAAGAAACTAACAAAAAATGGTCACTTTTGCCGAAAACAAGCATAAAATAAAACATTTATAAAAACCTTGTTATTAGTCTTTGTTATACTATAGTAGGTTAATAAGGTCCAAGAACTTCAACACTCATTAATAATCAAAATAAGCTTTTGGCGTATATATGCATTTATTATGGTTTTAAGTCATCAAAAGGACAAACAAATTCCTTGCTTAACAACCGCCAGGGCACTTAAATTATCTTTGTCATAGACTGTTAAACCTATGCATTCCTAATGATACCACTTGATGCATTTTAGATGTGGTCTCCTGTCATTTATTTTATCCTCTCTCAAGTGTGTGACAGTACCACCTATAGGATAGTTCAAAAAAATTTATTTTCAGCTGAAGTCCAAGACACCCCCTATTTTTTTAAAACTTACTAATAGTGTTATGCTGTAAAAGTTTCAGCTTCTTACTCAAATTTTAAGAGGGTGCTCAATGACTCCTTAATTTAATATAAGCCGTAGCATAGAAAATCCCACAAAATTAGAAAAAAATTTAATTTCGCCAGCTGTTTTTTTTGCAAATAATTATTTTTTTGCAATGTATATTATGATATGTATAATGTACGTCACAAGTGTATATTATGATATGTAGCATTGCTTTTCAGTTCAATGTATTTTTAAAACCCCTCCCCATATTTATGAAGCTTGGGGGAGGGGATTGACAACCCTCTTTCAGTAGAAATAGGAAGCTAAAATTCTTCCAGTATATTACTATTCACAAGTCTAAAAATATTGAGGGGTGTCCCGCTATCTGGAACAAACCTTTTTTTTACATGTATTTTTGAATCACCCTAACCAACTAGCATTGTATTCTTCAGGATCATTTCCTTCTTTGAGGGTTTACGTCTTTTTTAATTTTCTTCTCTTTCTTGTTTTTGTCAAAGAAGGTCTTTGATGACTGGAGTTCACAGAAAACTAATGGCTTCTCTTCTAACAATTGGTAATTTTTCATAATTTTTTCTGATGTAGACATACACTCCTGAAATGCTGTACTTTTTAATTGAGCACGCTGCTTTCTGTCTTCTTTATCATCCGAATTAAAACCGTAAACCATGTGGTAAAACCTTTCAGAAAATCTGCTTGGGGTACTACTATAACATTGAACCAATTGGTAAATAATTACTTAAAAACATCTGTAAACTATTGAGAAAGATTTAAAATAAGATGTAAGACTGACAAACATTATTACAAAAACAAAGGAGTATAATAAAGCCTACAGTAAAATTTCATAGGGCCTTATTAGCCACTGACATCGTGTATAAAGAAATACACAAAATTACAACAATTGGTTCAGATATGTAATTCAGACATGAAAGATCGAAGCATTAAAATCAGAAAACTGTAGAGGAGAGACTGGGGATACTAGATTCCCACTTTAGTTAATCCCAGTTTAGTTTTTTCTCGGCTACAAACTATAAGGTTTTTTTTTTCAAAAAAAGTACGCGAAGAAAGTTTTTCCTCTATCTGACAGTATTTTTTCAGTTGAAATTAAACAAATAGTTTTGGTAAAATAATTGTTTTCAATAACTTTATAAAGGCCCATGTATCCCCGCATCAAGGGATAGTTGATCCCTTCATAGTGGATACTTGATCCCAATAAGAAAATACATAGACTTTTCGTTACATCAGCTTTATTTATGGAATTTAGTTTTCTACATAATAATTCTAAAAAATAACACTAGTTCTAATTCTGTTTTATTAAAGTATAATAAAGTGAACACAAAATAATATTGTTTTAAATTCCACTAGGACATTTGTAAAAAAAATGTACACAACATAAATGAACTTATGATGCTTTTGATCAGTAACTTATTCTCTAATACAGTTGTGAACAATATATTCCATAAATAAAACTCACAATTTTTTAAAGTAGCGTAGAGGAGACCGGGGCAGGTTTTCGCGCTTTTTTTAAACTATTTTTTTAAATTTATGTATTAACCTAAGTTTGAAAAAACTGTACTACACTATTCAGAGAAACCTTGGCTACAACGTGGAATTACTTACATCAATTAATTAAGCTTAGTTTTACAGAAAAATAGTTTTAAGTGTCGTTATGTCACGTGCGAAAATGTGCCCCGCGACCGGGGCAAATTTTCGCATACCTTATTAATAGACAGAGGCAAGTTTTCGCATGCACTTATATCAATATAATTTAGGAAATCAAACAAAACATTTTCAAGGTAGGTTATTTATTGATTTTCAGTAAATATACATTTAAAAAAACTCATCACCAACTTGGTTACTTAATAATTTTAATACATGTAGGACTGTTAAAAGCACTAAACGTCATCGTCACTGTCACAATTAATGCATACAAAGAACATAATGTTTCCTTTGATGTAAGAGTCGTGAACTCATCTTTTGCAACGAGTGCACTTCACCCATATCTATTTAGCCTTAGATTTACTGTACAATTCTAAGCAGTAAATGCAAGCACAGTCTTCTTCCTCTTCATCACTTGATTCTTCATTTTCTTGTTAGGTTTGTTAGGTTTTCCGATTTGTCTCTTAAATAAACTCTTTTTTACATTTTTCTTATCTTTCTTTTCGTTTTCATTTTTCATTTGTTTTCTCTGCTTAGCTTGTTGCTGCTCTAGTCAAAGCTGCTCTTTGACCGGAGTGTCGGTCAAAATGGCCGACTTTCTCTTCTTTCTTCCTTTGACGGTCAGGAGCACAGACTGGGAGTTCCAGTTACCTTTTCAGAGGTTAACTTTCTACAATAATTTGCCAAAGTCCTGTCGTACAATCCGAACTCTGCCGCTACACTTTTCATACTTCTTCCTTCTTTTACTTTGTTGACAGCTTCTACCATAGTCTCTATGGTGTACTTGCCTCTTTCAGGCTTCTTTTTGTAGTGTCGTACCATGACAAATCTGAAAAACCAACACACACATCAACATCAAGTCATAATAATCAAGTCATTCTGTGAACATATCAGTTTAATACTATTTTTATAAACACTTAGGCCTATTTTGTTTTAACGTGTATCTCTCATGAATGATTGAGATTGTGATTTATTTTTTGTCTGTTTTTTATTTAAAAATATAAGTTGTCAAATAAGAAGCTTACCTTTTCATGTGTATTTAACTATTTATGCTTCATTTAAGAGTAAATAATATAATAAACATCGATAAATAGTAGCGATCGAAAGGGGCGGGGCACGTTTTCGATGCAAAAATATGCCCCGCATGGTGTTCGAAAACGTGCCCCGTCACCATGTTTTTCCTTTAACTTCACGCAGACGGTCAAGAAAAGAATTTTATGGACAAACTATCACATCACGGGTAGCTCCTAAATGTGCTCTTTTGAAATAATACAACAGACAAAAACTTAACTTAAGACGTATATGTTTGCTTTTAGTTTAAATGAGGTCATCAAAATTTACTTACCTGTATAAAAACAAGTGAAACTGACGTTACGCAGCGATGTGAACAGCCATCCAATTGAAACTCTCGTAGTTGTCGTCTAGTGGCCCTGCCTTTCAAATAGTCTGGTCGCTGCTTCGCTCTACCGGCTCGCTAACGAGTTAAAGTCAAATCGCAAACTTGCCCCGCGCGAAAACCTGCCCCGATCTCCCCTAATGAAAATCAAATTACAACAAATAAAAAAGAAAAAGGGCGACAAGCACAAAAATCAACTTATTTTCTTTTTGTCTTGCAATAGTAAAATTAAGAGTTTTATCAATTGAATTAATTTTAAAAAGGAGGGATGAAAAATGTAAGTATCATGATACTTATAGTAAAGAATAGAAAGCCTAGCATATATTTTTAAAACCTGGAAAGTCAAATGCGAACAATTCGTTTGTTGTAGTTCTTAAAGTTCAGCTCAACCCATCTGAATATGTGCAACTCAACACATTCATTCTCATTTACTGCACTTTTGTCAATTTTTCAGGAAAACTAGATTGATTAAGCATGTTACCTTTTCGTTTTAGAAAACTTACTTCAAACTCTTGAAATCCAACTTAGCATTCCATCCGCTAATGGGTCTACATAATGGGCAACTAACGTTTTTTGATGTAAATCAAAATGCAGAAAAATCACTTTTTTTTTTCATTCAAACAAGGATTCGACATCTATTTCAACTTTTTCAAGCTCATTTGGCTAATCAAAACATAACTTATTGGTAGAGTTAGTTTATGTTTAGATGTTTGAGGTGTTATGTGGGTTACACGTGTGAACTGATATTTTTATTGTTTAGCATACAGTGGCTCCCAAAAGTGTTCGTACACTTTGAAATTTTTTAGTAAAACCAAAATAACGCAAAACTAAATTCGAATATTGAGTCCAATATTTTTTCACATCATTCCTATGTCCTTCTAAATACAACCCAGTAGTTGTTTAAAAACATTGACGGATCTTCTTTTTGAAATGGATGAAAAAACGAAGAGACCGAGAAATAACACGTCCCAAAAGTCATCGTACACTCAAATATTTTCGAGTAAAATTATGATTAAAATTATCATATGCCATTTTTTCAATATTTTTGCGTTGTGTTGACCCTTATAAGTCATTCGGCTTTGATTTTTTGTTCATTTAATCCTTAATATTGTGCTTATTACTTGAAAATTGCTGGTATTTGTGAAAAACAACAAACACCATTCGAAATTTGAATTTTTTCCTCACAGTAGCGGTAAATTGGTTTGAAATGTCTCTAAATTAGTTAATTTATTCCACTGCGTAGTAAAGTACGCTTTTCGTCGCAAAATCAATGATAAATAAGCTCAAAACGTTTTAGAATTACGTCTTACTTACAGATAAAAATGAATTAAACATTTTTGCTTAAATTGTTGTATAATTGTAAGTAGAAGAAAAAATTAGGAACTGAATCTTAAGTATTCCGGGTTTAAACTTTCCTCCAGGGACTTCCTATAATATTAAAAAAACTTGTATGATCAAAAACTTACCATAAAAGAGTTATAAACTTGCAAACAGACTGATTATGCTTCCTCGCATACTTTATAATATGATAACTAGCAGCAAAGTGAAAAAAAAAAAACATCAAAATATGATACAAAACGTACTTTTTAGAGAACTGTATCTCAGTGCACTAAGGGTTAGTATAGAACTTGATGCCTACATTTTAAACTAGAGTGTATGTCTTTTCACAAACAATAACTATTGGTTCTGCAGGCTCATAAAATGCACTTCAAGATGAGGAAACTGCATAAGAGTTAACGAAGCATCCAGTTAGTTGTACTCAAGCTACAATGCTTTGTCTTGCAGTTTTTTACTGTCCCACTAGTCAGTTAGGCAACTATATCCTTGTTTTATAATGTCATAGTATTGCTTTTATCATAAGTAATAAAATATGACTTAGTAATTGTTTGCTATCATGGTAGTTTAGTGCAGAGAAAATAATTTTTGTCACTATAATGTACAGCCTAAACGAATGTCAACGAACTATAATGTACAGTAGATATGAAAAAAAAAACTATCTTAATTGAAATAGTTAAAAATATACCTAAACAAATTCAAAATAGTGTTACAAATAACTTACGTTTTTACCGCAATAATAATCTTATTTTTTCTCTTTGCTTCCAGATATCATGTTATAAAGAATGCAAGTAAGCATAATCAGTCTATTTGCAAGTCTATAACTCTTTTATGGTAATATTTTGAGCTTACTAGTTTTTTAAATAGTATCTGGAAGTCCCTGGAGAAAAGTTTAAACCCGGATATGTCGATTAATTTGAAAACTAAATAGTTCATTTTACTGTTTTGAAACATGTATTGTGTTTTTGAAAATAATTTGCCCATAGTTCTGTAACTTGATTGTGAAAATACACATACTCTAGTTTGAAATACAGGCAATAAGTTCTATACTGACCCTCAGTGTACTGAGATACAGGCCCCTGAAAATACTCTTTTTCTCATTTTGATGACAAAACTGCTATTTTTTTGCAGCAGTGAGCATTTACCATGCATTTAATGAGCCTATTTAGTAATTTATATATATATCACTACACAAATTGCTCGCAAAAACTATGGTTGAACCTCAGTGCATGGAACTAGGATTCCTCAAACATGACACATTTTCATTTTCTTTGGCACAGTTTAGCCACCCTTACCAGGATCCACTGAAGGTCAGCCATAAAATTTACGATATATTTCATTTGAGGTACTAAATATCATGCTGTAATCACAAAGATTACTTTTGCTGATGCTCAGTGCGCAAAGATAATTGAATATTAAAAAATGTCGATTTAAGAAAAACTCTAAGTTGAAACCAACTTTCGGAAATTTTGTGAGTCACAAAATATTTTTTTGGAAGAAAAGAAAAAATATGTGTCTTCTAAAGTCATTCAAAGAAACCACTGTAAAATATTTAGCGAAATCAAAAGTGGCATGTATCTGACCTGCCTGACTCTTATAAAAACTGGCTCTTAAACTTCAAACGTTTCTCCTGAAAAATTTCATTTCTTCGTATTGTGACTCTTCTTCCAAATGAGCGATATCTTACCACTCGGCAACTTAGAAGTATCTTAAAAATGAACTATAATCGCTTTTTTCATCCAAACCTGAATAAAAATCTTTTGATTCATTTTTCATAGGCACATTTTTTACTTTTAGCTCAATTTAGTTATTTTCCTTCAAAGAATATTACTGATCAAATGTAACATTTTGGATGTGCGTAACTATGTCATGCAGAAAAATAGATCACGTTTCAACATTTTAAAATGAACGAAGTCGTTCAAATGAACGAGTTGAATGAACGGATCAAAAGGATGAACGATTCTCTGATGAACGGATCATTAAAAAGAACGAAATTGCCCACCTCTAATATTTACTGCAGTGATTATATAAATCTGTCACTCATACTATGATAAATTTTATTATGTTAATATGGTTTTGAATGTTGAAAGTTAACGTCAATTAAGTAAACAACAGTTATATTTTCAGTAAGTTACCGCCCTATAGCCAGGACCAAGGCAGAAATAAATGAAATACATCGCCAGCTCAATCATTCCATCCGAGGACTGCAGTTTTGTGCTTATTAGCACTCATTTGCCCGGAATAGAAAAGTGACTGAGCTGGAGGTGGAAAACCTCTTAAGGAAGTAAACCTCTTAAATATACAGGGTGTCCGAAAAGTTCTTGACGCGTTTTAAAAATTCATGGATAAAAATAAAGTGCTGAATAAATATGTAGTTTGCGCCATAATACTTCGCAGGTTTAAGAATTGGTTTTGAGATCGTAAAAAGGGGGGGGGGGAGAAAAAAGAAAAAGGAAAAAGGAATTATTAGTAATCACCACTGTGTCGTCATATTTAGAAAAACAAACGTCATGTGAGGTGTTTCGTCACTTTATTAAACAGAATGAAGTGCTTTCTTACCGAAACTTGAGTACATTTGTGGTTTGAGCAACGTGCGATGCACACATTGAACTCTGGTAATGAAAGGTACATCGCTTTCTGTTTAATGAATGATTAAACACCTCACATGTTTGTTTTTCGTACTGTAATGATGCAGCGATTACAAAAATAACACTTTTTTTATTCCCCCTTTTTTTACGACGTGTTAAAGAATTCTTGAACCTGTGAAGTATTATGGCGCAAAAAGCATATTCATACGACAATTTTCTGCTTATCTATGATTTTTTAAAATGTGTCAAGGACTTTTCGGACACCCTATATTTTCCACATTAGCTGCCACTTACCTTATCCAACCCGCATTGTATAAAAATATTCCTTCAACAAACTCCAACTTTAAAATCTTAATTGATATGAAGGCAAAGTCAAAGCCTGTTTACTCTCAGAATAAATTGATGCGCATTCTCGTCTATTAAACCCAAAATTCTCAAACTTATTTAGTATCTAGAGTGAAGGTAAATATTTTTTCGCAAAGAAATCACTAAACCATCTAATTAGCATTAAGGATGGGCTAATTAAGGAAACACATAATTCCTAAGCATACTTGCAGCAAAGCTTCGCAATCTTTCCTTCATTTAGGTCTGATGAATTAAAATCTCCCAGGATCTGTATATAACGTCTTAAACTTCCTGAAACCTTTTTTCAAAGAATTCTTCACAGATCGAACTGCATTTATGCCTTGAGTGAAATATAAATTAATTGTTCGAAAAAAATCCAAAGCTTGGAAATAAATGCGAGTAGACGAAGAACAAAATTACTTTTTTTGCAACAAATGTTATCAAAATCAATATTTCCTGCTTTTAAAAAGGATGATTGTAGTGTAATCACGCATTTCGTTCCGCTTTGCGCATAAAGTGAACAGATTCGGCAAAGAGAAATGTTGTATTGTTTTTCGACTTCGCTCTTTAGGTATCACGCATTGTTGGCATTATGCCAAAGATTGCTCCTCTGTTGTGTGAGGTGCGTCATTGAAAACCAAATTTCAGATCTTGTAAATATGAGGATTAATAAAAAGCAAAGCAGTCGCTTTCATTTATTATTTGAAAGGAAAAAGTTTTTTTTTTCTTTTTCCAGATATCGGAAAGAAATATTCCTTCTTTTTGTTGGATACCGTGTCTTCTTCATGCTCTGGACATGGCATTGTATGTAACGAACTAAACTGCAAGTAAATATTGATTAAGAGTACAATTATGACAAATATTTTTTTTAAAAATGTGTAACTTTTAGTATATTATTGTTCAAACTTTTACAAACCGCGTTTATTTTTATTAACCACCCATGTTATAGTCCAAACCTTTCAATGTATAATATAATCTGGAAAAAAATACATTATACATTTTTTCTCTACAGCACAATTATAGAAATAAAGAGAATGCTAGAAAGTTTAACAAAATAATTTGGATTAAATTAAATTACCGAAATTTGATAAATCGGAAAAATTTTCGTGTCAGAAAGTGAATAAAGAGATCAATATTTTCACTTCAATATATCGTGACATATACTTTTGATTTCGTAAAAACATTTAATTTGACTACACACATAGATACAGCTTATTGGCAGAATTTGGGTACATCTATTCAGTTTTTACAGGTTGAAGACCGTCTATCACAATGAACAAACTGTCTTGACTACATTGACATTTCAGTTCATGCTATAATACTGAATTGGATTAAAGTAAGGTGGTTTAGACCGGTCAACGTTTTTGCTTTTGAGAACCACTTGGTAACTTCTAAAAATTAAGCAAACCACATAAGATAGAAATAATATTTTCACAACAATTATAATAGGAAAAATAAGATAAATTTGAAAGTGCCCTTCAATAAACCTACTTGCAACTATAAAAAGTAAAATGTATATATACTTGTTCATTAGCTTTTCGTGGACTACATGAAAATAGATCGCAGATTGCTTGTGGTCCACGGGCCACATGTTGAGACATACTCATTTAGACTACCATTCAAAACCTTTTTTTTTTTTTCAGCTAAACCAATTTCATTGCGACTGCGGCGTGCTTCGGATCTTTTTCTTGCTTTCAAACTCAGCTATGAGAAGGATTTTTTGTATCAAGTGGAAAGATGTCGCTTTGCAATGCATTCAAGTACTGTTTATGATTTGTATTACTTGTTTTCGCATATAATAATACTGAATTTGTGAATTGACTACACTTCGTATCTTTTTTTTGTTGGAATATCGAGCTAAAGGAGGATTGATTGTGGCAAATGGAATTATCTAGCTTTTCAGTGTACTCGAAATACTGTTTATTATCCATATTACTATTTATTTTAACATTAATGATAAAATGACTGCCAATTTTTTGAGTAAAATACACGTTTTAAAACACAAACCAAACGATAATTTTTAGGTAGGTTAGTGGTTATCGTCATAGTAAGTCGAAAAAATAAATAAATAAATAAATAAATAAATATATATATATATATATATATATATATATATATATATATATATATATATATATATATATATATATATATATATATATATATATATATATATATATATATATATATATATATATATATTGCAGAAGTTGTTGTTTTTAGTTGCTGTAATGTTCAAAAATAATATCTTTGAGTTCATTTACCGGTGTTGATGGAAAAACTTTATAGTTTCATTCAATATCCCACCTCCCCACTGAAATATTTTTTATATTTTTGTTAAATATTATTATAAATATTATATATTTTCATGTTGGCGAGATTTTTTTTTTTTTTTTGGATTCAGTAACTAAACCAAAATAGTTTTTCTTTTTGCTTTAAAGACTACACAAAACAAAAACAATTTCATACAACTCAAACGAAATGATTATACGTAATTAGAAAGACCTTTAATTGCTACTTCAGAACACGGAGCTTTCAACTGACAATTCCTTTTCCAATTTTCAATAATAAACCTTGTTTTTAAAAAGAAATGTACTTAAAACTTAATTTCCATTGCCACAGGTGTAATTTCCGTTCTTAGTGGGATGTGAAGATATGTTCGATGCTAGATTTCACAACAATCTATTTTTAGCGGTCACTAAACTTTTCACGCTTGCATAGAAATCATTTTCAAATGTGTTGGATTTTTTTGAAAACCTTTCAATTCTTTCTATGTATTACTATATTATAGCTCCCACGCGTTTTGCTTCAATGTGCGTGCCACAAGATCTGAATTATACGAAAGGCACGCAAATACAAGGTGGTTTGAAAAAGCCTTTCGAAATAGCCATTAATCAAACCCTTCATTACCCAGTTTTGTTGAACACGTGGAAACAATTTTATGGCTTAAAATATTGAGGAAGGAAGTAAATAATGTTACTTTTGAGTAAAATGCAATGATTTTGTGGTTAAAAACTTTTTTAGGTGATTGAATGAAATAATTTCCCGCTAACAGCATAGTTGT
Organism: Uloborus diversus; assembly: GCF_026930045.1. Taxonomy (NCBI): domain Eukaryota; kingdom Metazoa; phylum Arthropoda; class Arachnida; order Araneae; family Uloboridae; genus Uloborus; species Uloborus diversus. The sequence goes on from NC_072733.1 coordinate 57,257,015, forward strand.
TTCAGCATTTATTTGTAAAGTAAATTTAGGATGGAATGCTCTTTTTATTGACACAGAATAAATGTTGACGATTTTAAAATTTTCGAGGAGCGTAATTTGTGCTTAAATAAATAATCATGTCCTAATAGTTCAATAAACAAATTTTAATTCATTCAAATATATGTAGTATGTTTAGCATTAGGTTCCTCATAGAATTTTGATTACATCTGTTGTTTTGAGCATGAAAACAAATTAATACGTAATGCCAAGACTTTATAAATAAGAAGACTTTTCTATTTGTCTGAAAAAAGGAACTGCTCAGAAGCAAGCTTGTTGCATTATTTATGTAACGCAACTTTGGGAATATCATGTCAAACTTTTTTTACAGAAAATAGAGGAGGCGTTGCTTGTTCAAAAATTTTAGTGAAGTGAGATGCTTGCCTCAATAGGTACTTAAACCAATTTTCAATCAAATAGAAGTATTTGAGCGTGCTTTATCGCTGAGTAAATGCATGATTTTAAGCTACAGTGGTGGTAAAAAAATTGCAAGGAGAGGAATATCATCCCGAATGTATTCAACACACAGTCAAGGATCCCATGTCCCAGATGATTTAAGGATGTATTTCTGATCAAGGAGTTGGCGGCTTTCACTTTAAGCAAGGAACAGTAAACGCTCAGGTGTAGGTGTATATTGGCATTTTGGAGAAGAAATTGCTTCTTACTATCCGGGATCACTTTATTTCAGTTCCAAACGTCATTTTCCAGGATAATTCTGCTCCGTGCCATAGTCTTTTCTTTGATCCGTTCCATCATTCGAGCCAGCGTGTGTAAAATGAAAAAAGGAGTTGCATCATAAAATGTGTTTAAACGCATGATCTCATCTGGGAACATTGGTATGGAAATGAAGTTTTTTACTAAGGCTCTTAGTGAATTACACTTCACACTGTAGGGTAAAATTTTTTACTGAAGCAAAAAAAAAAAAAAAAAATTAAATCTAATGCTGTTGATCACATTGACATAAATATTAAATGGTAAATAGTTCAAAGTTTAACTAAAAGCTAAAACAAGTGTAATATACTTGAAAAAATGCAAATAACTAAATGAAAAACCCCTGTTAATAAAAAATTTGTAACTACAAACAATAAATGTATAATATGATATATAACAGTTTTATGGAAAGCAAGTTACCTCATTTAAAATGTTTCTTTTTCTTCGAATACTAATATTTATGTTCATCTCAGTACCTGTGAAGAAGAGGAACATTTCGTGTAAACATTTTTGACCATCAAAACACACTTTCTTGTGTGTTTTCATGGGAGCGAAATTTATTACTATCCGATTGCATCTCAAGCGGGGTACTTGAGAAGAGTCGATCCCATAGAGATCGAGAGATCTTCCCATATAAGTTTTCCTAAATCACTTTCGTCCCAAAACAGGATGCCTAAAGGGGGGGGGGGTCAAGAAAAGAGTATAGTTGAAGATTGAATTGTCATCGCCTTGTTTTTACATTTTTTAGTAGTGGTTCATAGTGGTTATGAGACTCTTTTTTTTCCGCATTGCAGAACTAATCACTGAAAATTTACTGATTTTGTATACATAATTGTGACAATGTTCCCGGTTACGAACATGGAACCATGATAACTTGTAGAAAATACATTTTTGATGCACATTTTTTTCCGTCGTGTTTATTCATTAACTTGATCCCTTTTATTATTACTTCGTAGTATCAAAAGCATTAGGATTTTTATTACTAGTTTTTTTTAAATCAACCTATTCAGAAAATAGAAAAAAACGGGTGTTGTAGCAATTTTTTGGGGAACAGTTGTTATAAAGAATGAATATTTTCCTTTTAAAAATCAAGTCTAGTTTTAATTGTATATATATATATATATATATATTAAACTTCTAATAACAGAACCCTTCTGAAACAGTATTTTTCATGTGATGTTCCCGTTTTGGAACATTGGCGTTTCAAAGGTTTTAATCGACATGCTGTCCCAAATTATTTCCTTTATATCACCCCAAACTTGAGTCACGCAGAAAAGTGAACAAACATTACAACCAAAAGAAGCTGCTCTAACCAGAGATAGAGGCAGAGGATTTTAAATAACTCCGGCAAGAAAAATGTTAAAAGCCATAAGTATATGACAAAATTATGTAAAAAGCTTTCATCTTATCTATATGAGGCAGTGAGAAGTAAATGGACATTATCAATTTTTAAGTAAAATACGTTTCAAGTTCCTTTCTTAGATAAGCTTTTATTCAGAAGTTTTTTTAAATCATGCTGTATAGAAGCACCTACCAGTGCTACTAGTACTATCTCTTGCTCCAAAACAGAGTAGAGTTTCACCTACCATTTGTACTAGTTACCTGCAAATTTTTAATTTTGGCACTTATATCCCTTTGCTTCTCACTGCCCTATATAATGGTTTGCATTAATTTAGCATCTTAACACATTTGTTAACGATGGCATTCAGAAAGGTAGGCGGTGTTATATTTTATTTTTCTTCAGCTTAAGTCATTAAAAATATTTCTCCTTTAGGGGGGTGTGAAACCACGACTTACCCTACCGCGAGCAGCTCGCGAGATTCCTCTTAACAAATGGCTTTCTGGTTAAAATAGTTTGGATAACACCTGTTCTTAACTATGACTAATATGAGTCAAAGGAGGGGGGGCGGGTTCATTCCACAACTTAATATTAGTTCAAGTCTACATATTGTTAAATAAACTTCAGAAACAGAAAAAAACCGCAGAAATATTTCATTTTAAATTCATTAATTTGCAATTCGTTTTTTAGGAATTTCTATAGGGAAAAAGGCTGCGACAATTTGAAAAATAGATATGTTTTACTATTAGTACTGGTTTTAAACACAAAATATTACAACGAAGAGTTTTCCTAAACCGTAACACTCTGTCAAAGTAAACTATCCCATATTGAAGTCATTTTTGATTTTAATATAGATCTCGAAACACACTGTACGCAGTTTTTGTGCTATATCTCAAGCATAAATGTAAACATGCTCATTAATATTACACTCGTGAAACATGCTTAATAGTCATGAGAAGCGCCAATGAACTATCTTCGTCTTTAATTATCCTGCATTTATACGTATACGGCTCGGTTTAAATACATTTGCATGAATGAAATATTTATCCTTCATCAAGGTTCGAATACTCCATTTGCTTATTAAATGTTGCTCGTTCGAACTAGCGTTGGGACTTCCTTTCTCTACTGTGTGAAATATTCTATGATGGTCATGACATTTTACGTTGCAACTGCGAATTAGCTCCTCATTTGAAGCAAAATTTTTCTTGACGCTTAAAATAACAATTGATTTGAACTAAAAATTACGCTTAAGCAGAACATTTCCTCATGAAAAAGAAAGAAAGAAAAGAAAAGACGAAAACAATTGGTTTTAATACTCAAATGTCAATCCCTATTAATGAAGTAGCATTTTGTATATAGCTTACGAATACATTTTGTATACGATTACTTTTCTGTACATTTTGTATACATTTACTTTTGTATACATTTTGTTTACATTTACTTTTGTATACATTTGTGTATATTTACTTTAGTATACATTTACTTTTGTATACATTTTGTATACATTTACTTTTATATACATTTGCAACAATGTCTTTTTATTTAAGACACAATTATACAGTTTCGTAAGAAATGCTAAAGACCTGATGAAGAAGAGAAAAGTATCTTCTAAAAAAAGAAAAGGTTCTACAAAAGACAAATACTACAATATCTACCTGGGGTTGATCTGAATAGCGTTAGAAGCTGTTTCGATGCATGTTGAATACACAGCAAAGTTACAAAGGGTGTTTTTTTTTGAATGAAAACTTTTGTCCGAGGGTTTTGAAATTCTGTTTGGCAAACTTTTGTTTGACGGAAGTGACGAAGTTATTTTTTGTGTGACGAAAAGAGCACATGCGCTCTTTTCGCATTCTTTCTTTTTCATCGTCCGTGGCTGTGCGGGAAGCACATCTGTAGGTTATCAACAGAGCATCCATTGAAACACGTGCGTACACCCAACGCATTTCGAGTATTATTTAGTTTATAGTAATATATTTTGTTTGACTAAAAATTACAGTCTTGTTCTTAATATGCTTGAGCCGTCCTAGTCGGGACTCGATCCAAGGTTTTACGGGTTTGAAGTTTCGCTTTCTACTGATTGATCCACTGTCATTGTTAGTCAGATTGTGATCTGCGGCAATATTACTATGTGCACGAAAATCGCGTTGAAAAAAATAGTGTCTAAACTTTAGATATATAGTTTGATTGAAGTTTTACTGTTTCAGTAAAGTAAAAGAAGACAATTTCATTCATTCACTTTTAAAATAAGTATGGTGTGGAAATTGGGTTCTTAACGGAAAATATTTCACGAGGAGCTATTATTTATTTTTAGAAATAAGTTACCTTGCTAGATTTGATGAAAGTAAATTTTACTCTACTTTTTATCAGTTATTTTTTACGACACAGCAACCAACGGCTATGGTAAAGTGCATTTACAAGTATTTGAATCGTCTGGATCCAAAGCGCTCTTGGAACCAAAAATGGAGGATGGTCTGTCCGTCCTCTCGCGCAGTTCTAGGACAAGTAACTGGTACCTTCGAGTTCGTCAAATTGCCAGGCAATGCAATCCTTCCCCCAATTTAGTACTTCCCTGTAATACAAAACTGTCACGTCTATCGTGTGTCTTTATAGACGTATAATTTTTTAATCGCTGAATTTTATCAGATAAGTCAGAAAAAAAATATAAAGAAAAGCACTTTGGCACTATTTTATAGTTACGCAAGAAGATTTAGATGATGATAGTTATTGATGTTGATTCTTGGACGAAAGGACCCCAGGGCGTAAACACAGTCGAGTTCCGACTTAAGCGAGGGATGCGTTCCAAGATACCTCGCGTAAGTCGGAATTCCGCGTTGTGGAATAAGGTATGTTTAGTAATTTTTTATAAGCATACCCAATTGTTTCAGACGATTGTAAACACCCCTCATATTGTTTCAAACCATTTATTAACTATAAATTGCAGTATCTTTTACAAAGAACCGACTTTTTATGTATTTTAGAAAAAGCGTTATTATTTTACATAAAATTCTGTAATTTAGCACAAAATCAATGATTAATATGTTAGAGAAACTTAAAGTAAAGCAGTATGGTACTTACAGTATGCACAACCCAGCATTATTATAGCACTTAACAGTATAGATATAGTAAATATATTTATAATTTAAAAAATGAAGAAGTTTTATGCAGCGCGATCAGAATGTTATCAGAATGTATTTTATCAACGTTCATATGTAAAATGAAAAAAAAAGTTAAGAATCGGAGCGGTTATTTGTATAAACTAAAGCAAAGCGTTGTTTAGACTAATACAGTGGGTGAAAATTCCGCTTTCAGTGATGCTAAAGGGATGAAAGTCCATTCACAAAACCAATATTTAGTGTCAACGAAGCCCATTCTAACTCTCCACCGCTCTTTTCCGAAAAATTTCATGGTGCAGACGAGTAATTTGTGTCCGCACTAAAAAATTCATTACTCATGAAAAACTCGCGTTATAGCCATTTCGCGTAAGTCGGGTCGCGTTGTAGCGAAATCCGACTGTACGTCAAAAAAAGGCACTCTTTACAAAAGTTGCCTAAATGTCTAAGAGTTCGTGTTATGCCCCTTTAAACTGGTGCAGTAACGATAACCGTTTATCGTGTACATAGTTTCTGCAATTGGCAGTTTAGAAAAAGCTCCAAATTGTCTTAAAAAGGCAACAGGGAAGCTTAAATGGTAACAATGTGCAACAAGGTTTCTTAAAATCCATGACATCAGAGTTATGTTTAAACTAGAAATGAAAATTATATTTCAGAAACTGAGAACACTAAATCTTACTTTCTTCATTTATCGCCCTTCATTCATCAAAAAGATGATCCTGAATTATACTCTAAACGGAATTCACTCTTTCAGCATTAAATATAATAGAAGGGCTCGAACAAGAATGTGATATGCCACATGAGTTTTTTTCCGGTAGCCCACTTTCCAACTTTTGAAAAATTCTGCAAATATTTTTATAGATATTATACATTATATATTCTGCGATACTAAAATCAGATACGTTCCTGACGGTGAAATAATCCATTGTCATGTTTATTTCAATTATCAGAGCAACATTTAGAAAAAAAAAAACTTATTTTTTTTTAAAGTGTGGCTTACCACGTTCTTGCTTCGAGCCCTTCAATACTATTTTTATTCAAGCTCAGTTTCCAAGTGGCATAAATCGCCACTACAACAACCACAAAATTCCAAACGTCTTTATGTGCTGAAAAACTATTAAATGATCATGTGAAGCAGTGAGAAGCAAAGGGATGTAAGTGGACATTTTCAAGATTTGAGCAAAACGCATTTAAAGATAATCCTAGGTAGGCTTTCATTGTTTTTTTTCTTCTAAATCATGCTGTATAGCAGCAACTACCAAGGCTACTAGAACTCTCTCTTGCCAAAAGACAGAAGAGAGGTTCACCTACCGTGTGTACTGGTTATCTCCAAATTTTTAATTTTGTCACTTACATCTCTTTGCTCTCGCTGCCTCATATGATAATCGATTTGTAAAACTCATCAAGATCCAATATTTTTTCCCATTTCAAGCATTTTTTAAAAAAAATAAAAGTTTTTTAATAGTATGCTTGCAATGTAGAATCCCTACATGTACAAACTAAGTGCATTTATGCAACCGCTGTTATATCATTTGCCATGATCAATTAATTCTTTTCTGAAGAGCTCTGTGTAAGATCAAGCACTTCACAAAAAATACCAGCTTAAACGAAATTTTGCGGATCCGGGATTTAAATTTTCAGTTATATAAAATGTTTTTCACATAAAATACAACTATCATTATTACTTAATTTCATACTTCTACACATTGTCTTTTAAAACACCTTTACAGAAGAAGAAGAAAACAAAATCTCACAGTTATATTATTTTATTTAGTCAAATTCTTAGTTTTTGTCTTGGAAAAATGTATTTGTATCACATTCAGTTATATCAATGGCATAACTTTTAAGTTTCATCTGGAAATGCGTGGTATCATATATTAGCTTTTGTATTATTTAACTAAACAAACAATGATGTTGTTGTTGTTGTCGTGTCCAAAGAAGTGCAGAGTGCGAAAGGTTTAAATGGCTCCAAATGTCTTAAAAACAAGATCCGCTAATTCTGGAGCCCGATGAATGTAAAGGATTTCATGTGGTGGTGCTCCAAGTTGGAGGAGGGAGCGAATAATGGCCTGGCAATTAAAGACATGGTCCGGGGTTAGTTGTGAATAGGGACAGTGCTTGCAGATGGGATAGGATTTAATATTATTTGGTAGAATCTTCATGCCCTTGAAATGTCCAGTACGTAGCCTAGCTATTGTAGAAGAGAGGTTTCTTGGGCAGTGGAGGTTAGGGATTGTTGCCTTGCTGAAAAGCTGATTATAGATCCTTCGCCTGGCTACAGCATTAACGTCTTTGAAGGTGGCTGTTAGTGGTTGGTCTTGGTCACGTGCCTCCTTTGCAAGGGCATCTGCACACTCATTTCCCTTGATTCCGACATGAACAAACAATGATGATACGTGGAAAAACAACAACAGCAATTCAAAGCTGTTTCTTAACCTAGAAATAACGTTAAATTCTCGATTGATGTTATACAAAAGAAAGTAGCTGTTCCTATTATCAGAAATAGGAGTCGTTCCTATTATTAATACGACAGTCGTTATTTGAGTTTAAAAAAATAAATGAATAAATGTGTAAAAACTTTTTTATCACTCTTTTACAACACGTTTTTGCGTTTGGGACAATTCATTAAAAAAGAAAAGCCATCTGTTTTATTTTATTTAATCAAACTTAACGATCATGTTCGTGAAATTAAAGAACTTTTTCCTTGCACTAAATTAGAAAAAAAAAAAAAAACATTATTTTAATCTATGTGTGAAATGTTTAGAAGATTGAGAAAAATCCACTTTTCCCTGCTATATTTTTAACTAACCATTTTTTTTTCAGCCTTTTGAAAAAAGAAAGCAACCTTACTTCTCTTGGCGTTACAAGAGTTTCAATAATTGCAATTATTCGTTATAAATGCCGTTTTTATATTTTTCCTTGATCACGCAACGCACGATTTTTAGCTGTTTTGATGGCATTTAAAAATATAAACATAAAATATACAGCGTGAGATCCAATTTACGTGTCAAAAGGTATGCAAGAAGACATTAATTAACATTTTTGAAGTTACATACGTTTGCTTCGGTTGCTGCTCATTTCCAAAAATGAAAGTTAGTAAATAAAAAAAGGTCTTTTAATTTTGAATGCTAATAAGATGTAAAATATTTATGAAAGGAAGACGTTTAATGGGCTGCTATACAAATTAAAGAGTATATGTTTTTTTTCTCCTGCAGCAAGAAGATTTATACAAATTCAAAAGTATTTTTATAAACGACATTAATTAAACTTAAAGAAAGAGATTAAAACTATGTCTTAAATATCATTTATAACTATATAGAAATAGTTATAAATCGAGACCCAAATAACTGTTTCAGAAGTTAATTGGAGTATACTACACATTGTATGGTTAAAATATACGGAACAAAATTTTTCGTTTATTTATGAACATTAAACATTACAATCCGCATTGAATATTCAAAACAAAAAGCCTGTGTAGATGTGATACAGGTAAGATATTTTTATGAAATATGCTCACTGCAAGCAACAGCACAGCAAAATATATGAGTCCTGCTGTTGCATGGGAGGGGGGGGGACTCCTCTTGGTGATTTTTGAATTTTAGTGCAAAAGCATTAAAAAAATTTGCCAATCGTTGCCGTTAATTTTTTTACTTCAAATCTGGCACCTCCAGTAAACTGTTGACGTCATATTGTGGCAGCAATCCTACAGAAAATTTAAAATTTTTGTAGCAGATTCAAAGTCTGCATTGAGCGGGAGTTGCGAAACTGGGCATGCCTACATTTCGATGTGAAAAAAGGCTCTTTTATACTGAAGTCATCATTTTTGAGACCGTTTATTTAAGTCATATGATTAGATCTCATGGTTTTCTGACATGAGTCTAAACTACACCACGTAGAGCATAATTACAGCTCCTGCTCAAAGTTATTGACTCAGGTGTTATAGAGTAATTAAACTAAAACTAATTATTTTTGTTTCAAATTATCAACTTTGAGCCCGCGTAATTAAAAAAGTTGATTAGTTGCCATGGGTTTCTAACCTGGGCATTAAACTACACCAGTTGGACTATAACAACAACTGTGTCCCAAAGTTATTGACCTTTAAACTTGGCCATTTTAAAAAAAATATCGACTTTGAGAACGTTTAACTACTAAAGACAAGAGAAACGAAAGCTATTTTATGTTTTTCTTAGTACTATACTTTGGTGAGTAGTTAATCATATACTTATTTCCGAGGGTTACTCACGGCTTTAGCAAATATCCGAGCCCAAACAAGACAAAAGAAGTTAAAACAATTGCATTTTCAATTGACCTTTGCCCTCAAAGCTATGAGTGAGTCGCCAAAATATTTATACTAGAATGTACCTAGTACCAAGTATTATCCTTATTTAAAAGACTTGGCTTGGTTCACTCATTGCTTTTGAAGCAAAGCAATCATATATTTAGCGCGTGTTTTTCACGACCTTAAACTTTGACCCCCACTCAAGGACAAATAAATCAGTTTTTAAAAAAAAGAAACTTCACTTTTTCTAATCATAGTACCACTAACACATCCTGAAAGTTTTACGAAAATTGAAGACATCAACTATTAAAAGTGTTCAGCTTTAAAAAAAAATGACTCTTAAAAATTAAGAGATCGTATATAATTAATTAGGTATTGAAATAATTCATCGTATAGTGATTAAAATCAGTGTTTAGTTTAGTTGACTGGAATGGTAAAATAAATTTGATTTATATGTTTGGGTAGGAAATCCTATGTATATAAGTGTATGACCAATTATTTTTTACTTTTTAGTTCTTCTTTGTTTTTTGAAGTCGGTTTATTTTTTATATGATCTGAATTACTACAAAAATGGTTTCAAATAAAATTTAGGGTAGGTTTTTTTCATTTTTGAATTTTTTTAATACTGAAAACATGAACTATTTAGTTTTTTGTGAAATACCACCAATAAAAACAAATTTCAGGGATTAGAAAAATATTTATTTGTTACTTTTTTTGCAGATAACAGCATATTTTTAGAACGTCATTATTTCTACGAACTTACTCTTAATGTACTTAATTGCCACAGAAATTGGCTAACTTTGGTGTTTTCAAAATCATGAACGGTTAATTTTACGAAAAATGGTAAACGCATGAATTTGGTATATTTAGTGGCATTTCTGTTCTTAATTTACTTTACGTTTTTTATTGTTTACGTTTGATTTTCTTAGAAATGTTTTGTACTTGAAATCTCGCATTTTGAACCACTTGTTTTTGTACAATATCACAAAAAAAAAATTTGTAGTGAAATGAATTTTTTAAAAGTTTTTATTCCCATTGATATCTTTTTACTAAACTGCTGTATAAATAAGTTAAATTTGGTATGGGTCGTTTATATTTAATGCCAAATCATTTTTTTCAATTTCCTCTAAAAGAGGAAATTGAATTTGACTCTCATTTTGGCCTCTGTCAACTCTTTCACAACAATATTTTTATTTTGAATTATGTAGAAAGTTTCTTAGGGCAAAAATACAGTTTTTCGTTTTTGGTATTTTTAAAGCACGTATTTGCGATGTTTCTTGCCACGGTGTTGTGTAGCTTCAGTAAGCACTATAATCTTTCGTACTCGTAAAAAAATTGAAAATAGTATCAGTTTTTTATGATTTAAAAATAAAATTGCTTCAATGTCTTGAATTTTCTTTTAAATGATAAAAGAAAAAGAAGTTGCAAATCAAGATGATATAAAAAAGTACTACACATATATAAAAATCGGATAACAACTTCTGATCACACAATATGTCTGAAAATTTGAAAAATGTAGGATTTTATTGTTTTTACTTCCTTTTACGAAGTAAAGGAGGTATTGAATTCACGAAAAAATTTTAACCCAAAAATAGGCCTTAATTTCGATTTTGCTCGCCCCCGAATAAATGTTATTTTTTCAACCCAACCACACGTGGATATATGTCTAAAAACCTATAGACACCCAAAATATCTATTTTGACGATTCCCGAATTAATTACAACGAGTTTTCTCGTGACGTCTGTATGTACGTATGTGCGTTATGTGTGTATGTGCGTACTGCGTATGTGTGTATTTATCTCGCATAACTCAAGAACGGTATGTCCTAGAAAGTTGAAATTTGGTACGTAGACTCCTATTGAGGTCTAGTTGTGCACCTCCCCTTTCGGTTGCATTCGGATGTTTCTAAGGGGATCTTTTACACCTTTTTGGGGGGAAATCATTGTTAATATCAATGCAAACTCAAGTGGTGTTATAATTTAGCGGACACTTGGCGATTTTACACTTGACGAATATCGCCAAGCTTTTGGTTGCCAAGATTTTTCGCCAACTTGGCGACAAAAATCTGGCGTTTTTTTTTTATTTGGTTTAATTTTGGCCACTATTGGTGATATTTATAGAGTTAACCATTGAATCACATTGAAATTGCCAACATTGGAAAAATTTATCTGTATAAAACGTTACGAAAGGCACACGCATCGAACGTTTGTCAGTGGAAAAAAACTTCGACATTTTAACTTTTTTACTTAATTTTATGAAGTAAAGAAAGTATTGTATTCACAAAAAAAAAAAAAAAAGACCCAAAAATGAGCCTTAATTTCCATTTTTCTCGCCCCCGAATAAATGTTGAGTTTTCTTTTTTTTTTCAACCCGACCACACGTAGATATATGTCAAAGAACGTATAGACACCCGAACTATCCATTTTGACAATCCCCGAATAATTTACATTTTGTTTTCTCGTGACGTCTGTATGTAGGAATGTATGTGCGTGGGTTTGCATGTGCGTATGTATCTTGTATTACTCAAAAACGGTATGTCCTATAATGTAGAAATTTGGTACGTAGACTTCTAGTAGGGTCTCGCTGTGCACCCGACTAATTTTTTTTTTTCGCGTAGCGACTAAAAATTTGGCTTGTTTTTTTATTTTTTTTAAATCTGAATTCATTTTGGCCACTATTGGCGAAATTTAGAGAGTTAACCATTGAATTACATTAAAATGTCCAATATTGGGAAAATTAATCTCTATTAAACGCTTTTTTTCCCTTCAGTTCGCCAAAAATATTTAAAGTGTTTCTTTGCTTACTCCAAGGCACTACTATTATTATTAAATTGGCGTAAAAGGAAGTCATGTGATGCACACATCAGCTCGTTTTTCATATTTTGTTAAAACATTACTTAAATGGTTTTTTTTTAAGTCGTAGGACAAAAACGTTGCAACGGGTACGACGATATGTGACAAGTAATTAATTTCTCTGCTTACGGATTGCCTTTACATTTCCTCAAAAAATTAATATTGGCGAATAATGTAAGAATAGTTCTTTTTACATTTCCCGTAAATTTAAACCATATTTGTGTTAACTTTTAGTGATTTACAATGATGTTAGTAAAGACAACAATTCAGAATAGACCCTGATCAAAGCATGGGTCAACTAGGAAAATTAAAGGTAAGAAAATCGGTTTAAGTCCTCTTTTTGATAGAATCTTTGTTTAATGTTTATTAATTCTTTTTATCATATAAAAGTTAATATTAGGTAATCTAATATTTGTTGTTAAACGTAATTAATATTTTCTCAAATGTATTTGAACTTGAAATTATAATTTTTTTGTCAACATTTATTTTAATTTTACGGGAAGATTGGACTCGTTTTTCCAGCATCCCGACGATTTATACAAACATATATTATACTGTGAAACTCCGAAATGGATGAATGTTGAGATCCACTAGCTAATGTGTAAAATATTAATTTAATATTTATTCTTTTGCCGGTGCATTTGCTCTGTGGCTTTCGACATTCACTGGCGACTGCCAAAATTTACCAAATTTTGATTTTTACTACAGTATATAAATGGTATTAGTTGTCCCGTAACCGTGAAATTTTATTGAACACCTTTCTTATCTTCCACATCTATCAATCTTTTCTCAATTTGTAATAGATGGAGATTTCACGTGAGATACAGTGATAGGAGTGTTTAGAATTTTCGTATATAAATTTATATCCTTTTTTTTTGTTTTTGTTTTAAACTTTTTGCTAGTAATCTTTCGTTTGGTATAGAAGCTTTTTTCATTTATTTATTTTTCTTCAATTAAACTAAATTTATTAGTATCAGCATTTTCCCATTAATTAAACATAAAATTGATAATAAATTTACAAAATATTTTCACTTTTGCATTTTATACTTTTTCTTACGTAGCATTAAGCAGCAGGAAATATCGAGATTGAAATATTTTTCTATTTCTCAGTTGCATTAAGTGAAATGATCTTCTTAACTTTAAGTGTTTATCAAAGTTCTTAACTTACTTTTTCTGAAAACGAAAAGCTATTTCTGTATTTTTTTTTATTCCCCAGCGACCAATTTAATTATATATCCAGAAAAGTAATATTTTCATTCATTTATTTTCAACATTTTATTATTTTTTTCAATCCATTTTATATAAATATAAAGGAAACTTTATCCACGAGTATAAAGTTTCCTTTATATTTTGTAGTGATAGCTAAACTTGTAGATATCCCAATCACTGATTTGAATTATGCAAGATGGCGATTATTTTTGTGCGCTCACCAATAACAAGCTTACACTTATTTTCCAGTAACACCTATGCATTAATAGCAAAATGATATGGATATCATTTGAGTCAATAATTAACTGCTTAAATTACTTATTTCAAGAATTTTTTTATTGTAAAAACCATAATTGTGGTGTTTAAATTATCTTTGAAATTTTATTTAAGTACGATAACTAAATAAACACATCTCCAGACAATGAACAGTTGTAATATATAATTCTCAAAGTGAAGTGATTCAATAAATATACTAGTGGTTAATGATTTGGCGAGGATATTTCAAATGCGAAATTATTTCTGAGGTTTAAGCAATTTAACACAATTTACATTACTCAAACAGCTTCAAAAAAATTTCTATTGAGCTACATGAAAATTTTCCTTTTGTTGCAGTAGACGTTAAAATGGATTTCAATGCTAGATTAAACCATAATGAAAAGCTAGTTTCATGATTTAAAACTTAAAAGGATTGAGTTAGTCGTTTAGCAATAATACATACTGTTAAAAAGAATCCTGTTTTTTTACGGTAAAAGTTACTGGCATCCATGTTGCCGTAAACTTTACCATAAAATCCTGTTTTACTGCAAACCTTTACGGTAGAATAAAGGAGAGTTAAGAAACGCAACATGGCGAGCAGCAGGTTCGATATCGGGACCTTCGTATGCAAGCGGCTTTGCTAACCACCATAAAAGTTGAAACAAATCGAGTGGGGGGAAATACGGTTTTATATGCCTCGCACTATAAGTTACATGGTGTATCAATTGGCGCTGCAATCTTTTATTTTTTCGGTGCAATATACTGCAATTTTGTCTGTACTGTAAACACTCCATTTTACAGTAATCATACAGTAAAACATAAAAGTTTTCTGACTTTTAACAGCGCACTATTTTCAAGTCTGCATACATTCTAATCCCATATGCGTGAATCAACACTTATGTTCCAACTTACGGGAAGTGGAACTTGAAGAAGAAGAAAATCTCTTTGAATTTCACTATTTCCTTAATTAAATACATTTCACGATTGACAAAATAGAGAATCAAAGTATTAAACGTTTAACTTTGTGTAAAAATAGATAATATTGTACAGCACAAATTGCAACAAAGTACTTCTACCGTTTTCGCTGATGCAAAAAGTATTTTTTAACTGAGAAGAAGCTTTTAGCTTCCAGAAGCAGGAGGTACTATGAAGCTATGTAGGTTTAAAACATCTGCTGTCACTGAAACCATTTTGTATTCAAAATGTAAAAATAGAACCAACTATGTCTTTTATCCTTTACTGATGTAATATTCGTAAAAGATTACTTTTTTTATTGAACTTGGTAGGAAACAGAATGTAGCTGATTAAATGTTGACTCACTTTCATAAGTTGAACTACTGCAAAAAATAATCTGATTGTCTTAAAATGATAGTGCCTCTGGTGTATGGACGTAGGAATTTCAAGAACTCCTTTGCTTTTACTATCAACCTTCTGTTTTATTATTAAAGTTAACTATACTATATTAAGCTTTTTCGTTAGATATCTCTAATGTGGCTGTTTTACTTCAATCACTCTGATGAAAGAAAACATCAAATTTTAAATTTTCTTGATCGATTTTGCGCTGCTGCATTCTTGTACACATTTATTTCAAAAATGTTAAAAAAAGTATCCACGAGTAATCTCTATAAAATTATAAGCAAACAAAGAGTTTTTGCTCCGTAGAGGTAAAAATGCGTTTTCTTAAAATAAAATTTTGTTTTTTTCCTGAATCTTTGTTTTGTGTCATAGAATGGGTACTAAACTGTACATAATTTTTTTGTGAAATAAAAGATTATGATTTCTAAAATAAAGGTACTGCATGAGATAAAATAAAAGATTTTTCGTTTAACAGCATATCTGTTTACTTTTCATTATTTCGTCGAAAGAAGGAAAAGCCTCATCGATTTTTGCAAATTTTTTTCTTTTAAAACGTTGTTCCGGTGGAATTTTCTCTTGTGTTTGCGATGTAGCATTATAGCAATGCAATCTTTTTAGGAAAAAAAAGTAGATTCTAACGATTTATAAAATACTTTTCTGCAAACTGCATTTAAATTTGGCTTTAAATTGGGTTGTACTTTTCGCTAAAAGAAATCTTCTATTTTTATCGCTTTTCTAATTTATTACGCAATGCTTCTGATGATTTTTTCGCATAAAATTTCAGATAATCCTTTTTTGAATTATGAAACATTACTTAGGATGATTTATTCACAATATCTTTTGTTTAACGCAAGGCTAGCGGTTTAAAAATATGAGGCATAATTGAAATGCTGGGTTCGTTTTGGAATCGTTTGAGAAATAAAATGATTTCAGCAGTAAATTTCAATTAGAAGTTATATGATATTTAATGGCGCAACAGCGGGTTTTTCGGGGCCAGCCCCAATCCCTCCACTAGAGCTCTGATTTTAACAAATGCGAGAACATATAACGACCGTTAAAACCAACCTCTCCCGAAGGTAGTTCGCTAGATTACTATATTATCGGTCAAAGCCCTGAATTCCATCTTCTACGATATAATCCTACGCAAGTGTTCGCACTAAGCTTAGGTCAGTAAAATGTGAGAGGGAGGGGGGGGGATGATTTTTGTTTTTTTAAGTGTGGCCTAGCTTTTGTACTTACCGCTTGCGGCTAGTATGCAATAAAATAAAAAAATAAAAAATAGACGAACTACGGTATTTTCAAGCTTATTCTTTAAAAAAAAATCTTCATCCGAATGAAAAGGAAGGAAATGTCGTAATTTACAAAAAATGAAAAGAAAAACATGCATACATTATTTCTAAAATAAAAGTAGATGAAAATAGCACGGAATAACTTTATATTCAATGTCCCCGTGGTGAATCTGCAATGCTTGTTGACATTGTTAGAACATTTATAACTGTCGCCAAACATTTTAGAAATATGTTTAGGGGGCAAATATAATTTAACATTATAAATATGTTATTGTATCTGTAAGACAACCCTATTTAAATATTTAAAACGAATAAAAAGGAAACTAAGTAAGGTACTAAAATTATGTTTTTTATTTTATTGACATGATCATAACGGCGGTTATTTTCTTGCAAGAATTCTTGAAATGTTTTTATTTTTTTAATACAATGCAGCAGCTTAATTTTTTTGAATATTGATACATTATGTTGCAACATGCTAAAACTTCTGAAGATATATTTTAAAGTGTTAAACACAAAGTTACCAAATAACAAAGAAAATATAAACAAAGGACAAATGTAGTGTCCAGCAAATTGAAAAATAAACATTAAAGTATTTGCAGAGAAATCCAGCAGTAGTTATGCAAAACTTAAAACATTATAATTCTTTGGATTTGAAGTTAAATAAAGGGTTTTAATGGAAAAATTTGTACAAAATGGCTAAGTTTTTTCTTTTCCGAAGTGTTAAGAGTTTATTTTTTTGCAATTTCGAAAATATTTAAGTAATTAAGCAATTAATTTTAGTACAAGGCATTTTTATTGTTTAAAAAAATGCTTTCAATTGTATTAATAATTTATGCATTTCTTAATTTACTATGTACAAATAAGAAAAGTAAAATAAGAAGCGATAATTAATTAAATGTTAGAACTGAAAGTGTTTTTATTCTGAACCTTTGAATGGGTAAAAAACTGTTTTAATTATTATTGAAATTTTTTTCCATAACAAATTAGCGAAACGGTTTGAATCAATTGCAAAACAAATATTAATTTGATTTGCTGAGTTTTTTATGGATTATTTAAATTATTCACACGGGTGTCAAATGTCGGCGTGCCATGGTTTTGCTTAATGTCTTTTCAGGTGTTTTTTTTTTGTTGTAAGCGCTTTAGTCCCGATAATTTGAATATATTTTTTTAACCGGTTCACAATGGTTTAAAATTAAACGGCGTCAAATATGTTTTTAGTGTTATATCAGTGAGTTTTTGTTAAAACTTTACAGAAAACCGAATTAAAACTCATCAAAATCAAACTCTAGATTTTTTTTTTGTCATCTCAGATTTCAGAAACTACCCGTTCTCTATACATTGAGCATTCATCCGGGTATAGGATTCATACCGAGACCCAAAAACAGACGTACAGTACAATGGATAAACTAAAACCTTTTGATCAACTTTTCTTTCTGTTTTCCTCCCTCAAATTTTTAAAACTGTTGCGTGTGTGCTTTCATTTCAATATTTTGAAACTTTGAGGATTCCTAATGATTATTTCAGTGCATAATACATATATGTATTTATTAAAAAGATTTTGTTTGTAACATCCAAATTGGTGATTCCTGTTAAATTACTTCTATTCATTAAGATTCGCTAAAGCTCTTCAGAAATATTTGTTGAGATTCTATAGTTCTTTAAATTTTTATTATAAGATTACAAAAAAATTTTCAGCTATTAAATTTGAATTATTGTTTTTTTTATTTAGTTTTTTAAAGCTTTAAGCTTTTTTGGTGTTTTGGGCTATGGGCCTTCGTCAACGATATGCCCCCGCTCCCCCCTCCGCATTGCTTAGTCTGCGGGTACATAGATTCGGGACAGCGTACAGGAGAAGTAATTCTCAATATACACCATATAAATTTATACCCGAAAAAAACCCACTTCAAATATGGGATTGCTATTAAGTTTGTTAGTATTCCATAACCATCAAAAGAATGAATCTATATAGCTAGCCTATAAAATAAGAAATGGATGATCATTTGGTTTGTGTGTTCATTACACAAATCCAGTTTACGTCGGATTTTTGCCAAATTCGGCATAAAGATCCGTTGATGTTGAGGAATTTGTATAGGATAGTTTTCGTTCCCCTATGAAAGCAAAAACATCCATGAGGAGGTTTTTCCTAATAAATTTTAGTTTTCGTCGGATCTTTTCCAAATTTGGCACACACATTCCTTGCTGCCTACGATGTGTCATAGGTAGTTTTTGTCTCTTCAGTGGTGGGAGGAGAGGGGTAAACTTACTCTCTTAAAAAATTCCAGCGATTTTAATTCAGACTGAGTAAATTTTCACTCCTTTCCAGTATTGAAAACGCACTTTCCTTATAGGAGTGAATTTCATTCCTTTTGCGGAGCGGTTATTTTCACTCCTTTTGGATAAGCTAATTTCACTCCCTTTTGATAAGTGTTTTTTACTCTTTTTTAAGACTAAATTAATATCCTAAATGAGTGGCTGCTTTCCGTTTTGAAAAGCCGCTATTTCACTCGTTTTTAGAATAAAATAGGTAAAATCATTTCACTCTCATTTGGTGAAATTGTTTTTTAAACGTGTTTTCATGTGCTTATACTCTGTATTTGAATTTAAAACTGTTATATCATTTGAAAAATAAAGTTTTTAAGTTAAAAAAAGGGAAAAAAAAACTGTTTTTAGTGTTTCCGAAGAGGATGCACAAAAACTGTATGGTAAGTACGAAGAATTTTCTTTTTTATTAAAACTTTAACTGGTAATATTTCTTGAACTACTCGTATATCGTTACAAATCACCCATGTGCAATATTACGTACAATTCCCAACCTAAAGATTGAAATAAAATTAAAAAACCCACACAGTTCCAAATAAATAGATTTAAAATTTTGAAACTCTATATTTATATTCTCGGTGTGCCTTTTAACATTAATAATGTTTTAAAAGATACATCAGTCCAAATTAATCTAAAAAGTCACTCATAAATTGTGACAAGATACGTTTGAATTCAATTTTGTTTCTTCGGGGCCATTCATTAATTACGTAAGGACAATTTTGGCAATTTTTGACCTTCCCTTCCCCCTATGTAATCGTATGTAAGACTCCCCCCCCATCTTACGCAAGATTCTTTTTTTTCTTCACAATAATAAAATAACAAATATTGCATCACTGGGATCGTTCTTAAATTAACTATCATTATTTTTTTTAATCATTTTTGAGTAAAGAAAAGTTTACTGTAAGGAATCTAGACCGAATGTTTTTTCGACAAATAATTTTTGTATATAATGCGATAATAATTAAAAATAAGACATGCAAAACACAGTGCGATTCTTTTATTATATTTTACACGTTTCATTCTTTGAAACACAAGTAAAAAACAGCTCATCCTATAATACATACTTTTACCTTCCTGAAGCAAATGAAATATAATATTTGCCAAACCACTTGACCGCGGATTTCTATATAAAATATCAGCTTGGAAAATATTACGTAAGAATGGATCTAACCCCTCCCCCCCCCCTCTCCAAGCAAGGGTATGTAGAGAATTTTTAACCCCCTCCCTCTCAGGACCCTTACTTAATTAATGAATGGCCCGTTACACATGAATGAGTGTAATATACAAAGTTCATGATACTCTTTAAAGTTTATTATACACAAAAACAATATTTGATTAATTTAGAATTATGCAGTGGTTGGAGCTCCGACCATCGGGAGCGGATTCGGTATCCGACCTATAGATTTGCGCATGGTCGGGTCTGTAACACCTGCCTAAAATATATATACAGTACACACACACACCAAAGATGGTAACGACTGTTTCAAATGTCATATTTTTGATTCGATGAAAGAAACAAAATTGTTGATGAAAGTTTCATAATTTGGAAGGAAAAGTTACAAAAAGTTCGTCGTAACATTGCACGTGGGTGATTTGTAACGATATACGAGCAGTTCAAGACATATTAACAGTTACAAGTTTTAATAAAAAAGAAAATTCTTCGCACTTACCATGTAGTTTTTGTGCATTTCCTTTAGAAACCTCATTCGGCAACAAATATTGTTTAAATTTATTAAATGAAGACATTTAGATAGCGACATGCACTTGGTATTCGCGACCAACGTTAGTTAAGCCTAACGTGGAGGTATAGAAGATTCTCCCTAAACAAAATCACGTGACAGAATCGAACCAATGAAAATGCTTTTGAGTCCTTCTTTTAAAGAATGTTTTTATTTTTCGCTCATCAGAAGGATTTTTTCCGAATTTCACGCGAATAAGGACGAATTTTAGTCTTGGTTTTTTCGTAAAGCGTCTTTTTTTAATAAGGCTATCACTCAGAAAGAATGAATGCATCCGCAATAGATTTCACTCTTTTTAAGAGTTATTTTTTCGTTCTTTTGAATTAAGAGTGTACGTGAATCTGGTTAACATCGAATCTTAATCAAATTTGGAAGAGAGGTCCTGTGGTGCTCAGTAATTCACAGATGTTTCTAATTTTTAACCACTCTAAGGAGGTTTCAACCAGAAAACCCATGAAACAGAATATTTACGCCTTTTAATAACAATAACTGAATTTCTGGATTGAAAATAACAAATAGGCATGTCTGAATGTAAATTTTTACTCATAAAATTGCTCTTTTCTACACGGAGGGGGGCAATTTTACACTATTATTTTTACTTATACTTAAGCCTGATTGCTGAACATGAATAACTTGACACAACATTTATTTTCAAGGTAGTTCGTGAAATGCCACGCAGTGCAGCTAGTTATTTCTAAAAAAAAGTGTACTAATCGAGCAAAAATATTGAGAGAGAAAGAAAAAATCGTGACCTTGTTAGTTCAAGATAGAAAGAAATTACTTGAAACTTGAGCATCAGGTATAACTACCGCTACTTTCGCAATATGTTTTCAAAATATATTGATCAATCCATTTCCTCTAGTGTGATTTTTCCATATACAGGGGCGTCCCTCGTATAGCTCAGTTAATTCGTTCCATTTAGTATCGAAGCCGTACTATACGAGACTTAAAAATAATGTGAATCAAGAGATGTGTAACGTGTTATATCGAAACTAAGCTTCATAAAAACAAAGTAAAAACTTATTAGAGCTTCCATCAAACATTAACGGAATGTATTTAAAAAAAATGAAATTCCATCTTGTTTAAAGATAACTTTCGTGTTATATCAAAACCATGAAGTATTAAATAATAAGTAAGTTTCGTCCTGGTGTAATATCGAAACCGTGTAATAACAATCGCAAATTTGGCACCGTGTAATATCGAAACCGTGTTGCACAAGTACCGTGTTATACGAGGAACGCCTGTATATATTTGCAATTTACTCCCGAAGTCTTTGATTGACTAATGATTTGAAGAACTATATGATCTGCAGCAGATGAAGAATTCTGACAGTATAATTTGAAGAATCTTTGAATTTTACTTTTATCCATATGTATATAAAGAGCCATCATGTATCATTATATGCAGTATTATCTTTCTAAAAATGTTTTGTTTATTTAAAAAAACAATAACGATGTGTACGTCTTTATCGTGTAACTGTACAGTCGCTTATTTGAGTAAGATTCCGTACAGTTACTCCCACTACACGAAAAATCATTTTTAGTACACAAATATTTTTTGAAAGTTGATGCTTTGTATTGTGAAACATAATCATATTTTATATTCAAATAAGTGACGACATAAGCCGAAGTTTAAAATTCCGGTAACAAAGTGCAAATAAATACGTGAAAATGTCATTTTTGCCTAAGTGGATTAAGCGATATACATTTTCCATCATGCTTTCAACTTGATTGAATTAAATAAACCTTTTGATTTAGAAACCTGAACACAGTCTAATATTAAAAAAAATAATAATAATTTGAGCTTTGACATCTTAAATTCATATTATGTTTTTCGCAATCACGAGTTTGTGTATGTAGGCGTAAGCGTTATGTGTGTGTGGGGGGTATGTTTGTGTGTGGGGGTATGTGTATGTGTGGGTAGTTGTGTGTTTGTGTGTGTGTATGTGTAGGTGTCTGTACGTATGTGTGTGTATGTGTTTGTAGGTGTATGTGTGTGTGTGTGTGTGTGTAAAGGTAGGCAAGTAAGTGACGCAACCTGGAGATGGTTTTCGCTAGAGGAGCAGCATTGTGAGGCGGCCGACTGACGGTTATGTTGCAGGCGGGGGGGGGGGGAATAAAATCATAGGAATTCAAAACTGTCAAGTGAGAAAAATAAGCAATCGTGATTGCTTAATAATTATGAGTCATAGACATTTTGTTTTGGGATGTAATGATCATTAAACATATATAATCTATTTTCCTGTTATGGTTCTCTATAAAGTACTTACTTTTCCAAACGGGCACGTCAGAGGTAATTTCTGTTTTAAGTAGTGGACAGTTGAAGTTTAAAATGAGCGAATTGTGAACGTGTGTGTCATGTATGCGTAAAGAGTGTATTGCTTCGTTCTTCTGCGAAAAGTAGGAAAGATCAGTAGAATTTTTCCCCTTACCTCATGCTGTGGTGAAAAATAATCTATTTAATGTATGCAGGTAACATAACTGAAGCTTAAGCAGTAATTGAATTTTCTGCACAGTTTCATAATGTTAAAACGAAGAACGTAAATTAGCATTGACTAGTAAAAAAATATTAAAGAAAAAACCGACAAAATAACAATGTTAACGAAGTTATAAAAAATATTTTGTGGCAAGTAGCTTAAATACAAAATATTTACTTTTAACCAATATCAAATTTCAACGCGTTATGTTGCATGTAATTTAATTTCATGACTTTTCGCTTGTAGCTGAAAAGTTTAAAATTTTGTGTTTGTTTATTAATATTAAAATCATTATCTTGGCCCATTCTATTTCTTTATTCATATTGATGTTAGTAATTAAAATTTATCTTCCTTGTTCTTTTTATGTTTTTCAGTTTTTTTTTTCGTAAAATATTTTTTATTCTTCTTTCTGTTAAAATTAATACACATTTAAAATGTTTTTGAAATATGTTTTAATTTTAAATGATTAATTAATTAAAATGAGTTTGATATGAGAAAATGTGTATGAGTTAGTCGGTTTGTTCTTCCTCTTTTATAACTTTTGCGGAAATTGTTTAGTTTGAAAAAAAAAAAACTGTTGAAAGAGATTGATCCCCTTACCATTGTTTTTACCCGACTGCGCGTGCGCGACGCAAAGGAGGGTAATGTGATTTTGAGTCTAAGAATGTATGTATGAATGTTTGTTCCTATGTGGCGTTTTAGAAGCTATACGCCTTTGCCAATTTTGGCGATTCTTACGTCAATTATTTGTCTTAACCTTGGGAGTGTCACTAAACACATGACAGTATTCAAAATTCACAATATCACATTGTCAGTTCGGGATAGTGTCGCACGCTACCTACGTGCCACAAATTCAGGTAACGTTTCATAACACTAGTGTTTTATAACACTAGACTCTTGACAGACTATTAAGTTAAAAATAAATTTAAACAAAATAATAATGAAAATAAATAAATGAATATTTAATAATAATAATAAATATAACCAATACATTTACAAACGGATTGTGGAAAAATATTAATTATAAATATTTATGGATTTTTTAACACTTATAATACTCTAAAGTAATATTATTATTACGGAGAGGATATTGGAAATTTTCACATGTGTCCCTAGATGTTGTGTTTAGAAGTGCCCCATCATTTGCTTTGGAACTTACTTGCAAAAAAAGAAAAGAAAAGAAAAAGGAATTCTTAGTTAAATAAAAAAAAAAACATTGTCACAAATTTACTTGAATTTTCGTATAATGGTTTGCAATAATTAAGTCCAGCTTATTAATTAGCTTAAAATATGTATTTATGGGAAGTTAATCCCGTGATAAAATTACATCAGCATCTGCTAAGACAAAGAAGCTGTATAATATTAGCTAAGACGTCAGACAGGTACAGCCATTATTTGATAATTGTTAAAGATTTTTGCTTGACGTTATCTAAGTAAAACGTGCCATGTTCACATATGCCCCGTACTCACATGACCTCCTTTTCCCCTCTCACTATATTGATGAAGTGTTGAATATAGCTCTTTTTAGCAATCTAAAGGATATTCTACTGTTTAAGTTCATTTTGATTTGTTTTCGTTTCTTATTAAGCAAGGAATGTAATATTTGATGAATGTACTAAGTTACGACACAGCAAGAGCTGAATTCTTGAAAAAGCAGCATAAAAACATTTCTAGTTCTGAAGTAAAGAGATACTATAATTAACGTTACTAAAGGTACCTTTTTTAAAGAAGTTTTAAGAAAACAAATAAGTAACAAGACAGATTTACAAATGTAGTGCATTTAATTGAGCCTTTTTCACGCTTCTAAGAACTTTTCCCTCTGTTTAAGTCCATATAAGTCATTTTTTATTCTAAAAAACTTAGCGTAATATTTGATAAATACAGATTATTAGCATGATTAAAACTGGGTTACAAAATAAGAACTTATCATTTTTTAACTTCTTTTTAAATAGTGAGTTCTGAAATGAAGTGAGGTAATGATTTGTATGTATAACATTCAAGAGGAGAGTAAAAACTGGCTGTAACGATTTTTGTGCATTTTTGCTGAAGAGTAGAGGATTTCTCAAATTAGAAAAATAAAACCTTATAATGTATTTTATTCATTTATTAAGCGCATACGTCTTTTTTACGAGGGAAATCAAATGTCTTTGCGCCTACTTTTTAAGCCAAAATATGGCTGGGAATACAAAACGAACATGTACATTCCTAGCATTGACAGTGGAGACTCACTTGAAGAGACACAAGGGCCGTTTGTCAATTTGCTCCATAGAAAACGAATAACACTTCGCTTCTCATAAGCTGTGGATGTCTGAAGAACGACCGTCATCTTAAATGATCCGCTCTTCCGAGTAAAAAGCAGATACGGCTGGTACGGTTAAAAGAACTGTTACTGCTGGGAATGTACATATTCGTTTTGTATTTTCAGCCATATTTTGGCTTAAAAAAATAAGCGCAAGACTTTTGATTTGCCCTCGTGTAATAATCTTATTTCAAATTTCCTAAACTACTAGGCAGCGTAAACTAGGAAATCTTTAAAAGCAGTGGCTCTTAAAAAGTAACTTAATTGTTTGAAAATATTTATACATAGTAATTCAATAAAGTTAAAAAATACTCGACGAGTAACTTTCAGCGAAATGGTTTTTTGATGGATTGATTTTCCTTAAAAGCTCTATTTATCTTTCAAGTTTACTTTAAGTGTAGTGATGAATTTCCCAAAGCATTATTTTTTAGTTAAATACATTTATAAAGAAGATTTATGTTGAAGTTTATTACTTTCAGTCGCCCTACGTGACATTTAATTTTAATGCGTAAACTTCTCAAGAAGAATCCCCCATTTTTCCTCCAAAAATTTTGTCATATTTATTTTTTTAATTAGGTAGTTCTTCATATTTACTTTTATGTACTTTCAAGAATAATATGTTTCCAGTTAAGTGAAATGTATTATTATAACTTTCAAGTATTCCACCTACACATGTTTTCTCATTTCGCCTCCATATTTTCACGTATAACTTATAATTAAAACCAATTTGTTTAGCAAAATGAGTTACATTTCAGACATCATTAATTTTGGTTATATTCAGACTTATCAAAAGATGATTGTGATCAGTTAAATCGGTCTAAAGCTTAGGATGAGTTTTACCAATGAAATAAGAAATTGCTTTTACGCATGGATTTACACTAGCATATTGTATTTAACAAAAGGAGTATATATTTTCCTGTTAGAAAATCCTCGTTATAAATGGTAATAATAATAATAATAATAGCAATGGGCAATTTCATGTCAGATCAATCACTTTTTGACCTCACCATCTCCGATTTTAACAAAAAATAGTGTAAGGGACACATATGTCAAGATAAGTTATCCTGCCAATTTTTAGAATTCTATTTTAAAAATTTTACAAAATACAGGGCTGTTAAAAAACCGAAAAAGTACGAAAGAAACGAAAAGTTGTGACATTCAATTGACTGTAACTTCTCTCCTAAAGATAGTAGAATAAAAATTCAAAAACCATTGTAAAGCTAATAACTAGACCTTTCTATTGCTGTAGAACATGACTTTCTTACGAAAGGTTTAAGTTTATAGGTTAAGGTCATTCATCGTGACTTTTGACCTTGAATATCTCAAAACATGTCCCCTTAGAATTTCTTTAAAAAAATATATTTTATAGCTCTAACACTATTCTTCCACTACACCAAAACTTAGACTGGGATAGTATTGAAAAGGTACTGAAAAAAAATCAAGAATGTTCACATGTTTTACATTGTGGAATTCCATAGGTCAGGTCAATCACCTTCTTGACCTCCTCACCATTTAGGATTTTAATGAAGTTTCGCGTGACGGACACATCGTCCGGACACAATTTCGTGTGAAGGACACATACATCAAGATAAGTAATTCTGCCAGTTTTCAGAATTCTTTTTCAAAAATGTTACGTTATAGGGCTGTTAAAAACTTTAAAAGGTCAAAATAAACGGAAAGTTGTGACATGCAAATGACTGTAACTTTTATCGTTCTATCCTAATTACTGTAGAATAAAAATGTGAACACCATTGTAAAGTTAAAGACTAGAGCTTTCTATTGCGATAAAACATGGCTTTCTCATAACAGGTTTCAGATTCAAGGTCATTCACCTTGGCTTTTGACTTTGAATAACTCAAAACACGCCCCTTTAGAATTTTTCCAAAAAAATACATTTTATAGCTCCAACACTGTTCTTCTACTACACCAAAACTTAGGCTGGGATCACAAAGGCAAGGGACTGCAAAAATATGAGAAATATTTACGTATTTTTGTTACATCTTTTACATTAATTCTCTCCTAATATTATTGCTTTAATTTTACTGTTTTAATTATGTTAATAATCTATATATTTTTAAAGAAATTCTAAGGTGGAGTGTTTTTAGACATTGAAGGTTGAAATTCAGAGTGAATTGAACCATGATGAACACTTGAAAATATCACACCGTTGACGCACGGTGAACCTTGAAACTTAAACCTGGCGTTAGAAAGCCATGTTTTATACCAATAGAAAGCTCTATTTTTCAACTTTACAACGATTTTTGAATTTTTATTCTACTATCACTAGGATAGAAGTTACAGTTAGTTGAATGTCACAGCTTTTCGTTTTTTTCGTATTTTTTCAGTTTTTTAACAGCCCTGTATTTCGTAAACTAAAACTTGACAGGATAACTTATCTTGACATATGTGTCCCTCACACCAATTTTCGTTAAAATCGGAGACGGTGAGGTCAAAAAGTGATTGATCTGACATGGAATTGCCCAATAATAGTACTTCCCTTTTTTTACCACTCCAGCATTTAATAGTGAATCATTTTGTTCTGTTAATCATTTTGCCTTTTTTTTTTCTTTTTGAGATTTAGTGGTTCAGATTCATGCAATCGTCTGCTAAATGCTGCTAAATATTCTGATTTTAGACCTTTTACAGTCGAATCTGGATAACTCGAAGCATGTAACTGAAATACTTTTTTATCTCGAAGTTTTCATCGGGCAACTCTTAAGACTGTTGTGGAAACTTCCAATAACTTCGAGTTATAAAAAGTACGTTAAAAAAAAGACCCCCCCCCCCCCTCCCGATTTGTTTTCTCTGTTAAACAGTGTTTTCCCCATGGCAAGATGTTTGCTGCAGCGAACGCTCACTACAGAGACATTATTCTCCATTCAACCCAGCTGCCCCCATCTCTATAAAACAGTTTTATTTTTTATAAGACATTTGATGCAGTGAAAGCTCATTACAGAAAAATTGTTGAGCTCAGCGGCTAATGAAAGTACGTATTTACCAGCTATGGATAAGGAAATGTCTACAAGATAAGCTTTTTGTAGTTTTTCTATCAGTTTCATGAAATTGTGATTTATACATTTTGTGAAAGTTTTGCTTGAAAAATTATAGCTAAACATTTTGATTTTACACTTCTTTGTTTTGTTTTCGGAAGTATTCTAACATAAGATAGCAAGCTGTCCCCGTTTTCATCTCTGTAAAACAGTTTTATTTATAGCAAGATGTTTCATGCAGTGAAAGCTCACTATATGGAAACTGTCGAGGATTTTGCTTAAAGAGCTCAGCCGTTAATGGGATTACGTATTTACAACTTATGGATTAGGAAATGTCTACAATATCAGCTTTTTGTAACTTTTCAATCTATTTAATGAGAATGTGATGTGTCTGTTTGTTAGTTTCACTTGGGAAATATAGCTTAATACTCTGATTTTACCTTTGTTTAGTTTTCAGAAGAAAAAAAAACAAGTTTTCCTTCGTTTTATCTCTGTAAAACAGTTTTATCTACGGAAAGATTTCTGTGGCAGTGAAAGTTCATTTCAGAAAAATTGTTGAAGTTGTTGCTTAAAACATCTAGTGGTTAGTGAAATTATGTACTTACCAGTTATGGGTTAGGAAATTTCTGCAGCATGAGCTTCTTATAGTTTTAAAATTAGTTTACTGAAAATGTGATTTGTGTGCTTAATGAGAGTTTTTATCTGTTTTTTTTTTCTAAATTGAGAAAGCGTATGAGAAAAATCAGCTATGAATAAAATTTTAAACAAATAATGTATAGAAAAATATTGTTCTAGTTTGAAACTAATTGCATGAAAATACCTTGATAAAGCTACGTACGTGACAAGAATTTTATTTATCCTGAAGAGTGCTATTTATTTTGTCATAGGTTATTTTAGGGATTCAAACTAATCCTGGCTAATTGTCCCAAAATACAAGAGCAGAACAAAACACTAGAAATAAAACCTTCAATCACATTTTTATCCCCTATTTTTTTGCCATTACGATCACAAAATGAGCTTATCGTATAATATGTCTTTCATTTAAGTTTTATCTTGGCTCTGTCTCTCCTTCTTTGCTCTTTCTTCCCAGCGAATGTTGCGGCCACACGTAAGGAAAGGTGGAGGAAAATATTTTTCTGTAGTTATAACTCTTTGTTCTTCACGTAATTGTTGAAGAAAATGCTACAAAAAATACAAACAAGCATGAATACTAATTTATTTTATAGCTGAACAAAAATACTAAGTCTTTAATTACTAAGTTAAAGTGGTTAAAAAATTTAAAATTCTATTTTAAAAAAAAGATCAATAATTGTAAGGGTAATTGTCTCTGGTCAATGCGGTAAACCTTTTTTTAATTATTATTTCCGGAATGCTGGAATCCTTAACGTAATTGAAAAAAAAAAAACTACTTCGTTTTTAAAATATAACGGAAAAGTATATAATTTTATTATAACTAAGCACTCTTCTAAAAAATAATAAATGTTTAACAATATTCAATAAACGAATTTTATGTATTAAAAAATATTTTGCTTTCAAAAAACCACGTTAACATAAGTATGACCCATTTTAGGGTCTCTTATAAAATGGCTATTAAAACATAGTCAAAATTGAATTTCATTGGCAGAGAAAAAAACTTCATTTTCATACACAGGTGGTAGAATTAGCAGCAATAGTTTATATTTAAAATAAATAAATTTTAGTCTTTGCTCAAAAGTCAATGTAGATGTTTTACTTTAAAATGTTTAGCTCTGCAAAAGATGAGCTTCAAAGATGAATAATTTAGGTATAAAGATTTTTTTTTTTTTTACTTAAAAATGCAGTAACTGTATTTTTGTTCAGAAATTCTTGCTGTAATTGTAAAAAACATTGAAATGTGTCTAACTGCTCTTCTTGAATTTTGATATTATGGTTTTATTTATTCATATTTTTTAAATTTCTGTGTTATCTTCGAAGCATTCAGTAGAACTATTGGCACCAAAAGAATATTAAACATTAATAAACTCCACAAAACTATTTATCAAGATAAACTGAAAGTAACAATTCGGGTAAGGCACAAAAAATCTTGGACAAAGTTTGCATCTTCGAACAAAAGTTAAGTAGTGCCGTTTTATTAAGGGTATTCATGTCTTTTTTGTCTACGAACTTAATTAGAAAATATTTTCAGATGGATTTCCTAGCTTACGTATTTTTTTTTAGCTTTTTTACAATGTCAAGCGAAAGATCTACTGTTTTAGAGTAGATTGAGCAAGAGGAATGACTATTAGTTTTCTTAATATGCCTAGGCAAAAGGTGTTTAATACAGCATGCCGTTTCTAGGAGCTTGGAAATAACAGTCGACATCCAGGAAGTTTAAAAAAAGTACCTTGGACACTTAACTTAATCGTACGACCATCAAAAAAGGTGGATGAAGGCATTAAAATGAATTAAAAAGTACCTACGAGATGTTTTAAAAGCTGTTGTACTTACGAGGACTATAAAGCACTGCGGCAATGAAGACTGAATGTTTCAACGAGACTAGCTTACAAACTGGATCTAGCTATTTATTGGAGCTTAAGGTTTATCCACTGGAGTTAGGGTTAAAATTTCAACAATCAAATATCCTCAAACAGGCATTTGCTTTGTTCAAATGAAGAACCAAGTTTCATCATCACATGACTTCCTTTTGCTGCAATGAATTGTTATTACCCCATTATTGGTAATTTTAATGTGATTCAATAGTTTACTCTCTAAATATTACCAACAGTGGCCAAATTGAAACCAAATAAAAAAAAATCGCCAAATTTGTCACCAAATTGGCGACAAAACTTGGCGACCAAAAGACTGGCGACATATCGCCAAGTGTCCGACAAATTATAATACCACTTGAGTTTACATCGAAATTAACAATGATTTCCTCCCAAAAAGGGGCAAAAGACCCCCTTTAGAAACACCCGAAAGCAACCAAAAGAGGAGGTGCAACACTAGTCCCCACTAGGAGTCTACGTATCAAATTTCAACTTTCTAGGACATAACGTTCTTGAGTTATGCGACATACATAAGCACGTACGCACATACGCACGTTCATACGTACATACAGATGTCACGAGAAAACTCGTTGTAATTAACTCGGGAATCGTCAAAATGGATATTTCTATGCGTTCTTAGGCACTTATCCATGTGTGGTCGAGTCAAAAAAAAAAAAAAAAAAACCTCAACATTCATTCGGGGGTTAGCAAAATGAAACTAAAGTCGATTTTTTTGTGAAATTTTTTTCGCGAATACAATACTTCCTTTTTTGTAAAAAAAAAGTAAAAATATTGTTGCGTACATTCTAGACATGTCAAAAGAAATGTGTGGTTGTGATGCACAATAATGCAACACCACAGTGCGGAACACGATGAAAAAAATTATTAAATTGCCGTGGGTTGTCACATCCACTGTGCGATGTTGCGCCATTATTATTTTCATTCCGATCGCTATGCTAAACGAGCTGATGTGTGCATCACATGACTTCCTTTTACGCCAATTTTATGATAATAGTGCCTTGGACTAAGCAAAGAAATTTTAAATATTTTTACTCCCCAGTTTGTTGCGAACTGAAGCAAAAAAACGTTTTATACAGATTAATTTCCCCATTATTGGCAATTTTAATGTGATTCAATAGTTAACTCTTTAAATATCACCAACAAAGGCCAAATTGAAACCAGATTTAAAAAAAAGAGCCAAATTTGTCGCCAAGTTGGCAACAAAACTTGGCGACAAAAAGCTTGGCGATATATAACCAAGTGTTTGCATAAATTGTAACACCGCTTGAGTTTGCATTGAAATTAACATTGATTCCCCCCCCCAAAGGTTTAAAAGATCCTCTTTGGAACATCCGAATGCAACCAAAATAGGAGGTGCACAACTAGACCCTACTAGGAGTCTACATACCAAATTTCAATTTTCTAGGACATACCGTTTTTGAGTTATTCGACATACATCCGCACATACGAACGTACGCACATACATACGTACATACGGATGTCACGAGAAATGGATATTTCGGGTGTCTATACGTTCTTAGGCACTTATCCACGTGTGGTCGGGTTGAAAAAAAAAAAAAAAAAACTCAACATTAATTCGGGGGTGAGCAAAATGGAACATAAGGCCGAAGTATCTGAAAAATTTTTCGCGAATACTATACTTCCTTTTTTGTAAAAGGAAGTAAAAATATACCTGCGGGTTGTTTTAATAGCTGTCATACTTACGAGGACTAAAAAGCACTTTTGCCATTTAGACTGGATGTTTCAACGAGCGTCAACACTAGTTTAGAAGGCCAAAAGACACAAAAGCTCTATAATGAGCATATTCCGGGCATGATATCCTTTGCAGAGTGTACACCCCTACTCGCCAAAACTAATCCCATGATTACAGTTGATGGTCTATTTTGTAGTTTAGGTTTTATTCCAAACTACAAAACAATTTGGACTGTATAAAAAGATCTCTTCGGCCATAATAGGTAAGATTAATGGTAGATCGAGGGTGAAAATTCATTAAGCAGCAGTTACTCCTCAGCATCGCTGTAAAAGGTGGTCATTTTAAAACAAAATTGATTTACTTGTGAGGGAAAGACGACTCTTATTATTATTATTTGTTATGTTTTGCGAATTTATTTATTTTTTATAAAATGATATTGAAAATTGTTTGTCCAGGGTTTTTAGCCGCACCCTGTCTTTCTGAAAATACTATGGAATGAGGTTTTAATGTTAAAATTTTAAGTTTGATAAAACATGTGTTGCTAAAGTCAATATTATATCATGCTTATCTTTTGTTTAAAACAGTAGCAAAAAGTTTCCTTATACATCAATTATTGGGACAAATAATAGGGTTTTGCATTCAAAAAATAGAACAATTGCTCTTTCTGAATTCAAAAATGATTATTTTTGCGAAGTCCATTGTTATCTTACCAGCGCTCAAGAAAAAACTTTGTCTCACAAACATATAATGAAAATAGGGAAAAAATGCAAGTTATCCTCATTAAATTTGTTTTACTTAAAAATCCAATTATTTCTACGCGTAAAAATACAATGACGTATTTTCTCCGCAATTAAAAATATTATACACAAAAGCCTGAAGTAATTAATAGAATGAATGCTGTTTTAAAAATAAATAAATTTTTACTTTATTTTAATATCATTAAGCTTATTTCAAATATTTTTTATGCTGAAGTATGCGTCCACAATATTTTTCGTACCGAATACAAAATATTTTCGAAATTTGAGCTCTTAAGATCAGAAATTAAGTTTGTTATAATAAGAGTGCTGAGAAAAATAAATAAAACAAGTTTTTTGATAAACTTAAATGTAAATTATGTGCAGTTTCCGTTGTAAGTAAATAAAAAGGTTTATTTATACGCCAGGAAAAAAATTAACACATCG
Organism: Uloborus diversus; assembly: GCF_026930045.1. Classification (NCBI taxonomy): domain Eukaryota; kingdom Metazoa; phylum Arthropoda; class Arachnida; order Araneae; family Uloboridae; genus Uloborus; species Uloborus diversus. The sequence goes on from NC_072733.1 coordinate 57,290,673, forward strand.
TAAAATTTTACGTTATATTTATACTTTGTCAATTTACTCTCTGTTTGCGATAAACAATACCAATTGCGATATACAGTTTTTTTTCGCTTACCTGTTTCTATCCCTTAGTCTTCGGTTCGATGAGACCCTTTCTTACTTTGTTTTCGCAGATGCGGGACAATCGGTGATAGTTTTTACGTATATAAGAATAAAACAGCACGAAAGATAAACTGGTAGGGAAGACAAACTATTGGTTTAAAAAATTAGTGTAAATACATATGTGCATAATTTATAGGCTGTGTCATACAGTAAGAATGCACCTTTCATACAGCGAAAGAATTTTCCAAAGAGTTGCAATAGTTCCGGAGATTACCTCGAACATATAAAAATACAAAAATCTGCTCTCTCTCTCTCTCTTTATAATATTAGTATGAATAAGTGCCAGACTTAACTCTTTACAGGGTGCGGAGAAAGTTCCCACAATTTTGTTTGAAACGTTTTTTTGGCGTTAAAATCGTATGCCGGCGATTTATTTGGCACATATTGATTATTGGCATTAAAAGTATTTGAGGTTTAATCATTTGTTCTTTGTTAGTTCATTGAGTTAGTGAGCTATGAATCGTGAAAATGTAACTGTAAAATGTAAATGTTACTGTCGTTGAATTACACAAGAAGGGAATGAAAAAGGGGAATGAAAACAGCCGATATTATTCGAAAGACTAGATTCAAGAGTGAAACAGTCTATGACGCTGTGACACGCGCTACAAGGAGACTGGAGGGACTGCCGACCGTCCACGGAGTGGTCGTCCAACCACTGCAAAATACCTGGAATGAGATAACGGTGGATGCGTGCGCGAGCATCGTCGGCAATTTCAGACTGCGACTCAGTAAATGTATTGAAGCCCAAGGAGTCAATTTTGAACAATTGTTATAATTTTTTGTTTAAAGTTATTATTATTATTGTTTCAATAAAGTGTTTTATTGCTTTAAATTGTTGATTTGTTGAATTATGTGTTAGTTACAGCCTATTGAAATATCTAATAAAATTGTGGGAACTTTCTCCGCGCCCTGTAGTCTTTTACATACACAGAAAAGACCTTTTAACTTGTTACAAATTATTAAAGCAATTCTTATTGTGTGATTTTGTTTGCTTCATTCTTAGAGTAGACCACTTTTAGAGTACCAAAGAACTCAAATCAAGTGGTCAAGTCAATGACTTGTATGAGTCATTCTTCAAAAAGTGTAACTTTTCTGTTACACGCCTTTTACTGTAAAACTTTTATGGTACAATTCATTTAACAATGCTTTTTCACTTCATCAAAAATATATCTATTTAAACCTTCCAACATTTTTTTAACTAATAATTTCTTGTTTTAATATATTTTTGGTTCATAACATGTAAGTTCTGACCTCCATGTAAGTTCTGACTGTGGCATGTTACACACCTTGTGTTACTGTTTATGTTGCTTAATAACTTGTTTAATTAAAAGTATATACATATTTATTCATCATTTTCATGGGTTTTCGTTTTAACGCGTTAATTACTGGTCACCCTGTATATATAAAGAAACTTTCATTTAAAAATTTTGATTCCTTAAAACATCCTTAGTAATACCGATATCGGGTTCTGAAAATTCTCAACGATAGAATGAATTTCCCGTGCCGTTCTAGATAATTTTAAGATGCATCTCTAATATTTTTATGAACAAGTGAAAAACAATTCCATTTTCAGCTGTAAAACATTTCATACAGTTCGATTTTCTCACTTCTTATTTGTTTTCTCCTTTTTCGTCATTTCACTTAATTGCTTCCTTCAGAGTCAAAGAGAAATCTAATAATACAGAAAAATATGAAAATCCACTTAAGCGTCCAAGTGCAGAAAAGATAGATGAAGAATATTTATTGTGTTCCAACTTAAAAAAAGAAAGTAAGTAAGAAAGATAAATTTGAAGGAGAATGAAAACTACTTTTCCGTAAGATCAGAAGTTTCGCTGTCGTACAGATGAAAATCAAATTTTATTGTTGAAATCAGTTTTAGACGTTTAAAAAAAGACCGAATTTGTAAAAGAAGTCAATATCGGCGCCGTTTTTCGAAAACCTCTTTAAAAAAGTTTTTGATGAAATGTTAAGTTAAAGAAGCCCCTAAACATACTAATTTCTGTGTTTGGAAAATTCTGGGTGGGAAATTGCATTATGTTTATATAATTCCTGGGACTACCTTCAAACATTATATAGATGTTGAAATATTCTGAAAAGTGAGGTTTTGATATAGTATCTTCCTCAAAAACGTAAGTCAAGAAAACAGCCTTAAAATTTGAATATTTAATGTGCCAAATGGCTCTAAATGTATAAAATATTTTTCCACTTCAGAAGAGAACGTCTCAGGAACACGTTTTTTCTACGAAACAAATCAGAAGTTAGGTTTGTTTTTTTCCCCTCGGATTAGGACCATAGGATCGTATTGAAATGTGGAGAACATACTGAAGCAATATTAATTTTAATGCGAAGTTCGTCAAGGAATTACATGCTATAATTCTTGCATATATGCTTTCATGGCTCATTCCTCAGAATTATCGTACGAAAATTTTGATGCTTTTCATTTTGAATGCGCGTCTGCAACTGCAATAGAAGTTTTTCGAGATGATACTTATCATGTTTCTAAAAATTTACGGTGAGAAGAGAGAAGAAATAATCTTTGCAAGAATAGGGTAGAGTCACCCAATATGACAATACTTCCTAATATGAAGTACCTATTTTTATTTTTATGCATAAATCCGACATCTTCGAATAAAGTTGGAACGAGTTGAATAAGATGGTGCTTTGTGCTGTGACCAACTATTGAAAATTGTAACTTTATAAGATAAGATATTTCATCTGCATTATTGCCAAATACGTGCGCTTTTGGTATTAATTCTACTTCAAGTAGAATTAATGTATGTGGTTCAAGATACAAGCTAGGATAATAACTTTGATTATTATTTATCTATACCTTGAAACTACATTAAAGTTTGAAACAATAAGAATATCCTTAGCCGTAGAACTGTGAAATCATAAATAGCAAACAATGAGAAAAAAAATACACCTGAATAAGATTCTTCGGTGAGCTGAAAATAACTTTTTTAGAAATAAAGATTAAAAAAAAATAGTAATTTAAAATTATTAAAAGTAAAATTTGTGTTATACTACTTAAGCTTTAGTAATTAGCAATTTTCATCAAAATGCTTGAAGACAACATGAGAGGATATTTTTTGGCAGCGCACAATTTTATTAGAAATAAAAAAACTATTTTTTTTCAACTTCGATTGGATTATTACTTGCATTACTGCAAAAAACTTCGCGTACTTTTTATAGTTGATTAGTATTAAAAGCTGTTGGGAAAAATAGTAAAGCAGTTAGTTAAATTTTGTGTGATAGACATTATACGGGCTTTATTTCTGTTTTTATTTTTCAGAGATTAGTTGAGAAACCATATTCAATAAGGATTCATGAAAGAATATAATAAATTAGTTTTCAATGTTAAGAAAAACAATATATATGTGAAAAATTTTACAAATCAAATATTTTTCGATGAAAACGGCAAAATGGTCCAAAGATAAAATTTAATCTTTGAAACAAATATAAGTTTACAATGTGCAGCATTAAACCTAATATTATTGAAAATTTGAAAATAAATTTGAACCTTTTAATTTGTTTCGTTCAATTTATTTGTTTTTGGAGATTTTTTAGACAAATCATTAAATTTTGCAACATAAGCTAATTATACATATCAGAAGAAGAGTTAAGAGGGTAATTAAACTCTGGTTCTAGAAGAAAAATTGTCTGCAATATTAAAACCAAATTATTTACATTCAATAACGTAAATACAGACAGTCGACACGTATTCAAAATTTTTCTTTAGCAATAAAATCGAGCAGATTCTGCTGAAAAGTTCACATTCATATTGGAAAATATGTCTTATATAGTATGTAGCTGACACTTTTCCGGTTTTGGGACTAATGTTAGATAAATCGATAACATTTTCATAGCTTGTATGCCTCGAGTATACGAAATTATATTTTTTTATGCTGAAAATGTGCTGCTTTCTGCAAATTACAAGAGTTTGCATAGTAATGTTAAGATTTCTGTTTTCTTTAAGTTTCAAAATCACGTTTAAAAGCGTTTCCCAAATTCTTTTAGCTTTCAAAAAATCACTCTCTTTTTAAAATATGTAGTGTAAACTATGTTTTAAAAACATTTTTCTTTCAATGAAGAAATAGTGTTTAAAAACACAAAAGTAATGCTTCAAACTTTTCTTATGAAAATGATATATTTGCGTTATTATACATGCATAAATATAGGCAAATGTGTTCATTTTTTTCTTGTCAAATTAATAAACATCTGCCTTAAATTACTTTTTCTTCTGCAACATCTCAATGCCGAGTAAGCTAAGACAGCTTCACAGTCACTTCTTAAAATAGCTCGAAACAAATAAAACAAAACGAAATATGTCCTTAGCTATGCTCTTTCTAGATTTTTTACTGCTACATGTTTTAGGAAAGATGTTTCCTAGCCAGTAACACAGATATAGGTTTTCTTTTAACTAAAATTAAATGTTAACTTAAAACTTCAAGCCTATTTAAAAAAAATGGACAAAGGTCTGAAAAAATGATGTTAAACCTTCAAGTCCGAAATTACCACCTGTTGTAAAAAAGCAGTCGAAAAATTTGTACGGTGAAATAAGTAAAATGACACAACGTGTATAAAATACAAATAAAAGCATTTAAAAAATAGGTAAAAACATAGCAAAGAGCTCTTTCGGGGCTATCAAATGCAAGTCCCTTCGTCAGTGCATAAACAGAAGAAAGAATGGTTCATCAAGGCAAATCAAACCGCAAATGAACGAAAAATCAATCATCATATGGTTAAAGTGAAAAAAACAGCGTAAATAAAGCACAAATTTTGAAGAAAATACAGCATATAGCTATTTCAAGGCTACAATGGAGTCTCTTCATCAGTGCAAAAAGCTCACCAACACAACCAAAAGTTGCGAGAGAACTGACAACAACCAAGTGGACGCCGGTATTTATACCAAAGAGGGCCAACCAATAAGAATTCAGGACACAAGACATCAAACAACCAATCAGCGAACAACATGTACACTCCGGGTTCAAAGCAAGGGGGAAAGACAACCAATCAGAAGCCAGGAGAATTTACGTTGGTTTTTTTCACTTTAATCATATTGTAGCGCAAAGCTTATATGATAATTTTTCATGAATCATCATAGTTGCCTTTTTCTTCTTTTTAATCAGTTTAGTGCCAAATAAGTTATTTACTTTGCTTTGAACTGTCTGAATGTCTCTTTCTTAATTCAGTGTTTTTGAGGAATATACATGCACATACATGTATATTTTTAAAATTTTTCTTTACTCTACAAATTAAAAAAAAAAAAAAAAAGCTTTCATCGCTTGTTTTCAGGTATTATGATTTATCATGAACTTTGGTTGACCTTGGAATGTTAAAGATCAAAATGGATAAGCTGAGCTGGAAGTCAATAGAAATTTCAAACAAAAATATTGTTCGCTTTTAGCGGGGTTTTCTCGTTAAAAGCGAGTTATGCTCCTATAGACTTAACAATGTATCAACCAAGTATTTCTGATTTACTCGCTGAATCCGGGTTCTAGATAAATAAGGGCTCGTTATAAGCAAGATTGACTGTATTCAAAATATTTAGTTTTGCTCAAAATTGCAGTTTTTCTTACCATAGTTGCCGTAAATAGGTTAGTGAGAATTTGCGTTATGAAGACAGTTGAGTGATATGTCGCTGCAGAATTTAAATGGCTTTATTTGTTCGGCTAAATCCAAAAGTTTTATCAAGTTGTCAGTGACAATATATGAAGATTTCATAAATAATGATTCGGGAAAAAAAGAAAAAAAAAAAACGTAAAAATAGTGGGGTAGAAAAAAAAGTCGTGAGCTGCCAAAAGTATCTGTTTTTCGATTATCTTGAAGATGAAGGAGTTTCAGGTTAATGTGTTTTCGCCGAGTAGTAACATGTCGACACCTCCCTTTGCAGGCAATTCATTCGCCCTGAAGTGGAGATGATGAATTAAATGCTGACGTGCGATTTGCAAAATATAGAGCTTTACTGCGTTGATGGGATTGGGGGAAAAACTAAAGATAATATTTTGAAATACAGGCATGTGAATATGTTGTATTTTTAATAAAATGTCTCTACAGGTATCGTTCTCTTTATGCATTCTCATGGGAAATATGAAAAATTAATAAATATTAGTGTCGAAAAGTATCTTATATATCTGCTGTGTCAAAGCTCATCGGAACGATATTTCCAGTTGAGTTAATTGCTTCATAAAACTTAAAAATAAGTTACTTTTTTCCCAATATTATACATATTGATAGGAACTTTGTTATTAAACATTTTGTGATTTATTGCTAAAATCTGCGTATTGTTGATGACAATAAAAAATTCTATTTTGTGAGGGATAATTTCAAAAAACTTCAAAAAAATAATCGTTTAAAAACTATTGTTTGGCTCAAGAGAAAAAAAAAGCTTGATCTTGGACGAGCTCATTTATTTTTGGTGCAAAGAACAGAAACTATTAGCTCGGCACGAAGCCTATATTCGTTATCTGTAATGTAAACCTGATAACCTCACCCCTATTTTAGCAAATACAATCATTTTATCTTCTGCCCAGAGCCAGACTATATTTATCTCCTCACTAGAGAAAGGTAAAAACGGAGAGCTTAAATGACTGGCTTAGTACTAATTTTAATTATGTTCCCTAAATCATTAAGAACACTGTGAGGAGTCATCTGCACTTTATATTTAAATGGCATAAATGATGAAAGCAGATGTAACGGCAAGGAAAAGTTGAATGTTTTTTGAAATATGCAGGGATTTCATAAAGTGTGGTAACAAGAGCTCTGTCGAATGTTCACATTATCTGCATGAATGAGAATCACGTTGAAGATAGCGAAGATGATCAGAGCTTTCAAACGGTACCGCTGAATGGAGCTGGGTTCTCATTAACAGGACAAAGTGTTAGTTAGATGATGGCTACATTGACGGAAACATGTTCCGCCAAGGAAATGAGAAGTGTGCTAAGGTTTTTGCATTGAGAAGTATTGGACTCCCCTCCTAACAGTCCTGACCTCACACCAAATGACTTCCATCTTTTTGTTCCTTGAAAGAAACACGTGGTGGTTCGCCATGGAGGAAATCTTCGTCATGAACCACATCAAGGTGGCTTTCTGGAATACAGCATCAGTTCTGAACTGCTGACCTCCCAAGTGTTTCTCTTAAGGACCAAAGAGATGAAAATATCTTTTTGCAAGGCCGGAATTGTAAGCAGGTTGGTTCCAGTTAACCTCCGAACTCAAAAAGCATTATCACATTTCTTGTTTCATTCTATCCGTCACCGCAGCCATCTTCTATTCAATTTTATCGCAGTTCATTACAAGAAAAAATCAACGTTTAAAAAAATAAATACATATGAGGCAGTGAGAAGCAAAAGGATATAAGGGAACATTTTCAAGTTTTGAGTAGAACGCTTTTAAAGATAACATCCTAGGTAAGCTTCCATTGAAAAGTTTTCTAAATTATGCTCTGCAACAGCACTTATCAGAGCTACTAGTACTATCTCTCGTCTCAAGATAGAGGAGAGGTTCACCTACCATTTGTACTGGTTATCTCCAAAGTTTTAATTTTGCTACTTACATCTTTTTTTTTTTTTTTTTTGCTACTTGCTTCCCACTGTCTCATATGTACTTTACGCTTGGGAATATCGCCGACAATCATTAAGTCTACAAACAATCATTAACTATTAAATTTTTTGTTTCTCATATATGTATTGTTTTAACTTTAGTAGTTCAAATTTTCATTAACGACATTTGCAACTAACATAAGTTTAACGGTACTGTTCAACCACCGAATAGATATTAACCTCTAAAATTTAATGAACTACTAAAATTATTTTTTTAAATAAAAGTTCAGCATTTTGTTGAACTAAATTGCTTCTCATTTAAACGTTAGATTGAATTAGCTGCTAAAATTACATTTACAAGTCACGCTACCAAAATCACTTGAGCTGAAATCGAATATACCCGTTTTTTTTTTCAATAATTAATTTAGAACGAAATCTTTTCCAACATGTTTCAAACTAATTATTTTTGTGGAACACAAAGCACTTCGAACTGGAAAACACAATAAAAAACTAAAATGAAATATAACATTGTACTCCGATTTCGGTATTAGAACTCTATGCTTTGATGTTACTAATTTACTTTGTTTAAGAAAGAAAATGAGCTTAAAATGGTATTAATTCTGCAAAAACCGTTTTTATGTGAGTTTGTACTCATAGTGACTAAAAACGAATTATTTTCGAATTTTCCTCGTAGTAATATTTGTTTTAATGGAGTGAAAGAAGATATATTTTTATAGAGTCGTAATTGAAGGACCTTATGTACTCAAGAATGAAATGCCGTTTTTATTTATATACTTCAACCTTAAGTAACTTTAAGCATGCTAAGTAGTAGGATTATTTTACGCTTTACGTTTTATCATTTTGCTACGGAGATTATTTTATGTTACATCTTTTTGAAATAAATGTATTAGTTCTGTTTTCGAATAAGCCCACTGGCTCAGTGGTAGCAGTTCGCGCTTCAAAGCGCAAGCCCCGGGTTCGATACCTGGTTCGGGCATGGTCGGCTCAGCCGTTCATCCTTTCAGTGGGTCGATAAAATGAGTACCAAGCTTGCTTTTGAACTTAGCCCTGGAGGTTCCGTGATCGGCTGACCACCTAACCACTGGGTTTGGTTTCTTATTTATAAAAGTGTTTAACACGAGATAGAACAATACTGTGGCTATGCAAAACTTAAAGCTTTAAATAATTAGTAGCATTTATTTTCGTGGAATGCCAAAAACATTCTAAAGTAGTAATTCTGAACCTGTGATCCGCGAGCAATTCTCATGCGGTCTGCGAACAGTTAGGGAAACGTAATCTATATCATTTTTGTTGTTGTAATTAAATTTATTAAATAAAACTTTTGGATTCATTTCATTTTTCACCCAATATGAATGTCGCGAAAATATTATTTATGTGGTATGTTGTTATCTCAGGATTCGGAAGAATACCAAGTGGTCCTTTAGTAGTGAAAGGTTGAGAATGATTACTCTAAAGCAATAAACACTATATTGTGAATGAAGTTTTGAATGCTAACTTTTAATTACTTGGTCTGAAAAAAATAATAATAAAGAAAAAAAAAGATTGAAAATAATAATAATAATAATAACTATAAGTGTGTGCGTGTGTGTGTGTGTGCGTATTTGCATTTTGAATGCGCCACAAATACTGGACATAGGCAGTCATTACGTGTAGGCGGAATTATTGTTTAGTGTTCTTAACATGCAATTTATTTCTGATGAAAGCAATAATTCTGTGTAGGCCGTAATTATGAATTTGCGTTTGAAATATTCCACTTAAATCTGTTAGAAATGATAAAAATAATGTACTGCAAAGCTGAAAGACTCATCAATATTGTTGGCGTTCAAACAAAGTTTATGAATACCCCAAAAGACATTTTGACGAACGATTTCAATCCATTTTAACTACTGAGTAATTACTTCATCATTTCACGACATAAACCAAGTACAGTTAAAAGGAAAACTGTTTGACTTAGTAAACTCTGGTACAAGTTTTGTTTATGATCTTTGCGATTCAATAGTTTGAACTTGCAGCATTTTTTAACCCACTCATATAGTTTTGATTGAACACAATGATATATTTCAGTTATTATTATTTTTACTACTATTACTGGTATTATATATTTTGAAAGCATAGATTCATATATCGAAGTAACAAAACTACTAATGCACATAGATGCAAATATATAATGTTTTTTTTACATGGATGACTTCAGGACTACGCAAAAATTACCTAAACTTACAGAACATAATGTGAAAAATATCCTGATACAGTAAAAAAATGCAGTTCAATCATAATTAAAGTTTGATAATAAAATGTAGCTGTAAAAGTTTAATAGCAGTAAAATAGTTCCATTACTTTTCTTTCTTCTTGAAAACGTTTTATGGTTCCCACATGAATCCAAAGAATTGAGAGCTAAGAACAAATTCAGATACGTTTGTCTGGTTTTGGTTTTCAGTCAATATAGCTCAACGGAGGTAGGGAGCCGATAAATCATAGTCTAAGAAATAAAAATGAAACTGAAAATATATTATAATTAAAAATAACAAATAACATTTATCACATTAATTCTGTATAAGGAATCAAAACAAGTTTTCTACTTTGAGTACGATAGGTAACAAATAGTCACTTCAAAAGACTCTTAGATATTTTTTTAAAACACTGAAAATTCTAAGTTTCTGTCATTAAGACTTTTGAAGATAAAGGGACAGATTTTTGTAATTACGCGTTTATGCAGGGTACCAACGTCCCTTACTATAACTTAACTAGTAATCATTCAATCTTATAAACGTAATCATAGGTTATATGTTAAGATAATATGTAGTTAGTTACTGCCCTTAAGCCAAGTATAAGACTGAACTATATGCAACTTACCGACAGCCCGATTAAGGTCGCGTGAATTCATCAGTTTTGTTTTGGGTAAAGGAACCGGGTATGGTTGTTAAACATTCAACATTTGGATCTTTAAAAAAATTTTCTTGCTAATGCTGTCTATCAAAACGCCACTTCTACTCTATTACTATTTTCATTTCAATTGATGATTTAAACACCTTTACTCACGCAATTTTTTTCGTATAAAAAATATTTACATTTTTTTTTCGATATGCATCAACCATACCCAATTCGGGTCAAGTTGTTTCATAAATGAAAACGCTGTTATAAAATGAAGTTTTTACAATTTTTTTTTTCTTAATTTTAAACTTAATCCGGATAAAATTCAAAAGGTCGCTATGTAACACATAAAGTGTCTTACTAATAAAATCTCTGTAGTGTGGCTTAACTTTGACCTACATTTTTAATGGATAGTACCAAGCTGCGGCAAGCGTGAGTTATGACAATTGTGTTAAATGTTCATACAGCAGCAAAGTGTAAATTATGCTCTCACTTTTTGAATACATAATGGAATTAGAGTAATTACGCACAGGAACGCATAATGTATTTCTCAAAGGCTTTCTATTTAATCAAGCGTTAATAACGAGATCCATAAAGTTTCACAATAGTGTAATCGCATATTATTTGCGCATTATTGTGGCCCCGTAAAATAGTTTTAGATTCTATAGCATCACAAACAAGATTAATAACTTAAAAACATTGACGATTTTGTTTAAGTGCATTCTTTCCATAGCAACGCCCCATTTCAAACACTTTCCACACAAAAAAAAAATGTTTATAATCAATGAAAAGTACATCTGAGCAAGCGATCATTTGAAATGTATTGTGTACTGTTTTGAAAGTAATTTTTATTTCTTTCAAACGGAAAAGCAAAAATAACTAAAAGCAAAAACAACGTATGAAAATCTACGAAATTGTTTAGGACTTGTATTAGTGATAAGTCCGTTGTAACCATTTTGGTTGCAAATGATCACTAGTAATAAATGACAACGAACTAAGTTTTAAATGTCTAATTATTGTCTTATTGGTGACTAACATAATTTGTTTCTGACTCAAATTTTCAATGCACTTGAACAAAAGTATTTGTGCTATGTTACTACGCTTTTTTTTAATTCCACATGTTATCAATCTAAACTCCATTTATCAAAGGCGTTTTAGTCCTATTAACCATCTTCCCTCTTGTTTGATACACAGATTATATTTAAAATAAACGATTGGGGGAATAAAACTTGCGTCCAAAACAAAAGGTATTCAAAATTCGTCAAAATTCCAAATCACAGAAAATTTAAAACTTCCGGTCAGAATACTTGCGCTCCAACTTTAATTGTTAAATTATTGGGTGGTTGAAAAATGGTTTTTTGTGTATGTAACTATGCACGAAATAATTCTTAAACTTTCTACATTTCATAAAATATTTTCATATAAAATGTTGTTTCTTTTTAAATTAATTTTTTGAGCTTTCTGAATACGACCTATCGTGCATAGCTATTAGACACATTCAATACACTTTTCAGAAGCTATCAAGAAAATGAAATGTTAAAAACAGGGTCAGATTTAACTTTTCAGCTTTCCAAGCAAAAGGCATAACGTTCGTATAATATGCGAAGAAACATATTTGGTCATTTTTACATTTTTGTAAACGCATAAAAAACTGCAGTTGGATATCACCAATTTACGTAAACATTTATATTTTTCAGTGAAAATCTTTTTTTACGAACTAATGTCAGAGAATTTGAGGTGGAGCACACTAGTTTTAATCAAAAGAAATTCTATAATATTTTATCAAATATTTTATCGTTCCAATAAAGATTATTTGAATCATTCGGAAATGGATTCGACGGAAAATTTTTATTTTTTTTAAATGTTTAATTATTAGTACTTTGGAATGTGTTTCAAAAAACATTTGAAATCATTAAGGAATTTAATTACATCAGCAACAAGTGGCTTCAATTATAAGAAAGGGATTTGTTTAGTTACAGAAGAACAAACATAAAACAGTATCTTTTTCATTTTTATTGATACTGCACACATGAGCAAATCATACCTCCCTGGATAATCTGGTTTCTTTGCTTGCGTGCAATCTATTCTGTTGGGTCACGTGCATGTCTGTAATTTGTTTAATGTGCGTACATTAACATACATGCGCATTCATCCTAAAAGGCTTTTTAATCAAAAAAACTCTTTATACAGAGTCTACTTAATGTGTTTCTCTCTGAACGCATAATTACATAATTTTTAACAGTAAAAATTGCATATAAACAAAATCCTGTAATTTGAAAATCTTGGAGCATTTAAAAATTGATGTACAGGTTTGGTAAAAACAAATGAAAAAAATATCTTGCATTTATTGTCTTTTCATTTGTAATGCCTACTTGTGAAAAAAAATTATAACTCCTTTACGTGAAAGTAGAAACTTAAGTGTTAATGTATTTTTTTAACTACGACCAAGCCGCTCATCGTACTGCGGGCGGCTGACGACTACCACTTTTGTTAACTGTGGTTGAATAGGGTGCATACATATTGGATGTTAGACATTTTTCAAATAACAAAAAATTCCTCAACTAACGGATGTTTTCCCACCTTTTAAAGAGAAGAATGTAAATGAATGATTCATCGGTTGAGAGAAAATATTTTTAAATATAGATTTGCCGAAAAATATTCAAAGTAACTTAGCTCAAAAAATATAGCAGAAACTCTTGTAACATATAAGGATTTATTGTTACATCTGAAAAACAAACTTACTGTAAACATTGCAGTAAAATATGATGTTGCCCGTTTTTCCAATACTTTTTTGCTCTAAAATTAAATATTTTTACTTTGTAACAAGCTAGAGCTCTTGGATCATAAAATTCGAGAATGTAATTGATAGATATTATTCAAAAATAAAAAGTGATAATCTCTAATTGTATGAGATTTGCGAGATAATGTGGCACACAACCAGAAATTTATTGGTGAAGATATTGCTAGATTCCTATTGGACAAATCATTTATTCATGAATATGTTGCAATCTAAATAAGATACTAGATCATGAGTCATTAAACTATTCACACAATTTTTGACGAGAAAAAATGAAATCATTTTTACCTGGTTTTTCATGTTAGAAACCTTAATTTTAATAAAACACAATTTGAATTTATAGCTATGGAACATCACATACAGGACTAAATAATTATTGTCAGACAATAGGTTCATTTTTTGCATGGTATTTTTAAGTTTCACTGTTTCATTTTAGATGCTACCAACTTATATCAGACTCTTAAGTAAATGTGTAAACGCTTGAAGCGAGTAAAAAAGACCAAAGTCAATGTACCTAAAACTTGACATTATTAGTCGCACTTAGTGTTAAAAAAAATTAAAAAAATGATAAAAAAAACTTTATAATAATTATTATCGATGGATTTTACATAAGTACAACCGAAATCTTTTTTAGCAATCACTCCAAAAAATTTGGAAGCGTCCCTGGTAAATAATGAGCAGCTCATGTGCTTATTATCTGACAGTAGCATACGAGGTTGTCCGGAAAATACGTATGAAAGTTAAATAATAACTTTATTTTACAATTATTCAGGTATTACAATATGGTCTCTTTAAAATACTCTCCCTGAGACGAGATGCACTTCTGCCAACGTCGTTTCCACTGTTTGTAACAGTTCTGAAAGTCTTCAGTTGTGATGCTCTTCAATTGCCGTGTCGTTCCTACCTTGATGGCTTCCACATCTCCCAAATGCCGTCCCCGAAGCACCATTTTGCATTTCAGTAAAAAGAAGAAGTTACAAGGGACTAAATCGGTTGAATAAGGCGGGTGGTCTGTCACGGTGATTGAGCCTCGGGCCAAAAACTCGCGCACAACAAGTTTGTATCCGAATTTCGTGAACAATTGTTTTGGGGATTGACAGCTCGTAAGCTATCATTCTGACTGTCAATCTACGGTCTATAAGAACACAAGCTCGAATTTGTTCAACATTTTCATCAGCTCTCAATGTCGAGGGGCGGCCTGGGCGAAGGTCTCCTTTCACGTCGTCTCGGCTTTCCCGGAGCCTTTTTAACCACTTGTTCGAGGTTGGTTCCTTCAGAGAACTTTCTCCGTAAACTTGTTTCAAACACTCAAAAATCTCACGGCCATTCTTGCCTAGCTTTGCAAGAAACTTGATGTTGATCCGCTGTTCCTCCATCAGAGAGAGCTCCATGCACGCAAAGCACTCTGACTCGAAATGAGCGTTGAATGGATTAGCTACAGCTGCAAAGCCACCTGGCGGCGCCTTCACGACGTCGTGCTACGTCACCCTGATTTATTTATACGTATTTTCCGGAAAAAACTCGTATATGATAAAAAAAACATAAAAGTGTTCCGCTAAAATGAAGTAACTTCCCGAAACTAACCTGGAAGCTTCCTGAATCACTCAGAAAACGTTCCGGTACAAGTCAGATATGTTTTGAAATAAGTCAGGAATTTTACAAGAAAACATACATTTACAGTATTAGATTTTCATCCTCCTGGAAGGATCATGAAGCATTTTAACAAATATGGCCAAAGCTGATGCAGAATTGTAAGCGAATGAATAACACTTTATTAGCCTGAATTCTTGGAAAGCTGCAGTGTCTGAAGACTGCAATGCACCTTCACTTAGAGATCAGTCAATCTTGATGGCTATTAATCAAGCTGCAGGTGGAACACTTTACATAAGTGCTGAGTAAGTTTGAACACTGGTAGGTAAAAATATTTTTCAAAACAGTGAGAAGTCTACATTTATGCAATGTATAGCAATTCAAAAAACGATTTGTACTTAAAACTTGATTTTTACAGAGATTTGGTGTAAAACCATGAAATATAGGAACGTTTACCGGGAATAATTTTTGACATTTTGAAATTTTCTTACAGTGCAGGTATCGGCATCAACGCATTGTAATCAATGACTTTGAGAATATTTGTATGTAAGAGATATTATGCACCATAAAAGTGGTGCTTCGCAACATAATTATTTGAGGTTGAGTAAAGTTAAAGAATGGACATACTTGTCAAGAGTAAAGTTTTAAAGTATAACATTATAAATACTTAATTACCGAAATAAGCTTTCAAAATTTTGAAATTGCTACGTTAGCAAGATTATGAGAGAACCCTTAGTGTAATTTTAAATCCCAAACCTCTGAACTTTTGTGAATCATCATCTTTGGAGTAGAAACTGATCATGTTGAGGACGCCACGCACGAGGAACAGTCGTTATCGCTATTAAATACTTAATTAACCGCTTAGCTATTGCGAGACATGCTATTAAATATTTAAGTCAACTTAAGCGTTAATGCTGTAACTAAATACTAATGCAGTAGCCGTATGCCGTGAGAATGCTAAAATAACGGAATAACGGCGAAGATATATCCTGAAGGTCACATCTATTTACTCTTTGTTTGAAGTGAAGTCTATGTATTTCATTTAAAATTACGTAGAATTGCTTCAATCTAGATGAGATTGCATGGGGAATTCCCCGATACTTTTTTAAATGAAAGTGCAGAGTTTTTATTTTCAAATAGCATAAGAGTAGTAAATAATTCAATTAGTGTGCAATCTAGTGACATATGTTCTGGGTCGTAGAGTAGCGAGAAGTCATCCTATAGCAGATTTTTTAATAGTAGGGTAGGTTTTGGAAAAACATTTGCAAAATACTCAGGACTATAATTTTTTTTTTCAAGAGAAGTGCACATTTGTTTAACATATATAGGGAAAGGTAGGGAAAGAGAAAAATATCGTGGCAAAGTTTGAAATGGTAAAATATTTACTCTGCTTTTAGCACCACTGTGTATATAATTTGACTATTTGTTACTATATGGTATTATTTTGACCATAGAGTAACAAATGTAGTATATTCTAGCCAAGAAAAAATTCCTCTGAAAATCAAAGAACATGCTAATACAAACAATTTTGTGAAATTGGTACTGATATTGTAATATTTTGCTGTAAGACAACAGTTATTTTTGTTATTACTAAATGATAAAATTCTTATTATTAACATTTCAAATATTCATTGAGCTCTTCTAATCTTCGGTGCAGTATTTATTTCTTTACTATAAAAACTATTAGTATTTTAAATGCGTTGTGCCTAAAGATGAAAATAGTCGGAAAACAACAGGAAAATTTCGGAAAAAAATGAAAAAAAAAACGCTTTTTCCCGAAGTTGTTTATTTCCACTCCGTAAAAATTGAAAAAATGAATTGCTTCAACATTTCAGAAAGTTTTAATTGAAATTTTCAGTAAAAAGTGACTGAAAATTTCTCATACTTAAATTCTGATGCGATTTCCTCCCCCACCCCCACCTTGTATGTTAAAATACTGTCTAACTTTGATAATGCAAGTTATTATATGATAATACAATTTGCAAAAGGAACAAAAAACATTTAATATTTTTTGCAAAAAAATTAAACCTATATCCTTAGTGAAAAAATTATTTTCCTTCTTCATTTAACAAACAAGCATAACTTTAATCAAGAACTATGTTTCTGCTGACTGTGCAAACCAAATGTACAGGGTGCGGTAAAAAAAAAAGGGGGCAAGCAATTTTTCATGTAACTTTATTAAAAACAAATAAATTAACAAAACACAAAAAATAATAATGTGAGAAGATTTTTAGCAATCAATAAATTAATCGGTTTCAAACGGATCGCTTTTTGAAGAAATACAGAGGTGCAACTGCTTATTGAAATTTTCATTCAAGGGCAGGGCCGTGCTTAGGGGGTGGCAAACTGTGCGGCAGCACAGAGCCGCTAAAATATTTTTAAGTTAAGGGGCCGCTAAAATATAAGAATAAAATATTTGTGTGTGAAAAAAATATCTTCTTTCTAATGGTACCACGGAAACGAAGATGCAATGGAACAAACTTGAGCTACAGCGCATTAAAAATAGGCTGTTTTTCATGTGAACGATTTTGACAGCCACTTCGGATGCCAATATCTTTTAGAAAATCAATATTTACGCTTTGCAACTATAACCCATTAAAAGCGTGTATATTGACAATAGAATTACAAAATAAGAGCTTTTGGATCATTTTTGTGCAGAATTTATGATTTTAAAATCCAGGAAAAAGTTTCTCCACTGCGTTTTTCTTGGGACTTTGCATGCGTGCTACACAAAAGTCAAATAACTCAAATTCATAAAAATACTAGAACGTATTGACAACCAAAAGTACTTTGAGCTCCTAAAACTTCAGGCGTCCAGTGTGATAGAATTTTTCGTAATCTGAACTTAAACACGGCAATTCGTTACGACAGACAGAATTTCAAGCTCATTTTTCTGTCCTCATTCGAAAGAACACCATCGAAAAAAAACTTATTTTGAAAGGAAAACAATTGTTCTTTCAAATGATACAGTAAAACCACTCCTAACGGACACCCCTCAAGGGCGGACCATTTTTAATTCCCTGATTCCAAGGCAAATAACATTATTAAACCCGTCCTGTCGACGCCCCTGTATTGCGGACAAAAAAAATGTCCTGTTAGTATCCGCATTAGAGGAGTTTTACTGTATTAAAGAAAAGAAGATGCGAGGTGACAAACTTGAGCAACAGCTCTTTGAAAATAAGCTATTTTTCAATTGAACGGTTTTGATAGCCACTTTGGATGACAATGTCTTTTAGAAAATAGATATTTAAGCTCTGAAATTGTAACCGAAACAAGTATATTTTAAATATGTAATTACGAAGTATGAGCCTTTGAGTTATTTTTGTTCAAATTTTATGACAACTTAAAATCCAGGAAAAAATTTCCCCGCCGCGCTTTTTCACGAGTTTACACGCGTACTATAAAAAATCTAATGAGCTCAAACTTCCAAAAATACTTGAATGAATTAACGGCTAATTGTACTTTAAGCGGCTTCCAGTATGATAAAATTTTCTTTAAACTTACTACCAAACGGCACGACTTTGAGGGTCAAAGTTCTTGACAATATTCTAGAGATAGGTCAATTCCTACGAGATATGAATCCAGGTAAAGCGGTTTGACTGCATAGGCTCTAGTTCGGCTGCAACGGGGGTTCAAAGTTGATGACTTGGATCCAGAAATGCATTGGAGTTTTCTTTAAAATTACTTTTTTCACCTATTTGTCTGCTATTGTACAGCAGTATGAACCATTAGCATGCCCTTAACTTTGAATTAATTATGTTATGTACTACCTTTTATTAATTGGTTCTCAAATTTAAATTGGACACTACTTTTATTTCAAAAACTTGAATGTCAAAATAACATAGTAACAAGATATTTATCGTTTGCACATGAAACTAATTATTTCGTTTTATATTAATCAACTGCTAGTAGAAATTATTTATCGTTTGCTAACAAAAAAAAAAAAAAAAAAAAACACTTACTTTAACTGGATATTTATCGTCTGCTACCAAAGATATTCCGCAACGATAAACAAAAAATGGGTAAACGGAAAAAACTCTGATTTATTGCACACGGTACATTAAGAAAAAAAAATTGTTTCGACTTTATAAGTAACTTAAACAATGCCATTAATAAATATCTGTTATCTCTTCCACTAGTTGTACTAACAAAAGACGCCAAAGGTGTTGGGAGAACGAACGTTGTGCCATAGTATGAACTTCCGAAAAAATAATTGAAAAAAATACATAAACTAGGAGATATATTGTAAATTATTTTCTAAAAAAGTGAGAGACTAAAATAAATAAGTGACACTCATTAAAATGAAATTACTTTACTTCCATTCGGTGATGCAATCTTTGTTTGAGAATTTTTTTATTTTTTATTTTTAACCGCACCCTGTATATTGCCGTGCTAAGCACAAAAGTGGAATCTGCGGTTGAGTTCAAGCTGAGATATTATGTTTTAAAGTTTGGCTCTTCCATATAGTTGATTCAGATGTCATTTTTTTTCTTTTTCAGAATTAAAAAGAAGGGCTTGATCAAATGACCCAAAAACATTTTATTCATTAAGTAAAATACGAAACAGAAAAAAAAAATAACTCAGTATTATTCAAAAGTGCAGGTATGACTACTTCTACTATTGTGCTTAGCATGGCTGTATGAATAAACTGAAACTCAAGCATCAGTTTTGGTTCAGTTTTAAAAATCATTACGCAGTTTTGGTTTGAGGTTTCTGTTGGAAAAAAAAAGAAACCGATTTAGTTTTGATTTCGACTTAGACTGGATTGGAAAAAATTAAAACTCAATAGCTTTCATTTTCAGACAGTAACCATGTTTGAAAGTCAAAAATTACAATTATTATTTCAAGTTTCAAAGGCAATCTAAAATAGAAAATGTCATTGTTATGATGATATGCATTTTACCCAATATTATTGGTCGAACCACGGCCTGACTTATTTCTGGTGTTTTACCACCAAAAAAGCTCTCAGTTATAAAACAAAAAGTTTTTTTTTCTTTCTTTCTAAACCCTTCTTTATGTGGGTTTCTGTCAATGCATTAACTTATTTATTTATTTATTCTTTTATTGTTTCATTTCCTTTTCATTTATTTATTCATTCTTTTATTTACTCATTTATTTGCTCAGCAATATCTTTAAAAATTGAATAGAACATATTTTATTACTAAATTTTTTTTTCATTGTCCCATGAAAAAAAGAGGACAAATTTACACCTTTTTTGAAGGTTCAAATTTACTGTGAAAAATGAAAATATAAGGACTCAATGCAAGTTTTATTATAAAATATATTGTTCTTTCTTTATGTACCGTAATTTTCAGAAAAAAATTTCAATTTCTTCATTTAAAAAAAAGTAAGTAATCTTAACTATTTCACTTTGCCCCACATTCCCCAACTTTCATTATTTTTTTCATGCACTAACCTTTTCGAAAAGTTACTAGTAACTTTAAGTTTAAATGATTTACACTACCCATTGCACATACACGATGGTTTTGCAGAAAGAAAGACAAATATGTACAAGGGCTGTCATTAGTGATTGACACTCTCCCTAAATCTGGCAAATGATTCCAGCCAGCGGCAAGGAAACTGACTTACACCACTGCCATTCTCTGCTGAACAGTAGTGTCGGATAGTGGACATTTTTTGTAACGTCTTTGTGGTATGTCACTGAAATTTATTTATTTATTTATTTATTTGGTGCTCTTTATGGTGAAACTAAAGGTGAACCCAAATCCATAATTAACCCGATTTGTTAAGCTTTTGACTTGTGCCACTATCAACCTAACCCGTCCATATATGTATTAAACGCATGTTTGCATTTTTCTACGTAAATGCTCTAAGCTCGTGAATGAAAGAAATGCACTTGAACGTACATTCGCATCAATGATTATTGCTTTGTCGTGCCAGTGCTTTTCATTCTGAATGAGCCGGGATTTGAAAAGATTCAAAGATTCCGGGATATTTTTTATTTTTGGATATAACTGATAAAAGAAAAATGATTTTCACAGGGAGTATTTGTGGGAACACTGAATAAACTTACTTGCATAGTTCAAATGCTATTAAACTCAAAATTCTGCATGAATCATCATATCAGTGGATGTTGAACATATCTTTTTATTCAAAATTCTGCATGAATCATCATCCCGGTGAATGATGAGCATTATATTTTAAAAGTTGGTAATAATTTAACCGTGGATACAACAGAACTAATTAATTTTATGCATGCGAGGACAAAAACCTATCTTTAAATAAGTAATTTTGCTCTCAAATTATTGTGGGTTATTTTCTCCTTGCCTTGTTCTTATTATATTTAGATTTTGCTGAAGTATTGCTATGTGATAACCATACTGGAAAAAAAAGTTATCAGTTCTTTTCGAGCAGTATTTTTTCCCACTAATGAGTACACCCTTATTAGTATAATTATTTTCCGCAAAATAATGACATTACTCCCCTTAATTTTTGTTTCCATAATATTAAGTTGCATCATGTTCTTTCTCCGTAAACATTTTTGGTTTACTTTAATTGTGTTCTTACAATGAGTAATATATGTTGTGTGAATATGTATACACTTTAATGATCAATTTTTATGCATAATCAAGCTTCAAATTTCATATATATCTATAAAATACCTGTAAAATAGTAGCAGCAATTTTTTTCTCGTAAGCGTGATATACAGCTAAGTACTTAGACATACATATCACGGCAAATTCTGAACTAGGAACTTCACTCAATAAATTGCAAATATGCTTCTCAAAACAAAGTGCTATTATATTTAATGTGAAAATTTAAATGTCAAGATATTAGTTCCTCTGAGAGCAAGCAATACTTGGAAGAGAAATAAATTATAATTTAACTGCTTCAAATAACAGGAAAATCGTTATGTTGTGGACTACCAACCAATAGCATGACTGAGTTTATTAATTAATATTGCACCACCAATTATCAATACACTTCACCGACATCAAAGCAGTGATTTGTCGGCGGCTCTGTTAATGCGCTAAATGATCTAAGTGTGAAACAAATACTTTGTTTCATAATACATGACATCATTAATGCCGTCAAATACCAGGTATAACTAAAACTCTCGGGTCCAATTGATCATCATCCATAATAATAACTGAATAATTTCCGAATGTTTACAAGAAAGATTAAGTTAAGGAACACAGCTTTTTAGTCTGAATTAACAAATATAAAACTTGTTTTAAGATAGGCTACTTCCATTAGTTGCTATAAAACGGAAAATTTTAGAAAAATTGAAAGAACGTATATTTTACATTAGAATACGTATTTCTTGAGGGACATATTCGGATTTTTAGTGCATAGATAAGAGGAAGGTGTTCTGGGATATTTGAGTAATATGAACTACCTGGGTTTTCGCTCGGCTTGGAACTGCGATCACGGGCGAAATATAATGATTAAGGAAAAAAGATTCTCAAAATACAGTCAAGCGAGAGTTGACAGCAAGTCCCCACTAGCAAAGTGTGCTTAATGTTTTTCAAACGTTTCTCTCGATAAATTTTCAAAAATTTAACTCTATTAGTAAGGGAATCTGAGGCAAAATGAAGTAGCTAAGATGAGGGCTTTTTCAAATTTAATGAATTGGAAATTTGTTTTACAAATTCAGTGCAAAAAAAGAACATTTTGTTTTATAATAAAACTTGCGTTTAATTATTTGTTTTAGCAGTACATTTGCGCTTTAAAAAAATTGTGTCAACTTTTCCCTCTTTTTATTTATGATGGAAAGTGAAAAATAAAATATTTTTCGAATGAAATATTTTCTGTTTCATTTCATAAAGTACTTTCGGTCAAATGAATCAGTAAATGAAACGTTGAATGAATAAATGTAAGGATAATAAACCAATAAACGAATAATTAAATGAATAAATTTCTTGATACATAAAGGAGAATAAATGAGTGAGTAAAAGAGTAAAACAATTAGAAAATATGTAAAACAGAGAATAAATAAGTGAACTACAAAATGAAGGAATGTAGATAAATTAATTAATCAATGACTACCTTATTTGTTTAGTAAATGATTGAGTGAGTGAACGAAATAAGCTATTTTACTTTGCCTCATCCACTTTCCTCCGCATGTACTTAACCAATTGAACAAAATATTTAAAATAAAAATAAGCTTAATTTTAACTAAATAAAAAGTGCACCGAATAATAGAAGGTCTCAATGTAACTAATATATAAAATATTAATAACAAAAACTTTATTATTTCATAATACAAAAAAAAAAAAAAAACAATAAGATCATTAAGTTTTGAAAATTGCCTGTACCAACATATGCTTTAATCTTCATAATAGACTTCTTTAAGAGACTACACGTGTCACTACATAGTTAAAATACTACCAGATGGGTGGCGATAAAAGCAGAGAAAATATTTCACCATTTAAATTTGCCCCGCTATTTCACTTTTCCTCACATCCCCCTACATATGCGATTTGATTATTGTTGTTAAGCATAATATGTATCAAAAGAGTTGTAGTTAACTATATTGTAGTAATTTTTATCCGACATTGTTTTTTGATCAGTTTAAGGGATTTATTTTCATGATTGAGTGTCGAATATTACAGATTAATATCTGTGCCATGTATCCCTACTACACCAAGAGTCCTCGGGATTTGTCTAATTGAGCAAATGTTTTTCTCGCCATGTATCAACATCTCCATAAAAGCAGAAGTTAAACAAAAGCAGAAAAGCTGCTTTTTCATCTATAACAACTTACTTCTCATGTAAAAAGATTCAAAGTATCATATGAGAGATAATGAAAAATAGGTTAGTGGAAATAAGTTAAAGATGCTTCATAACAACAAAAGAAATCGAACATTCGAAGATTTTCAATAATTTAATCCATTTATTCCACGCTACCCGGCTATTCCAAATTTCCGTTTATTTGCAAGTTGTTTATTAAATAAGTTTTTCATAGCAACAAAATAAATAAATAAATAAATAAATAAATGAATGAATGAATGAATGAATAAATGAATGAATGAATGAATGAATAAATAAATAAATAAATAAATAAATACTACGGTAAATATGATAAATTGTTGAATATTTAGCTACATTCATAACATTTACCGGTTAATTTATACAATCCCCGACCTATAATGGGGAATGCAATAAAAGTCAATACTTATCCGAAAATTTTCCCGTTTACTCAGTAACTTGGCTTTTTTTTAATGACGTATAATATCTCTACGCGACGAGGGCTTTTTGTCGGATGCACTTGCCTGCGTCTGCGAATTTATTGACCATGCTAGCAGGATTTTAATTTCAATTCAATATTTTAACCCCTCACTAATCCAAAACCTATTAAACTTGATTTTGATTTATTAAGCCATTTAAATGTACACTGTATAACTAAAGTGCAATTTAGCGTAATAATGAATCCTTGTAGGCCATATTTTTTTTTTGTTATGCGTTTTTAAAATTTTCTCTTCAGTTTTATGTTTTATTCTCTTGAATTAAAACACAATTTACCGCGTACAGTAGTTTGTTAATGTACTTTGGCTTAATTTTTCGGATATTTTGTTTAAACCGTACTTTCATTAATTCGGACAACCTGTATCCCCTATTTGTACAGACTAATGAGGTTCTACTGTATTTCTGATGTGCTGCAATGCCTTTTTTCAGGATGTTTTAACAGTCATCCCGACGTTTTTCTAACTACCTACGCATATTCAGAAAAGTTGAAAAAAATTTCCCTTCTTTGGAGTTAAGACCTTATTCAGAAAAAATATTTGAATTTATTATTTTCCATTACATTCATTACTCAGAGTCGGCGATTGTGGAGAAAAAAAAAATAATAGTTTAAAAAACTAAACAAACACGCTTTAGTAGCAAAATGAACTAAAAAGTTAAAAATAATCTTTGGATGACAAGTATATAAAGTAATTGACCAAACACTTAATTTTACTGTAGTAAAAAAAAGCGTGGGGGGCTGCCTATTTACATTTTTACATGGATAACAAGTGGAAGAAATTTAAGACAACTGATAAGAAGCTCCCCCACGCTTTTATTCTATTACAGTAAAATTAAATGTTTGATCAATTACTTTATATACTTGTCATCCAAAGATTATTTTTAACTTTTTATTTCATTTTGCAACAAAAGCACAATTTTTTAATTTTTTAAAACTATTATTTTATTTGCATCAGAAATTTTGAATGCTTTTTGGTAAATTCATGTGCAAACATTGTTACACTCCGCAGCTCTGATTCGTACCTTGTAAGTAATTCTAATAGGCCACTGGCTATTTGTTCAAAGGAAACTTGAACCCACAAACATACAAGTTAAGATAATAAAAGCGTGTTAATTAGAATAAACTAACAATATATCGTTAATAAATTAATTTGACTATAGAATATTGCATTGTCATCGGCTCTGAGGTTGCATTCCAAATTTTAAAAGAATCCGATCACAAAAAGTGGGCGAAAATTGAGTTCCAAGATTATATATTTTTAATTTCGGTGTAGACGGGATTAGAACGTACGCCCATTATTCCATGAGGAGGATATAAGCGAAGACCTGCGCCTTAGATCGCTCGGCCACGTTCATGTGGTGGAATGTATTAACAGTAATGAGCCACTAGCTCTTAGTCCAATGGAGAGTTACAAACATACAAGTGAAGCTAATAAAAGCGTGTTCAAAACAGTAAATGTGAACATTTTTACTTGGTTTAGTGGTGATTATGTCATCTGTGGCGGCAACTTGTAGTACAATCCCGTTCCCCGCCTGATCGCTCGAAAAAAAATGTTTAAGCAAACATGAAGTTCATACAATTGTCAGAAATAAATGAAATATCAGAATTGCAATATTTTTTTTTAATATATGAACTGACTATTTTGAGTTTTACTCCCCCCCCTCCCCAGAAAGGTGTAATCTGGAGTGGATCGCTTCATCCTTCCCCTCCCGTAGTTACGCTTCCGATTACATTATTTATGGAATATCATCTAATTTGTTTGTTCCAAGATATTTAATTAAAGTAAAGCAAAGCAAAACCAGTTTTAATATTTTTTTTGATTGAAATATTTTTGTAAGCTTTAATGGATAGCAAACCTTGTTGTAGTTGTTAAAAGTAATTTTTCGTGTTGAAAATATTTTTTTTTTTGGAATTAAACCCGCGTGACTCTACAGAATTATTCAAATTTATTACATTCTCCATCACGAGTCGGGAATTGTATAAATAAACCGGTAAATGTCATAAATATTGAATAATTCATTACATTTACCAAGTTTATTAGTGATTGTGTATAATCACCGGTAATAATATGCAATCACCAATTTATCACATTTACCGTAACATATATATTGCAATTGACGAGACATTACCGTTGAGAAGTGATAAAATGGAGGGAGGGAAGACTTTCATTCATGAAACCAAGACCCCATTTCACGTGATATATTTTAAAGCAAAGTATTGGAAGAAATCATGCTTCTTTCGCTTGTTTCACGCAAAACGTACCTTATGTCGTTGTTGAGTCACGTGACTTGGGGTCTTTGGGTCAGCTTTTGCAAAGCCAATGATTGAACATGCTCCCCCCATTTGCTTTTTCCTGTTCTAAGGGCATTGCATATAATTATGATCTTTTGCATTCATTCACTTTTGCACCTCAAGCCTTCATTCATGCATTTAAAAAAAACAAGAAAGAAAATGTTTACGTACTTGATGAATTAATGACTTGCTTCTTGTAATCTTAACTATAAATGGCCTTGCATAGCATTAAGCCTGAAACGAAGAAGGGAAATAAAATATGGACGTTAATGTTTTTTGACTACATGCAGACTCCTAATTGTGTGAGTCATAGGTCATTTCATTTTGAAAATGCCTACTATTTTTGAACTATCAGTTCTCAGTTGCTTTTTCCCTTGATTCATCATCTTTTACTACTTTGCAATGATACTATGCATTTTGAGAGGCTCATTACTTTCCTCAAACTAGTTTGGCAATTAAAACAAAGCTAATAATCACAATTTTATCTCATACGCACCCATTAATGAAGATCCGTTCCCTTATTGCAATACAAGTGATTCTATTACGTTCGATATCTTGCATTTAAAATTTTCAAAATGAAATTTTTTTTCAATGTAATGGTTGGTGTTCTAAACATTTCTTCAGGATAAAAATTTTCACGTGTTTATAAAGGTTCAAGTCATGCAAAATATCCGACAAAACGCTGTAGTGAAAGCAGTATTTTAATTATTTTCATATTGCCTAGCTTTCATGCGATTTCTATTCTGAGATAAAAAGTAACTAAATTAATTGCGTGTTGCTTGACATTCACGGAGATAAAGATTTAGTGTTAGCTGTAAAACATTTTGGAACTGTCAGATACTAATTGTCCAAACATTCGAATAGTAAAACGAGAAAATGTTGGGTGTGGTTGCTGAAATAGGCTTGATGTTCATTACTCATTACTACGAAAACCAAGCTCGTAAGCTATAAAGAACACGTATCGATACTTTCATCTGATATAACTATTTCAGTTTAGCAAAAGATGATACCACTATATGTGATTTTTAATTGTTAAAGACAAATAGTAAAGACAATTTTGACTAAATTTGAAAAAAAAAAAAAAATGAGGAGCGTTTTTAAGTAGCTAAGGGAAAGCCAGTAGATGTTGCGTAGGCGGAGATATTGCGTACAAAAGAGTTTCGGGGGGGGGGGAGAGTTGAATAAGCGAGCAAAGAGTTCATCTAGACGTAAAGGGCAGCATGCGAGTATGCAGCTGAAAGTGTACGATAGTTGTTCTGAGCATTTCCGGTAAAATATAACTACTTCGCATGGTTTAACCGAGCTTAATTGCTTGAATTTTATTTTTTCTCTCCAAATTTTAAAGAATAATAATAAAGTAAAATATTTTTTTTATTTAAACTGTTTAGCATGAAGCTACTTCCCTAGACATACATTGTTAGTACCAGTAGATTTTACTGGAAGGGCCTTTGTTTAAGACCGCGCTATCTGTAGTACCGAAATAAGACTGTTCGTGCATCTGCTACTTCGAGGAGATGGCGCACTGTTCTCATTCGTTAACGTGGTAGGAGATATTACGCGGCTTTTCAGTAAATTTATATTGTGAAACGAAAATGGACAAATTTTATATTAAAAGAATTACTAAGGAACTTTCTGTACTTTTGGAAATTTTCTAACGTTTCTCATTTTGTTTCTTTATTTTTTTTATTAAATTTAAATGTCTGCGTCCTCTCTAAAATTGTGTATTTTCTGATTCATTAATGGTTAGGTTAAAATATTTACTCCCACTGTTATATGTTATAATATACATTTTGATACTAGCACTTAGCTTTCCGTCAATGTTTAAACACATTATCTGGAAGATCGTTGTTGTTGAGATAAAAAATAAAAAATTTCATTATATGAATCAAAACCTACCCCAAAAAGACGTAGACAAATTTTAGTTTAATAATAGCAGCATCCCGTAAAGAGAAACTGCGGAATTTAAACTGGAAAGGGGGTGCAAAATGTATCCCATATTGTACGATTCAGAAAGCTCCATAGTTTCTTGCCCTTGTAAAGGAAAATAGCGTATTTGTACATACAGTACTCTATACAAGCTTCACACTTAATTTTTCTTCAAAATTATGCCTATTTACGATCTTTAGAAAAGAAAAACTACTTTAGCAAAGGATGTTTAAATACTACGGTGAGGAAATTGTGTAATTAACTAAAAAGAAAGATTCTGAAGTTAAATGTATTCATTGAATTTAAACTTACGCTATACACAGGTTAAAGAAAGCTTATTTTGCACCTGTAGTGTGCGTCTAACTGCTTTCTTTCAATAATACAAGAGAAAAAGGGGTGTGGTATATATCCCTAGTGTGGCAATTCTCCTACATTGAGAGAGAGAGAAAGATTATATGCACATTTTCACAAGCATCTTTTAACAGAAACATAAAAAAATGTGGGACAATATATCATGATAACTTTTCTTTAAGCGTATCCAAGTGGAGCCCCGTATTTAATTGCAGCCCCGTATTAAGAGGTTTCAAAAACCGAATCTCGACCAAACGGGAAAAAAATCCCCTTTTTACCCGTATTTTTTATTTATGTTTTTTTTCGGGGGGGGGGGTGTAATTTTGTGCCTAAGCTCCATTTGTAATTAAGGAAGGTACATATTAAAAAAAGGACCTTCCATTCGGTATTTAATTACTATAACCAACGCTTAAAATATTTAGAATAGCAGCACTCAAATACTTTTTTTTAATCCCTTCTCGCTAGGATATTTGTAGAAAATAACCTAGCAGAGAAAAAAAAAAGTGAATGCAAAAAAAAAAAAAAAAAAAAAAAATTCAATTTTAAAAATAAGTTTTTTTCTGCATTCCTCTTTTTAACGGCATTTACTACGCGTTACAAAACAAAAAAAAAAGTGAAAAATAAAAAGACATAAAAGATGTGATTTTAAAAAAGAACTGTTGATGCAATGTTTTAGAATGAACCATTATATTAAAACATGCAATTGAAATATAAATGGTTAAAAACAAAAAGACGATTTATTAAAACGTGCATTAGCTCAAAGCCTTGAGTAAATACATAAATGAAAGCTTGAAATAAAATATCAGTGTCTTATATATTGCTTTAAATCTTACTTACTTTTTTGCTCTATTATAAAAAATGAAAAAAATCCTGTACAAAAAGCGTTTTTATTCGAGTGTGAACGAAGTTCGATTTTGCTGAAAACACATGAAAGGAATAAAACTCATCATTTATTTCTCAGAAAAAATATAATCCTAGTTTTGTTGAAAAAAAAAGAAAACTTCGATGCATATTTGTTTATTATTAATCTCTTTTTATTTTGGCATATATCTATTACTGAGATATATTTATTTGTAAGCAGCAACTGCTTTTACTACTGTAAAATGTCATTTTTAAAATTAAAAATATTATTCCTCTTTGCGGCCCTATACTGCTTCAAGAATTAAACGAAACTTGCTGCTTGTGTACATAGTCTGATTGAACACTCTATGAAGCGAACTGAGTACGTAAATCCGCAAAACATGGAGCAACAACGGGGTGTATCTCTATTCGTTCTTCTCCCCCAAGATCGATATCAACCGCAGAACGCGTGTTTCCCCACCCCCCAAAATAATTCCACCTCTCCCTTTTGATGGGGAGAGGGGTCTTCTTTCTACCGCTGATAACCTCTATTTTCCCTTGGTCTTGTCATAATTATGATTGCAACCTTCGGAAATGGAAGTCAGCAGTAGCTAAGAGTGATCCTTTTCTTTCGTGTGGCACCACTTATGATTAAGAGAGTAAGATAAAAAATAAGCGTCCTTTTCGGCCCCTTCTTTTTGATAGCTCTTCACTGGTTTCCGCTATCGGAAGCGAACATCATGAAAGGCGTTTTACCGAACAGATCAGTATTTGTTTCAAAAAGGACTAAAGTTTTTAAATGGAACTGAGCGTATGATTCGTTTGTTGATTACGCGCGCCCAAACACACACAAACACAGACACACACATTTTATATATATATATATATATATACTAGCTGACCCAGCCACGCGTTGCTGTGGCAAAGAAGTTGAATCAAAATAATATTTTGCTCATTATTTTGATAGAATCCAATAATTATTTTTTAATAAAGCTTAAAATAGTGTAGCCAATTCTGAAACATATGAGATTGATAATGGGCGTGTTAGGCTGAAGTAAGTACTTATTAAATTTAGTAAGAAGTAACTAAATTTTCTATGGTAATGCACTATACTCAAGCTTAGTAAATTTTGCAAGTATGACCTCGGCCAAAAAAATAATAACTTGAAAGTGATATTAAATATCGAAGCTAATTGTAAAATATCGGAATGTAGAAATTAAACCTAAACCACCATACACCTTTAGAATGTACACTACATTTTATACATCTCAGCTTTATCTATTGTTTGTAATCAATAACTTCTCTACAAAATACACTAAATTAAAAACATATAAACATTAAATTTTATAAATGAGGTAGATAACATGGACTTTGAAAATTGTTTCTATTATTTGAAAACTGAAAATTATCTAAGCACTAACTTGTGCACAATATTGTATCTTAACCTGTCTTTCGCTAGCACGAATAGGTATGATAAGTTTCCCACTTCTGAGTAGGCGATAAATAGTTGCCTATGAGAGAAACATGTATGTTTCAAGTCCAAACCATATGTTTGGTCTTTAGATAGATTAATGGTATTTGCAAAAACTTAAGGAATCGGAAATTGAAGTCTTCCAAATGTGTTTCAAAATTATGACGCTATTAATGTATTACGTGGAAACACAAAAATTTCTCCTTTAAATTTTCCCGTCAAAATTGTTGACTTTTGATGGATAAACGTGTACCGTTGCACAATTTAGGTGGTTTCAAAGTGCGAAAAAGAATAATTTGTAAACCAATTTTAACCGGAAATCCTGTAGTGGCGTCCCTGCAATATACAGACAGTTTAAAAATTCAGTTGGAATGCTTATGGCTTTGTTTTTATCGAAAACTGTTTAGCCTTGTTCAGCATCAACGGTCAAAACAATCTGATTACGATTTTTTTTTCAGCTGTCAGTAATGGCTCATTATTCGCAATAATTGTAGCTGAGACAGCGTCATTGTGTGTGCACTGTTTTTCTCGTTGCGAATCAGTATTAACTAAGTCGGTGACTAATCAATCAGGTGATAGCATACCATAATGGCTAAACAACAAATTTGAAATTGAAATACATAAAACTTCAATCAACACTAAAGCTTCGTTATACATCTCAGGCGTAAAATCTAGATTTGGACATCAGTGTGTTTGTTTAGCTCTAAGGAGTACATCTTCAAGCATAAAATTTATATAGTTTTCCACAGAAATGATGCTTGTGTTGGATAGTATGTCGTCAAAATTATTTTAAACAGTTGACGAATACTGTTTCTCGTTATTTCAAACCTGCATCAGAAAATATCAAATCCCAATGAGTGTCTGCTACGAATAATTACAATTTACGACATGAATCGTGATATGTATTAAACATTCGACAACTAACGGTCCGCAAATATTCCTGTCTGTTCGGAAAATTTTACCGAAAACAAATACAAAAAAAAATGTTGTCTTTGTTTTGGACGTGCAGTTTTGTTTTGGATGGAGTTTTGGTCTCAATGTCTTGGTTT
The DNA here is from genome assembly GCF_026930045.1 of Uloborus diversus. NCBI lineage: Eukaryota > Metazoa > Arthropoda > Arachnida > Araneae > Uloboridae > Uloborus > Uloborus diversus. Next base: position 57,322,768 of record NC_072733.1, read on the forward strand.
TTTAAAGTTCAAAACAGTCATTTCACTGAAACCTTCAGAGATAACCTAGGTAAGTTTAAAAGTAACAGCTTGGCAAATCAACTTGCAATCATGCACAAAGAATTCTTCTAGCTTGTTACTTTTGCATTTGTACTTGCATGTTCATGGTCATTCACATTATCTCGACATTACGCTATAAAAACGATTGTTTTAAACATGTGTTGATTTAATCGGAATAACTGGTAATGTCCGCCGGAAGTCTCAAGACAGTATTCAGACAATGCCAGCTTAAAGTGTATCGTTACCTTTCAAATCTTGCATACTCCTATGATGTTTTCCGAATGAACGCTTTTGCTCATGAGCCTTAATACGCTTTTCCCAAATTATGATGGCACTCTTTTACAACACTACAGTCATTCCGCGTTTTTTCTTTAATGTTACACATTGCGTTTCGTTTGTTATGAATATCTAATAGGCAACATTAAAGCTGAACGTGCTCTTCGTCTACCATCTAAAAAATCTCTAACAACAATGCCTGACAATGCTATTGTCACTGCATTTTTCTGTTGCAACCGTATCTTTGCAAGAAATAATGATATTAAAAATGTCTTGGGGAGAAAACACAAAGAAAAGAAATGTTTTCCGCTTAAATTCAGTAACCTTCCAGAAAATATCCTGGAATCATTTTGAAGAATTCAGTAGTCTTCTCGGTTAAAGCCGGTTATGTGTCCGGCACCTTCAGAGAAGTCTAGCGTAGATTTAATATCATAGCTTGGCACCTTCCTGCTTCTCCGAGAAAGCGCGCAAATCATTAATGCACGCAAGCATTGCCAAAAATAAGTCTTAACTCTCAAGCAATTTGCTCGAATGCAAGTCGTTTGCAGTTCTTCCAACGCTCTGTGATCCAGACGTTTTTTCGCTCTCAAAGGAAGCAGTCAAGCTAGACGGAGCGTTGTCGAGCAGAAACCGATACACTTATTAAATACGTTTAGTTAATTTTTCTACTGGTGGGACAAAAATATTTTTCACGACGGTGAGAAATGTACAATTCTGCTCTTTGTAGCATTTCAGGAAACGTTTTGGCAAAGATAGTTGATTTTCTCAGAAGGTGAATAAAAACGTAAAAACCAACGAAACGTTCTACGGAAATAATAAGTAACTTTTTGGGGTTTTTTCAGTATAGTCTTTTTAGCAATAAGTCAAACGATGTGAGGGTTGTATCGATTAAATAACTTACAACGCCATCTATTAAGAATTTATAGACCAAAAAAATCAATACTCACTATTAATGTGTAATAAACATTTTATTTGCAATTAAAAATTATAAAAACCATCCTATCTTTTAAGTTGGACCAAATTACAGATACGTATGAAATTTGACAAAAATCGGTTCAGTAGTTTCGGAGTTTACCCCGAACAAACATCGTGACACGAGATTTTTATATATATATATATATATATATATATATATATATATATATATATATATATATATATATATATATATATTAGGGTGGTCCTTATTTTTGAAGTTGTAGATATTTTATGCGACGCCCCCTCCATTTGTTCCATTATACAAATAAATGATCCTTGCAAAATTTTAAGTCAATCAATGAATATTAACACGTGCCCCTAGGGCCCCCTTCTTTAAGTTTCGAAGAAAAAACTGCGGATTTTCTCATTTTTATGTAAAAATATTCTTACGTTTCATATGTAAAATAATTTTGAACCTCAGTAGATGTTACTACTTCCAGACCGACCATTCTCTCACTTTTATTCTGTAAAATTTTCCATGCTACAAAGGGTACATGTACACCAATGGCCTTGGGTCAGGCATAACGCTATTCTGCGCTCCTTTCAAACCCAGCGGCAGGGGAACATTTCTTTTCACCAAAATGGACACAAGGGATTCTAAAGGTAATTAAGGAATGGCCTAGGCCATTAATGAATGATCTTTGAGAACAACAAATTGCCTCCTCCAGGCTTTGGGGGTGTTGATTTACAAAATTTCCTGTGTAATAGGTGTGGCAAATAGGGTCGCTAGGTTTCAATGCAATAATATAAATAATGGCAATTATATTTTATTTCGTTGTTCTTTTGTTATAAATATGCTTAAATGTTTATGCAATTTTTATGTCTATTCTTAAAATAGAAATCTTGAAAAATCCTCCATTACTTTAATACAAAAATATACCTGATTTTCCATATCTAAAATATAAATTAAAAAAATTATGTATCGGAATAATGTAATAATCTATACTTTAAATTGATTTTCTTCTATTTCAGTACATAGTCCTTTCTTATTATCGAATTTTTCTTGCAATTCACAAGATTTAGAAACCGAAATGGGTATCTATCCTAACCTGTTGAAGCTTTTTTCCATATCTGGTCTACAGCAACGCAGAAAAGCTTGAAAACTATTGATATCAGCTCGCCCGTTAAACAAATGCCATATTAGGGACAAAGATGCTGTTCATATATTAACAGCCTATGTAGATGGAGTAAATTTTAATCCAAATGACATTGTGGTCAATCGTACATCCCTTAAGAGAGCAAGAGAAAATCTTCGAGAGGTAAACTCAAATTTCATGAATTTAGTTTCATATTTTTTAGTTATTTACTGGGATACAAAGCTACATCCAGATGTAACTGAGAAAAAAAAAAAAAAAAAAACGCCTTTAGGCTTACCGTAATAGCTTCAGGTCCCAATGTTGAACAACTACTCGGAATTCCTGAAATATTTCTTCAGTTGTGTATATCTTAGATGATTGCTCTTTATTGCTAACTGTTCAAGCTGTAGTGCTTGATACAATGACTTGCAATACCGGCCGGATAAAGTGTGCATGCAATTTTTTACAGCAAAAGCTGAACGGATTTGGATTGCCATCATCATGCACTTGATATCTTACTGCAGAGTGTGTCTTTAAAGAAGTTCTCGCCTTTCTTAGTTCTAGAGGCGATATTCCATTCAAACTTTTGCGCTTCAAAATTTTGTGGGAAAATCTCCATTATTCAGAACTTATAACATTTGAATCAAGTACACATACCACTTAAATTCTAAAAGACAAAGTTGATGACACATTATTGTTCATAAAAAGCGGAATTGAGAAAGATTACAGATAATTCTTGTAATTTGTAATAATATTTCCTGGTGAAGTTTCTCCTAATGCTAATGAGGTGGGGGGGGGGGGGGTATATGTTTTCGGCAACCTGGAGCTTATCCCTGACCCAGATGGATGGCAAAGGGAATTTATTGTTTGAAAATTTATATATTTAGGAAGCAATTTAAATTGACACTACATGAAGAGAAAGACCGTAAATGCTGTTTTACAATTAAATGCTGTATTATGAAGATATGTTTTATCGCAGCAACCCAATCGAGGCTCTTTTAAATAATACAATGTGTCTAAAAAACTAGCAGTGAACTAAATAATGACAAATATGCAGCAGAGGCAGTGACTGGAAAATTCATAAATCGCTCATGGTGTTTAGGGGATGTACTATTAGCTTGTTCATATTTGGATTAAGGGATTACCTTTGAAGAAAAGAAAAGACTACTCTTAAAAAATGCTTGCTGATAAGGAAAACGTGTCTGATGACTTATTAAAAAATTTCAGATAACAGTAGATGATTTGGAACACTTTTTTTAGTAAAGATCTTCCCCTTTATAGAATCAATTACAGGTGAATAAAACTGTTTGATAAGTTACAAACACTAAAAGATGTTTTTATATTTTATCCCGATTCATGGCAAAATGAAGGAAGCTATTTAAAGGGAAGAGATATAGTTGAAATGCTGAAAGTTGTGAATGATACAACTAAAAGAAGAGCACAATTAATCGAAGAATTTCACAATCAATTCACCGAATATGAGTCACAAAAGCAATTTATTTTACAGACAGTCTAAGACTATCGGGAAAAAAATGCACACGATTGAGATACATTGAGAAAAGAGTACGATTAAGATTAAGTTTCTAAAGCACTATTTCATTCTGCTTCAAAGTAAAATCTTTAGATGATATGAAGTATTTAAAAAAAAGATTAATTTTAGAACTACCTCACTGTAAAAATATTTTGCAAGCCTAGGAGAAACGATGTACGATGTCTGAAGTTAAAACTCGAAGATTTGTGGAAAATTATCAAAAGTGTTAAAGTTCAACGTCCTAGGGGCACGTGTTATTATTGACCGATCGAGTTCAAATTTTGCACAGATAACTTTTTATTATAGTGTCACAAAATATGGGGGCGTCACTTGTTAAATTCCAAAAAAAATATTTTCCCATATAAATAAGGACCACCCTAATATATATATATATATATATATATATATTAATTTATTTATTCAAGAAGAACATAAATTGTCAAGAAACATAAATGTGGTAAAAATACACAACTTATACAGAAATTGCCGTACGAAAAAGATATCAACAAATGAAAAGGGGAAAAAAAACAAATTACGTAAAGCAGCAAAGTGTCATACGTATATAATATATATATATATATATATATATATATATATATATATATATATATATATATATATATATATTTCTAAGAACTTATAGTAAAATATTTTACATTTAGACAGCGTAAATGCAGCTAAAGTGTTAAATGTATATTATATATATTATTTAAAGTCTCACTCGCGTAGGTAGCACAATGGCAAGTGTATGAAACAAAAACAAGGGACATAAAAGAATAATAACAATGCAAATTGAAAAACTATGAGAATTTAAACAATATGAACTCTAGAATGGGCAGTAACTGCTACGTTATCAAAGAGCTGGAGCAGTTGGCATAATATATTAATTTGCAGGTTTCTATAGAGTTCGGTTACGTACATTGCTGATGTGCAAAAATTAAGGACGAAGTCGAAAAATTAGCATATCAGCTGAACGAAGAGGCAGAGTGGACAGAAAGACCAATCAGGACATGAGGTAAGGTGATGTACGGTAGCACATGCGCAGATATGCAGGCAGACGTAATGGGGGAGTGTCTGAGTAGTATAAAGCATGTTGTCGCTGTAAGATCAGTATTTCTGGTAAAGAGATTGCACGCCGTATAGCAGTTAAAATCACATCGAGTTGCTGCCTCAGCGAGAAATGGCGAATAATCAATCTGTTAGACGACATCTGGATGCTTTTACCCGAGGTCGATTCATTGGGAAGTTGGAAGAAGGCCGCAGTGTGACAAGTGTGGCTGCAGATTTCGGAATTGCTCACAGCATCGTTTCACGACTTTGGAGACAATTTCAAACTACAGGAACAGCTATCCGGGGTTTCAGTAGTGGCCGTCCACGAGGAACCACACCCGCAGATGACCGGTATATTGTCTTAGAAGCCAGAAGAAACAGGCGGCAGACAGCGGGAGAAATCGCTAGACACACGACACAGGCGACTGCCCGACCTATATCGCGTTTTACCGTGGCCAGAAGACTGCACGGTGGTGGTCTGTTTGCACGACGCCCTATACGGTGTGTACCTCTAACGCCTGCCCATCGGAGAAGGCTTTCTCTGTGGTGCCGGGAACACATTGGAATTGGAAAGACAATGAATGGGGACGAGTACTCTTTACAGATGAGAGCAGATTCAGTCTGTGTAGCGATTTTCATCGCATACTCATCTGGAGAGAGCGGGGAAGCCGCAATCATCCCTCGAACATCATTGAAAGGGACAGGTATGGAGGTCGCGGTGTTCTCGTTTGGGGACGCATTATGCTTGGTAGTACAAACCTTCACATCTTCGACGCAGGTTCAGTTAACGGGATCCGTTATTGTAACGAGATTCTTCTTCCATATGTGCGTCTTTTTAGAGGCGCTATGGGTCCGCACTTCTTTTCCATGGACGACAATGCACTATGTCATCGCACAGTAGCTGCCGAACAGCTCTTAGAGAGTGAGGATATTGAATGTATGGATTGGCCGGCACGATCTCCGGATCTCAATCCCATCGAGCATTTATGGGATTTTCTAGACAGACGCTTGGCAGCTCGTACCTTACCACCAGTAACGATTCGGGAGCTTCGATTGGCGCTGCAAGACGAATGGGCAGCAATGCCTCAACAACTCACTGACACCCTCATTCTCAGCATGGACAGACGCTGTGAAACCTGCCTAGCAGTCGGGGGGGACACCCATCACAGGGATGTTTCGGCCTTCAGTCGCATTGCGCTCCATGCTACTTTTTCATTAAAGCTTCTTTTTATCCCTCTGATTTCTCTTTTAGTAAGTGTTGCTTACATTACACATGTCCTTACGTATTGGGGATCTTACGGTATTAAATTTGTTGATTAGGAAAGCTTTTGTACAAAGTTATATTGAAAAAACCGTCTCGTCCTTAATTTTCGCACACCAGTGATGTCATAGCATATTTGCATTTTTATCTAATTAGCAAGAATTTACTTGCTTAATTTAACTGTGACGAGTTTTTATAAAAATTGACGAGTTTTTTTTTCTTTTTTTTTTTTTTTAATGCTGACATGTACTGTCCAACCTCCCAGCTTTGACCTGCAAAAAAAAAAAAAAAAAAAAAGAGAAAGCAGATAACTTACCCATTCTGATAGAAGAACAAAAAACACCAAGAAATCAGTCATCTAGTTACACAAAAGCCAGTTCCATTCCAGTTCCGACAGTTGACCAAAGTCTCAGCATCCAAGTAAACGCCTCCCTTGCATAAGGTTTTAAGCGCATCTTTATCATTCATGCCTTCAGTGGACCTATTGCCATTCGCAGTTATTTGGGCGGAGACTATAATTTTCGATTTTTTATAAAAGATTTCTTGAATAAATTAAAATAAAAGAAGGTAAAATTGGCAGGATAAAAATTGTAGTAGTAAAAATTTGCAGCGAATTTAAAACATTGTTTGCTGAAATAAACGTTGTTATTACAAATCTTGAAAAATCTGCTTAACTGTCCAATTATTATATTTACCTATAAAAACTTTTTTATGTAGATTACTATACCAACGTGTCATACTATTAGTGAAAAAATTGAAGTAATCTCTTTTATCGTAGATATTGGTGACAAGCCCAGATTTATCAATTTTGAAAGAAATGTCCAAAAAATTAACGGAATGTATGTCATCATTGGCTTTGTTTAATTGTAAGCTTTGTGGGTAAATTAGATTGAACTTATCTTCTAAGTTACTATTGAGGATCAGAATGTCGTCGATATACCTAAAAATATTGTATTTTTTGTTATATTGAACCGTGTATTTGAATTCGTAGAAAAATAGATATAGATTTGCAGTCGTGCTAGAGTAATTTGTGCCCATTCCAATTCCATTAACCTGTTTAAAAATAGAATCATTGAAAGTAACGAAATTGTTGAAAAAACAGAAATGGCAGATACTGTCGAAAAAATTCTTATCAATTCCAATTTGCGGTTTAAGTGACATATGGTTTTTATTTACGTTAAACAATATCGAAACCTATTGCTCTAAATTTCACCAAAAGAAATAAATTTTGGCTTCTATATTATAGAAAAGAAGCAACGCAATTAAATCATAATTAAAGAGTGAGTTAAAATATTCATGAATTTTCGGAACGTGACACTTAATTAAAATCTTCATATTAATTGGCTTGAGTTCATTTTCATCGAGTTCTTAAATTAATTTATTGTACATACGTGAGAAAATACGTCTTTCCCAATTTATCGGCTCTGCAATCATATTATAAAGAAAGATATAAAGTACAATTATTTTGCATTAGAATAAAAATTTATTAGAAACTACCAGTATTGTGGTTACACAAAAGAAAAATAGTACCAGAATAAAAACATGCTTCATTGATCCATATTTGACTTCTTTCGTGAGTGCTAACGAAATAAATATTTTATTTGAAAATTTTGTTGTTAAGCTTTTTGACTCACTGGAGTGGATTAAAGAACTAGATCAGACTATCTTTCAATCAGATGAATAGTAAAACAGTCATTCAGAGCACAAATTCTAAAACCATTTCTTGAACCAATCTAGTCAGCTTTCCACATTTTTTTTTCTTTTCTTTTTACTTAAAAAAAAAAGAAGACAAGACAAGAAAAAAACCTACAGTGCCGAAGTTGCACTCACCTGGAAAAGTTACGAAATAAGTTTTCCACTCTATTTTGCAAAAAAAAAAAAAGTTCACACGCATCTAATTGCATCGTTCGGTAGTTCTGAAGTTAATGTTTGGAAGCTATTTTTAGAAATGTTGTAAGTACTCTTCCCACATTGTAATAATATGCGCAATATTGTGGATGATATAAATTCTGTAGGGGAAGATCGCCTATATTGGACCCCCTAAGAAGAAGAGACCCGTGTCGCTAAAGCAATAAATTACTTTTAAATAAAAAAAAATGCCTTCAAAAAATATACAGAAACTAAAAAGCAAAAAATAATTGATTACACTAACAACCCAAACATAGAAATGAAATTTATTTTATAATTCCAGTACAAAATCAACTAAATTAAACACCGAATTATAAAATAAACATTGATTTAAATTACTATACGATGAATTATTTTAAATACCTAACTAATTATATACGATCACTTAATTTTTAATAGCCTTTTAAAGTTGGGGCCTCCTATAAACGTTATCTTAAATTATATTAAACTCCTATAACGTTAGGTAGTAGTTTATAGGAGGCCCCGACTTCAAAAGGTTATTAAAAATTAAGAGCTCGTATATAATTAGTTACGTATTTAAAATAATTCATCGTATAGTAATTTAAATCAGTGTTTATTTTATAATTCGGTGTTTAGTTTAGTTGATTTTTGTACTAGAATTGTAAAATAAATTTCATTTCTATGTTTGGGTAGGAAATGGAATGGAAGTGTTATCAGTTATTTTTTGCTTTTTAGTTCCCAGGTATTTTTTGAAGGTGGTTTTTTTTTTTATTTAAAAGTATTTTATTTTTTGCTTTTTAGTGGTGTAAATAACACAGTGAGCGTCTCGGAGACTTCCGACGACTGTGAAGAAAGTTTTTTTCAAATGCGTAACTAAGTACAAAAAAATTTGACTTCATCATTAGTTCAACTTTATCAAAGTTTGCTTTCCAAAAGCAAATGCACGAGTCACTAAAAAAAAAAACCAAATCGCTTTAGGTTTAAATTTGTAAAATTGTAAATTTTAGAAGTGTAATATTGTAAATTGTAATTTATGTTTTGCAATTAGTGTCATGTAACTCGTGATAAAAGTCGCATGTTTCTTCACATGGCACCACTATAGATGAAAATTAAAAATTCCACCAGAATGAATTTTATGTTTGCTTCAGAGAATTCTTCATTCAAAATTGTCATTATCATTACTCTTAATATATATTTTTAGTACTTTCTTTAACTATAGGTAAAGAAAGTATAAACCTTTGTTTTATGGCCTTTGTTTATCAATCGGTTTTATATTTAATCGTTTGTGAGGGAAATTGCATGAAATTTATTGTTTTACCCTTAACTTTTCCCTAAAGAACAAATAGAGTCAATCAAAGATTTGGAACCTAAGTTGGAGCACCCCTAAACAAAACCACCACTAAACAAAAAAAAAGCATAAAAACCGGTTCACTAAGTGAGACGATATACAAAGTTAATAAAGTACAAATCGATTTAAATGTAAGTATGATATTTGAAGAGTTTCCTCAGTTTCATCAAACCTGAAATTGATTAACATTAGACCGCCGAGGAACTGTGCTGTTTCAAACAAAAAAAGACTTTTCCTTCTCGGTACAGGCAGGGGCGTGCACAGAAATTTTGGAGCCCATCACAAATGACTTTTCCGGGCCCCTCTCCATATTGTTTACCCCTATATTTCACCGTTAGTTACAAAAATATTGGGCCCCCTCCAATCTCGGGCCCGGGCCAACAGGTGTCCCTCCCCCCTCCGTGTGCACGCCCCTGGGTACAGGTGTCTTCGAGTATTTATGGAACAGTGTACAAAGGAAAAACAAATCCGACGAGTTCAGAACCTCCTCCTTTTTTTTAAGCCTGCTAATTAATATAACCCTAATTTCAAATTGAAGTGAAATAGTAAATCCAGAATATTAGTCAAACTTCAGAAATCATACACAGTTATAATGTATATTATTAAAGAATATAAATCAAATCGTGGGGGAGGAGTGTTCTGTATTCACTTCCCCCTCAATTGAAGACTAAATATATTTAAAAATTGGAATATTAAATAAAGAACTTTATATTTTAGTGCCTAAAAAAGGTATTTATTAGTAAATAAAATATTAAGGTAATTAATTCAACTATTAAAGTAGCAAAATATATTTAATTTACTGCTTTGCTACGCAGTAATAAATACATTAGTAACACATATAATAAAAAATTACCATGCGGTGCAGCGTTGAGAAAATTAATCATCCATGTGCCGCGAGAATTAAATATCGTTCGAGAGAAATAGTCCACTCAATAGATACATTTTACCTTGCAAAAAATGGGGTCAAAGATTTTTTTTTTTAATTTGTACATATTGGTGCCGACATAGAAAAACCAAGTTATCCAACACGAAAGACTCCGGGAGAACTTTTGGGGGCCGAAAAACCACAAAAATTTATGACTTTTTTTGTTTTTTCGAAAATATCTCCGAAATGGCTCAACTTAGAAAAAAGTATTAAATATAAAGTTTAAAGAACATAAAATTTCCTACAACTTTTGTATGTGCAACTTTTTTGTAGCACATAAAGCAAGCTTGCTATAGCTCTTTGAAAATAGACCATTTTTCTTCACTCCGAAAAAAAAAAGCTTTCACACCGAAAGCAAGGCGTCGTAATTGTTAGAACTTAAATATAAACTTTAGTTTCAGGAGAGTTTATCGACATTTTGAGTAATTTGAGTTTCTTGCTCCCCCCCCCCCCCCGCCGGGCACAGAGTAGCAATTCTGGCTGATAGATTAGTTCCCACTAGACTCCAAAAACAGACTATGTATTATGAAACTGAAAAACATATATACAGATTTATTTAAAGCACATGCGACGATGCAATAATGAAAAAAAGAACCTTCCCCACTGCTCACGGACTAACATTTCTGATCTGACAGAGGTAGTCTTCATCACACTCTAATAACAGATGATATATTGTAGTTTGTAACTGGATTACACAATATATACATTCATTTGAGGCACATAATTCGTACATTCTGGTCTAATTTTTGCAAACAAAGATGCGATTTTTAAATATTAATGTGAAGGAATGAATATTAGGCAGCTAATAAGCAAACACAATCAACACAATTATGCATCCTATGCTCTGATACAATAATAATAATAAACCCTCCCCACCGCTCACGAACTAATATTTCTGGTCTGACTGGGGTAGTCTTCATCAGACTCCAAAAACATATGATTTATATTGCAGTTTGTAATTGAATTACATAATCTTCACATTCATTTAAAGCACATAATTCGTACCATCTATTCCATTACAAGCGAAAATGCGATATTTGAATATAAATATGAATGAATAAAGATTAGGGTGATAATAAGCAAACAATAGACATAATAATGCATAAATGAAGGTACAATAGTAATGCGTAATGAACACTTTGAAAAAATTCTGCAGAAACTGACTTTTTGAGGCATGAAAAACCCAAAAGAATTACCTTTCAAAATGAAATGCCAACTATAGAAGCTTAATACATACATCTAAATTACAGGGAAATTCATTCGTCCTTAAAGCAAATAAAAAAAGGGACAACAAAATACTCTGTACATATACGTCTATAAATCTTCGTCGAAGCATTTTTGAAGGCCCACGTTCTCCCAGTTCAGAATCTGTAGGAGGTAGAAAGAAGCTGTGGTCCTTTAATTGTTCATCTCCTTGTTGCGGTGATTCCAAAAGCTCCTGGAACAAATCATCTTCTTCGGCAATCTCACCCAAAGACGAAATTTCTGCAACATTTTCAGAATTTGTGCCACTGCAGTGTTTGCACGTGCATGAGCATTTTAAACCTGCCTTGCGACAAGAACAAGCCCCAGTACAATTTTTCTTGCAGGTACAAGGTACAAGCTTTATAAGATTCTGAGTAACTGAATCTTTTTTCGTGTCAACAGGCATTAGACCTTACGTTCTGCTTTCCCAACCCCATTTCTCTGGATCAATTATGTTGCCCAACGAACTTTGAAGTTGGTGGTTGCACCGATATGAGTGATAACGTCCAGCATCCGCGCACGTTGGAGGTAGCCCTGCAAGATTTATTTTAGCCCTGTATACTAGTTTTATAAAAAGATTAAATCGCAAAGTATCCAAAGATAGGTTCAAATACTTTACGTCACCTGTGTATAATATTTTCAAAATGTTTTCTCCAACTGCAGCTACGGCATCATGATGACTGATTGGGTCTATAAATACTTCAATAGTTTCCTTAATTTCAGGAGTTTTTTTTTTGGGGGGGGGGAGGGGGCTACGTTGTACAACTTAATTTTGCCTTGGCCAAAGATTGTCGAAGTTGTATCACACCCACTAAACGCATGGATGAAAAGAATATTGCTGGGGTCAAACTTAAAGGATTTAGTGGGGGAAAAAACAAATCACAAGCATTCCCTCTTCCAGGTTTTAAACAGAACAAGTTACTGAAAGGCTGTCCTAAAGATGTCATCAGCACCAACAGATCTACATCCTCTCGCCCACTATAACAACCTTTTCAATTTCCTTCGCCTTTGAAAAAGCAGTAAGTAAGTCGGAATCTTCTTAAGTCTGTATGACTTCAATGCCACTCTTCGAAATATGTCTCAAGAAGTTGAATAAGACGATTCTTTTTGTTATAATTTGCCAGAAATCTTTTAAGAGAAGATATTGATTGCTCATTAATTTAGCATTTATGACAGGCAGTGTGAATTGTCACTTCTTTTAAATCCTTCAATAAAACACTGATGCTCTTCATTTTGACGTTTTGCGCTGCATCTTTGAAGATTTCCTAACCCCTTCTCCTTCACAATCTTTATTTCGCATTCATTCAAACTGATTTCGCAAAAAATAAATAAATAAATAAATAAATAAATAAATATAAATAAATAAAATTAAATTTAAAAAAAAACCTGGTCAGTCGTAATCATTTCTAGGGGGAAAAATTGTAATACAGAACACAGAGATTGATAAAACATACTCTCGCTCGAACTCTGAAGTGACCAACATGACTGGCTATTGAGTCGATACATCGCATTTGGAGAGAAAAAAAAGGGGGGGGGGCATAGGATTAGAGTGGTTTTTTAAGTTAAAGGAAACAGAGGCATTCACCTTCTGCTGCGAAAGACAAATGATTTCCAAGGTCAGACTGCCGGCGTTTTTACTTTTTTCCACCGTTATCCGATGCGCTTTCACGCACTTCGCTGAGGAGTTCAGAAAAAGTGTGACTTTCAAGAAGCTGTAACTCGCTTGCTTTTAATGCTACAAAAATGTAATGACAAAAGTTGGAGGAAATTTAATCCTCTTTAACATTTACATTTGAAGTTTTTTTGTAATTTCAACCATTTTTGAGATATTTTGAAAATACTACAAAAAGTCACAAATTTTGGGGGATTTTCGGCCCTCAAAACTTCTTCCGAGGTCTTTCGTGTTGGATAACTTGGTTTTTTCATATTGGTACTAGAATATACCAATGAAAAAAAAAATCTTTGACCCCATTTTTTGTAAGCCAAGCCCGTTTTTTTCTACCTATTGACTGGACTAAAAGCCAAAAGCTCAGGTGTGAAAATACACCGATCACAGCAACACCACGTGACAATGACGTATGAAATTTAAAGTTTCTTGGATTTCTCCGGGACCCCTTATCGGATCCAGACCAAATTACAATGGGACCATCTGGGAAATATACCCTTCCAAATAAAAAAAAATAAATTGGTCCAGTAGTGTTGGAATAATTCGAAAACACACATAAAAAGCCGCAATATGAAATCATATCCTCCTTTTTTGAAGTCGGTTAAAAATTAAAAATATGGCATCTGAAGCCAAATTTAATTATAAACCGCCAAGGGTACTTACATTTTCTGTAAATATGACAATATTTTAAAAAAAAAAAATATTTTTGACAACGTTGCAAATGTCCAGTTTAGGAATATATGCGCTTATACTGAACCATGCGCTTCATAAATTGGACCGTAACAGTAACTGATATAATAACTTGCATTTAAATTGTTAAGTCTTTTTACACGATTTGAAATAGACTTTTCTTTGCTTAGGGTTTACTTTGCGCAGTGTTGATGAACCCACTGGTGGCATTTCATACACTAAATCATGCTTTGCACTTCATCTCTATGTCAAATATTGCAATACCAGATGTTTTGTGCGGTTTTTTGCTCCTTCTTTTGCGGCGTTTTTTGTTCTGTGTCCTTTTTCTGTGGCGATGACGTTAGAACGTTAGCCGAAGTACGTTTCTTTCTTCCACCTTTCATTTTTTATGCAAAGGTAATATGTGTGCCACCTTAAAAAAATCACCAATATATCCGACGATCATAATTTGATGAGAACTAACCACTGATTCCTCGGAAATAGTGTTAATTTTATCCGTACATAGTCTCATCTGGACTACAAACTTCTGACTCGGTTGCTGCAAGGTCCCTGTCATTAAATGCAATTATACTAATAAGTCAAACTCCTGTTCTAGAGAATCCATTCACAAAGTATTGGCCACGCTTGCAGATTGTTCATAGGAGTCACCTAACAGTTCTCTTACTTAATATAGGGTAATGGACTTCATTGGATGTTCTCACTTCCACGTATCACAGGTTCGATTGAAATATGTGGACAGAGGCTTGACAAAGGTCACGTCAGAGGGCTGTAAACGGTGCTTAGTGTGTGCTGGAAGAGGAAGCATTATTACACCGTTATCGTTAGCCGAGTTTATAGCATAGCCACATATCATCATTCCTACAAGCAGCTAAGTCTCTTTCCATTATTTTTCCCGCTTATAAACCACATTTCCCCTTTTAGACATATTCTGAAGACCAAGAGTGATAGAAATTAACGTAGATTTTGATTATAAATGAAATCAGTTGAAAAAAGGTTAACGAGCATAAATTTTAATCAAATTTGTTTAAAAAAGTAAGGAATTTTATCAAACAAAACTGAAATTGAAGAGTGGAGCACAGAACTCTATGTTAGATTTTAAGCCCCCGGTCCAATTTAAGCAGTAGTCCAATATAAGCGGTCTTCCTCACCTTTTTCTCAAGAAATTTTGATGATAAAAACTTACATCTTTTACATTATTTTCAAGAGATACTGAGGAGTCTATTGAAATGAAATTTTAAGCTAATTCTCTTTATTTCATAATTCAATTATAACCTTTAATCACTTTTAAAATGAAAATGAAACGAGCGTTTCAGAAATTGAAACAGCTGTTTGAGAAAAACGGGAGTGTCTTGCAACGCATTTCTCTTCAGTATAATTCTGAACATATAAGTAAAATGTGGAGAAAATTTAAAAGTAATATGTAAAGTAGTTTTCTAGAAAAAAGAACGAGTTTTTAAAATTGACGTTCTGAGATCGCGTTTAAAAGTAAAGATTTACTTTATATATATATATATATATATATATATATATATATATATATATATATATATATATATATATATATATATATATATATATATATATACATATACATATATATATATATATACATATATATATATATACATATATATATATATATATACATATATATATATATATACATATATATACACACATACACGCATACATACATATATATATATATATATATATATATATATATATATATATATATATATATATATATATATATATATATATATATATATATATATATATATATATATATATATATATATATATATAAATCCATTTCTTCCCCATTAATATTTGAATTGAATTGGCTTTCAATCTGCACAGAAAACATGAATTTATTGTCGTTTGAAAGCTGTTAATTTGAATATTTTGAATATATATAAGATAAAAAACACTTTTTTTAAAGGTTTTAGGTTACCCACTTCCCTAACAAATTGTGGCAAATTTATCCTGAATGTTTTCAAAAATAGATTGCCTTTCAATACTTTTAGTCACTTTGACAAAAAATTAAGTCATTTCGAGAAAAAAAAATCCGATTTGTTTCGTAAGTCAGCTGTCATCATGTGATGCAGAAAAGGAAACTACTAGTGATCAAGTGAGCAACCTGTTAGCATAGCACTTTTGCATCTGTATATGAATTAATTCACATTCACCATGCCAGAATTCCCCACAAATGTATACAGTTCAATGGTAAAAGCTAAACTACTGCAATTAAACAATCCACAGGCAATTAACAATAAATAAAACGTACATCATATTAGAGTACAGCCTCCTCGAAATTGGATATTATCTTCAATAGTCTCGTTTTAGGTCATTATAATATTAAAATTGCTTTTTGATGGGCAAACATTACCTTCAATTCTATCCATTAATTGGTCATTAAATATTAGAAAACCTTTTTGAAGAAAAAACCTCAATTTCAGTTTTTTTTTTTTGTCATCCCGTATCTGTTTCTCCTTTATTATTTTTTATGTCATTATTTTTTTCCTCCTCCAATTTGCGTTTCTACTTCAATTTCAAGCTAATATAACAATACATTGTTAGACATAGTAGATGTTCACATCCTTACAACAGAGGGATTTTCCTTTCATTATCAATTGAAACTTTTGCTGTTGTTGAAAACCTGTAGCAGTGAACACGAGAATATAAGTGAATTTGAGATAAATTCATTAGTTTTTAAAATGTGTTGTCAATTGCATGCTATATTTTGACTTTTTGATCAACGTTACTTTATCAACATATTCATTTTAACAATTTTTATAATTATACTTCATGAGTTTGTTTGTCATTTGTAAATATTATTTTGAAATTGTTCTTTATTCATATTTTCCAATTACACGCAGCTTTGAGCTATGTGTTTCTGAAAAAAGTCTTTTTGCCTCAGAATTTGTAATAACATTGGCGTTCTACTCATAAAAAATTCCAGTTCTTGTATTTTTCTCAATTTCGTCCCTTTTTACATTTTGACTGTACTTTCAGAATTGCATTCTTACCGAACAATAATAAATAGTGCAGTAAGATTAAATATGAAAATTTATAATTAAAGAAGAAAAAACAGTAGTTAGTCATTCTTATGACAGAAAGAGGAGGTAACTCAGTAATTTTGCAGGTAAAAGCTACTTAAAGCAAACATTTCAGCGGAAGAATAACTAAAATAACATTCTAATCTAAACAGTCATACCTTGAATATATAAGCAGGAATGATGGCTGTGAATTATGTAAGAAAAACGCTGCTAACTCTTAATATTAGTTAGTAAAGTAATCACATAGCATGACGTTTTTGCAAGCTGTCTTTAAACTAAAACAAACAGAGCGCAGTTTTAATTTTTGTTTCTTCAAATAATTGCTAACATGAAACATTTTACAAATGATTCGTTTGATATGATAATACAATGCTTCTGGGAAAAAAAATGTGTAAGCATTTTCCCCTGTAGAAATAGTGTGCTACTTTTAGTATTTTCAACCATATTTATAAGTAAATAAATATTTTGCGTGTTAATTATGTAGACGAAAAATAGTACTTATAAAGAGAAGACTAGGGCTAGTAAGCGGTGTTTTCATTTCGTTTCATTTCGTAATTGTCATTAAATTTTGCAGGTATGTTTCATCTTGCACGTTGTGCTGCTGGAGTTAACTTGAAAAAAAAAAAAATAATAAAAACAGCTAAAAGCTTTGTTTGTATAACATCGTTCAACGATTCTTCTAAAGCGAAGCCTTCGTTGCGCATTCGGCTAGCGACTTTTGCTGTTAACCGAAAGGTTGGTGGTTCAATCCTACCCCGGGTGAGTGATTTCTTTCGCATTAATAAAAAAAATAAAATGTTTTTATGAGGCTGGTAGACAGAAGCTATACCTTTACTAAGGGTTAGTTAAACGTATGTGCTATGATTGTTTAGGATATAATAAGGAACTTTTGATACTCTTAACTGCATTAACTGAATCTTAATTTTATTTCCTTCAACATGATACGAATATATTTTATTAGTTTGTTTTTGTTTCCTTCGCTATCCCCTTCCCCCTCCACTCCTTTTCTCTAAGAAAAAAATATCTTGAAAATGTTCGATATCAAATTTTTTAATCAAATTTGATTTTCTAAATAAAAGGTTTTAACTACCATCCTAGGCGTTCGTTTAAAAGCTACATAACTTATTATTATATTTTTTTAATGTAAGAGAAGAAGAAAAGAAAGAAACCAAAAGGTAAGAAAAACAAAAATTCTACTATTCTATTACTTTCTGCCATTTTCGTCCATAGTTCATATAAACGATTGTTTGGAGGAAATTTGAACAGAAGTTATCTTTCTACCTCGACATTGGTATAAATGTTTTGGACTTTTACTAATTTTTACCTCTCTTTCGCGTTTTCATTAAAACTTAACGGAAAATTAAAATTGCTAGAACTAGGTGACAAAAATCCTATCAAAAACACAACATTTTAAAGAAAATCAGTATTCTTTTTTAACGATGAACATCTGAAATTAAAACTACGAAAATTCAACACAAAATCTAAAACTAGATCAGAAATAGTACTACAATATATATATATATATATTATATATATATATATATATATATATATATATATATATATATATATATATATATATATATATATATAAAAATTCCGAACATTATTGCCCTTATTAAAAAGACGCAACCTATAATATTTCTTTTCTCGCTACTTATAGTTTTTACCGAACTCACCTAAAGATGCTTCTATTAAGAGAAGTAAACTAAAAAGGACAAAAATGCTCATCCAAAAAGCAAGTTTCACCCCTCTCCGCCCCGAAAAATAAAAAGAAAAGAAAAGAAATCACTAGTGATGACAAAATAGTACACCAAACCATCAATTTTTCTAGCTCTAAATTTAATCCATTGCATTTATTGCATTTTCCTGAATGATTGTGTCAAGGTACTTTATAAACATTCAATACGTGATGTTTCTAAGATGTTCAATCCCCCCTTGATGTTCTTCAAATAAAACGTGATATCTCCAAGACATTACGTCATATTTGTAGCTTGCTGCGTGATGGATGGGAAATTTTAAATATTCGACTTCAGGACTTGAATTAGCATTTTTTCCCCTTTCAGTAGCCAAATGTAGTCGTGAAAGAGCTTTTGGAGAATAAAATAATGAAAGATGATGCTAATTCTAATTCCATTTCTAAAACTGATTAGCTTAATTTCGAAAAACTTTATTTGATACTGAACTTAAAACATTATTTTGCTTAAAGTGAAATTCGAATTTTTTTTTTCATTTTGCGTTTAACAATATTATCGCATCTCTTTCAGTTTTAAACTTTTGAGAACTGAGTCTAGCATATGAACTCCACAACCATAGATAGGTTTTTTGCAATATGTTATAGCAAAAAAGTATATTAACTATCACGGGACCAAATTTAACATTTGTACTTCCTTTTACAAAGAAGGAAGTATTGTATTCGCGAAAAAAAAATTTCTCTCAAAAATCGACCTTAATTTCCATTTTGCTCATCCCCGAAGGAATGTTGGGTTTTTCGACCCGACCACACGTGCATATATACGTAAGAACGTATAGACGCCCGAAATATACATTTTGACGATTCCCGAGTTAATTACAACGAGTTTTCTCGTGACGTTTGTATGTACGTATATATGTGCGTATGTACGTATGTGCGTATGTATGTCGCATAACTCAATAACGGTATGTCCTATAAAGTTGAAATTTGGTACGTAGAATTCTAGTGGGGTCTAGTTGTGCACCTCCCCTTTTGGTTGCATTCGGGTTTCTAAAAGGGTCTTTTGCTCCTTTTGGGGGGAGGGGGAAATCACTGTTAATTTTGATGCAAACTCAAGTGGTGTTATAATTTTGCGGACACTTGGCGATATATCGTCAGTCTTTTGGTCGCCAAGTTTTGTCGCCAACTTGGCGACTAATTTGGCGATTTTTTTTTTCTTTTTTTTTTTTAAATCTGTTTCAATTTGGCCGCTGTTGGTGATACTCAGAGAGTTAACTATTGAATCACATTAAAATTGTCAATAATGGGGAAATAACATTGAATTGGTGTAAAAGGAAGTTATGTGATGCACAAATCAACTCGTTTATTTTAACATACTTTTAATTTTATTGATGTCACCAAAAAGACGGTTAAATTTTTATTGCGTCTCGTGTTCTCGTTTGTCCTTTTTGTTTTTTTTTCCTCTTTTAGTAAATAAGTTTTTCTAGAAATACATTCAGAAGAATTATGAAAAATACAAGTATTGACTAAAAAACGGTTAGGAGGATAGGATTTCCCTGCAGATTATTTTCATCATAAATATTTTTACGGCAGATAAATTTGAGCTATGAGAAGTAAATTAGAAATAATGTAACGTAAAATTAAAAAGAAAAAAAAAACAAGTTATAAAATAGAAAGTTTTTCAAATAAATAATGGTTTACAAAAATAATTTGCACTTTTGGTTCAGACATTAAAATCCATGACTTTTGGATTTTTAATTCCAGCATTTTTTTTTTTACTATCGAGAGTACATAGTTTTAAAAAAATGCTTTTAAATATTTACAACCTATATAACACACATTTGCCTACTAAGTTAATCACTTCGGTTTTTTTTTTTGGTTGTTTAAATGTAAACTTTTCCTTTTATGTTAAAGAAGTCACTTTTTCACAGTCTGTAAATCATTAAATCTTCATCTATAATATAATGTCTAGACGTTAAAAAGAGCACTTATGTTTCGGCATTTTTTTTTCCTGAATAATTTATATTTAGTTTCTCCTGAAAAGGCCAATCTAGGCTTCTCTGCATTTGTTTTTGTCTGGAGTGTAATCTTTGTTGATTTTACATTTATTTTATTGCACTTTTTCATCTAAGCAGTGACTCCTAAAATTGCTTACACTAATTATATTTATTGTTAACATATAGTTATTGTGATACTATCTTTTTTACATTAAAAACCAAGGGAAAATTTGGAGTTATATGCGAGGTTTTTTTCATATTTATTATCTACGAACTGTATAGTAACAATTCATTACGTGTACCTCGCTTCATGTATTTCGAAGAAATACACTTTTTACTATTAATATGTACATACCTCTTGTAAATAACGTTTTGAATATATTCAACTGCACTTTCTTGATGAAAATATCAGTTTTTAATGAAACATTCACTTTTCTCTAAATACAACTTGGTTAACATTTTTTAATCCAATAGCCGATGTTCATACACCAAAAAATAAAGTACCTGATTCATAGACTTTTTGAAAATTTACGCAACTATACCATGAATTCTGAATAGTTGCAGAGTCTAATAATCTCCCTCAAAAATTGTAGTCTTTACTAATAATAAAGCTGAAAGTCTCTCTGTCTGGATATATCTCTGTCCGGATCTCTTTCTGTCCGGATCTGTGTCTGTCGGGATCTCTGTGACGCACATAGCGCCTAGACCGTTCGGCCGATTTTCATGAAATTTGGCACAGAATTAGTTTGTAAGATGGGGGTGTGCTCCTCGAAGCGATTTTTCAAAAATTCGATTTTGTCCTTTTTCTATTCTAATTTTAAGAACATTTTCCCGAGCAAAATTATCATAAGATGGACGAGTAAATTACCAAGTTATCATAACGTGGAACCGTAACATGGGCAAGTCAATTGGCGAGAAATTCATCATACATTATTTATAAATATACAGGCGAACCAAAAGACCTTTTAATTTTCTACTACGGGAAAAGCCGTGCGGGTGCCACTAGTTAACAATGTTCTAGATATTTGTTACCCAAACGTTTCAACCTCTAGCGCGCGCCCTAGAGGCGATCAGCATGGGAAGCAAAAACAGCGAAAAAAAAATGAAGTGAACAATTAATTTACTGAAATAAAACCAAAATAAAATACATTTTCCCACAATAAAATGTAAATAACACTTGTTTACTATACTTTGGAAAATGGTTGTATATGTATGTTTTCAAAATATCTTACGTATGTAACTCAATGTTACATCTTTATCTCATTGTTATTGCTCGTTGTGACTCTTTTATATGGCATTGTTAGTTTTACGAGTGGAAGTATAATGCTTCGTTAATGGAACTTACTCAAATGAACGCAGTAAAATTGAGCTAAAAAAAGGCTCAATTTTCTGCAATGTAAAATTATATATTCATGAAACGTAACGTTGCAACTGGTTTACGAGTACAAGTACATACACTACTTTTTTTTTTTTTTTTTTTTTTGAATAATTGTATTTTTAGTTATTTAGCAAATGAATTGAGTAAAAAAATATTGAACTAAAATATCATTTTATAAAAACAGTGGGATAATTTATCATTTGGAATAAAAACAGATTTCCATACTGATGTGTTCTGCTCAAAAGTTCTACCACCTGCAGTTGAGTTCCAAAGCAAAAATTTCCACTTAAAGTTGTATGCCATTAAGTATTTCGTCGCGATGTAACTTCAAAAAAAAAAAAAAGAAAAATATTTCGCACCGACAAATGACCTTAAAACTTTGTATTTAGGTGAAATATACTTTGTATTTAGATGAAATATGAGACAAAGAACCACCTGGTGACCGTTATTCAATTTTGATAAAAAGTGCAGAAATGACTTTTGTGCCTAGCACGGCAGTATAGCAGATTTGCATTTGATGTTTCAGAGCAGCTTTGACATCAAAATACTCAAAACTCATTATTATTTATGTTGTTATTTTATTCGAAGGAAAAACAGCAGGCCGCAATGGAACATATGATTGATAACTGAGCGACAATACTAAGAGTTTCAGAACCGCTGTCTTGCACAAAATATTGGTATAAAAAGGCACTGTTCTATAGTAGCGTGTTACTTTCCTCCGGGTTAGGTAGAAACATTTTGTTTCACGCATCGTTACCAGAATAATAAGCTCCTATTACTGGGATATTTTCCCCTTCATTTACGTTCTTATCGCTTAGATAAATTCTACTTCCGATAACAATTTCGGAACATGAAAAAGACGGAAGTTGGTTCTAGTCAATGTTGATAAAGGATTTAGTAACTATTCATTACTAACACTGATGACTACGATCCTCACTATCATTTGGCTAGCATTATATGTTTACGGTAAATGAATTTAAATATGTAGGGGAAGCTGCTGTACCCACGGACAAAATTTACTTTTCAATTTTTTTCAGGTCTCTGGGAATGGAGAATTGATGCGGAAAAATTTTCTGGAAGAATCTACAGCTTATAATCTAATTTTTCAATTTTCGTCCGGTAAAAATCTCAAAACTTTCAACCTCAAAAAAATTTCCTTAAAAACCATCTTTTTTGTCCGTGGGTACAACAACCCGTGTTCACTCCGCGGACAGGTGCCTTTGTACCAATGGACATATATATATACGTATATATATATACATATACATATATATATATATATATATATATATATATATATATATATATATATATATATATAACTAGGTCCGAGGAACTCAATTATACTCAGTACATTTTCATGAGTCATTTTATATTGAAATATTTTAAATAGCCATTGAAAATAACATTAAATAAAATATCCAACAGAAATTAAATTTTGAAAATTATGCGAAGTTCTTTCTCTTTTTTTAATATTCCTTAATCATTAACATCAGTGAACTCTTGAAAAAAGTTATTAGTCTTAAGAGAGTTAATGATTTTATGAATAAAATTAATGTGTTTTTAAACAAAAAAATAACTAGATTCGTGATAGTATGGCTCTCTATGTACCTACATAACTTCAATTTATATGCTAATTGAAACAATTAACCAAAATTAACCCATCACAAAAAACTCAGTTTAGATTAAATCAACAAAAAACTAGAAAAGTCGACTTCAAATGATAACAGGTGGGATTGACGGTCTGAAGATCCTACAACAGGTGGGGGTTACTTCAACACTGTATCTTCAATCCCTACTTCAAATTCATCGATTTCGAACGTTGATGACAAGGCACCATTTTGAGGTATATTCACAGTGTAAGAGGACTCAAGTGTGAGCCAAGGAGACTAAAAATTGCTGTCCGTGGGTACACATGGTTGTGTGTCCTTGGGTACAAAGGTGTGCCATTTTGGTTTTGCAAGGCAGTCACATCGACAGGACCACAGTTTTACAGCATTAAAAATCAGAAACAGAACCTTCCAAATATAGGGAATCAAGACATCTACAACAAAAATGAATAATACAATCCGCGACGGAAAAAGAAAGCAATTGCTCATGTTATTTTTTACTTGGACCCTACTAAAACCGAAAAAGTGTGATAGAATCTTAAATGTTTGTTTGATGGGGTTGAAACTTTCTGGGGTAGGCTAAGGAGAGGGCTGGTATTGAAGTATTGAGAGGGCTGTGAAACATACGTTGAACCCCAATTAGGATCCTTCTCGACGATACCCGGATTTTACCGACCAACGTCCATAGGTACAACCGTCCGTGGGTAGGGGAGCGAGGGGCTTGTTGTAACAATTTTTAAAAATGGCGTCAGATCTGGATTTATTGGTTATATTATCACTAAATAAATTTTGATTGGTACTCTGACTATTCTTCTATGAAATCTAATTGAAAATACAGCACATCTATAGGTATCTCTCTCAGAAAAAAAATTCTAAAAAATGGGAAGTGTTACAACTTACCCCGTACTTGGGGTTTGTTGTAACATCTATTGAGACATGTTGTAACAACAATAAAAAACATGAATTTTACACCATTAATCATTCATTCCCTTCACATTTTGCTTTGTTTTCAACAAATAATTAAGTATTTAACGAAAATAATAAGATACTTCTATTAAATGCATCTACTACTAAATAATTAACTGAAACACTTTTTTTAGGTAATCAACAATTTAAATATTTTAGTTTTAAACTATTAATCCTGTTTTGTAGAAAAATTCTACCATAGGTACTTATATACAAACTAGGCACTTCGAAATCACAGTAAGTTAAATTATGAACCTCCAAATTAAGAATTTTAATTATCTCTTAGTTCTTACATCTTATAATAATCAGTCTGTTCATAGTCTCTTTATCAATGAATTTAATCCTCATCTGAGTTACAGTTAATACAAACAAAAGAAATAGTATCTCCTCCGACACATCCTACATGTGTCCACATCTTACATACAATACATTCAACCCAATCACCTTTTGAATGACGATACCCTTTGCTGCAAACTAGACAATACCACTCTTCAGATACAGATTACAAATTCGAATTTAAAACTCTTTTCTGTATTCTTTCTATTCCATCTTTATTGTTTGCAGATTTTTTACCTTTGCCTTTTCCCTTTACTTTTTCTTTATCTTTATCATCTTTTTTCTGCTTTCTTTTCATCTTTTTTTTCATATTCCATTCTCAAAGCTTCTTTTTTAGGTGTGTCTGTCAAAACAGTGGACTTCATTTATTGCCTGTTATTTATATTTGTTTTCCGTGGTGGTGTCTTTGGTAATGGTCTAATTTTCGATGGGGAAAATTTGTTTAGACCAGAGCAACTCGGAGTTGGTTCGTTTGCAGTTTCGAGATTCAACGATAAATTTTCAATCATATTTAGAGAATTTTCTGATTGTTCAGTAGGATCTGGACGATCAGTGACAAAAGAGGGCGCAAAGTCATATTCTTAGAAAATATCTACATTTAAAAACCAAACACCGAAACAACATACCCCGAGATTTTGTTACAATTAACCCGAAATCATAGTTTTTCATATTTAGCGTGTTAACTATTCAAACAACTTTGTAATCTTGAAAACTATGATAATACATCATACATAGATAAATGTTAATACGAAATAAAATATTGAAAGCCGTATTTAGTCAAAAATAATAAATCTAACCAAAAATTTACGAAAGTCAAAAAATACGTTACATGCCAATAGCGGAGGGCTCGCACACACCCACTCACTGCGTCGCCTGGCGGGACACTGGCGGTGATGACGTGGCGCGGTAGATTATAACAGTAAGATTGAGTCAAAAAGAAGTTAATGAAGTTTAAATTCTTAGTGAAAAAGCACTGTTACTACTTACCCCTGTTACATCAAGACCCTAGCTCCCCTACAGCAGCTTCCCTTACTATATGTATGTATTAGGGTGTCCCCTCCCCCCCCAGAAAATCGATTTTTCAAGTAGTACACTCTTTTATATTTTTCCTTTTATGTC
Organism: Uloborus diversus; assembly: GCF_026930045.1. Taxonomy (NCBI): domain Eukaryota; kingdom Metazoa; phylum Arthropoda; class Arachnida; order Araneae; family Uloboridae; genus Uloborus; species Uloborus diversus. The sequence continues at coordinate 57,348,883 of NC_072733.1, forward strand.
AAAACAATTGTAAAAAAGTGTGAAAGTTCGAAACTTCATGTTGATGAAACGTTGCTCCTATAGCCTCACATGCACCACAAAAATATTTATCCAAATAAAAAAAATATTCAGGTGTGTAGCAGGATACCTAAAATTTGTGAGTTTCTTCAAAAAATAATTTTTTTTTCTATATGTTTTTAAAAAATATAAGGTCAATTTTAAGAGGTCATTAAGCTGAAAAATATAAACAGTAGAGTGAGTCGATAATTAGCGCTTAATAACAATTTTTGCTTTCTTGCAATATTTGTCTCCCACATTGTACTCAAAATATGGATTTTAGATACATTTTAGAAACATTATTTTTTTTTTATTTATTCATTTGCAAAAGTTGATTTGAAACTGCGTTCACTAAAAATTTTTAAACTTAATATTTTATTTAAATATATATATATATATATATATATATATATATATATATATATATATATATATATATATATATATATATATATATATATATATATATATATATATATATCATTTAAAGTCTCACTCGTAAGTGGCACACTAGTAAGTGTATGAAACAAAAACAACAAGAAACATAAGAATAATAACAATATAAATTGAAAAACTATGCGAAGTTGAACAATATGAACAATATGAACTTTAGAATGGGCAGTAACTGCTACGTTATCAAAGAGCTGGAGCAGTTGGCATAATATACTAATTTGCAGGTTTCTATAGAGGTCGGTAACGTACATGTCATAGTGCATTTGCATTCTTATCACATTATTAAGTATTAACTTGCCAGATTTAAAGTGATAAATTTATTAAGTATTAACTTGCCAGATTGACCGTGATATTTTTTTTTTTGTATAAAAATTGACGAGTTTTTTCAAATGCTGACATGTGCAAGTCCAACCCCCCAGCTCTGACCTGCAAAAAAAGAAAGCAGTCAACTTACCCATTCTGATAGAAGAACGAGAACTCCAAGAAATCAGTCATCCATTTAAACAAAAATCCAGTTTCATTCCAGTTCCGACAGTTGACCGAAGGCTCAGCATCCAAGAAACGCCTCCCTTGCATAAGGTTTTAAGCGTATGGGCGGAGACTATAATTTTCGATTTTTTATAAAAGATTTCTTGAATAAATTAAAGTAAAAGAAGGTAAAATTGGCAGGATAAAAATTGTAGTAGTATAAATTTGCAGCAAATTTAAAACATTGTTTGCTGAAATGAACGTTGTTATTACAAATCCTAAAAAATCTGCTTAATTGTCCAATTATTATATTTATAAAAACTTTTTTATGTAGATTGCTATACCAATGTGGCATACTATTATAGAAAAAATTGAAGTAATCTCTTTTATCGTGGATATTGGTGATAAGCCTAGATTTATCAATTTTGAAAGAAATGTACAAAAAATTAGCAGAATGTACACTGTTAGAAATTTCATCTTAAAATTACGGTGAAATAACCGGCAGCAGTGTGTCCGTCTGATTAACCGTAAAGTTTACGGTTAGGGTTGATACTTCACATTTACGGGTTCAAAACCATTTTCAACTAAAATGGTTAAAAAACCGTAAACATGTAATTTTACGGTTTCTAACCGTATACATCTAGTACGGTGAAAAACCGTAAATACCACAATTTACGGTTTTGTAACCATATTCCAAAAATAAGGAGAAAAACCGTAAATACAACATTTTACGGGTTTGTAACCATATTCCACTAGTACGTCAAAAAAACCGTAAAGATACCACAACGTAGCATTTTACGGTTTTGTTACCATATAGGACTAGTATGTTGATGTACCGTAACTATACCACTTTACAGTATTGTAACCATATACGATTAGTACGTGGAAAAACTTTTAATGAAACACTTTCTGTAACCATTTAAAATGTGCATAGGCACCTACTAGTATTCACAGTAATTTAACCCATTTGGTCAGGTTTTATAGTATGTTAATTAAATGAATGGATCTCTTTAGTCTATTAATTATAAATACAGGTGAGAAATTAAATCAAGAGAGAGAGAGTTTCCTTTTAGAATTAAGGCTTACCATTTCAACTGTAACAGTTACGGAATATTAAAAATAAAGGCATTAATTAAGAGAATATTTTAGTTGACTTCAATTTTTTAAAAATCAATAAGTAAAAACCCAATAGATACACTACACAGTACTTACATGTTGTTACACAATGTACAAGATCGATTATCATTATTTTTTAATGTATAATTAGAGCTGTGGTTATATTCAATAAAAAGTGATTGAAATATGCACTAAAACTATGAAAATATGCAGCAAAAATGAAAAAACATGCAATATTTTAAAAAATGCTCAGAAAACATGTTACTTCTGAACCAAAACGATTGGATCTTTCAGTTTTTATAAGGAGATACATATTTAACCAATCATTCACACAAAAAATGATAAGCAATGGTTCTTCAAGGTCGGCTTCTATGAGATATGGCGAAACAAAAATTACTGCTTAAAATTTTTTTCAAAGATAAAAAAGGACCTAAAATCAAGAAAAAAACCCAGCAATAAACATTTATGCATTCAAGTGCACTAACATGAAAAAAAAATGCAAGAATCTGCAATTGCATATGCATTTGAATGTATTACTATGGGAACGTATACCTGCAGAAATGATTTTTTGAGCTATGTGAAAAAATAAGTTTTGGATTCCCATACCAGCATTTGGGAAATGCTGAAATTTTACATTTTACTCGAGCTTTATTTTTCGAGTTCCAACCAAATAAGCAAGCTTGTACAAAAAAAAAAAAAAAAAAAAACTTAAGTACAGTAGATGACAATAATGCAAAATTTGCTGGTACTGAGTTTTACCTCCAAATGACAATTTAATCAGAGCTCTCTATTATTGAAAATATTTTAAACACAGAAAAAATAAGAAACCTTACGTGGAGATCTTGTTTATTTTAGAATTTGAGCAATACAAAATAATTTACAAATACATATATACAACATAACAAATGTATTACAAATCGCAACACTTACAAATAATAAAAGTCATCTTTTATGTCTTGGACCCAGGCATTGGATTTATTTCCACAAAGCACCTGAAACGTAGAATAAAATTAGCCATGTAAAACACAAGCCTAATATTATGGTATTCTGAAACTGCAAAATCAGTTTCTGTTAACATTAAATTAAATGCAACAGCAAAATCACTTTTCATCTTTTCCAATATTTACATCAATACACAATAGAACATACTGGTTCCTTAGGAAGAACGTAGCAAATTAAATATGCTTTCTTAAGGCATAACTTACAAGTTAAAATACAGCTGCAGCATTATTAAAAAATTCAGTTGCATTTAAATATCGGACATATATCGTGATATATATCGGCGAACCCTCGTAGTAGCACATTAAAGCTAATCAAATAAAGTACATTCATTATATGTACAGTTTAACTCTCTTAATGTGAAATCACGGCAAAAACGAACGTTTTGTTCGTTAAGTTTGGTTCGCTATCTAATTACAATGAAAATTTCACGCATAATGCGTAATTGCAAGTCTCGGCTAAGACGAACAAAAATTCCTGACCTCTTACTAAAAACGTTTGTGGTTGACTACTGTAGTATCCTTTTCAAGAAATTATTCATCATTTCGTTTGGTAGTAGAAGTCCCATCGTGTATCAAGAAGAAAATATAGATTATTTTGCATAGAAAATACAGTCCGTACATTTGTTGACCCGCGGAAATTGCAATTTATACGGAGATAAAATTGTTCGTCTTCCATTGCAGATTCCAACCTATTCCATGATTTTCGATATCATCTTCCTTTTTCAATATTTTCCAAATATATTCAGAAATAAATATCTTGTTTCTTATAAATGAATGTGCTAAATGTACAATTCGTGCAGCAATATTTTTTAAATGTAGAGCACTTTTTTCCCCCCACAGAATCACTCATTCACAGTAGTCACGAATAACTGCTAATGCAAACGAATTCATAGCTTTTTGATACTTCATATTAACCGAGTTCAACTCTATATACAAAAAAAAAGTTTGCTATGCAATTTTTTTCTGAGAAAAATAATAAAGCCTCAGACTTTATTTTTCACCTTGCTTGCAAAAAATAATTTTAAAAATTGGAAAATATACTAAATAGAATAAATAAAAATTAATAAAATTTCCTAACTATTCATCAAAAAAAAAAAAAAATACTATACACAGATCTTTTTTTCTGCTAAAAAAACAAAGCCCTCACTTTGTGAAATTTAAATACTAACCTTCCGACAACCTTTTTTGTCCTTTGTTTGAAGAGTATACAACTGTAAATGACACCATTAATTCCTCTTTTAAGTCCACAAGGATATTCTATAAAATGCCCAATGACTTCAAATGACAAAGCAAGAAAAATCTCGAATAATTTATGAAGTAATTTCATTTCAGATCCTCAACTTTGTTACCAAGACTTTTAAGCCATTGAAAAACGCTCTCTCTCACTCCCCCCTCCAACCCCGACATTTTTGAAAACAACATTTAAACAATGATCCAACTTTTTCCCAATGGTTTTAAAACTTGGATTTTGAATTTTTAAAACTGATTTTACATATTCAAGTTTTTGGCATTATTTGCAACAATATATAAAAGTAACATTAATCACTATAGAAAAAAAAATTGCTACGTGGATAGAATATTATTAGATTTATGTTATTAGATTTATATAATATTCTAAAGAGTTAGCCTATTCAATTGAAGAATTATTTTTAGTTTTACCTTGAATGATTTTTTTTTTCAAATGTAAAAATATCTGTTAAACTTTTTAATGCAAAAAAAAAAAAAAAAAAATGCAAACTCCTGGTTAGAGTTAAATTTGCTTTGTCACAGATATAATTCAAATTACGGATGCACCGAAGATTCAGTTTGGTCGATTGTACTTTAATATTCAGCAACGGAATATTGAAAAAATTTAATATTTGACAAATGGAGAACAAAAATATATTTTTTGAAACAATGAATGAAAATTATAATATGCAAATTCTTATTAATAGTAGTATTATCACACTGAAAGTAAATTTAATGCAAGAGAAAATACTTAGCTGAAGTTGTATTGCTTTTTCAATTTTTCTTAAATCTTATCGCACACCTCATTCACCTTACCAAGGACGTGCCCAGAAATTTTGGGGCCCGTCACAAATATTTTTTACTGGCCCTCCTCCATATTGTTTACTCCTATGTCCCCTACACATATTTCATCTCTCATTTTAAAAATCTCAGGCACCCTTCATGCTCAGGCTAACAGGTGTTTTTCTCTCCCCTCCCCCCTGTGCATGCCCCTGAAACTTACTCTATTACTTAATCTATAAAATACACCAATAGCTCAGTCATTCCATTGAGGACTGCAGTTTCGTGCTGATGAGCACTCTTCAGCCCGGAATAGGAAGTGACTGAGATGGAGGTGGAAAACCTCTTAAGGAAGCCAAGAGTATCAAACACTTCTTCTATATGAGCTACCGATTTGTTTGGCACTCTTGGCTCCCTTAAGTTGTTTTCCACCTTCAGTGCAGTCTCTTCCTAATCCGGGCTCATGAGTGCTAATAAGCACGAAACTACAGCCCTCGAATGGAATGACTGAGCTGGTGGTGTATTTTAAGGATTTCTGCCTTAGCTCTGGCTCTAGGGCAGTAATTTACTGAAAATTACTAAATAATTTAAAAACAAAACAATAACCAGAAAAATAACTCATAATATTAAGTGTTCATAAAAATACTAAAATAACATTTTAGTATATTCAGTTGATACTCAGTATACTGCCTATTCGGCAGATAAACCAGATATTTGATTCGGCTAATTATTTCAGTATTCTACCATCAAATAGCAAACAAATAAAAATATCTGACAATTGGTAAACAAACACATCTTTCTCTATGGAATGAAGGAAAGTTACAGCAATTGAAAACCATAGCCTAACTACTATTATCAAATTCAAAGCAATTTTTCTGTAATAAAAAAGCCTCAGATGTTAAATTAAAATTTTGCTGCTTTTTAATTTTGCTTAAATTTTACGGCACATTGCATCAACCCTACTATCAAACTCATTTAAATATGAAACAGTAACCAGAAAGAAAAACTTCATAATATTAAGTGTTTAAAAATATATAATTTCAAAAATTAATTAAATAGGTGATTAATAATATATTACAACTAGAGACGTACCGAGTAGCACTTTGGCCGAGTAGCCGAGTACCGAGTACTCGGCCTTTTATTACTCGGCCGAGTGCCGAGTTACCGAGTACTCGGCCTTTCACTACTCGGCCGAGTTCCAAGTACCAATTATGTTTTAAGAAGAACCACTGACACACATGTGATGAATTTTGAACTTATTGTAATAGTAGTATAAACTTCCTTGTCCATATAATAGTTTTTAAAACTAAAATCCTGCTGAAATTTAATTATGCATTATATATATATATACAATTTTGTTTGTGTCAAAAATTTTACAAAAAAATAATTTTTTAAATTAAAAATAAATAAACAAAAGGTATGATTAATCAAGTTGGAATTAAAACAAATTACAGTAAAATCCCTCTAATGCGGACACTAACAGGACAATTTTTTTTTCTGCAATATAGAGGTGTCCGCAGTACAGGGGTTTAATAATGTTATTTGCATTGGAACTGGGGAATTAAAAATTGTCCGCATAAGAGGGGTGTCCGTTAGGAGGGGTTTCACTGTATACCAATCAATTATAGTTCTAATCTGCCAAACATAAATAATTTTTAAAAGCAGATAAAACAAATGTGCAGGAACACTCCAGACACGTGTTTCTGCCCCCCCCCCCATTACAAGGAACGTCTTTTTCAGTGCATAACATGTGAGCTAAAGAATGTAAAGACATTCAACAAAAAATACGACTTTTGTCGGATGCCTTTAAATCTACGAGCCCCCATTTTGTGCATTGAAAAAGGAATTCCTTGTAATGCCAAAACACGTGTCTGCAGAGTTCCTGCACTGTGCTTTTAAGGTTGTTTTATTTTTTAAGCAAAGGTATTTTTACATTTTTTATAACTAATTTTTGTTTGTAGCAAAAATCCATTTTTAATATAAAAATTCCATATTTTCTATACTTACATTTTTTGCGTAATTTTTAATAAATAAGTTTTATTAACTTTGGGGACATTAAAATAAAGATTTATTCCATTGAAGCATTACAAACTTCATTATTCTCAAAATTTAAATTTGACTTATAAATTTTAATTGTAAATGATTGCAGAATATAATGCTTGCTCTTTTTTTTATAAATTTTAGTATCTGTCTTGGACAATATTCAATTTGTTGCAACTACTCAGTATTGGCCGAGTATCTGATCAGAATTTGGCCGAGTACCGAGTACTCGGCAAATTGGCCGAGTAGGCCGAGTACCGAGTAGTTACCGAGTACTCGGTACGTCTCTAATTACAACAAAACACTTGGATATTTTCAATATTTTAATTCAAAGATTAATAATAGTAAATTTTTAGGCATTCTACAAGATTGTCAAACAGATATCCAGAAAGAGACTAATTGAAAACAAAAAGTACATCAAAAATGAAACTATTTAGTACTTCTTAAAGTTTGCAAATGCATCATTGATGAGTTTTTCGCAATGCCATCAATTGTCCACAAATTCTTAGGATCTTACAACGGATGTCTGTATTTTACTGTGCATATGCAAATTTATATATTTATACTTTTCCTGTGGCAACGCCTCTGGGATTGCAGTTTTATACTGCGGTCTCTGGGACGAACAGGAGAAACAGTAAGACTGCGGCGGCATGATGTACACAATATAATTGTTCTTTAATAAAACCAAGCAAAACTACAATTGTGTCAGCCTCAGCTATTTCTCAAAATAAGTTTTACAGTCCACTACCAGCGATCAACATTTGGTCCAGCAGCCGGATAATAAAATGGCTAAAACATATAATAAAGCTGAGTTGAACCGATTAAGGGGACGCGTAAAAGCAAAGCTCACGATTATAACTAAATTTGATGAGAAAGATAAAGAATTGTGTGAGAAGACTAAAGTTGAATGCGAAAGTAAATTACGTGATATCTCGGAATTAAAACAAGAATTGAAAAGGCACTTCGAGTTATACGGTGAGTTAAAGTTGGATGAAAAAGGAGAATTCGAGTGTGATGAAGTCTTCATGGAATTGGACTCTATCTGCGACACTCTGGAGGTAAACATTAAATATTTCCTTACTGGGTTTACTGATAAAACGGATAAGTCTAAAACTGAAGATTTTAGCGCTAACAATTCATTAAAGTTTGATTTGGCTGCCAAATTGCCTACTATCCCGTTACCTAAATTTAGCGGTAGAATTGAAGAATTTGCTAACTTTAAGGGTCAGTTTCAATCCATGATTTCTGCTAATGAAAACATTTCAGAAACTCAAAAATTATTCTATTTAAAAGCTGCCTTACAAGGTGAAGCAAAAATGTTAGAAACTAGTGAGGACACGTTTAAATCCTTGTTTAGTGCATTAGAGGCTAGGTACGAAAATAAACGTACAATAGTGGATCTCTATATTCAGGAAATATTGGGATTAGAAAAAATAAATTTCGAAAACTCAAAACTATTGAGAAATTTATCTGATAAAGTTAAAAAGAATTTAAGAGGCTTAAAAGCGCTTAATTTAGAATGTAATGATCTTTCAAATGCGATAATAATGAACATTGTTCTTCAAAAGCTAGACAAAGATTCTAGAAAGGCATACGAACTATCTGTAGCTACTAAAGAATTTCCGTCATTACATGAATTATTACAATTTATAGATAACAGATCTAATGTGCTTGATCAATTAAATACGAGTATTTCTAACAAAAATGTAAAAGGGTTTCAAAATCCTATGTCAAAACCCAGAAATTTATTTATTAATGCCGATAAGAACATTAAACTTTGCTTTATGTGTAATGAACAACATTCTTTATTTAAGTGTAACCAGTTCAACAATTTGAATATTTCTCAGCGCTTAGAATTTGTAAAGAATCACAAATTGTGTAGAAATTGCTTAAGGCAACACAAGTCTGAGTGTCGTTCAACACTCAAATGCTCGGTATGCTTTAAAAGGCATAATACATTGCTACATTATGAAAAAGACAAAAATGACAGTAAATCAGTACCTTCAAGTGTAAATGTTAATAATTCGTTTTCCGCGATAGAAGAATCAACGTATGAGCAAGAAGCGTCACTCGCTAGCACGCTCCTAGCTCAGAAGTCAGGAATTTTATGTACCGTTTTGATGTATGTTACCAATGCGAGTGGAAGGAAAGTGAAATTAAGAAGAATTTTAGATAGTGGCAGCACTGTAAACTGCATTTCTCGTGAAGCCGCTGAATTTCTTGAGTTAAAAAAGGAAGAATCGAATCTTTTCATTTCTGGTATCAATGGTAAAGAGAGTTTTGTAAAAAAGTCAATAACTGCAACAATTTCAAACGAGAAGGGAGATTATACAAAAACTACAACCTTTTTAATTTTACCAAAAATTACGGGACTAACGCCGATGAGTCGTCTGGATGTGTCGCGGTTAGATTTTCCCAGCGGAATCGAATTAGCGGATTCTGAGTTTTTTATTCCTAACAAAATTCATGCATTAATTGGGTGCGAATTCTTTTTTGAATTGCTTAAGCCGGGGAAATTTAAATCAAAAGATAATTCTTTATTTTTGCAAAACACAGTGTTCGGATTTGTAGTATCAGGAACGATAAATAACGTAAAAGTAAATTTCTTTGCGGGTTTGACTTCCGAAAAGGAAAACTTAAATCGTACAATTCAGAGATTTTTTGAGATTGAATCGTTTCCTGGAGATGCTGGGGATGACAAAAATGTTTCTGTTAAAGAGTTGTACTGCGAGGAATATTTCATTAAAACAACTAAACGCGATGATTCTGGTAGATATATAGTTAAACTTCCGATAAGGGAAAACAGGAGGTCATGTTTGGGAAACTCCAGAGATGTCGCAGAAAAACGTTTGAATCAACTTTGGAAAAAATTAAGCGAAAACGAAGATATGGCAAGTCAATACAAGTGTTTTATGGACGAATATCTGTATCTAGGGCACATGGAAAGGGAAATTGAGTGTCCTTCAAACACGGACAATGGTTATTACATTCCACATCACGCCGTTTTGCGACCAGATAGTGTATCTACGCCTTTACGGGTCGTATTCGATGCTTCAGCAAAAACAAATGAGGGTAGTTCACTAAATTCAATTTTACTCAACTGAGGTATCGTTCAACAGGACTTGTTTTCCATTGCATTGCGGTTTAGAAAACATCAATATGCTTTCAGTGCTGATATAAAAAAGATGTATCGGCAGATATTAGTAGATCCTGAGGATCGAGAACTGCAAAAAATTCTTTGGAAAACGGATCCGTTTGGCCCCGTTGAAACTTATCATTTAAAAACTGTAACGTACGGCACAAAATGTGCGCCATTTCTGGCCACTCGAACGCTAAGGGCTTTGGCAGATGATGAACTTAAAGATTACTCCGATGCATGTGAAGTAGTTCGCAACGACTTTTATGTTGATGACGTGCTGTCGGGTTCAGAAAGTTTGGATCAGGCTAAGTTCCTACAGTCTAATCTCATTAAAGTTTTGCAGAGAGGAGGAATGGAACTCCATAAATGGGTGTCTAACCATCCTGAATTAATACTAGGGGATACTCACCATGAATACTCGTTCACATCTCAAGAGATAACTGTCAAGACATTGGGAATGTTTTGGTGTTCAAAATTGGATTATTTTACATTTAGAGTAACTGTGGATATCAAGGAAAATTACACGAAACGTGAAGTTCTAGCCACAATCGCAAGAATTTTCGACCCCTTGGGTCTAATACAACCAATTATTTCGAAGGCAAAAATTTTCTTTCAGAGACTTTGGGTATTGGCACTCAATTGGTCGGATCCTCTCCCTCCTAAGGAGTGCAGGGAGTGGTTGAGCTTTTTGAAACAACTTCCAGTTATAAATCAAGTGCAAATTCCCAGGTACAGTCTTCTTCCTAAAGCAATTACTATTCAGCTACATGGATTTGCTGATGCTTCAAAACAAGCTTTTGGTGCAGTTATCTACTTGAAATCGACAGATGCGTTTGGATACATAAAAACGAGTCTCTTGTGTAGTAAATCAAAGGTATCTCCTCTAAAAACCTTAACAATACCTCTTTTGGAGTTGTCATCAGCTCTGCTTTTAGCGCGACTTACATCCAAGATTGTACCCATATTGCAGTTGCCAATAGATCATACTTACTTGTATAGTGACTCGACCATTGTTCTTGCCTGGATTAAAACCCCAGCGGAGAAGTTAAAGCCGTTCGTTTCCAATAGAGTGAAGGTAATTCAAACGATGAATCAAAATTACCAGTGGCGACATACCTCTTCTAAAGATAATATAGCGGATATTATCTCCCGTGGACAAGATGAAGATGTTCTCTTGACAAATAAACAGTGGTGGGAAGGACCAGAAATTTTAAAACAACCTCAATCACATGGACATTCATTTGAACTAAACGATCTTAATCAAGTTTTATATTACAGTGAAGTGAAGGATACTCATGAGACTGTCTTAACTGCTACAGAAAATGATTTGTTGGTAAATTTCCTGAATTTGAGTAATAACTATCAAAAATTAATTAATGTATTTAGTTATATTCTTAGGTTCATTTACAACTGCCAGAATGAAGTAAGGAAGGTTGGACCTCTTACAGCTGATGAGGTCACTGCCAGTGAGTTAAAACTTTCATCGTTTGTTCAACAGGAAGGTCTTAGTGATGACTTTCAGCAGCTAAGTTCGGAAAAACCAGTAAAATTGTCAAGTAAATTAAAATTTTTGTTGCCTTTTTTCGATAAAAATTCAAATGTCATAAGAGTCGGAGGTCGTTTGTCAAATTCTCAATTACCCTTTGATGCAAAGCATCCAATAGCATTGCCTAAAAATCATAAGTTATCAAAATTCATTTTATTAGATTTACATCTAAAAAATTGCCATCTTGGTGCGCAAGCACTATTGCATGCATCTAGACTAAAATTTTGGATAATTCATGGAAGAGATCTCGCCCGGAAAATTGTACATGAGTGTGTGATTTGTTCAAAATACAAACCACGATTTTTAGAACAGAAAATGGGAGACCTTCCACCTGAACGCTGCCAACAAACATTTCCCTTTTTGAATACTGGCACTGACTTCGCAGGTCCATTTTATATTAAAAATAAAAATCAACGTAAAGGAGCATTACAAAAAATCTTTATTGCAATATTTGTATGTTTATCAACCCGTGCTGTTCATTTTGAAATTGTGTCGGATTTGACGTCTGATTCATTTATTGCATCATTGAAAAGGTTTATATCCCGTCGTGGAAAATGTGCTGTTTTATTCAGTGATAACGCAAAAACATATATCGGTGCTCACAAAGAGCTCGACCGCTTGCATAAGTTAGTGAGTCAACCAGATGAGATTTTATCAAAATTTCTTTCTATTGAAAGAATAAAATGGAGGTTTATCCCGCCCAAATCTCCTCATTTTGGAGGCATTTGGGAAAGTGGTGTCAAATCATTTAAATTTCATTTAAAACGCGCAATGGGCAAATTGATTTTTACTTACGAAGAATTTTTAACAATCTCAAATCAAATCGAAGGGATTTTATATTCGAGGCCTTTAATGCCACTTCCGAGTGATGCAGAAGAAATAGGTTTTGACTCCGGCACATTTTTTAATTGGCAGAACAATGTTCACAGTGGTAGAGCCAGAGTTGTTAGATTTGTCTGATAACAGATTAAAACGATGGCAGCAAACAACAAAAATAATTCAGCAAGTATGGAAAAATTGGTCGAGAGACTATTTATGCCATTTACAACAAAGGTCAAAATGGTGTTTTTTGAAGGAAAACATTGCCATTGGGGCAGTGGTTTTGATAAAAGAAGATAATATGCCTGTAAATTCGTGGAGCTTAGGACGTGTAATAAAGGTTTTCGAAGGCCGAGATAAATGCATTCGAGTCTGTTTGGTAAGGACTGAGGGTGGTACATTCAAACGTCCCATAACTAAGTTAGCAATTTTACCTGTTCCAGTGTAAAGTGGATGATTTTAATTAACTATACCTATTTTAATGTTTACATGTTTTAATTGTAATTGAGTTTTATATCTCTTCAATTTACTTCTGTGCATTTTATGGTATTTTACTGATAATTTTATTGGTTAATATTTTTGAAATCTATCAATTTCAACGCCGGGAGTATGTATTTTACTGTGCATATGCAAATTTATATATTTATACTTTTCCTGTGGCAACGCCTCTGGGATTGCAGTTTTATACTGCGGTCTCTGGGACGAACAGGAGAAACAGTAAGACTGCGGCGGCATGATGTACGCAATATAATTGTTCTTTAATAAAACCAAGCAAAACTACAATTGTGTCAGCCTCAGCTATTTCTCAAAATAAGTTTTACAGTCCACTACCAGCGATCAACAGATGTCTATTAGGTGAAAAGAAAAACACTAGTAAGTCACATAAGGATTAAAAACATATTTTAATTATTTATATCATAAGCATATTTTTCATAATTTTAAAATGCTTCATCTGTTTGTTATACAAATACTAAGAAAAATTAGATATCAAAACCGATTTTTAATAATTCATTTATTCTTTAGTTACCTTTTTAGCTGGTCATACGTAGCTCTCATGGCATTGCTCCGAGTCAGAATGAGAGTTTGAAAATTATAGGACATTAATTATAAGTATATAGTTTTTTACACTTACTTTCTCATAAATTACAGGGGAATGGGGGCCCATCAACCAAACTGACAAGGCGCCCCCCTTTAACTCTTGGCGGCCCTGCCTGCAGACAAGCCGAATATCCTGTTCGGCCAATTACTTAAAAACAACAGAGCCTCGTAATTTGAACATGCTTAAAAGCAATTACTGCTAAAATGAAATACATTTGACGTAATTGCTCTTCTGTTTGCTGTTGATTGTTATTTGGATCAGTGATGTTCCTACCAATTTTTCTGAGGATATACTCCCAGTAATCCATTACACACAAAATGAGTAAGCAATTACATAAATAATATGTCATAATATGAAAATTTTTGAAGCTTGAGATTGGGAAGTATTTATAAAATGGACAAAGTTATTTATAAAACGAACGAACTCTTTTATGCGAGTTTTTTAATGTGGTCCCTATCCACCACAAAAAGAGGTTAGGATGTATTTATCAATTTATACTCATTTTAAAAGGGTAAATATTTTTCAGTGTTATTAACTCATAACTGCGCTGTTTTTTGCAATGGGAACGACAAAAGAAATTAGAGTTAGTGGAAATGTTTTGACAAAATATAAATGCCCCCCCCCCCCATTGTTGGCCAAAAAAATATGAATTTATATTTTACGTCAATAATTGTACTTAACCAGTGCTTCTGCTTGCAGTTGCATTAATTCTAAATTTTTTTCATTTCAAATTAAATTTGGAATTTAATTTGCAATTGCAGGTGAAACGCATTGAGGCATTTAGAAAGAAATACCTTCCCCATGATTTGCCTTATGGAAAGATATTCATTAACTTTGGATGTTTTAGCATTTCGCTAAAGCTTTCTTTTCACATTTTAGCTTTTTTTCTAAAAAAGTTTTGAACTCGGCTTAAACCCTAGTTCTTACTTAATTTATTCGAAAATTTTCTCTGCAAAAATATTGGGAAAGCTAAGCAATATTATTTGATTAAGCTGGGAACTTGAACACTTGCGTCTAAGTGGAAGTATTTGGTTCCGGGAGGATTTTTTAAATTTGTATAAGTGGGGGTTTTAGTTTATCCGTTGCCTAATAAATTATTTCTTAAATCTTACGACACATTACATTAACCTTACTCTTACTTACTCATTTATACATAAAACAGAAAAAGTAAAAAAATAAGACATCATGATATTAAGTGGTCATAAATGTGAAAAGTCAGCTTATTACTGATTTTTCATACTTCAAATATCTAAAAGTTGATTTACAATATAATAAATACTGCTAAAAAGCAATATAATTTAATTAATCACAGTGATTAAAGTTTAATAATAGTCATGGTGCAGAAACATTTGGTTTCCTGCAAGATTTATTTACATAACATTACCATGATTGTACGCTGTAAAATCATACATCTGAAGCAGTAGATTTTTAAATAAATAAAGGAATTTAAATTTGTGCAGAATTGCAGATAAACTAACCAAATTCGACACATATCATACTACATGCAATATGGAAGACAATTTTCAACCGCATACGATTGTAATTCTCGGCCAAATACTCAGTATTTCGCAAAATATGGTACAATTCCTAAAAGATAATTGTTTTTTGCAACTTTAACAGTATTTTCCCCGGAAGGGATGATAAACTCTTGGAAATAGAGAGAGAGGGAAGGGTCAAAGTTTCAAATTTACTACTGTAAATGCATTCAACATTGAACATTGCTTACGTGTGTATAATCTAAAGTAAAAAAAGAATAGGTGCAGTGGCACTCATTTATATAAGTGCGTTTTAGTGCTTAAAATAAGTGATAGTAGGGATAACATTAAGTACACAACAAATAACTAACTAAAAATCTAATAAATGAAAAAATGTATTTACCTTTCCAACAGAGGCCGCCATGCTTGCTATCATTCACGTCCCACGCTTTTCCATTTCCGGATCCGCAGATGGCGTTGCGCGCGCTGAATTCCTATTGGCTGTCAGTCGACCCGCTTGGCTCAACTTTACAGTGAAATAACCGTTTTCTCAAAATACGGTGAAAATACTGTTTTTCTTTCGATTAATGGTTTGAAAATCATCTTTTTTATGGTTATTTGACTGTTGAGGCTGAATACGGTAAAATGACAATAAAATAAACTGTTATTTAACCATATTTTCAGTGAAATTTTTAACAGTGTATGTCATCATTGGCTTTGTTTAATTGTAAGCTTTGTGGGTAAATTAGATTGAACTTATCTTCTAAGTTACTATTGAGGATCAGAATGTCGTCGATATACCTAAAAATATTGTATTTTTTGTTATAATGAACCGTGTATTTGAATTCGTAGAAAAATAGATATAGATTTGCAGCCGTGCTAGAGTAATTTGTGCCCATTTCAATTCCAGAACCTGTTAAATATATATATATATATATATATATATATATATATATATATATATATATATATATATATATATATATATATATATACAATGGTATGCAAAAATTAAGGACGAGACGGTTTTTTCAATATAACTTTGTACAAAAGCTTTCCAAATCAACACATTTAATACTGTAAGATCCCCAATACGTAAGGACATGTGTATGTAAGCAACACTTACTAAAAGAGAAATCAGGGATAAAAATAGGCTTTATTGAAAAAGTAGCATGGAGCGCAATGCGACTGAAGGCCGAAACATCCCTGTGATGGGTGTCCAGCAAGAAACATCAGGTCTTTAGTAGGTGATATGATCTCCCCCAACTGCTAGGCAGGTTTCACAGCGTCTGCCCATGCTGAGAATGAGGGTGTCAATGAGTTGTTGAGACATTGCTGCCCATTCGTCTTGCAGCGCCAATCGAAGAACCCGAATCGTTACTGGTTGTAAGGTACGAGCTGCCAAGCGTCTGCCTAGAAAATCCCATACATGCTCGATGTGACTGAGATCCGGAGATCGTGCCGGCCAATCCATACGTACAATATCCTCACTCTCTAAGAGCTGTTCGGCAGCTACTGTGCGATGACATGGTGAATTGTCGTCCATGAAAAGGAACTACGGACCCATAGCGCCTCTAAAATTACGCACATATGGAAGAAGAATCTCGTTACAATAACGGGTCCCGTTGACTGAACCTGCAACGAAGATGTGAAGGTCTGTACGACTACCAAGCATGTTGCCTCCCCAAACGAGAACACCGCGCCCTGTCCCTTTCAATGATGTTCGAGGGATGATTGCGGCTTCCCTGCTCTCTCCAGATGAGTATGCGATGAGAATCGCTACTCAGACTGAATCTGCTCTCATCTGTAAACAGCACTCGTCCCCATTCATTGTCTCTCCAATTCCGGCGTTCCCGACACCACAGAGAACGCCTTCTCCGATGGGCAGGCGTTAGAGGTAGACACCATATAGGGCGTCGTGCAAACATATCACCACCGTGCAGTCTTCTGGCCACGGTAAAACGCGATATCGGTCGTCCAGTCGCCTGTGTCGTGTGTTTAACGATTTCTCCCGCTGTCTGCCGCCTGTTTCTTCTGGCCTGTAAGACAGTATACCGGTCATCTGCGGGTGCGGTTTCTCGTGGACGACCACTACTGAACCCCCGGATAGCTGTTCCTGTAGTAGTTTAAAATTGTCTCCAAAGTCGTGAAACGATGCTGTGAGCACACACACAATTCCGAACTCTGCAGCCACACTTGTCACACTGCGGCCTTTCTTCAACTTCCCAATGATTCGACCTCGGGTAAAAGCATCCAGATGTCGTCTAACAGATTGATCATTTTTGGCTGAGGCAGCAACTCGGTGTGATTTTAACTGTTATACGGCGTGCAATCTCTTTGCCAGAAATACTGATCTTACACCGACAACATGCTTTATACTACTCAGACACTCCCCCATTACGTCTGCCTGCATATCTGCGCATGTGCTACCGTACATCACCTTACTTAATCTCCTGATTGGTCTTTCTGTCCGCTCTGCCTCTTCGTTTATCTGATATGCTAGTTTTTCGACTTCGTCCTTAATTTTTGCACACCAGTGTATATATATATATATATATATATATATATGTATGTATGTAGTTTTTTTAAATCGAAAAAATTATTTTTTTTTTGATGAAAATTATAAATTTTAGGCCTCCTGCTGTACACTTAATATTTTTTAATTTGGATAAATATTTTTGTGGTACATGTGGGTCAAAAGGGCCAACGTTTTATCAACATGAAGTTTCAACCTTCCAAAAAAAAAAAAAAAAATATTCGGCAGACCGACTTACACGTTCTTACTTATGTAGGAGGTACTTACACGTTTAGATCAAGTTGGCACGGGTTGCCGTTGTTCAAATTATATAAAACTTTTTTTACGATTGTTTTGACAACAGGAAAAATATAAGAGGATGTGAGACTTAAAAAACTGACTTTCGTTTTCTTTGGGACACCCTAATGTATATAGATCGATAGATACAGGATGTCTCAGTGAAACGTTTCAGAACTCCTAAGAAGGGTAGGATGCAGCTTGACGACTAGAAGTGATATGAGGTAGTGAGAAACAAAGGGATGCAAGTGGCAAAAATAAAGATTTTGAGATAACCAGTGCAAATGGTAGGTGAATCCCTCCTCTGTCTTATGGCAAGAGATAGTACTAGTAGCCATGGTACACTGCTTGACAATTGCTAAGGAACAATTACGTTTTTTGGAATATTTAAGAATAGATAATTATTAAAGAAACAGAACAAAATATATAGTTAGTAGGGAGGATGTGCGTTTATTTTAAGTACAAAATAATATAAATATTACTGCATCAATGAAGTAAAAACTTAAAAATTAAAAAATAATCCTACTTAAATGATTTTCATACAACCACAAGAAAATGATCTAGGTCAGAATGATGGAGATATGAGTACCTTAATATGATGTATGATTACCAGGAACACTGATGCACAATTTACATATGTTTTCCATACTCCCTACTAATAATTGAGGAGTGCTTGGGGGATGTTTTCCAACTGCTCTCTCAATGCAGATTCGAGTTCTTGTACTGTTCTGGGAGGGACGGTTCTTCGCGCAACACGTCTGCCATGAGCTTCCCAGGAAAGTTCAATTGAATTTAAGTCGGGAAAGTAAGCAGGCCACTGCATAAGGAGAATGTTTTCACTTTGCAGTGTGTCTGACACTTTAATGCTCCAGTGTGGCCGTGTATCGTCGTCCATAACGAGAAAGTCTGGACCTACAGCCCCCCTAAAAAGACGAACATAGTTTAGTATAACATCTCTGCAATACATTTGCGACGCATCGCTTTCTTATTCAAAAATGTGAAGCGATGTTCTGCCATTGTGCTTGATGCATGACCACACCATGACGCCTGGGCAGTACCGATCACGTTCTCAAACAAATTTTTGTGCATAACGTGTTCCACGCTCTCTCCACAGTAGTTGGTGACCAGAATCACTTGTCACACTGAAACGAGATTCGTCAGAGAACATCACTCTAGGCCAATTTTGATGATCCCACCAACATGTTCCTTACACCAGCGTAATCTCTCTCGACGATGGCGTGGTTGAACTTGGATGCAACGTACGGGCTTCCGTGCATACAAACCGACATTATTTAATCGCCGTGAGATGGTTCTTGCAGAAACATGCGTACCGGTAGCGGTTGTCAGATTGGCAGCTATATGTCCAAGAGTGAAATTTCTGTTCCTTTTTGCCACGAGGGTAACATAGCGATCCTCTGAAGGTGTGGTGCTCCTACCACGACTCCCGGCATGCTTTTGCAAAACATTTCAACCTTCAGCGGCCGTCTTTAATCGGGAGATGGCACTTATTGATACACCCATTGCAGTCTGACTGCAATGGGTCTGACCCATTGCGGGACGACTGGAAGCAGGCCAAAGTGTCACAGTGGTGACACTTTGACCTGCTCCCAGTCGTCCAACCGCTAGTCCACTATCGTAGATACTCAAATGATGTCTTGCTGACATTTTACTCTTAAGAATTTCAAGAACCAAACAGAATTTCAGAGAAAAACCTTTTTTAACATCCATCACTATTTTGGTTAAAAACCAAACAGCGTGAATTTTCGTACGAATTTTGAGATTGTATTCACTGTCTTTTATATAGATAACGAGTCTTGGTCTACCACGCCATCTGAACTTGAATTTATTTCCATTGATCAGGTGGTTGAGGTACAAATTTGCATAAATCACTTGTTCCTTAGCAATTGTCAAGTAGTGTAGATGCTGCTGTACAGCATGACTTAGAAGAAAAAGTCATTGAAAGCCTATCTAGGATCTGATCTTTAAATGCGTTTTACTCAAAACTTGAAAATGTCCACTTGCATCTCTTTGATTTTCACTGCCTCATATAGCAATGCAAGGTCGGAAATGCATCCTCAACCGGAAAAATTTGAGATATGCAGGAATATTCCAAACCTTTTTGGTACTCCATGCGATGAGGGTGCGAGGTGTGCGTTGTAGCCAGTGGAAAAAACTTCACGTTGTAGCGGTCTCTTTTCTTCAGGGTGCTTCTGAGTATATCACCGCTTCTGGAAATCATTTCCGACTGCACATTGCTGGATGATTTTTGAGCCGTCAAGATGAACCATACACCTTTTAGGAGTTCTGAAACGTTTAACAGAGACATCTTGTACATAGACAGAGTTTGTTTGAGGCAACGGTAGTTTTAAAAGTATTGTGTTGAATTTATATTTGCCAGATTTAATGTAACAGTAAGGGAAAAGTGGTGAAAGACATATCAGTTGCATGATGCTGACAGGGCCGTCGAGAGAGGGGGGCATGCCTATGCATTGCACAGGGGCCCGCGAAGCGGGCCTAAGATGAAGATAAATCCCCCTCCCCCTTAAAAAAACTTTTTAGTTTGAAGGAAGTCTTTCTCCTAGGGTTAAGAATAATAGTTAAGATTATTAGTTTTCAATCGAAGTGAATTCAGTGAAAGTGATGAGGCTCGAAGTGAGAAATTCTACTTGTCCTTATCTTCATAGCCCACTATCGACGCCTTGAACCAAAAATAAGTGTGACTTTTTTTTTTGCGTGAATTCCAAGGCTAAAAAAAAAAAAAAAATGCTTCTTTTTGAAAGCTAAACAGAATTTTAGTGAAATGGAAAAGGGGCAAAGAAATTAAAAAAAAAGACTTATAAATATAAGCGCTTGCATTTTCAGCGTTCGAAATTCAAAACATAGGCAAGCGACGCAGTTCGATGAAAAGATTCAAAATGTGAGTTGATTTAGTTTTGAGTACAGTGATACAAATTGAAACTAGTTCTAGTGTTGTTTCTAGAGTAAAAACGGGAAGGGGGCGATTGGGGGGCACTTTGAAAGATGTTTCCTTATCAAAGTGCATAGAACGCCCATATCTAAAAAGGGCACAGTTATGTAACCATTAATTAGAATCAGGTGCTGGATTTACCTATAAGCAAAACAAGCTATAATAACTTAGGTCCCCAACTCTCGAAAATATTGCATGATTCGATCCTAAAAAAAAGGAAAAATACTTTTAAAAATGAATTTCATTTTCAAGTGCTTAAAACCCTAAAGAACTTGGGGCATTTTAAACTTCTTCAAATGCGAGGAGGGGAGAAGGGATGCCAAAATGTGCCATATTCAGCTCCTCGCTACATTCTGCATCAAAAATGTAAAAAAGTATGGTTATGACGTTCCTGCAACATATTGCTTGCTTGAGATACATTTTCGTGACTAGCATGTTCACATTTTGCTATTTATTTAAACCTGAATTCCATATTTTGAAAGTTATTTTGTTATTGCCTGCTTTTGTATTACTTCTACTGCATACTGTCAATCTGTTTCGCATGAGAAAAATTACTACACTACCTCTATTCCTTTTCGTTTTCTGCATCAGTTGTTATTTAAAATACAAGTAGTGCAGATTAACAGGGGTTTCTTACTAAGTTAGAATGTATAACTATACGAGCAAGTATTAAAATATCAGAGATTGGAAAGTACAAATGAACTGCTTTGAATAATTTTAATTGTTCTAGAGGCCTTGAAAATAATTTAAAAAGTTTCTGATACTGCTTGAAAAGTGCTTCAATTTTATTTCCTATCAGTTGTATAAAGTATGATTTGTCCGAATGGTTAAGCTGTTATTTCCACCATTTCTTTTAAAGCATATCTTAATCTTGATCGTTTTTCAGTTAATTCAGTGTTCCGTTTGTTGGTGAGTTGATAAGGGATGATAGAAAATTAATTATACCGAGAGTCGATGTGAGCAAGTGACAATGCGTCATCGTTTCTCCCTCGTCGCTCTTCCTCTCTATCGATTAATATCAACGATTCGTCGAACCACGAGCAGTTTGTATTTTGTATTGTCTTAGTTTGCAAACGAGTGTAAATTTTAAGAAATTTTTGTTTTCCTTTTTTCTTTCCACATGTTGTAGTTCCTATTATCCCGTATAAGGCTTCAAAATGCAGAATTTTTTAGTGTATTTTTCAAAAATTTTCCACCCCCTAAAGTTGGAGATATTCTACCCTCAACTCAAAGGAGGAGATCCCTGCATCATTCTCCTGATATCCCTCCTCCTCCAAGGAGGTAAAAAAAATACAGACAGCAGAAATATTTTTTATTCATTTAATTATTCATTTCTGTTAAGTACACATACACACGCGCGAGTAGGAAAAGACACATCGTAAAGAAAAAAATATAAAATGGCCTGTTTTGCTACCGATATAAAGTTGTCCGAGCTACAAAAAGGGTCCCTCATACCTAAAATTGCAAATCAATTTTAAATATTTATGTGAAAACGGAGCCTAGAAAGAGAAGGTTAAAGATTAAGTAAAAAGTTAGGGGCCCTGAAGAAAGTTGCATAGGGGCCCATAAATCCTGTCGACGGCCCTGGATGCTGATCCAATACTTCATATAACTAAAATAGTTAATAGTCATATATTTTGGTTGAAAACTGCTGTAAATATTTATCTGTTTAGTGAAGACTGAAACTATTTGTATTTCTATAGTTAACATAACTGTACAAAATTTTTGGAGCAACATTTTTCTTTTTGCGCTGTACAACAATGAGCACAAGAATAACAAATGCTATTTTATCAAGTGGGCAGCAATGTTTCACTTTCTATGTCCTATTAAGTTTGAATAATTATAATTTATGATATCATTCATATACAACCTCATGTTTTTGAATTTCACTCATTTATTTTTTATATAGGGTAATGGGTGCCATAAGTATATATATATATATATATAACAAAACCAATTGAGCTTGCACCTAAGCTAAATACATTAAACGCAATTTGCTTTCCCTTAAGTAAAAATATTTAAAAAAAATTTTACGCCTTCCCCTTGATTTTTTTCAAGCGTCCAACAAGCGTCACAAATGATTTTTTTTTTTTTTTTTTGTACTTCGTTTTGTACCTTTTCTTCTCAGGAAAAACCGCTTACTCTGTTTTTTTTTTTTTTTTGTCTCAAAACTACTATAAACAATGGTTTATATCTTACAACGATAGCTGTTATGTAGATCGTTTAAACTTATAAAAATTATGCAACAAATCTTTTCAATAAAATAAGTTTTAACAATCAAAATTTGCAGCTAGGTTTTGAAAGATTGTGTTTTAATTTTTTGAAATGGTCCTTTTTTTACTCTTTGAATTCCTATGCTGCACAGATGATTACACCTTGTCTCTAAAGGCTATGATTTTGCATAGATTTCAGTTTATCTTTTTAGAACGATATTCACATTAAATATTATGCAAAAAACCCCTATTAATCGGAATAATTTAAAACTAATGTAATAGCACATGGAAATCAAAAATACAATCTATGCAGTAAGAAATGCGAGCAATCGTATAATATTTAAAATGACACAGAGAAAGTGAAAATCCAAAATAACTAAAAATTACAGAATAATTGCAGAATAGTTAGGTAGTATCTAGAAACAAGGAGCAAAGATAGCTAATTTTTGTAAGCACACTTCTTTGAAGATTTATTCAAACTACAGAAGATTAACGTCAGAATAAGTCATCTCAGCACCAAAAAGTAAAATGGAGGCATCTATTTTAAACGGAACTAACATGAAACTTTTATTAAAAATGGAAGCTAATGCTTGCAAAAAGTAATGTCTTTCAAATATTGTTCATTGGTTTTTTTGGAGTAATGCTTGCGTGTTTTTAAATTTCTTTAGACGTTTTGAAAATTATATATCTGTAATAAAAGAATTCCTGACTCACTTATAAGTCAAAGCTTCCACAAGTCTATATACTTACAAGTTAGACATGAAGTTCATTTACACGACGGAATCTGACAAACTGTTTCTGATCACATTCTTTATGGTATTTAAAAATAGTAAAATAAATAATTCAGTAGGGGGAGACCGCCTATATTAAGCCATTGTCTAGTTTGAACTTTAGGCATATAAACTATCACAAAGCTCTGTGATACATTTTACAAGTGGAAAAGCAAAGCTGTAAGTCTACAGGCTACGAAGATGAAGTTTCATCAGTTTATAATTTAAGAGTATAATTTTTTTTTTTTTTTTTGGTTCTCAAGTTAGAAAATGTTATTGCAGTAATTTAAATGTATCATATTTAGTATTTTTATCGAGCAACCCCGAAGCTTAATCGTGGAGCACAGAAATTTATTGATATTTCGAAAACAATTATGGATGAAAACAAGTTAGATGCAACTGGGATCTTTAAAGTAGGTTACACCGGCCTTTACTCAGTCATATAGTTGCTAGTTCTTACAATTGTTTTACAGTTTTCAACCGTACTCTTTACAGCACACAATAGTACGAGATCCCAATAGGCTTCAACTACCCTCATCGAGTTTCTTAAAATTGTTACCATAGACGAAGAGTAAAAGTTGTAAATAAAACGTGAAAGTAAGAATTTCTACCTCTTTCACGTGACCTAATCAGGGTTGCTAGGGGTTGAAAAGTGCCTAAAAATGAGTAATTTACTCTCATCGAGTTTGAAAAATCTTTATCATAAATGAAGAGTAAAAGATGCATATAAAACGCTAAACTAAGGTTGCTTACCTTTTTCCGGTGCCTAAGCAGGGTTGCCAGAGGCAAAAAAGTGCCAAAAAATGAGTAATTTACCCTCATCGAGTTTCCAAAAACTGTTTTCATAATTGAAGAGTAATAGCTGTAATCAAAACATTAAAGTAAGGTTTCCTATCTGTTGCATGTGAACTAATCAGGGTTGCCAGGGGCTAAAAGGTACCCAAAAATGAGTAATTTACCCTCATCGAGTTTCCAAAAATTGTTGTCATCAATGAAGAGTAAAAGCTGTAAAGGAACCGTTAAAATTGGGTTGCCTACCTTTTTCCGGCCCTTAAACAAGGTTGCCAGGTGCTCAAAGATGCCAAAAAATGAGTAATTTATCCTCATCGAGTTACATAAGTAAATGTAGTTAAAAATATTACAAAACCAATGGTATAGGGCTGCCTAAGCAAACGTGATACAATCATAGGGCTGCCGCTAAATATTTTATTCCTTTCTCATATGAATAATAAATTTCAGCCATATTGTCAGGCTATTTCCAATGTTTTACTGCTTGAATCTTGACAGTTACTAAATACTCCTAGGTTTCAATTTCAATGCATCTAACTTCTCGTGATACAATTGTTTATCATATTCTTCGAGAATCCGTTCCCCAGTTGCAGTCAACAATTTTGGAACATGTTCTGCTGGAAGTGATTCCTTCCTTTGCTGTAAAAATAGGGTTGTTGCTTAACATCTGCTACAGCTTCTGACTTTAAAAAAAAAGTATTATCCAAATATAACTCTTTATAACATGACTGTGCAAGTCGTATGGTGATAGCTTTGAAATTTGCATGAAACTGCTATATTTAGAAATATTTATGGATCGATGATGTAGCACTTTTATTCAAATATAATACATGATGAACTATGAGTATCTGTTTATCAAATTTTATGCCAGAAAATTTTTACAGCAGCAGTTTTCCTTTGTGAAGATATAACAAAGGGCGTTTTGAATGAATAACGTATTTTACCAAGGTTTCATTATTTTAAAGAGGGGTAACGAAGCTGCATTTAAACTTGGGACTTCAATACATTAAATTTGTTCTATAATTGTTCTACTTCACCTAATTTCTCTTTTTAATTTTATTCCAATCAAACTTTTGTAATTATACTAGATTTTTTAAAATTAGTTTATTTATTTTTTATCATCCGCTCTTTTTATCTTCTACTTTGTTTTACTTTTTGTAATTTTCATGTTTTCCTTTATTTCTTAATTTATATCGCTTCCTTTTTTGCCTTTCTGCAGCCGTCAATGCTATTTGCGCAATTTGTTTGAGGTTTATTAACGAAAAGAGAAATGTGACTGATCTTACATATTTTACATAAGTTTTAAATAATTAAATTCAACCATTTCTAAATATTTAAGGGATTAATATTAAAGATATCATAAATGAAGAGAATATGACTTTTTATAATTTTGGGTTTCATTTTGTTTAAGCAATGCAAACTTTGATACAATTCTGTGACGGATGTTACACTAGTATGAGGTTTACTTTAAAAATATTTGCTACAAGACAATTATAACAGTTTAAAGTTTCTTTGTTGGTCTAATCTCTTCCTAGATAAACCACATTTCAATAAAAAATAAGATTGCAGACATATCAATTAATTTTCTAAGTAAAAAAAAAAAGATTAACTTTTAGAATCGCTAATGCAACGACACATGGGCACTGAGTAGTGTTGTCAAAGTTTGCCTATAAAACTTACAAAAAATGTGTTTATAACTTTTTTCGCATAGTTTTATAAAAATAGTCTTTTTTACCTCATATGAAAGAAAAAAAATCCTAATACAATGTTTTTTTTTTTACTGTGATGTCCCTAGTTTCATGGACATGCCCTTTTTTGTATAGGTGCCAAAAAATGATTCACTCATTTTCAAAATTATTGATAAAGGCATTTTTTTCATTCATAAAAGATTTTTTCTAACCAATTTGCAAATGAAAGTAAATACTTTTATTTGGCATGTAGATATCAAAAAGATTGTTGCATGGATGATTTTTTTTTCATTTATTATTTCACAGAAGCCCTTTATAAATTACAAGTGCTTTAATTATAACTGGTGATAATCAGTATCTGTTGCAGTGACTAAAACACAAAACGGATTGCTTTTTTTTAGCTTTATTGGTTGCTACACAATTTTAATAAAACTCTCCAAATATCCAGTGCTATCCTAAATGAATAAAGCATATCTTTAAGCTCCAATTTACCAAAAACAAAGAACAACTCACCGAAAAGTTAATTTTCTGAAACTTAAATTTTTAACAAGAAACACCATTGGGTTATGGCTTTGGTACGGAAAATTCAGTAAATCAATTCTTAAATATTATTTTTGAATCTTCAACATGCACGAGAATCGGTAGGAAAACACTTTGGGGGAAAATAAAAATTTGTAACTTAGTTTTAATGGCTTAGTGTATATGATTACTGTATTTTAGAAACATTGTAAAACGCTAAGAAATAAAACCTAAAACAGATTGGACAAGAATTTAGCAAGTTTTGTAAATGTAGATGCATTTAACCAGATTCTTGCTCAGTTATAGTAGGTTTTGCATCTTGATAAAATTCATAAACAAAGTCAATTCCTCATTTAATAAAAGGGGGAGGAAAGAGAGAAATAGTGCGTGTATTAAGTTAAACATTAACATTGAACATAAAGTCACAATTCGTCATTATTCTTTATTAAATAATCGTTTATCATCTAGCCAGCAAAAACTACGGAAGCTTACTTTTGTATCTTTCGCACCTTAAAATACTGTTTTTATTTTTTTATTTTTTTTAAATTTTTTATTTATTTATTTTTTTTTTTATTTTGCTTACTACTAAAATCGATGACAGAAAAAAAAAAAAACAAATGAGCGAATACATCTTTCAAAATGAAATTCATGACACTCATCCTTAAAAATATTTTGAAATACAATTCAACTCAAATTAAATTTACCATTAATTGAACAAAACCTTTAAAATGAAAAACAGTGAATAGGTTCTTAAAATTGGGGTAGCTGCCTGTCAGATTTGAAGATATCACTAAAGCTAAATAATTGCATTTACGGGCAAACCAAACGTTTTCATAATTTTCTAACCATATAGATGTATTTTGTTCCAACAAACATAATCTCAAACATCATTTGACTCAAAATATTGCACTGAAAAGGGGAAAAAAGGCAATTCTTTACTCAAACATTTGAAGGTAGTTTTGAACAATTTAAAACAAGTTCACTATTAGCACCTACGAAAAAAAACACCTTTAGAACAAAAAAGGAAAGGATAAAATGAAGACTTTTTTATGTTTTTCTTTCGCCAACTACTGTTAAAAAAATGTGCGAAAAAAAATCACCCAATACTTTTAACCTGGCCTTAGTTATAACTAATACAAAAATGAATTGATACGAGAGGAAAAATGTTATTACCCTTTGACAACAAATGCCAATCTCTCTTCACGATTTGGTACGATTTGGTGCATCTGTATTGGTGTGACCGTTTTAGCTCGGCCAATTCTTTTATTTCATTTCAAACCAGGTTTTTAGGAAATATCCTACTTTTGGATGAAAAAAGTCTCACACTTTAAATTTTTGCAATAATCAAAATACAATGTTAAAGTTAAAAACCTACATTTTTTCAAACATCAGACAGAAAATATATTTGTGCTGAGAAGAATATTGTCGAGTCAAAGCGAAACGTAAAGAGATAGGAAGACCCTAAACACTATCTGTCGACTTTCGACCACAACAGATACTAGCTCAAATTAAAAGATCAGACCGCATTAATAAATGATTACAGTGTATCAGTAAATAAAAAAATGACATCAAATATTGGAATAAAAACACTTACTTTAATTACTCCGCTATTGTGTTATTCGAGAACAGAATAAATTTCTTGAAGAAATCTAATCAATTTCAATTTTCCCTTCCCAATTACGTGTCCCTCTCGGTTGAGTAAATAAACTGGAAGATCGTATCCTTAATTGCTTCTGTTGTTATCTCTAACAGCTTTTCTTTTTTAGCAGAAATTCTGTTCCAAAATTTGATTAGAGCATCCAAAGCTCCAACGATTACTTAAACTGATCTATGTCTTTATGAATCAAAGACCGTTCTTTTCTTATGGACAAGGAACAGACCATACACACTGCTAATCTCAGCTTATGACATCCGTAATTTTATTTAGAATTCACCGCGTTACTTTCAGTTACTTTAATAATTGTTATTATTTATTTTTCAGTCAAAGAATCATTAACCATCATTCTCGCCATTATTTCCTAGTGTAAAATAATTAATATTCATATGTGTTTATTTTTTGCGTCTAAACTCTAAACATTTTCGCTTTTTATTTTGTTCATTGTTGTTTCATCAGATATGTTTAATGCACTAGATGCTATAAAAAAATATCTCCTTTGTTATCATAAGAGCAAATGATTAAATTACTTGATATTCATCATAAGTATTTGAAATGTCCATACTATTCAATTGCATTATGGTGTCGAAAAGAAACAAATATTACACTGAATTGCACTTATTTTTTACCAAGTTACTGAGAAGTGTCTTTAGGTATTAATAAAACCAATAAAAGTCGTAAAAAGGGGAGCAAAATATTTTTTTTTTTTGATTTCAAGGGAGAAAAAAACGATTAAAAATATGTACTGTCACACTGAATTAGTTAAGTTCATGCTAAAAGGCACTTGGTAAATACATAAATTTGTACTTAATGTTTTATCGATTTCATCTGAACACTTTGAGATTCGAGTTCAGATTCATCATTTTGTTACTCTTCCTGAATGGCTTCTGTTTATTCCAACATTTTTTTCAGATGGTGTAATCATTGCAGGGAAATGTTTTGAACCTTTATTAGAAATTTACCAAAAAGATCCAGTCATAATGGAAGTGGATGAAATTTAAATCAGTGAGTTGTAGGAATCACATTAAGAAAATAAATAGCAGCTAATGAGAGTTAAAATTAGAATTTACTCTAACGAAAAGACCTAAGATTCTGTGCTACAAAGTTATAAATCCAAGTTTAATGAACTTAGAAGTTCCAAACAAATGGCATATTTTCAAAGATCCGCTCTTTCTAGTAGCGTTATGTATTTAAATGTCACTTAAATATGCAAATAAGGATTTATTATCAAGTTAGCAAAATGATAATAATTTCCTTTTTAATAAATATATCTGTTAACTTTAGCTCTACAAAGATGAGACAATGCTAAGAGAAATGCATGGAAAATTCTAAATATTTCGATACTTAGCTTAACTCAAACTCCCAGCTGGTTTTCGAGGAGTCAAACATATGTACGTTGCAGTCAACGTTGCATAACAGTCAAACGCATGCACGTTGATTTTTTTTTAATTGTTTTGAAAGAAAAGCAGTACGCTTCTTCTAGTGCAACAGAAAACAATATCCTATACTCGATTGTCAGAAAACAAATAAATAAATAAATAAATATAAGAAGGAGAATTAAAATGTAAACAAAACGAAAGATAATGTGAGAGAAAAAGTGTCTTTTCAATGTGATGTATTGATCTTAATGAAGTTGCCACACTCTGTATTTTTTTCCTGCTTATACTTGAACCGAACCACTAAAAAAAAATGCCGAGAGTAGGTCCTCTTTGTTGGGATTTTTCATATCGCCGCAGATTAAAACCCTACACGAAATAGACCTGGAAAAACGAATCCATGCGAATTTCCTAAGTAGTTTGGTACCGTGTTAATAACCAAGTTGATAATTGCTCCTGCGAAGACAGCCGGACATAGATACAAACACGTACACAAACTTACATTCACATATTTGTTAATTTTCGGATATCAACCATGTAGATTTAATGTCTATATCTGCAATCCTTATCACAATTGAGTCCTTATTTCATACCGTTTACTTCAATTGCGTCTATCACAGCCAGAAATTTGCATCACCCACACCCAGAAGGAAGTTTCTCGTTGCTCTCTAGGTAGGTAGAGTTCGATCGAATCGAGTCCAAACAATCTTGTTATAAATGTATATGCCCTTAAGTTACTAACACGTCGCAGCGAAAAAGGTATCAATGTACCTCGTCAGGTAGCAAAAAGGGGTGAAGCACTTGAAGTACACCGCTGAACGCGGTGTACACCAACTCACCTCCGCAGACGACTAAACTAGCCACCTTGGCGGCTTATAGGGGCGACCAGGGATAGTTGAGTCTCTTTTTTGTTGTAGCTTATAACATTTGTTTAAATCAATGGAAATAAACAACATCTCGTGACATATTTAAAAAAGACTTGTTCCCATAAAAATGCCATGCCGTTTTTAAAATTTATTTATTATGATTAAATATTTATGAGAAAAACAAAGATTAGAGAAAAGGGATCAAGTATTCTTCACGAGACTTGATTCTGTCGCGAAAACTGTCCTCATCAGGGTTTTGAATAGATGTCAAACATTTATTATTGCGCTCTGACTGTTATTTAGTACTCGTAAGAAAAAAAAATGAGCTTGTAAAATTAAAAAAGAAGCAAAACAAAAACTATTGCATTTGTTATTCCTCAAATGCAGGTCCAGTTTACCATTAGGTCAGTAGGCCACGGTCTCTATTACATCTCGACAGCACTATTAAAATCATTTATTTCAGAGCAATCGCCCAGATGAGCAGCGTGCTTGATTTGTTCAGAGTTACATAAAGTTTAAGTTGGAGAATCCGCCAGGTGAAAACGGTAAAAATAGGCTTTTAGACAATCGTATCCTGTTAAAACTTCCACAGCAGCAGCTCGAGGAGAATTCAGGATACAATAGGACGTTTTGTACAGTTTTCTCCAAGGTAAAAACTATAGCAAAAAAAAAAAAAATAAATAAATAAATAAAATAATAATAATAACAAAATTCAAATCTGCAATTGAAATTAACTAACTTTGCTAACTTCTCCATCGGTTATGACTAAGCAATCAGTGAAAAATAAAAAGAAGATAGTAAAACGAAATTTTAAATGTAACGTATATATAATTAAGTGACGACAAATTGACACCAACAACTAGCTATAATTAGCCTGCAAGAAAGCACAAATATTAGAGTTCCCGATTTCATCAACGAGTTTAAAAAAGTACAGCCTCCGATTAGCTTAATAGTATAGTAAAAAGTTGGCATTGGTATTTTTTGTAATGTGGTAATGTAACATTTTGTCCAAGGCAGCGTTTTTCAAGCTTTTGTATTTAAAAGGGATTTGCTTTTGTTGTAGGATCTATTTTGAAACTAAACTGCATTTGTATTCAAAAATAAATAAAACAGATGATATACAATTGCATCTACAATCATATTAAAGGACACTTGATCTCGGATCAAGTCTCTTTGGCTCGAAAAAGGATCAAGTATCCTCAATTATACTTTTCAAACATATTTCAAGTTTGCAGTAAAAGAAGCTAAAAATTGCTACTCCTCACACTTTTAATAACTTTTTAAATATCCTGCTTTATCACAAGAGTATGTACTGCTTAGTTTCTTCAAAAAAAAAAAAAGAGAGAGAGAGATATATTTTAAAACCAGAATCCAGAAAAATAATCTCTCCTCTGAAAGCTGACAATGTCACACAACCCCAAAAGCATGAGCAAAACGGGTCGTGTGACACTTCGGGCTGTAAACGCACCATAACAGCTCACTGATGTCGCTAGTCTTAAAACTATGCAATGTAGCAGTGTCGAGATTTGAGAAGGTATACAAGTACACTGGGGAATCAAGTATCTCCTATCTCCACTAATAATTCTAATTTCTGTATGGATCATAAATTCACTTTTTTAGTCTGGTCCTTCAAACTTACTTTTACTATTGATCATGCTGCAAAGTAATAAGGAAACATGATAAACCCTCGTTGTGACATCCATTACAAATGAAAACATGAATAAATTATAGACTATGCGAAATCAGCATAAAACTGTCTTCATTAAACTAGCAATGACAAAATCTATTGTGTGTTTTTCGCGATGCATGCTTTCTCTAGTTGATTTAGATTTTAGTGTTATTGCTTTTTAATTTCAACAGACTACATTTTTGTCATCTCTTGTTTCAAGGATTAACTTTAAAATAGTTTTGATATAATATTTAAAAGGTCTTAGAGGTTGATAATGTTGTAACTAGAAACATTGAAAGAAGACTTGACTAGAAACAAACCCGAAATTACCGTAAAGACTTAAAACATGCTGAAGGAGACTTAAGTAAGTTGATTGAAGAAGTCCTGGTTTTCTCCATTTATGCCTTTTTGAAATTTTGTAGTCATAACTTTCATTCGCTTACAACAAATTGTTTGTCGTAAATCTAGATATTTTAAATGGCATGCCGGCATCGTTAAAAATATATGTCAATAAAAATTACCAATGATTACACTGTAATGCAAGGTAAGAGTCAAGTTCTTGCGGATTATTATCGTTAACTGAAATCCAGTCAGAAGGTGTGAAATTACGATGAAGCTGTCTTTAAACGAACAGCAATACAAATTGGATCAGATTATTTAAAAATAGGAAAGAATAAATGATCAAAAAAAACTTTTTATTTTAATACTATCTTATGTCTCTCTTTCCTTTTTTTAACAGCCCCCCCCCCCCAAAAAAAAATGTGCACTTGAAAACAAAATATTTTTTAATCATCCTCGTCACAAGCGAAGGAAAAAGTAACTGTTATAATTGAAATGTTTATATAGGGGTTAAATGATGTAAAAGTTTTAACCTTATTCAGAAAAATATATTGCTGTTCTTTCTGTAAATTTTATTACTTAAGCAAAATAGGATTTAGTATACTGAAATGCAATACATTTCCTTTATATGGTTAAACTTTAAATTCCTTTTCAATAGTCTGTGTTTCAAAATAATATTCTCGCACAATGATATTGTATCTCAATCCATTGAAAAAAGCAAAAACAATCAGCATACTATTATAATAAACAATTATAGAGAACTAAGTTTTGTTAATATTCGGATTTATATCGTAAATCACGTGCAAAAATAAGGCAAGAAAAAAGGTAATCATAAAAACATGTGAGAGTGTCTTTTTGTGCCTATGGCTCGTATTTCAATGGCTACTATTTAAAAGTTTGGAGAAGAAAGAATAATTGAACAAAAATAGTATTATCATTATATTGGGATCAAGAAATGAAGTGAGACACGTAAGGCAGAGTAACAAATATAAACTGGCTACTTAGAGTATAAAAAAGATAGAAAAATTTGAACGTTCAGTAAGGAACGAAACAGGACTGCGTAAGAAACTGTTTACAGTCAAGATGATGTAGTGACGAAAAGAAAAGGTTTCATAACGAAGCACAAAAATCGAGATAAATCTGATTCGCGCTAAATGAAAAAAAAAAAAAACAAACTCTAGCTTCAACAGTAGGACTAGAGCTAAATAGAAGCAAACACTGAAGATGGAAGAAAATAGCAATGGCAAGAGAAAAAAAGGCAATGAAAGTGAAACAAGAATAAATAAATAAATAAAATACCCAAATAGATGACATGAATATAGCCACTGAAAACAATGATGATAGAAGTGTAACAATCGGAAACTAGTTATTGAAGTTGTCATTTACACTAATAATGAATATTTGCGATCTAATGATCATTCACAAAGAAATTACGATAATATTTTTATTCCAAAAACCATATCAATGGTAAAGAGCAGAAACCAAAGAACGCCTTTGAATTTCTTAGCAGAAAAAATGAAATTGTGACTAGAAGTTCATTAAGGCTTAAGGTATGTTTTACATTTTTTATCTGGGTGTTATATCTTACTTCTCATTGTTCAACTAACATCGTCCAGTTTTCTCGTTGACAATACTTTGCTTCATAATGCTTTCTTACAGTGACTGGTTTCATTCTACTGTCTGGATTATATAAATAGCAAGCTTCCCTACTTATTCATAAATCTCTCTCCATCGGTTTTTTGTCTCCCGCATTATTTCATCCTCCTTCTTTCTACTTCAGTTCAGGTAAATATTTTTTATCTATAGCCTCGCTCAATGACTACTTAATTGGGATTAAGCTGAGGATTTACTTCCCAAATACTCCTCACCCCCCAGTTTCCATATTTATAGTTAAAATCAGTGGTCGGAAAAACTACATTTTTTTTGTAGCGAACTACAACTACAACTACTTTACTATAAATGTAGTTTACTACAACTACAACTACTTTTTTCAAAATGTAGCAACTACAAACTACTTTTAAAAAGTAGTCGCTACTTCGCTACTTTTTAGTTATTTTTTTAAAAAGTTAATCAATAAAAAGCATTCACTTATACACCGTTTGAGGATTGAACGAAAAAATTCATAAAATGATTTAGGTTAGTAAACTGAATCCATTTGAACATGGTTTATTACCAAGTATTATTTATTCTTTCCTTCGCTTGCTGAGCTAATTTGTCATTCAAATATTTGTAACGACTTTTACGCATATTCGCTGCAAGAAAGGATTTAAACATGGAAGGAATTCAACCTTAAAATGTTTAATCCTTTCCTAACAGTGAATATTTCATTCAAGAAGTGCAACTCGGCTACTTGAAAATGTAAATAGATGCAGTCATAATTTGTTTTAAATTTTATATAGACATACATGTACATAAAATTGATTTAGATGAGGAAAAACATCTTTTAAACAAAAGAGAAAAACTTTAATTTTCATTATATCAGTTAATTTATAGGAACTTTTTTTTTTTTTTTTTTTTGCTGGAACTAATGAATTCCTTTTGAGCTTCTAGCTAGAGGTCCGGACCAGAACACTATTTTCTTTCTTACGCCACTCATAAAATGAAATAAAAGCATTTTTTCAATTTCACCGAATAACCTCAAAAACTTACATTATTTAATAATTGACTTTTATCATGTTAATATATCCAACACCCAATCAAAACAAAAGTTGCTTCTACTTTTGAACAAAGCCATTGCCTGTTTGGTGATATTTTGATAGTTGAAATTGTAACCGTAACTCCAGTGGATTAACTCTAAACTCCAGTAGATAGCGTTAATTTTGTTGACCACTTTTTGGTTTCTTCATTCTCCTGAAATTACTCTTTGTCGAAATACAGCATTTCCCTGCATGTCAAACATTACCAAAGAATATTTTCAAATTATCATGTCGTGGCGTGTGTTTAATAGTTGATAACGTCAAGAGCGTTACTCGATCATTCGCTAGTATATATATGATGACATCTGAAACATGAAACATAACTAAGAATGCATACTTTACTTCAATGTGAAATTTTAAACTACAATGGACTCGCGCGACAGCGCGATTCTATTTAAACGAAATGGATATTTTGCGAGCTTTTCTCGAGTACTGAATTTTGGAGCTAACGCGAATTCCTCACCTCGTTACACGAAAACTTTCGAGTGGGAATCACGGGGCTTAAGTATCACCTTCTTTACTGCCTACTAAATATTAGTTTTGTGAATAAATTTTCGCTTCCGATTTACTGAAAGCGGAAGTTCCCCAACCGAAACATCGCTTTGTTAATTTACAAATCACCACTCGCATCTTTTTCATTCTAAATATGAAGTTGATGAAACATAATTTCACATAAGCTGCTGTTCATCTAAAGTTTAAAAATGGAAGGAAAAATAGAAATCTCTGATAACTAAAGAAATGTAAAGATTTTCGATATGCTTGAACAACTAAAATGTGTATCGAATATAATTACAATATCTACTGTATAGTATTATTGTAGTGTTTCACTTTTTTTATTGCTACATACTATACGTACCGCAGTGTTTCATTTTATGCCATTATCTCCCTTTTGATTTTTGTGCAACCTAACAGTATTTTTATTCAATAACATAGCTTTTTTAAAAATACAGTAAAGCTTCAGTTCTCTATGTTTAAATTTGGTAATAGAAGGTTAAGAAATGGGTAAAAATCATTTGAGGGATGTTTTCAAATGCTTCAAAATTATTGGTATGCTCATAAAAAATCGCATTTTTCCGCCTTTTCCACAACGCGAAATTTCAACCTACGCTGAGAGTCTAGGAACGCATCCCTCGCGTAAGTTGAGATTCCACCGTATATGTAGATGACATCTGACATGGATACCGAGAGCTTTTTCTCAAAGAGCATATTTGCAAGAAACGGAAACATTTTCGTGATCATACATTTCTATAACACTGTAATATTTGTTGTTAGCCGGCCAAGCCAGTTCAATATCATCCTCTTCCATAACATTTACTGTAGCTTCCATACTAGGTGGATATTGACACAATAATTTCATTGACGTCTAAAATGTTCATCCACGGCACATTCTCAGCTGCCAGAAAACAGAAACGCAGCATAGGCGCCATTTTGCATAGTTTTAGGGGAGGGGGCAGATATTTTCCCCATTGTTTAGCAGGAGAAGTTCACATGGAAACTGATTTCAGTACAGATTAGAATTATTAAAATTTGACATTTTTAATAACTTATTTAATAATGGCTGGAGAAGAAATGTTTTTACATTTTTGTGAAGAAAAAAAGTACTAAAAGCAAGGAAGTTCTAATTTCTAAAAGGTTGGGGGGTGGGGCTTGAGCCCCCACTTGCCCCATATATGGGTGCCCATGAAACGCGGTACTACATTAACAGTTATCGCTTATTCTTTCTATGCCATTCGATGTGAATATTGGGGAAATGTGAAAATGTCGATGCTAAACAAGTTAATGGCGTCAAACAGATAGAACGTATGGTGTCAATCTGACGTCAACTCGTATTTTTTAGAGTCTTCCGGACCTGATTAGTACAAGTTTTACTCGCGTAAGACTTGCACCAGTCAGATTCGTTTGAAACCTCGTTTCTTTCTTCTTCTTCTTCTTCTTTTTTTTTTTTTTGAAATTTCATTTAAAAGTAGTTTCCAGAAATCGCTACAAACTACTTTTAATTGTATCGAACTACTCGCTACACTACTTTTTTTGAAAAGTAGTGCGCTACACTACAAACTACTAAAAAATGTAGCTACTACAGTAGCGTTGCTACTTGTAGCGCGCTACTTCCAACCACTGGTTAAAATTGCTTCATTTATCTAAGCAAATATCAAACACTTAGCACCAGACAGGTGTACGATACAAAACTAAAAATTAAGTGGCGTTGCGATGGTAGAAGATACTCACATCATGAGTTTCGAGGCATGAGATGGTATTTGTCTTTGTTAAAGTAATCGCATAAAATAAACTGTTACTGGTGTTATTGTTGAACGTTTAGTTTTGTGCTAGTGGCAACTTCTCCCCTAGATGTGAAATTTTTGGAATGTTAATAGTTAGTTGAAAGTTTCAAAAGTTGTTAGTTACTAGTTTTCTTGTATCTGTGCCGTTTTATAATAAATGTTTACCTTAAGTTCTTGGTCGACCTCTGGACTATTTTAAGAGCTTTAAAAGCTCAAATTAACATTCTGGAAAGTGCTGCTATACAGCATGACTTAGGAAAATTTTTCACTGAAAGCCTGCCGAGATCTTAAAGTGTCCTCCCGTTTTACTCAAAAACTAAGAAAGTTCACCAATATCTTTTTTCTTCTCACTGCCTTATATGATCACTTACTATCTTAACGTTCAACTGTATCTTTGTTTTTTTTTTCAACATTTTTAATTAATTAATTTTTTTAAGAGTATTAACATCTGTCTTGAAAAAATGTTTTGGCCAAATATGCATATTACTTATGCTGACCCTTGCACCGCTATTGCATCTATTTACCGAATTTCATTCGTTTTTACACCGACTTTCGACACTTGTGGACACTTTTAAGAAAAAAAAAACACCGGTTAGGAATTTTTAAAAAAGGGGGGGGGATTTTTTCCCATCCTTAAAATTAAAAAAAAACAGGTATTTGCAGCCATAAAACATTAATTGCACATTTCAGCGTAAGCTCTTGTTTTTATGGTTCATAGAAACGCTTTATAATCAATAATGTTCTGCGGTTTTTGACTTGATTTTTAACCTAAAACGCTGAAAATCCCACTGTTATTTTAGCGTATTACAATTCTTCTTGAGAAAAAATCAAATCATTTAGGTAAACATCCAGAACACATTCTCACTTTTACTTTTATAAATATTCAAAAGTGTGCTACTTAAGTATCGAGGTTCTTTTATATAAGAAAATTCTTACAAATTAAAATATTTTCCATTTTTTAATCCCCTTTTTTCACATATTTTACCATTATTATGGATGGTGAAGACTTTCACACCGATTTTAAGTTTTCTTCTTAAAAGGTGCTTCTTACTCTTTCTCAAAGCAATTACTGTAACCATAATATTTTCTGTATCAAAGAAGTTTCTCAAGAAAAAAATATTATCTTGAAGAACAATAACCAAATACTTTATAAGCAGTTGAATCAGTTGAGAAAACTCAAGTGGGAAATGTAAACTGCTTCTTTTGAAATTCGGATATTTCGCCTAGTGAGGGGTTAGTTTACATTTCAAGAGTTCTTCAAGTAGAAAGCTTTGATGTTGCGAAATTCTCCTTCAGGAAATATATGCAATCGCAGTTTTAATTAAAAATGAGTGATGAGAAATAAATTTGGAGGGTAAAAATTAATTTAATTAAAAAAAGATGTGTTTACTCTACTTACGCTGGGATAACTGAATAAATATTTATTCGTGGTATTAATTACTTAGTCTTGAGAAGCGTATCAATAGCACTTCTTACGCTTTATAAATCATATTTATAAAAAGAAGGAGACGCAAATGTGTGCATTTTTATATCAGTATTTTATTGTTGCAGCGTGAATGCACGACATTTTAAATCCTTTGGGCTGATGACAAAGAAATAAATGTCATTCTGAAGTATATTCTTGGAATAACGTGTTAAGTATTTAATCCGAATCAACAATATTATTGTAACTGACTGAGGACGCGCCGAAGATAAAAATTAGTTAAAATTTTATTTCTAAGCTAAAACCGAACGTAACTTAATACATTAGCCCGTAGTGAAAGTGAGGTAAATTTTTTCCAAAATAAACTGTACAGTGAGGCAGCAGTAATTTATTTTCTGTTTGTATGTTTCCAGCCTGGTAACACTTTTGGAAAGTCAAGTTGACAAACTCTGAACAATATTATAGAAAAAGGTTGCTTTCAAGCATCATGTAAGATAAATATGTTTGAATCTATCGAAGTAAAAAATATCTCCATTGTTTGTTGCACTGTTTCCTGTTAGAAAAACTTTTCAGACTGGTACTATTCATTTTACAGTGCTAACCAAATTATTAGATTAAATTATTAGACTTTTTGGTTTTTTGTACACTATTTGTGTTAAAATACTATTTATTTTACTGTTAAAGTACAGTACAAACTATACACTGATCATTACATTATTTTAGCATAATTTAATGTTTGCAGGTGGCAGCACTGTTTGCTTTGTTTATGTTCTTTGTTTTCTACCTACCAGGAACATAACCTCAATCAGTTTAAACAGTTCACTAGTTCTTTTTATTAGTGTGTTCTGTTATATTTAAAGTTAGTTTTAGGTATTAGTGAGTATGTGTATGCGGGTATATATAATAGTGAGTATAAACATTTTTTTACCTCCTTTTTTAAAAAGTTAAGAAATTGTGTAAACCTTGTGAAAAGTATGCCAAAAAGACTTAAAATGCTCATCAAGAACAATGGAATGCATACTAAATATTAGATAATTATTTCACTGTTCGTTAATGTGTCTATAGTTATGTTATCAATAAAGAATTTGCTGTTAAAACAGTCTTAGTCTAATAATTTGGCCAGCACTGTACATTGACATGTTAACTAGCGTTTATTTTAGCAGTAAAATAATATTATTAGTTCTCTTTGTCTAAGAGTGGCAGCTGTTGAGTTTACAATTTGCAATGAGGTAACAGTGAGATTGGAGCACTGCAGCACCATTCATTCGTTGCTCACTGCTCCCAAGGCACTTTTATATTAAAATTGGAAAATTTATGAATTTCTTTGAAATTGATTAAAACTAGCCTGTTTATACAAATAATAATAAAATAAGTTTGAAAGCCCCGCACCGACAATATAAGGATGCTTGAATGTAATTATGACTTTTATAGCTATATAATATTCCTTAACTTAAAATTTTGTACTTATCCTTATTCAAATTCTTTTTTTTTTCATTGTTTCATTGAAATATG
The DNA here is from genome assembly GCF_026930045.1 of Uloborus diversus. Classification (NCBI taxonomy): domain Eukaryota; kingdom Metazoa; phylum Arthropoda; class Arachnida; order Araneae; family Uloboridae; genus Uloborus; species Uloborus diversus. The sequence goes on from NC_072733.1 coordinate 57,389,655, forward strand.
CAAAACGTCCACACGTTGAATGTGAATTCATCCACACGCACATTTCAAAATTTCAACATATCCTAGAAAAAAGGAAGTAAGATTTGCTAGTTTGGAGATTTTCTGAAGCAGACAGGAGAGAAGCTGTTGTACTAGAGATAGTCAAAGGCTACAGTGAAAGCATTCCATCTTATGAAATGCTATACCACAAGATGATATTTTAAGCCAACTTACAAATCCAGAATCATCTAAAAAATTATTTCATCCCCGTCCTACAAATACGTGGTTGAATTCAGTACTGTGTACCCAAGAAGACGTGCAATTTACCTTATCAGTGGTTTATTCATTTTTTCGTTTGTGTGAATTCGTAGTTTTTTTCTAGATTTACTTTTATAATGAGTAAAAACTTTTTGATTATTTGGAAAAGAGATCTTGGCATAGAGCTTTGAATTCTTTTAGAAAACACAGATCATTCCTCAATAAAAAGTTGATAACTTTTTGTGATGTTGCTTCGGAGTCAAAGGTGCTTCATTTGCTAAGGTTAACGCAAATTTTGTTCTTAACCTCTCAGATTTTCCCCTAAATTCTGCACAAATCAATTCTTTAAAATTCAATAGTAATTTTATTGTTCCATCCAAGCCGTCATTTCCTCTTTTAATTGCTCCAGTTGAGAAGACCATGAAATTCAGTGCTTTAATTTCCATACAGAAAGATTCCATTCGACATCTCATTTCTAACAATATCAAATTCAATTCGCAGTTTCACAATAATAAGTTACTCAATGTTAAACATCATGTCAATGAGTTATGTTCAAATCCTGATTTGATTATTACTAATGCGGATAAGGGGGGACAAATTGTTGTTTTGAACAAAATAGATTATGTTAATAAATGCAATAATTTAATCACTGAGGGACCTTATGAACAAATTAAGAAAGACAAGCAAGGGAATTGAAATCCATTGGTAACGCTATTAAGTCTTCCCCGTTAATTTCTGATACCTATAAGAAATGTTTGATTCCTTCTGTCGCACGTTGTGCTAGATTTTACGCTTTACCGAAAGTACATAAACCACTTATTCCTCTCCGTCCCATTGTTTCTAATATTGGTACTGCTTCCTACAAACTGGCAAAATTTTTGGTTTCTGTTTTTTCACCTCTTCTACCCAGCAATTCTTTCACTGTTCGGAATTCTTTGAATTTTGTTAATAAACTTCGTAATTTTCAGTTAAAAGATCATGTCATGGCCTCTTTCGACGTTTAATCTCTTTTCACTAACGTGCCGGTTGAAGGGGCGTTGGATTGTTTTAAAATGAAATTGGTTGAATATAATTTTTCTTGTTTTGAGATCGATGAATTGTGTAAGCTAACTAGGTCCTTCTTAGAGCAAAATATTTTTATTTTCGACAATAATTTTTTCCGAATGAACGAGGGTCTCGCGATGGGTAACCCGTTGAGTCCAATCTCAAGCGACTTTTATATGCACTATTTTGAGGTTACATTATTTAAAATTTTACAATTTCCATTTTACGTCAGGTACGTTGATGATATTTTTGTTCTTTTGGACTCGTCTTTCCGTGACTATGATAGCCTTTTGTCGGTTTTAAACTGTATTGATCCACATATTCAATTCACCGTTGAAATGGAATCTAACAATCATCTATCTTGGATGTTTCCATTACTCGTTCAGTCAATAATTTTATCACTACTGTTTTCCGTAAACCCTTTGCAGTCACTCTTCCCCCACATAAATTATCTGTTCATCCCCCTCAAAAAAAATTAGCGGCATTCAGAACTTTTGTTTTCCGGGCTTAAACGATTTGTTCTAATTCCAATTTACTCGCTGCAGAATTGAATTATTTAAAAAGTGTTGCATTAGATCGGGGGCTTACAATTGACATCATTGACACCATACACAGGAAACTCTTCAATTCAACTAATAATAATACAAATCAAGCACTGTCTGAGACGAATTATTCTAATTTGGTTGTTTTACCCTTTTTTCCAAGAATCAGTCTTCAAATCGCAAGAATTTTTAAAAAGTTTAATTTTTCAGGTGCATTTTCCCTTGTCAACAAACTTAAATTTTCGCAACTAAAACACCCGGTTCCGGAACTTGACCAATGGGGCACTTATAGTATTTCTTGTCAGTGTCAAATGGAGACAAACCCGGCGTTCTCTTAAATTCCGTATTAAGGAACATGAAAATTATGTCAAGAAGCAAGATTTAAAACGTTCCTCGATTGCACAACACTGTTGGTCTTTCAATCATATTTTCGATTTTTCTTCTGCAAGGTTATTCAAGGGTGTTCCTCGATTTATGATTAAGATTTTTGGGAATCCTATTACATTTGGAAAAATTCTGCTTCAATAGTTAATGATTTGTCGAGTACTCCCCCTTCCCCAGGAAATCTTATCTTTAAAAACTTTTACTTTACTTCCTTCCATTTTTTTCATTTGTCGTTCGATCTGCATTGTGTGAACGTTTCGTTCTTCTTTTACGCACTGATGAAGGGGCTTGCATATGACAGCCCCGAAACAGCTGTTTGCTGAGTTTTTAACTCTATTTTATTACTTTTTTTGTACTTTTACACGTTGTTGTCGTTTTTACTCATTCCATAGTACAAAGTTTTCGACTGCTTTTTTACAATTTACCTTTATAATGTCTATCTCAGTGAAAAATATAGTCCCATATGAAACAAATTGATTTCTGCGTGTTTAATAATAACAAATTTAATAGAGTTTTCGTATCTCACTGTACCCACTCTTCCTCTACATATGCAGGCGCATTTACAGGTGTTCTCTTTTAATCTGCAAGGCCTCTATTTTCGCAACCGTTAGTCCTAGATGCATACTGTAAAGTGAAAAAATGTTAAAAATCAGATGCAGAGTTATAAGATATTGAAAGTTTTCACACCCCCCTCCAAAAAAAGTAAAAAAAATACGAAACGTATATTTTTATACCGATTCTAGATCCCCTAACTTATGTTTAGGGAAATAATCTCTATTGGAAAATAATTGCAGCACAAAGGGTTTGCCATTGGTACTACCAATACTCCCCGAAATATGAAACGCAGCGTTTTATCACTTACACCACTGTACACTCGCCGTAAATAACACCTTTTGGGAGAAAATATAGCGTTAACAAGGACTTAAAGTTATATCTGTGCATTGAGCGTTTTTTCAACTTGTACGAACTTTGCAGTGTGTTTTTGCGCATCATGGCAAATTATTTATATTTTTAAAGGTTTTTTTTTTTTTTTTGAATAGCAATGAAAAATAGAAACGTTTTTTTTTCTTGCACTTCGACAACCTACCATTGTTCTGAAAGGGCAATACGTTCCAATCTGATCTTTTGCATGGTCCCACAACGTAGTTGCACAAACGTCAATTTCTTTGAGTTAGTAATATTTTTCAATGGAGATTATTTCCCTAAATATAAATTGGGGGACCTAAGGCCCGAAAAAAATTTAAATTTTCTATTTTTGACTTAATCTCTTTTTCACTTCAAGCTCTCCTTATCTTAAATCTGTATCTCATTTTGAACATTTTTGCAATTAGAAGTATGCATCTAAAACCGACGGCTGCGAAAAAAGAGATCTTGCAAGTTAAACGGGAACACCATGTATATTGACATCATCTGAAGAGTGAGATTCGCGTTTTGACTAGACAATTAATTAAATAGCATGCATTGAAATGCTAGCATTCTTTTTTCCAAGTACACCATATTCATTAGTTCTAATGCAACACATTTTACAGACTTTAGCCGTGCATTCTTTTCATTTTTTTTTTCATTTTTAACATAATTAAAAAACTAATTTGTACAAAGTATGAATTGTGTTTATGAACTACCACAGTTTATAATAATTTTATTACACATGTCGAGTTTCTTTGAACCGTTCGTGCTCATTCATGATGTTTTTTCATATTCTCTTTGTAATACATTTTCATTAACGTTTCAAAACCATTCTAAGTGTTTCCTGCAGAAAATCGTTTTTTCATGAGTCAAGTGTCGACTGTAATATCAAGACAAATAGTTTTCCACTTAAAGTGTCTTAGAATTAACCAGGGTCAAACGATCTTCCCTGTCTGTAAGAAATGTAATACTTCGGAAAAGAGTCCTGACCATCTTATATGCTCTCTGGGAGATAGAAGATTTGAGCTAGAGTTCCCTGCTTGTTTTAGATTTTTTGCTTATATTTAAACTCATGGAGCTGCTGTAACCAATTGGCTAGATCATTTACAATAATTAACAGCAACAACAGGAAAATTTTGTGAAAACAATCATTAGAAACTGAGTTGTCAAGGTGACATATGGTATTTTCTTTTGACCAGTCATCTGTTTATGTATATTACTGTATATTATAGTATAAAAACGAGTCAAAGAGATACGAAATAAAATTAAATCTTGTTTTAAAGTTGGAATGTTTCAATTTTTGGAAGTTTTGAGCTTTGTTGTTATTGAAATATTTTGATGTGATGGCAGAAACTAAAGTTTATTTTCGAAGTCAGTCATTCTCCTCCATCGAAAAAATAGAGATCATTTATCAAATGTTACAAAAACATAACATAATGTTAGTTTTACAGACCTGTGTAATCAATAGGGAAAAAACCTTAAAAAGAGGGCAATGAATTACAGGAAAAAGCTTAAAATGTACCTACATTGTTGAAAAGTTGTGAGTGAACGTTATTGAACCGACAAAATGTGGTATATAAACTAAAAGTGTCTCGCTAGAGTCATAAAATGAGTATATAGATAAAAAGATGAAACACAAGTCAGTAAAAAGCCATGAAACGACTGGGAAGAAAAATTGAAAACAAGTGCAAAAATAGACTGATATTCCGTAAAAAGCGTGCACAGGAAAACTATTTGATAGAAAAGGAGAGTATTTCCAAATACCGTAAGCTTCTCAAAAATAATGGTAGTGAAGTAGGAACTCTTTATTTATACCTCCAGCTCAAGCAAAATCAAAAGTATGGTTTGGAAGTCCAACAATGCAGCTCTCATATTTTTCATCTATTAATCCACTTTCATCTTTCTCGTATTAGTTAGTAAGGGGTTACTTAATGGTTAATACAAACATGAATGAAATTAGCATACACCTTTTTACTTAAATCTATATTAAACCTTTTATTAACATTGAATCGTACAATTAACTAAGCAACCATCTTTCGGTCTTAGCAGATTGACATGATACAAAAATAGATATTCTATTTATAAAAACCATCAAAGTTCATAAAAAAATCATAAAAAATGTGTAATTAATACTATATATGTACTATATATAACACCATGCAGTCGACGCAGCTTTAATACTTTTTAATCAGAAATGCCTCATCCAGCAGGCTAATAAATGCATAAAACAAATTAAAAATATATAAGACCTTCAGAGCTTAAATGGATCAAATGCAAACGTATTTTTTTATAAATTACTGAATTGTCACCTAATTTATTGTTCTACAATATGATGTATGTTTAAATTAGCTTATTTACTACAAAAACAAAAAAAAAAATATCTGCATCACTTCCGGATTTAACAACAGTTAACTTACAACAAGAGCTTAATTATCTTCGAATTATAAGTTATTGACTTGATCCAGTTTTGCTCTGAATGCCTCATACCTGAAAAGCGTTTTATAAATTGAAAATGTGGATGTTTTTCGGAAACATTTAGTATGATATAGTTCTATTGTAATGCATAAACTAATTCATTTTACAGTTTACTTAGACAACAATCAAGTAATATTTTTGCCAATTATGTAGACGAGGAACAAAATAATGATGCAATTACTCTGAAAAATAACGCATTACTCAGTATATACCAAAATATACTTTTTTCATCTCATAAATTTTCACACTCTTCTATTTATTAAGACTAATTCGAGTGAGATTAAGAACGAAAGAAAAAAATATGAAAAGAAATTTTGCTTAAGTTTCTTAAGGAAAAAATTTGTAAGTTGGTGCATCATTTAGAAAAGTTTGCATGTTTTACATCAAACATTAAACAAGCTTAGAGCTGTTAACGTATCATTAAAATTTAATCCATTATACACACAGGAGCTAACATTACAACATCATTTTCTTCCGTAAGTCTAATGCTCTTGCAAGAGATTATGAAAAGTGCATTTAATTAAAAACAATTGTTAAAAAGAAGTGCAGTTTTAAAAAAATTAAGCGATTTTAGAAGCAAAATACTTTTATTAATCCTTCTGGGACTAATTTGAAGCAAATTAATTGCAAAATACATTCCTTTAATGAAACGTAAATTGTTCAAATTGGGTTGAACCACTTAAAAAGTTACAAGCGGCTTATTCATCATAAAGTATCCGTCATTAATAAAGTGTCTTTTGAAGAAAACAAAAATACGTATTAGAGAATAATGGAGCCTAAAAAGTTGTTTTATGATAGAAAAGCGCAACTTATTTTGAACGAATTCGGCAGTATGGAGGGTTTTATGATTCTGTTGACACAAATAAAAATATTACGAAACATGTACTGACATTTAAAACTCTTTTATTATCAATTTTTTAAATTGTGGTGCATTCAATTTATATGTATTTTGGGAGCATAAAATGAATATTAGAAAAGACGCAATACCCATTAAGCTCACATTGTTTTAAAAACGTTGTAAAATAGTAGTTGTTATGGTGAGAAGACTATTTTTAAACGTTTCTGGAACGATTAAACGGTACTTGTGCTACCTGAAAAATTGCTTTTTGCAAAGATATTTAATTGAAATGGCACACAAATACAAACAAACATAATCAGTACGCAGAAATGTGGAATTGATACACATAATTTTAAAAGATGTCTAAATTAATCATTAAACAAATCGGGAAAAAATAGTGATTAATCTGCCAATAAACTGTTATATCCTTGTCATTAGACATTCTGTTTTATAAATTATAGCTATCTAGCTTCAAAAACATGTAAATAATATATTAAACTGAAAATATGCGCCACGTTATTTTAAATCAAGTAGTTTTGAGAAAATGTTAAGCTGCTTCAGCAACTCGAAAAACATGCAGGAAATTTTTAGCTAAACTCATAGATGAAAATCCTTTATAAATCATGCAAATGTAAACATTCCACAATTTTTTGTTGAATTGACAGTAAACAAATAGTTTAACGGAACAGAAACCCCGCATTCTATATGATGAGTCATTGAATAATTTTCTGTGATTAATAGGACCGGTAAAACGCTCCTAATAATCACAGAAAAAGTACTCAACGCAGTATTAATAATAACCCCATCATGTCCGGAAGTCTGGATGAAGAGAAATGAAACATTAAATGAAAACTTTCTAGATTCAACTTAAGAATTCAGGTTTCGTAGTTCAAACCGTCTGCTCATTTAAATTTCATGACTATTCTTTCCGTCTTTACGTAGATTTGTTCTTACATCTTACGCACTACACACAGCTCACACGCATCTATAAACAGAAAGGTATTCTCTTCGATACAAATCAAGATATACATATACTTATCTTACTTCACTATATTTATTAGTTGAAAAAACGTTTCAGATGTTACAAAATTAAGCATTCTATAAACTGTGAATATCAGGACCGGTAAAACGGTCCAAATAATCGCAAAAAAAAATACTTAATGCATCATAAATAATAACTCCAAGCCCGAAAATCAGAATAAAAAGTGCTGAAACATTAAACGAAAATTACTTAGAATAAACCTACGAAATCACGTAGATTTGTACGGACAACTTATGCACTCAGATACATTACCATAAACAGAAAAGTATTACCTCCTATACATATCGAGATCTTATGTTACTTTAAGATATTTATTAGCTGAAAAAATGTTTCAAATGTTATAAAATTAAGAAATCTGTACTGTGATTATCAGGATCGGTGAAAATGCCCAAATAATCGCACACACAAAAAAAGCTTAATGCATCAATTTATAATATCTTCATGCCCGAAAGTATTGAAACATTAAAAGTATTGAAACAATAAATAATTGAAACATTAAAAATATTTAAACAATAAATAAATGTTGTCTAGAATAAACCCAAGAAATCATGCAGATTTGTATGAACACCTTACACCGTCAGACACAATACCTTAGAGCAGGAATTAGTAAATGGAGGGAGTAAGTCCAATCATTGGCTTGGCAAAAGCTGAGAGAGAGATTTCAAGTCACGTGACTCAAAAATGACGAATGGTTGACAGGTTTTGCGTTAAACAAGCAAAACAAACCTGCTTTCTTCCACAATGATTTGCTTTAAAATCGATCACGTGACTTGGGATTCCTGCATTAGGAATGAAAGTCTTCGCTCTCTCCATTTTATCTATTCACAACGCACAATACACACACGACCATAAACAAGAAGGTATTGTACAAATCGAGACACACGAATAGTTAAGAGCCATTGTCTGTAAGAATCAGGCAGTTTAGTGCATTTGTGATTGTTGACATTTTTGATTTTCTTTATTTTCACATATGTTGTTCCTTATCATGAATGCTATGTAAATCCACAATATGAGTTTTGTCTGACTTACCGTTTTTGAGAAATTAAATTTTTAAATTTAGGGGGCGTGGCATATTTTTGCGCAGTTTTCAAAATCGCAGATTTTAAAATTCTTGTTGCTTTAAGTGCCCTTACAATGACATGGATTTTTAAATTCCATATTATTATATGGTCTTGTTAGATACTATTACAGCTGTCAAATCGGTGTCACTACGAGGGCGACGCCCACAAAGTCCGTTTAAAAATGACCGAAAATGAAATTTTTTACTATATTCAAGCCCAATTTTCTCAAAGCGTCTTCGTGATAACACCAACGTTTTTACATCAATTTCTAGCTACCTTTGCATGCATCAAAAATATGTAATAAAATTGGTGTCACTATAGGGGTGCCAGAAGATATTGGAACTTTTATTTGATAAATTTCACAAAAACGCAAATGTTTAAAATCTAACTACCACTCTCGCCCTCATAGCAGAAATCTGAAACTAATTAAGTTTGATAACCAACATGTTCGTCTAACATTTCAATTAAAAAAATCGGTGTCACTCCTATTACTTTCGGAAATATAATCGTTCGAAATTAGTATGTTATGGTGTTATTTAAAGAAAGTCATTTCAAATTCGAATGGCTTTTTGCACCGTTTGTTTTAAACTTTATTATAAAATTACAGTAGTGACGCCTAAAATAATGCGTTTCTAATGTTTTTTATATAAAAAAAAAACTTTATAAAAAGCATTAGAAACACAGTAAATCGATATAGGTACAGATGGACGTATTGTGTAATGGGCATTATAAGCTAAAATAGTCATACTAATCTTCATATTTTTACAACTATACTATTTTTTCGTCTGTTATTTATATTAAGAATGCAACTATTCATTTTTACATAAATTAAATAAACATAAAGTCTTATATAGTTATGAACATAATATGTTATATAGCTAGCATTTAGAATCTGAAATATAATTTGGGGATGACGTAGATTAAAACAAAGAAAATGGAAAGCATCAAATCAACCAGTTTCAGAAAGACGGTCATCTCTTATTGAAATCTGGTAATTTTGTAGCACTAAAGGATGGGAAAACATGGTATCCCGGAGAAATAGTAGAAGTTGACCATTTGCACTTAAAGGTCAAATGCATGGCAAGAAGGGTTGGAATAAATAAATTTGTTTTTCCGAAAAACAAGTCGAGTATATTGGTATGATAATCTACCTATATCAAAATGAGCATTTTCTGTTCAAGATAAAGACGCCCTTACTGCCCATAGCTGTTTATGTTAAAAGTTACACTTCTTTGTAACAAAACAAAAACTATCTGGATGTAAAAAGATTAAAATTAAAAAAAACAAAACAAATAAAATAAATTTAAAAACAAATAAATAAATAAATAGGAAAAAAACCCGCCACAACATATTAATTTCGAATGATTATATTTCTTAAAGTACTAGGAGTGACACCAATTTTATTAGGCCTAATGTTAGACAAACATGTTGGTCATAAAATTTAATTAGTTTCAGATATCTGCTATGAGGGGACTAGTTGTACTTAGATTAGCAAATAGTCAACTTCTACTTTTTCTCCGGGATACCATGTTTTCCCAAGCTTTAGTGCTACAAAATTACCAGATTTCAATAGGAGATGACCGTCTTTCTGAAGCTGGTTGATTTGATTTTTTATGTCTTCTTTGTCTACGTCATCCTCAAATTTTGTTTCAGATTCTGAATATTTGCTATGTAATGCATTATGTTCATAACTATGCAATTCAATATGTTTATTTAGTTTAGGTAAAAATAAATAGTTGCATTTTTACTATAAATAACAGATAAAAATTAGTATGATTGAAAAAAATATGAACATTACTATGACTATTTTAGCCTATAATGCACATTACACAATACGTCCATCTGTACCTATATCGATTTACTGTGTTTCTAATGCTTTTTAAAAAGTTTTTTTACAAAAAGTATTAGAAACACATTATTTTAGGTGTCACTACTGCAATTTTATAATAAAGTTTAAAACAAACGGTGCAAAAAGCCATTCAAATTTAAAAAAGTCTTTCTTTAAATAACGCCATAACATACTAATTTCAAATGATTATATTTCTGAAAGTAACAGAAGTGACACCGATTTTTTTCGTTGAAATGTTAGACAGACATATTGGTTATCAAACTTAATTAGTTTCATATCTCTGCTATGAGGGCGAGAGTGATGGTTAGATTTTAAACATTTGCGTTTTCGTGAAATTTATCAAATAAAAGTTCCAATATCTTCTGGCGCTCTTATAGTGACACCGATTTTATTACATATTTTTGATGTATGCAAGTGTAGCTAGAAATGGATGTAAAAACGTTGGTGTCATCATGAAGGCGCTTTGAGAAAATTGGCCTTGAATACAGTAAAAATTTCATTTTCGGTCATTTTTAAACGGACTTTGTGAGCATCGCCCTCGTAGTGACACCGATTTGACAGCTGTAATAGTATCTAACATGACCACATAATGATATGGAACTTAAAAATCCATGTCATTCTAAGGACGCTTGAAGCAACAAGAACTTTAAAATCTGTAAATTTGAAAAACACGCAAAAATGTGCCACGCCCCCTAAATTTAAAAATTTAATTTCCCTTAAACGGTAAGTCATACAAAGCTCATATTTTGGATTTACATTACATTCATGATAAGGAACAACATATGCAAAAATAAAGAAAATTAAAAATGCCAACAATCACAACCTGCCTATCCTTACAGACAATGGATCTTAAGTTTAATCGTTATGTTTATTAGCTGAAAAATCTGTTTAGATGCTCTGAAATTGAGAATTTTGTACGGGAACCGATTATCTGTACAGAAAGACTTAGTAGATAATCTTCATCTACAGTTACTGGATTTTCTACATAAAATTGAACGAAATAGAAACGAAAGCTTACAAAACTCATTTTAAAATACTCCAGGGAAAAAGTAATAAAAGAGGAAGAAAGGAAATCTTCTTAATTGATAACACACTCGAAATTCGTTTTCCTCCATATCAGAAAATTTCTTGAACTCACTTAAGAAGAACACTTTCATTGTTTGCGTTAAAGATTTATTGAAAACGAAAGAACTGAAATGAAAAAAAGTTTTTGCTTCCTTTTTTTTTTAACGAAAACAGAAGACTCTTCGTTGGATTAAAATTAAAAGAAACAATTTTATGGATGGTTTCACAGGCTTCAATTATTATGGTTTATTTTTTTACTGCATTATGTTTGACATTTAATTCATAGTTTGTGCTTGTGTTCGTGTGTTTCCAATTGTTGCTTTGTTTTGGGGTTGTTTGTTACTTTAAAAATATTTCATTTTTAATTGATAAAAATTAAACAAAATAAATAAATAAGTGAATAAAAATATGAGCTGAATCAGATGATTTATGTAATGATAAATATTTGCATATAAATAAAATCTTTTGCAAACCGTTTTCTTTCCACAAACTTTGAATACTGCAAGTAATAAGTATTTTTTACACAAAAAAAAAACAGGTTGCAAATTTTAAGTTAACGGGTGAAAATATGTAAAACATTTAATTTTAAACCACAAAAATTTATAGCAGAACACTATCTGCTTATAAAAATTGAAATTACTTGCTTGAATTACGCTATTTCCATCGTTTTATGTTGTTTTTAGTTGGTATTGCCTTTTTTTTTTACTTTGATTTGTAATAAATACTTTTTATTTTCAATTTCAGTCTAAAAAGTTTTTTTTTTCTTTTTTTAAGAAAAAATGAGCGCATTCAGATTTCAGCTGTAACAAGTTTCAGTTACAAAATTTTTATTTCTTAGTTTTAAAAAACTTTTTTATCATTCGTCAGTCGATGGCAACATGTCCTAACCCTTTAGTATACGAGGCTTAATTTTCCATCTCAAATTTTACTACGTTCCCTCTTCAACAACTACAAGGTAACTTGAGTGCCAGGATACTGAATCTACACCTTAATTACAAGTATTGTAAATGCCTAAAAATGAGTGAACTTATTGATATTTGACAACACCGATCCGCTAAATTGACAAAACAAGAAACTATATCTCTGTATTACCCTTTGTCTTAAGTCCACCCTGTACATCCACAGTTTCGCTAGAAATTGAGCTTTGTTCTGAATATTTCGGATAATCTTTGGACAGCAGCGTTATTGTCTACGAATGCTACCCCTCGTCCATTACCAACCACTCACACACGAGTTGATCATTTATCGCTATGTATTGTATCGTGAATCTGTGTATTAAAATCTCGATATAAATTGAGGAGTAATTTATCTAAAGGGAACATATCCACTTTTTAGAAAAATTCATTTTATGACATTTTCTAAATCTTTCAGATGACCTTTATCAAATCACTTACTCTCAAGAAGTCTGAACGTGGAAAATACTATTTTGTTCAAGGGTAAAGCGGCTTTTTGATCAAAAGGAAGCAAATCCGTCCTCTGCACGTTTTGTTTTGAACAAAAGGGGACATATTCTGAAAGAATCTGTAGTACGAAGATTTTTAGATCCAAAGGAATACATGTCCAAAATCCTCAAATTTTAATGCATTACTTTTAGGTTCATGTACTTCAATAAGAGAATATGATAGGTGAAGTATTAGAGTTTTGGTGAAATTGGAATTTTCAACATTCAGGTTTTCATTCAGAAGGGCACATATCCAAAATTAAGATGGCGATATCTCCTTGTTTTTTTTACACATACATTTCTACTCGGGGCCATGTTTTGCGGTGCTTTTGTGCTCCACTCTGTTCCCAGAGAAATTGATAAAACTATTTTGCTATTACCCTAATTCGTTTTTATCACCTCCTGAACATTTTTGGAAAATGGATACTTTCCCTTTTAATAAATTAGTCCTCAATTATTAACAAGGGACAAATATTCACTGCAATTGAGTGAAACTGAATCAAGGAAATAACCTTGAATTTGTGTTCTCTTGTCAGGAATTTATCCCGAGCCTCCGGGGTGGAAACGTTTTAACTAAGCTCTTGCGCCACACGTCAAACAATGATCATTCTTATATCTTATGAATTTAAAAAAAAGGAGTTGATCAAAAAAGTTTTTCTTTCAAGAAATATACAGTAAAACCCCTCCTAACGGACACCTCTCAAAAGCGGACACCCCTCTTATGTGGACAATTTTTAATTCCCCGATTCCAAGGCAAATAACATTATTAAACCCCTGTCCTGCGGACACCCCTCTGTTGCGGTTAAAAATTTTTGCACCGTTAGTGTCCGTAGTAGAGGGTTTTTACTGTATATAGAGATAAATAGATAAATATATGTGTATGTGTGTGTGTGTGTGCTTGTTTTGAAGCATATTAGCTCGTAAGTTTATATTTGTCGACAACTGGTTATGAGAGTCGAGTATGTCGAAAGAAATCGAAGTTCATATCATGAATTACGAGGGATTCTTCTGTACCACAGGTACAACAGACTGATAGGAAATATCCCAAAACAAATTGCAGTTGCCTTATGAAGGATTAAAAATAGAATAAAATAAAACTGAACTAACAATACAATTTATTCACACTTTCTAACTCCGCAGAAATATTCCTTAATTCATTTAATTGGAACAATCTGGTTGAGTTTAGAATTCGTTGAAGAAGTGAGACATTTAAAAAAATACATACTTTCGATTGGTTGAAAGCAGCTCTTAAAGTAAATAAAAGGATTTTTTTTCCAAAATTAGCAGAACCATGTTATTTTGATTTAACATGTTCTGACTACTCATTTTTTTGACGTTTCACTCATTAGGAAATCCACTTGAATAATGTTTTGCACCAAATGTTTAGTTCTCTATGCTTCTAAGTATCTCGCGTTAGAATAAAATAAATTAGATTCCTTTTGACTGTTAAGAGTGGATTTTAAATTTTCAATAGTCAATAAAGAGATTCAATGAGAGTCAATAAAGAACACATCATGCCGTAACTAGGGTTTTCAATCCCGCAATCTCGATCCTAAATCCCGCGGGATCGTGCATGATATTAAGCGGGATTAATCCCACAGGATTAAGAGCAAAATCTCGTGGGATTTCCAATCACGCAAAGATTTTCCATGCAAACGTTTTCCAACATTTGCCGTCCATAAGCAAGAAAAATTTTGTCTCATATTATGAACGTAGGATTTACCATTCAAGAAAACAATAAGATATGGTATATTATTCTGAGAATGAATTGGTATTCTCATTTGAGGTTTCAGTGTTCATACGTTCAGAAATTGTGAAAATGTGTAAAAAATTTAAACCTTTTCGAAAACCAAAACTAAATACTGAAACTAGGGTTTCCAATCCCGAAATCCCGATCCCGAATCCAGCAGGATATTTAGCGGGATTTTGCTCTCAATCCCGCAGGATTCCCAGTCCCGCAACTTTTTCCCATTTAAGCATTTTTCTGCTTTTGCCACTCCTAAAATGATTATTTTCACGAGCATCATCTGAAGTTTGAATCTTCTTCCTCGTATATCTGCAAGAAGAGCAAGAAAAACTGTCTTTTATGACCAACGATGGATTCATCATTTAAGAACACAATAAAAATTGAGTATATTTTTCCGAGAATTGGTATTCTCATTCGAGGTTTCAGGTTTCATACGTTTAGCAATTGAGAAAATGGGTAAAACTAATAAGCATTTTCGAAAACCATCAGTAAAATTTAAAATCCAGTAAATTACGCTTTAGAAAAAATAGAGAAAGTATATTACATATTCCAAAACCCGCTGGAGTAGATTAAATGCAATTTTGGATCACTTCTATAAGCTTTAGCAGTTCACTCAAAACCTTTAAGCTACAAAAAGTGCACTCCAAAGAAGAAATCAATGAAAAATCTGACATTATTTATACACTCCTGTTTGTGAAAATTGCAACACCATGAAGGAAGCATCATAGTTGAATGAAATTAAATACACAGTTGAGTGGTAATGGTACAAATAAATGATTACATTTTCAAACCAAACAAACAATAAAAAGAGATAGAAATTACTATTTTGTTTGGCCACCATGCGCCGCAATAAGAGCTGCTACACGACTCGGCATGGACTGAAAGAAAGTTAGGCCTGGACTCCACATGCGCGGAAAACCGACTGAAACCGAATGCGGAATCGGAAAAACAGGTTTTTTTTCGATTCTGCCCGACGGAAACGCGACTGAATCGAGAGTAGAAAAATTTCACCTTTTCTGCTTCCGCCAGCGGATTCCGCATTCTAACAACCAATAGGAGCTCGACTTCAGATTGTAAACATTAGCAATGGCGGCCACCGAAGTTGAACGTATGCTGTATCGCTCATCATCAATTTTTTTAATGGAAGAATTAAAGAAATATTTTTGCTGTTATTAACAACGAGAAGAAAGTAGCGATAAGATGCGCTAACCTTTGGACAAAATGTGGCATTTGCGGTAAGTGGAATTTTTGTTGAACTCTTATCATAACTTTGTAATGTAATGAATATGTGCATAGTTTCATTTAATTGTATTAAACATTCACTTTTCTCAGCCTCAGAAGCACAGAAAAAAGAGGTGAAGAGAAAAAAACAATAGATGGAAATTTTATCAGATGAATTGGTGGATGATGAATTTAATACTGGACTGGACTTATACTTCTACGAAAGTACAAGGTTAGTTCTTTCATTTTGGATTTTGAAGAATCCTACCCCCCTTTTTGCTTAATACATGTATTGATAGCCGTTTGTTTGATCATTCTTTTTGTTAATTTGAGTTTTAAATCATGTAATGACGCCATAGTTTTGATATTTTACCTTTTGAAAAGTTAATCTTCTGTACTCGATCACTGTAATGTAGTACAATATTGCTGACCTTCTAAATGTTGCGTTTGGTAGGTCATACTTTGTTATGGTGTATTTTGTTAACATATTGCCAGAGAATAACAAACTTTTCCTAACTTTGTCTTCTGAAGGAGTATAATTTTCTCACCACTCTGAAATCATTAATTATTTTATTGCATTACAATATGTATATTTGTGTGTACAGAGTTTGACAGATAAAACATATTTGCTAATTTGCATGATTTTGTAGTAAAAACTTGGAAAGTGTGTAGTAATAAGGTTTTCACTTAATATTTGCTTATTGAAAAAAAGCACCAAAAGTGAAACTTTTAGATCTAGAAAAAAAAATTGTAAGTACTAGGCGCTCTATTTCTCAGTTTATGGTAAAGTTCAGTGGCACTGTGATAGATTTTGTTTTTAGGAAGTTTGACAAGGTTTTTTTAGTCAGTTGTGCGATAAATCCTGGGTGATACCCAGTGGTGTTCCCATAGGGTACAAGGGCGCCTATATAGGGGGGTAAGGGGGAGCTCAAGCCCCCCCCCCCTTGAAATTAGAACTTCCTTGCTTTTAGTACTCTTTTCTTTGCAAAAATGTGAAAACGTTTCTTCTCCAGCTGTTAATGAATAAGTTATCAAAAACGTCAAATTTTAATAACTCTAACCTGCACTAAAATCAGTTTCCATTTAGAAAATATCCTGCTAAAACATGGAGAAAATATCTGAACCCCCCCCCCCCCCTTGCATTTTTGCATATGGGCACCCTTGATAGGGTATAATATGCCGTATACTCTCAAACATTTTTTTTACAAAAATAGTGTATACCCTCAAACTTCAAGAATTTTTACATTATGACTTATTATGTTTATTATCACGTACATTTATTGTGCGTAGTATATTACTGGGAGTATACCCTCAGAAAAATTGATGGGAAAATCACTGGTGATACCAGTGCCCAGGATTTGTCATATTCCTGAATGAGGTTATTTAATAGAGATGTACCGAGTACTCGGTAACTACTCGGTACTCGGGCAAATTTTGATCAGGTACTCGGCCAACACCGAGCAGTTGTAAAAAATTTAATATTGTTCAAAGTAGATTTTACAATTAATAAAAAAAAAGAAGCATATAATATACTGCAATCATTTACGAGTAAAATTCAAATTTTGAGAATAATGAAGTTTGTTATGCTTCAATGAAGTAAATCTTATATTTTAATGCCCCAAAGTTGATGAAACTTATTTATTAAAAATGGGGCAAAAAAGGTAAGTACAGAAAATATGAAATGTTTATAATATTAAATGGATTTTTGCCACTTTTAAAATTATTTATAAGTAGCATAAAAATACCTTTTCTTAAAAAATAAAACGTTAAAAGCACAAATATGCTGGAACACTGCAGACACGTGTTTTGGCATTACAAGGAATGCTTTTTTCAATGCACAAAATGTGAGCTTAGATTTAAAGACATCCGACAAATATCTGATTTTTTTTTACATTCATTAGCTCACATTTTATGCACTGAAAAAGATGTTCCTTGTAATATGGAAACACGTGCCTGCAGTGCTCTTGCACATTTGTGCTTTTAATGTTGTTTCATTTGTTTTTAAAAATTATTTAAGTTTGCCGGATTGGAAGTATCGATTTATATGATTTGTTTTAAATTCCAACTTGATTAATCCTACCTTTTATGTGTTTGTTTATTTTTACTGTAAAAAATAACTTATTTGTAAAATTATTGACTTAAACAAAATTTTTTAAATAATGCATAATTAAATTTCAGCTGAAATTTAGTTTTAAAAATGATTATTTGGATATGGAGGTCTATACTACTATTCCAATGAGTTCATAATTCATCACGTGAGTGTCGATGGTATTTCTTAAAACATAATTGGAACTCAGTACTTGGCTACTTGGCCAAAGTGCTACTCGGTACGTCTCTATTATTTAAAGGATGTTTCTTTCTTGTTAGATTTTTTTCTTGAAGTTAAGCATTTGAAGTCAGATAAGGTATTGTGTATATGTAACCGTTACATGTAATTGCTTTGTGGAAGAATATGATATTGTGGACCCTTCGTGCCACCGTTCGCATCTGCCTACAAATACTCAGGATCACGGAAAACCAAGGCAGGATCCTAGTTTGACCGATCCCCAACTCCTTGTAAAATTTATTAACCACGCTACCATGATTCTAAGCCGGGTCACTAATATGATCTTGAATACCTTACATTTTGTTCATCATAGATGTTCCTTTTTTTTGAACAGTCACAAATTGCTTATTAAGCTCCCTTGACTGAGGTTGATGTTGCACTGATTTTTCAGATTATCATGACAACGACAATAAATCTAGCTCATTTCATATTTTATTAGGTAGACAAATTTTTATCGCCACAATTTGTCATCACAAATTGTTTGCATTCATACAAAGCTAAACTTGAGATTTTTGGACCTGAACCTCTACAAACTCAAGCGGGACCAAACCTGGGTGGTGAGTTCTATATGCCCTACACACGCACACACACATGCGCCTGCACACATTCACGTTTGCACACATTCATGTTTGCACACATTCACGTTTGCACACATTCACGTTTGCACACATTCACGCTTGCACACATACACGTCTGCACACATACACGTCTACACACACACGTCTACACACACACGTCTACACTCACACATCTACACTCACACACGTCTACACACACACATCTACACACACTCGTGATTGCGAAAAACATTGTTTGAATTCAAGATGTCAAAAATTAAGTGCACCTTCGGTTTTTTTTCCCTGCCCTCAAACCTGTGCACCTTTGTTTTATTTATTTATTTATTTTTTTGCCGCCTTTTTGGTAGTCAAGGTTCGTGCCTTCTTGGTAGATCCAGCATAGACTTGTCACGGGGGGTACCGTGGTACCCCCATTAGCACATAAAAAGGAAAGTTAATACAAAAGTGGCTAAAATTTTATATTTGTAGGTTCATTAATTTCTTACCTCATACGCTTTAAAAATGTTTTTTTACCCAAAATATTTTAAATTTTTCCGTAAGCGAGCAAGTATGGGAGCCTTTCCAAATGCAGTTTCAACTTCTTGGTACAGTGGTACCCCCATTTCTGAATCCCTCCGCACGCCTATGAGACACAGTCCGCCCCTACTCATGAGTTCGTGCTCATTTTTGAAAGCCCGAGCCCGGTTGATATTTCTCATATCAGAATTCGAGCCCGAGGAAAACTTCTTGCATCAAAAACTTAACCCGCAGTGCCCAACATGATTGAATGAAATGTTAGTCTCAGCTACTATTTTAGATCAACAAAATATGGGTACTTAGATTGCAACTGCCCAGTTGGTTTGAATTTTTTGTTTTTGTTTTGATTTTTTAAACTTTTAATGAAGAATATTTAAAAAAAAAAATTCTTGAAATGCTCCACTTCAGATGCATTATTATGTCATACTTTGTAATAGTAATTCAAAACATCCTTATTGCCTACAGCCTCTTAAGTTAGCAAAAGGTTCATTATAAGTATCTTTCTCAATCCACCATTGTTCAAACCAGGCATTAATGGCAAGCAGCCAGCCACTTAAGACTCCTGTTGGTAGACCTTTGGTACTCCCCCAAGTTGAAAAAACAAGTACTCTCATCAACATAGGGTTTCCAGAAGGTAATGATTGAAGAGTTTGATGTCCGTGTTCACTAATGGTGACTGGGGCACATTTAATGTGTTCGTAGTCAATGTCCTCCAAGTTTCTATTCCAAATTCTTTCCTCTGGGGCTGCTGAATCAGGGGTTGCTCGGCTCCTGCTCTGGATAAAAAATCAGAACTCTCTTCAGAACCCTATCCTACTGGTTAACTGTTTTTCTTTGGATTGCTTAGAAAATCCGAATAGCCTATATTATTATTAGAAAATAATTCGAAACTTGAATATCAAGTGTGTAGTGCCTCAAAGCAGTCTATGATGAATATTTTGAGTACAAAATAGATGATATGATTGGCAGAGTTATATATAAGTATTAATTAATAAATCATTTAAGAGAACTAGATCATTAAAGGAAAATAGTTTAACTGAACATTCTCTATACTAGAGCTCTTATTAATGTTTATATGTGACACCCTCCAAAAAGATTTTTGCTTTGGCAAAACTATCTTTCAAAGAAATGATTGTTCAAATCAAGAAGTATTAAAAACTATCTGCTTTGATCAACAAAGCAACTAAACCTAAATTACACGACAAAAATGAGCTTTGTAACCAATTATTGAAAACTTATTAGTAAGTATATTAAGTATATTCTTATAGTTTGTTCAGTTGAATCAAATTTCAAACATTATACAAATAATCTGATAACTAACCCTCTATTAAAGATTAGATTCAAGTGAGAATTTTAGCTTTTTTCAACATCCCTTGAACTGCAATGATTGTATCTACTGCTCACTGCTCAGTTATATACTTATGTGTTGTGCTGCATATTAGTTTCTTTCTTTTTTTTATTTTAATTATTGTCACTATGAAGACTCCAGCCTTATTCAATAATCACCTCAGATTAAAAACAGAAGGGTGTTGTTCCTGAGAAAGTGTGAGGCCTCAAAAAAGAGGAGAAGGAACTTTGGCCTTTATGAATGACCACCTACATAATAAAAGCATAGCTCTGATAAGGATAAACCCTTATAAACTGGTTGTGTGTCTGTGTATACATATGTTGTTGTACCTTTGCTTTGAAGCTAGGAAAGAGTTTACCCCTAAAGAAAATTTTCTGTCTGTACCATTAATCCCGTCAAGGATCTACATCAGGCTCTACTGCTGCAGTTACCTGATTTGTGTGTAAACAAATTTATTTTATATTTCAGATCCAGCAAACACATTAAAAGAAGGATTGGAAGATTAATGCTGATGCAGGAATGACTTAAGTAGAACTGCCATTTTGCTGTCAAGAAAGCAAAGGAGAATTTTTAGTTAAAGATGATCCCATTTCAAAAAATTTCTAGTTAAATGTAAATTCCTTTCAGGGAGAAAAAACATATAAAAGCGATGTCTGACATTGAACTTTTAATACAGCAGAATAAATTGAGTTAAAATATGTAAATAAATGGAATATTTTAAATAAAAAAAATATTTTTTTGTGTGTTATTTTGATTCACTGATGTGTGAAATATTAGTGAGCTTTGTAAAAATGCAAGCTTTGAATGATTAAAATGCTTTTGATTAGAATTAAAAATATTTAAATAAATTCAACATAATGAGATTTAGTGAACAATGAAAATTAAGAAGAATGTATTAAAATTTATAACACAAAATATTTTAGGCCAGTAATGATTATATAATAAGGTTGTGGGTAAAATGGTATGAAGTGAAAAAAAAATTAAACTTGTTGGGGTGTAAAATTAAGATTTAATAAATGTATTCTTTCTCATTTTGATTTTATGAGTTTTACTAACAAATTTCTTAGAAAATTTAATTCAAATAAAATGTTAACAAAACGTTCTATAAAACCAGCAAAATGCTAGTATCTTTTGTTACTAGGTTTTGGCTTAACAACAATGAAATATGAATGGATAATATCAACAGTTGAGGTGTAATTTGCTATTCAACCAACTGTGGTTTTCCTGAAAATCTAGTCATCATATTTTTTTTTAACTTTAGTTTGTTACATTCTTATATATTATTTATATAAATCCTTCCCTCCCCCTCTTCAGGCACATAAACTTCTTTAGGAAGATAAAACCAAAATTTCACTATATTTGGCTGATTCTAATAGTTAAAATTCCAAATTGCTCTCTTAGAAAACCAATAGTTTTCCTTAATGAAATATTAAATCAAATTAAAATATTGAAATATGAATGAATAATTGAAATTATTGTTTCATTATCCAAAAAGGGGAAGAAATAATAGCTATACGTCGTGTGTAATCTAAACTTTTCATGATCTTCAATTTTTCTTACCCACACTGAATGGTTTTGTTTGGAGTTTTTATTCAAGTAAATATTCATTCACCTTTTTTTTTTTTGCTTTTTTTTCCTTTGGCTCCAGCAATGTCAAATTCACGAAATCTAAGCTCATCATAAAAACATATACAGTGGATCGTTCATGAATGGGTAGAATTCACCTTCAGCTCTTTTATCAAAGTAGCTTGAAAGCCTAGTTTTTTTCCCGTTCTTGCAGTATCTTCCTCAGCTACCTAGAATGCTTTTTTTTTTTTGTCCCCTTTTTCATTCTATTTTATTTATTTATTTTTCAATTGCAGTGGTCAAATTTAAAAAACGTAATTCGCCACGGCAATCTCTTCATCTTGATCATCCATTTTTCCCGCTGATACCAAAACAAAAAGCTGAGCGTCCAGAAGCCACCTGCAGATGGCGCTCTGGAATTCCGCTCTAGAATTCCGCGTTGTCTTTTCTGCTCTCAAAACCACCCGTTGCGCGGAAATACGACTGAATCGGAAATTCCGTTTATGCCAACGCTTTCGGTTTTCCGCGCATGTGGAGCCCAGGCCTTAGAATACCTGCCAGCGGAAGAGTATTCTATATTGTTTGTATGCTCAGCCAAAGTTCGTCTGTCGATGCAACAGGGCGAGGATCACGAGCGAGAAGCCGCCCAACAAAATCACACACATGTTCAATCGACCAAGGAAGAAGCTGTACCTGCTGCAAATCAAGGTAGGATTTGACAGTTTTGGTGACACGTGGACGAGCATTATCCTGCTGGAATGCAGCCCCTGGCAATCCTTGCAGGAAACGAATAGCTTGGAGCTGTAAAACGCAGATCATGCAGCTCCATTCCAACTCCGTTACTCGTTCTTATGACGCTCTGCGTTTTGGACGAGGCATATTGAGTACTAGAGAAACATCTACCATTGGCAGATAATCATACAATGATTCCAAAAAACCTTTACAGCCCTTTATATACAGCGTCTACGCCGCAGTTGAGAGGGCGTAACTCGGTTCACGCATGCGCGATGTCTCTGTAATTCTAATCATTTGCATATCTTATCCTGCTATACATTTCCAGTGAATTTCAATTCATTTGCATAAAGTGTGAATAGATACATTAAAATTGTTTTGCAAGGGACAATGACGGATCTTATTTACTAATTTTTGCATTTTTGAAAGAAAAATAATGAGATTAATGACTTTTCATTCGAAATCATTATTACTTGCAAATGCAGTTTAAATGGGTTGTTGCAGAAATTCTTTTGTTTCCATAAATCTTTATTCCTCTTATTGGCAAGAAAAGGACTTTGTATGCTCATCTACATATTCCGCATTCTAAGCTCCGCATAAGATTGATGGGATGTTTTTAGTAGACGCTTGGGAGTTCTCAAGACATAATCGCGTGCTCAAGAAATAATCGCGTTCATGGTCGCTTTGGAAGATTGAAAGAGAAGGAATTCTTATATTATATCTGGCTAGACAATCTCATGAACATTTCGTGAATACAGACTTTATCTAGCCTAAATCTGAAGCTTGAATAGCTAATGCATGAAATTTATACGTACACTATTTATAATTTTAATTGACGTGAAACAACATTTTAATTTTTACTGTACTAAATTTTTCAAGTAACCATGAGTTATTTCTGAATAGAAATAATCCAAACTTCTAATCTCGTAAAAATATTTTTACGAGATTAGAAGTTTGGGTAACAAAACCGAAAATTATTTTGTTGCATGCTTAATTCTATGGTACATTTTATAATGTATACCTTTATATTTTTTTGCATTTATTGTGTTTTGTTAATTAAAATAGTTACATTCATAATTCATCTTAATACATAAGGTAGGGGAAAAGAGGGCACATGTGAACATGGTATGTTTTACTAGGATAACGACAAGCAAAAAATCTGAAAAAATTCTCAAGTAATGGCAGTACCAGCCCTACTTCTTAACCAAACTTTCAGAGCCAGCAACCAGTTTATGTTCCTGTAGTGAAAGCTTCTTTGTTTTAGCAGATACTGATGTACTTTTATCACTGTCTTCTTTGTTTAAAAACGTATTTTAAATTAACTAATAAGTTAAATTCAATTGTTGCAAATCATTATATGAATATTTACGTAAATTTATGCCAATGTTTAAATTTTGTAATTAAATTAAAAATTCATTGTTTTTGAATATTAGTTCTAAGGTATATGACGGGACACTTGTGAACACAACATGTAGGGGGACATGTGAGCAGTACCCCTATCCTCTCCGCAATATAAATTTTAGTGTGGGCTTATTCTAAGTGTTAAAAGGGATGTAAAGATTTATAATTATTATTTTGCTGCAATAAATTGTTATTGTTAATTATTGTTACATAATTATTAATTATTTCTTTTATAAAATTTGTCGTTTTGAATTCACTAAATAGTTGACCAAAAATTTCGTAGCACATAATGTGTGCAAGGAAAATAAAGAGAAAATATTTCCCTTTAACTAAAAACCGAAGTTTAGAATAATTTTAAAATTCATCATCATATTCTGTATGAAGCTAAACGCACTATATACAGGTATAACAATAATGAACCTTATACAATAAAATATTCTTTGTATTGTTTAGTCTTATAAGTTTATTTTTCTTCTGACGTTCCATTGATTAGAGCATGCTATTAAACCTTTAAATTTGACAGTGAGCAGAGTTATATAATTCGAAAAAAAAATACTTTCTTAATGACAGTTACTGTACAATTCATACTGTACAATTCAGTTTTAACTGACCCAGTATAGGTTACAAATCCTTGAATGTAATTGGTACATACGTATATGCTTCATTATAACGAGTTTTGCGTTGAAATATGATGCTCGTCCTGCATTTTTCAATGGTGTTCACATAAGCCCAAACTTGTTTACATGTGCCTCCCTATAGGGGCACATATGAACAATTGAAGACATTTTTTTTTTAGATTCCATAAAGTAAAGAAATAATGTTTTAAAACATCTGAAAAAATTCCATGGCACAAAGAAGAGACTGTTTAATCATGGAGACCCTTTTTCTGTGAGAAATTGATAATATTTTCTGAGAAATTAAGAAATGAAAAGAAATGTTCAGATGTGCCCCCTATCCCCTACATCTATTTCAGTAAGCTTTTTCTTTAATTTATCAGTCTTCATACTATAGTGTATCCTATCGTTTTTATTTTCTAAAGCTTCCAAACGCAATTTCTTTAAAGTTATATTTACATACTTTTTTTCTTATCTTCATAGCAAAATAAAACAAGGAATTATAATAAAACATTAGAGAGCTATTTTTCACATGTTCAGCCATTGAAAAAGAAAATACTTCTGATTATATTGCTATACCTCTCCTTAATATTCAGTTTATTTAAAAGTTTTCAGCTGATTCCATAAGATACTTAAACTTTTAAAAATAAATCTAGCTATTCATTTTTTACAGAAAAATGTTTTCTTGAAAGGTTATTAAACGACATTGCTGGGCTTTGTGAAAGGTAAACGTGGGGGGGGGGAGGGGAGGGAAGCAGGATTTTTTGTTTTAATGAATAGTCATAAATAATGTAAATATCTCCTTTTAAATTGTAGATGACTCAAACTCAATGCTATTCGAGCTGCAAATCGTGTGGTAGCTATATAACCGGGAACAGAATAATATTTAAAATAAATAAGAAAGTAAACTAGACATGATAAAAACAGCTGCTGAAGCTTTGAGCAAATAAATAAAATTGCAGATTAAAAAGGCGTGTAGAACAGCATTGTTTCAATTCTCACTTAATCACATAATCATCATATAAGCTTCAACGAAGAAAGATATTAATAATTCGAAAGACTTCGTTCTATCTGAACAAAGAATTGCGAAATTATATATGTCTTTTAAGTTAACAGAGAGTCTATTTACATGGAGATTTAATGTCTGATGTCATAAAGTACCGTACGAATATATGTTTTTTAAACCATTGTAAATTAAATTTCGCAGTAAGAACCTTACATATGAGCAAAGCAAACGGCACTTTCTTTTAAGAACTTTTATTTGATTGTTTGTACAGTGTATTTCCAGCATTCTTGTTTGTTTTCTGTGACCAAATGATACTACACCACCTACAACCTCGAAATTTGTAAAAACATACTTTGGTTTCTAGCGGTAGGTATCAGATAATGTAGTAAAAATGCTAGTTCTTCTTCCTCAACTAATGACCTCGGCGAATTACTAATACTAATGAGAGAAAATATCTGTCAAAACATACAAAATAAAATTTCTACGGAATGTGATTTCGGAAAAAAATGATCCACCAGTTCTCTGATTGTGACTTTTTTTTTCCTTTTTTTTTTGCCGCTGCTGTATATAAATGCAAAATTGTTCAACACATCTTTGTTTATCTACCCTTAACAGTACTAAGCATAGAAATGTAGGAATAGCAATTAAACTTAATTTCATTTCACAACTTAGGGTTGAAGAAAATTACTAGGAGGTTTCTCAAAACGCTTCTGACCTGTATGAGCTACAAAAAACATAGGTAAGACATTTATGTATTATCATTAACAAAAATTATCCTATTCATCAGCGTTGAAAACTCAAGATCATAAACGTAGTAAGCCAAATGACTTGCAATTCTGTTAAAGATTTTAGCCGTAACGCTAAAGCAAAGTCATTTAAAACGCCATCACGTTCTAGCCTGGTTTTTCTGAAATAGCTGACGCGTCTTGTCTTATTTTTTGCTTAAAAGTTGATGATCTACTTTCAGTTACCTTCCGACTAAACGTAATTTGAAAAAAAAGAAAAAATACAGAAATCGATGTAGTTATCAGGCTTGCGGTGCACTTTAGCCAAGAAGGAGAAGGTAAATAAGTGCTTTTGAGAACTGAAGGGAACTGCAACTTCTGTTGCAGGAAGGGAAATAATTGGATGAGTCTACGTATGTACGTCAACAGTGTCTAAATTACACGTTTGCTTTATCGATGGAATGAAGGGAGAACGGTATAAAACATGTAATCACACACACAAAGCTTGGAAAATTGTCTTTGCTTTTTAAGGAAACAAAACGTGTATCAACTAATGCATTTCTGCAGTCTTACTTTCTGCATCAAAAGTGTAAAAGACAAATCATATTAGGGCTCAGGAATTTCCATTTGATTGGCTAAAATTCGTCCAGGCTAAAATAAACTAAAACGCTCATTGTGAGATTTTCGCAGCAGTTTTCTTAAATCGGCATCAAGAAATGCTGTCTTAAATGTTCTATCCTTTTTAGATTAGTTACTGTATAACTTTATACAAACAATATTTTCTCATTTCATTTCTGCCGGTTAATTGAATCAGTGGTGAATTGAATCAACCGCTTTAATGAATCAAATTGTCAAAAGCAGAGCAAAATCCAGCTTTACTGAATTAGCCGCTTTATTGAATTAGTACTGTAGTACTTAGTATTACAGCCACTGTATTACATTTTTGATTTTTATTCTCTTATTTACTCTAAAATTTCAGTGGAACGAAAGAAAAAATGTCTTTTCTTTTAAAGAATTCCAGTAGAAGAAGACAGAAGTATACACTTATTGAAAGTTTTACAGTTGCTTACAATTAAGGTAAAAATATTTTCTATTAAACGATATTAATGATTTTTTGTATAAATAGCTTTGAATTGGGCTTATGCAAGTTTAAAAATTTCGTATTTTTCACCAATAAAAGTTTTTTCAATGTGACTAAAAAGAAATCTTTTTAATAATACTGCAGAAAAGGTAACATGTAAACATCTTACTCATATTTTTTTATGTTGCTTCATTCATTTTCACTTTTCTAAATAGTTAAAAACTAACCAAAAGTGTTGAATCAATCAAATACTGAAGCTGAGATCGAGTTTTAACAAAACTTATGAACGAAAAAGTTGTGGCACAGATACTTCCCATGTCAAAAGCGTAGTTTCAATTCCCCCACTTTTTGCCTATGGTTCAGCTACTTAATTACACTTTCAACGAACATTTCTTTTAATTATTTGACTGATTTTAACAGCATTCATGAGAACACAAATTAAAACTGGATACGTTAAAACCCAGTGATTTTTTTTTAAATTAAAGAGTGTCTTTCATTTCAGGAGCATTGTATTTTAACACCGATCATAATCTGCCTTTGGGAGGTAATATCGGTATATATATATATATATATATATATATATATATATATATATATATATATATATATATATATATATATATATATATATATGTATATATATATATATATATATATAAAATTAGCTATAGTGATAAATGAAGAAACGCGTTTCTCAATTTACACATACATCAATAAAATTTCTAAATTAAAAATAAAGCTCCTATTAAAAATATGCTTATTTTACTGCTTAACCAATTAAGCATACAGTTGCGCATTGAAACTGATATAAGATGGAAAATTTTGTAGATACTGTTATTTTCCTACCCAGGTATCTAGCTACGGGTATCCAACTACTGCCTTAATATTTTCTCTGAACCTTTTTTGGTTAAAATATAAAAATAAATAAATAAACAAATAAAGTCAACAGGCTGTTTTTTTTCTTATTATTATACATGGTGTTTCGTTTTAACCTGCAAGACCTTTATTTTCACAACCGTCAGGCCTAGGTTTATACTTCCAGTTGAAAAAATATTCAAAGTCAGATAGATGCAGAGTTAAGATATTGAAAGTTTGAAGTAAAAATAAAAATGAGTCAAAAAATACAATATTTAACTTTTTATACGGGCCCCAGGTCCCCTAACGTATGTTTAGGGAAATAATCTCCATTTAAAGATGTTACTAACACAAAAAATTGACATTTGTGCCACCAAAACTCAGGGAGATATTCCAGTTTAAAATTTTAAGGGACCATACAAAAGATGAAATTGGTTACCGCCCTTTCAGAAGAATGACAGTTCGTCAAAGTAAGAAAAACAGGGTATTTATATTTTTCATTGCTATTCAAAAATAAATGCAAATGTTATGGCATGATACACAATAACACACGACAAAACCTCGAACAATTTGAAAAACCACACTCGTTGCACAAGTATAATTTTATACACATGTGAACTGCTATATTTTCCCTCAAAAGGCGTTATTGACGGCGAGTGAGTGGTGTAAGTCACAAAACGCTGCGTTTTGTATCTCCGCGAATATTGGTCGTACTAATTTCAAACTTTTTGTGTTAGAATTGTTTTTCAATGGAGATTATTTCCCTAACCATAAGGTAGGGGACATGGGGCCCGAATAAAAAGTTAAATTTTGTATTTTTTGTCTCATTTTTATTTTTGCTTCAAACTTACTATATCTTAACTCTACATCTGATTTTGAACATTTTTACATTTGGAACACACATCTAGGACTAACGGTTGCGAAACTAAAGATCTTGCAGGTTAAAACGGAACACCCTGTATAACAGGTTACAAAATTGAATAGGTATCTGAAAAGTAGCTACTTTTAACTTAATGTTTTTTGGTCAAGGTTAAGTTAAACTTTCTTTTACAAATCGTTGGAGTTTTCAGCAGCTATTAGTTATTCTTCAAAAATACCTTTCAAGATAAAAATGTGCAGTTTCTTCTTTGTAAATACATTTAATATGTAAAGTATTTTAAATCATACATACACTTTTTAAACGTTGGCACAAAGCATTTTTACACAAAAGCCAATAACAAAAATACCTCTTTCACAAAATCTTATGTAAGCAACAGTATTGTTTCCGACTGACGAAAAGTAAATGTCACCAGCAGCAGCGCCCTAATAGAGTCCAAAGTATTGCAAAAACTTTTTCGACTGCCTCCGGAGAAATAATTGCTTTGCTTCCAACATGATAATAATAAATTTCCCCTTTTGGTGGTTGTGTTTTGAAGCTTCTTGCCTAACGTAACCTAGTATACTGGTGTATGGAGAAAAGTTGAATTTTTTTTAAAGTATCATGTATTATTTTCTTCTTTTAACAACGCAGTTTATTTATTTATTTTATTTATTTATTTATTTATTTTTTTGATGATCACAGGTAAACGAATGAAAGTGATGAATTTTCTTTAATATTCCGCACGACACATGTGGTACATAAAAAATAGCTATTTTTTACAGCAAGGGAAAAACAATGTGCCATGCCTGTCAACTCGATACAGCTGAAACAATTTTAATTGCTCTCTTTAGCTGAGTATATTTTACACAGTATTCTTAACCAATAAATTTCTTCGTAAGTAATCATACATTTTTTTATATTTTAAAAAATACATTTTTCTTCAACCCTGTTAAAAATAAAAAAAAAGTTTATGTATGTTCGTGGCATTGCAAAGGAAAACTGAATGTTTTTTAACCAAACATTAAAATGTGATACACACTTTCTCACTAAACAGATTGTAGGTTGGGAAGGTATGTTATTAAACATGAAAGGGGTAATTTGAATAAAGCTTTAAACTAGCCCAAAAGAATAACTTGTTTAATGTGTGTTTTATAACGTTGCTGTTTATAATTCTTTCTTTTTAGTGACAAAGAGTTTTTACTCCTTAGTACTTTCTTACTACTTTCTTCTCTACTTAGTACTAATTTATTTTTCATACGGGGGATGAAGCATTGAGAATCCAAGGGATGTAAATGAAAATTTTCAAGTTTTGAGTTAATTGCATTTAAATTTGTGTTCCTGAGTAGGCTTTTATTGAATTTTTTTCAAAATCATACTGTGTACCAGCACCTACGAGGGCTTCCTATCTCTTGACTCAAAACAAAAGAGGCGTTCACCTACTACTTGTACTCGTTTTCTCCAAATTTAAAATTTTGACACTTACATCCCTTTGCTCTTCACTGCCTCACATGAAATTATCTTCTTTATTTATATTCAGAGTGCCCAGGGCGCTGCCGTCGTGATGAGACATACTTGCTAACCTATTGCATCATCCACAACAGCTACAGTGTCTTGCGAGCGTGCATTCGAAGAAAACCAGTTTTTTTTGTGATTTTCTAGCTGGTGAGTAAATGTCTTTCTCTATTTACTTTTCTTTTTTCAGTACCCTTAAAATTTTAGTTCATGTACTCACAATTTATGATGGATACAGTGACTAATAGCCTGGGGCTTGATGCACTTATTGCATTCCCAGTCTTTTGTATTTCGGAAAGGTACACCATGTTTTTTAAGAAAATGCCCTTGGGGCTAGTTGCCATTGTTCGCTCGGGGTATCTTGGCACAGGTCAGCAATTTATGCCAAGTTACCCCACCAGTATGTTGGTATAGCATCGCATAGTTATAAATACCTACACAGAACTGTTAATTCTTATTGCAGTTGTAAATGAGGACCTACAAAATTACGACTTGATCCGAAAAGCGGTTCATGTCCATCGTGTCATTAGGAGAAGCCTTTCAGCCTCCTTAGAGCAGTATAAAATCCCTTTGCGCAGCCTGGCTAGATTTTGTCAGAAAGCACGGAAGAAGTATGGTGCTGCTGTTCCCATTGATGCACTCATTGACGATCTACATGGATATCAAGTTCCCAGGCAGGTAAGAGTAAAAACCAAATAAATAAATAGGTAGGCCTAAAAAATAAATAGGTAACAAACGAATAAATGAGTAGGCTTTAGATTTTGAAATCTGAAGTAGAATACCTTCCTGCCTAATTTTTCATATCTACTTCCATACCTTCCTACTCACTGCTTATGTGTGTGTGTGTGTGTGTATACGCTGAAAATGTCCTTAGTGATAGCGTTGAAAGGAGTGCACCTTCAACCCCCAATAGTACATCCTGCTCCTCCGAAACACGTGGACTTGTGACCCCAGAAAACATTCAGCCTTTTCCAAGAGTAGGGCCACGAATACGGAGTAACCGGGGTAAAAAGAGGAGGCACAGTTCTATACTAACCAACACCCTTGTAAAAAAGAACTGGAAAAAGAAAAAGCGGAGAAAAAACATAAGAAAAAAAGAGTTTGTGCTGAAGAGACAAAGAAAACAAAATACAAGGTTATGAAATCAAAGAGTATTACAAAAAAGAAACGTTCAAAGAGGGAAGAGATTAGTAGCACTGAATGTGATAATCTTTTTACTGATGCTATACCGTATGCAGAAAGTGAGGATAGCTATTGTTCCTTGTTTTTCCAGGCCAATGATGAAAATCAAGACGAACCGATTCCTACCGGATCTGGTCTGTCCCAACCAACACATCCTCACACAGCTCGAACCACCTGCAGATGAGACAGCATTAAATGCTGCAATAAGATTTGATTCCTACCATGTAGGTGAGTATGTAGTAGTGAAGTATGGGGCCTGCAAATATCCAGGAAAAATACTGGACGTCGATAACGAGGACTTTTTAGTCTCCACTATGGTGAAAATTATAAAGTAATAGAAGTGGCCAGAGCCACTGGACACAGTCTGGTAAATCTACAACAAATTTCTGGACAGGATTAACCAACTTCTTCAGATGAGCAATGAACCACCCTTTGCAGCTGAGATGAAACATTTGTAATCTAATTACATGTTTTTTCAAAACTTTTGACTTATTACCTTACAATATTTTGAAATAAAAATTTGAAAAATAAAAATTGTTATAATGATGCATATTTACCATTTCAAACAATGTTATGCCAATATACCCCCAAGAATGCCAACTTACCCCGATGCATCTGCCAACTTAACCCGACTTCGGGGTAAGTTGGCACTGTTGAGACGCCATCAGAAATTATTTTTCATGACTTTCTTAGTAAAGTTTATGTGATGTTTTCGGTGGTTTTTTGTAGCCCAGATGTTACCCTATCTTAGGCATAAATTACTTTTATCGTAACTACAATAGAAAAAATTGAAAACTATGAAAACTAGCCCCGGTCTCCCCTATTTAATAAAACTGGTTTTTCAACGTTTACGACGGAAATTTGGATCTATGTCAGATTTTACGCAGGGTTCAAAAACTGTAGAAAAAAATGTATATAATTTTGCTAGGTTGAAAAATACAATTTTCTGACGTGTTGGAGGTCGTGTATCTTTGCGGAATGTATACAAATATGTCTACTGTTATCTAAAAGTAAGAAATCTTGTCAATACCATTGTTTTTTTTTTTGAAAGCATTTATTTAAACCCTTTGTATTGTCACGAATAATACACATTTTTAATTTATAAAACATATAATAGCTTGTGTTAGTCAAAAGTTCAGTTTCGCTCACGAACCTTGATGTGTAAGAGTGAAATATGATGAAATTAAAAAGTGATGTCATTTGAATTCATAAATCAAATGTTCATTTTGCTGATTTACAGTTATCCATTTTTACGAATCAAACATAACTCATGCGCTTTAATAATGCATATTTTATCACTGTTTTTAGAGCATTGCCAACCGTTGAACATGTAATACTCATATTTTTTGATAAATCGTAAAAATGTTGGCATTTAAAAAACTGAAATATTATGTCATTTGAACATGTACTACAATTTTTAATTATTAAAATTCCGAATGACTTTTGAAAAAAAAATATTAGCAAAAGCTGAATTTGAATACTTTTTCTCTCAAAAACGAAATTAAAACTATTTGGTATGGTTTAGAACCTTAAAATAATATTCAGTTTCCTGGTGTTTTTTAGAATGTTTTGCAATTTGGTTTTATAATCTTTTTGTTTGAATTGAAAATGCACTTATTTAATTTTATGAAGTGTTATCCTTGAAGTATTATCCTGTAAATCCTTGTGCCCTGCAGCTGGTTAAATATGTTTCCCAAGAACAAGAATGGTTTATTTGTTTACATTACATTTCATTTTTATAAAAAGAAACTCTTAAGTTGTGAAATGTTTGACAAACATATAGGGTGACAATTAATTTATTCCACATTAACATTACAGTTCACTTTCAATAATAGCAGTTTGGTTGCACTGTCTTTCAGTAAGACAGTTCAAGAAGCTACATAAGTTTTGAACCAAGGCTATTATTACAACAGACATTTCTCATTTCGAAGTTTGGTGACATTGAATGGCTTCCTCGTCCCTGAGACCTAACTGCTCTCGATTTTGCTTTCCAACTATTTAAATAATGTCCATGGCAATAGGTCAAATAACTTTGGTATCTTAAAACAGCCATAAACATGAAATTCTTTAAATGTTAATCTTGCAAATACGTTCGATTCAACTAAAGATAGATAATGTTTGTAATTATAGCACAAATTGGCAACATTTCTTACTTTTCTGTATTACTTACTACTTTAATACTTACATTTTATACCTGAAATTATAAGAAAAATTAAAATACACAAATTTGACAATAGTCATCGCTTACTGAATGTCAAAAAACTGAATCAAAAATAAACTGCTAACTGAAATATGAAAAAGATAGTCAAAACTAGTGCTCATCAAAAAGTTTTTCTACACTGCAAAAAATAATTGTTGTTTTAATAGTAATATACTGTTTTTTCCTACAGTTAAATACTGCTCTGCTAAATAACAGAGAAACACTGTAAAAATGTTTTAGATTGCGCAAAACGATGCGCAAAAGGTTTTTCTTTTCATACGGGAGGGAAGAGAAACTAATGAATTCAAGGCATCGCGACAGCCATGTTTGTCGATATTTCGTGCGAGCTGAGGCAGGACTGCTCAGCTGTAATCCAAGTTAAAGGTAAGTGCTAGTTATGTTATTCATTCCCTTTTCCTCAAAATGCAGTTTTTTTTATCATCGAGAATATATGTAAAATAACAGTGTTTATTTTGAAATCGTAATTCGTATCCCAATATTCATTGATATTGACTTTGAATTTCTTTTTAATGCGGGTTATAATTTCTCTCTTTTTTCTGCTTAGAAAGGAAGCGATTTCCTATAGGTGCAAGGCGGAAATTGAATGGAATGGTTCTAGAGGTGCGCCACGCAGACAATCAATATAATGTTCATTACTTAATATTCGACCTCAGACGGCAAGAAGGGGCGAAGCTCCCAAAAGTACACAGTCGAAGGCGGTGTATACCAACTCGCCGAATGCGACTGCACCAGCAGCCGTATGTGATGAGTTCAACGCGGTCGGTCCTGGCGGATAGTAATTAACTAATCTAAAGTTTGAAGTTTTAACGGATAAGAACATTGCAACGTAATTATTAAAGCATTTTTGAACATTCCAGAACTGCGAAATGGTCAAATAACTGCAGAATCCATACCTAGAGCACAGACCACTAATTTTGATCACAATACAAACCCCCAACTCTTCGGCAAATTCGTTCGACGTTCTCCGTACATATCAAATGCATGTATAAAAATACACTGCTCAAAACAATTAAAGGATATTGAGATTTTCTGTTGATCTTGAACCTAAAGAACTTTTTGGATGATTGATACATTATCGATAGACGTAGTGAACTATGTGAGGAAAAAATTACATTTGTTTGGAAGAAAAAAAGACTTTTTTTAAACTTTTGGGTACAAAAGAAAAAAAAACGCACTTTGTGCATATGAGGAAAACAGATAAAAAAGGGTGTTTCCTTAAAAGAAAAAACCCTTTTAGTAGGGGGTATGGGAACCCCGGACGGCCAGCAATGTAAAACACCTCTCAGGCATGGAATCAATGAGGTTATTAATGAGGGTCAGTGGTATTCTGCCCCACTCCTCTTGAAGGGTTCTTTCCAGTTCTTGGAGATTTTGTGTATGTGGTAGGCGTCCAGAGACTCGTTACCTAAAATGCCCCAAACATGCTCTATTGCGTTCATATCTGGAGAACACGCTGGCCCTTCCCTTCGTATGATTTCTTCCTCCAAAAGAAAATCATTCATCAAGTTAGAACGATGTGATCTGCAATTGTCATCCATTAGCATTAAGTCTTCTTCAATTGCTGCAGGGTAAGGGACTACAATAGGTCTGAGGATCTGACCCCTACTTTGACGACCCGTCAGAGTTCCATTCGGAATGACATGCAGATTGGTTGACACCCATCAATGGAGATGCCAGCATATACCATCGCACCACCACAACCAAATCTGGCACTTTCGTGCACGAACGCTGAATTGTTTCTAATGCCACTCACCCTCCAGATGAAAATACGCCATTATCAGGATGAAGACAAGAACGAGAGTTGTCTGAGAAAAGAATATTGCTCCATTCATTTTTTCTCCAACTCAGATGCTATGTTACCCACTCTCTGCCGCGCAGTGTTTCGATTAATACAAGCAAGCTGGACAAAAGTCAAGTTCAAAATTCATCATTTTATCACACAAAATTAAAGTGTTCCTAAATTCACATGATTTAATTGTTCAAGATGGATATTATTTACGCTGGTAAGTCCTTTTTTTCCTAATTTAATTACTCTATCCGATAATTGCACAAAAAAATGAAGATAAATGAAGGAGTTTTTGCTCGTTTAAAACTTTTCAAAAGATGGTAATACTTTTACCCGTTTGTACCCGGGCCAAAATTTCTGTACATAATAGCTGCACTTTTCCCATTATTAATAAGGCGTATTACAGTCAGAACACACTAGTACAATATATTTTCTTCTCCAGAGTACTTTCTTTCGAGTAGGGATTACTTTGAAGAATTACTGAAGCCTCCAGAGCTTTGGATTAAAAAAAAAATGTTGTACTCGAGTGTGCTGACTATAATACGTCTCATTATTAATAGAAAAGCTGTAGCTACTATATATATAAAATTTAGCCCGGGTACAAATGGGTACAATTCATTGCCATCACTTGAAACTTTTAAAACAGGCAAAAAATACTTCGTTCATCTGTAAAATTTTTTTAACATTGTTTGATTATCAGATAGAGTAATTAAATTAGAAAAAAAAGCACTTACTAGTATAAAAAATGTCCATCTTGAGCAATAAAATCATAGGAAATTAGGAACACTTCAATTTTGTGAAATGAAATGATGTTTGGAACTCAACTGATTTATTCAATTACAAACGGATACGTACCATTGAACCTTATTACTCACGTGACAGAAGGAAATTAGACATAAACAAATAACTAAATATCATGTTTTGGTTTATTTTTTGCATAACCCCAATACCAAAGATTAGAATTTTGAACATGACTTTTGTCCACACTGCAAATAGTCAAACACTTTTTGAACACTATTTTCACACGTACACTTGTCCCCTTTTTAAGAACACTATTTTTGTAATAGTTATTAGAACCATTTTGTGAACACATGTCATAATACTTTTTGAACACGTACACTTGTCCCCTTTTTTAGAACACTTTTTCCAGACAGTTTTCAAAACACTTCTAGAAACACTGTTCGGAATATATATATCCTTTTTAGCGCACTTTTTAGACATTTCATGGATAGTGTAAAAAATGGTTTTTGAACACTTGCGCTAAACATTTTGTGCCACACGTTTTAGTACAGTTTTTAGGATATGTTTCGGAACAATTACCGATCACCAATATCCTCCCGGAATGTGTGCTACCCAAGTATAAAAGAAGCTTATAAAAAGAAAAAAAACTCAATAATGCATTTTTGTTGAGACTGCAGGCTTGATGATGGGTTAAGGCTTTGAGTGAATATGATTATTAATCTGCATTATTAGTATGAAAATTTAAAATCTAATGGCTTCTCAAAATCAATTAAATAGTTTACAGCAAAATGACAAACGAGAAAAACAGTAGCAGGAAATTGTAGTACAAAATCATATTTACTACAGAAATGACAGCTAAATTTGAAATATAAATTTCCATAAGTAAGTTTTCAAAGCCAATCAATAATGTAAAAAGTAAACAAAAATGTGTCAAAAACAAATGGTTACATAAATTAATTTTAAAAAAAAATTCCTCAAGAACAAAAACTTTTTGTTACTGTCTATAAATCTAATTTGTTTACGTTCCTACTACTTAACTACTCAGTACTCTACTGCTTGGTTTATGATCAATGACCATTTAAAAAAGTAGTGCTTTTTTATACCATTAAAATGTAATGAAATTCTTTAATAACTAATCATTTCTGTGAAACTTTACTGCAAAGATGGAATTGCCAATTAATTAGTATTTAGTTTTTCTTCATTGTGCAAAGTACAAGAGTAAATGCATTAAATTAAAAAAAAAAAAACCTTTTGAATTAGGCCAAAGAATTCCATTTAACTCATTCCCAGATGTATGTTTAGTGTTTTCAAGCCGTCTACAAGTGCATATGAATGTACGGGAAATCAAAATGCCCATTTTTGATAATTACTGAATTCATTATCACGAGTTTTCTCTTGACGTCAGTAAGTACGAATGCATCAGAGGTGAATTCGTAAATGTTACAGTACCAGAAACGCTAGTGACAAATGATTGAATAACGATTTTTGGCCAGTTTTGTGTGGAAGCGGAATTATTTTTCTTGAAAAGTAACGGCGGTCCAGTAAGACCAAGAACGAATTCACCTCTGGTTTTAATGTATCTCTCATAATTGAAAAACTGTATGCAGTAATAAGTTAAAATTTTGTATGTAGACTGAGTAGAGTCTGGTTGTGCATCTCCGTTTTTGATGTGCACAGAGGTTTCAAAAGAAGCGTTTACACTTTTTCTTTTTTTTTGAGCCAAATCGGTGTAGTTTTAAATGACGACTAAGAAGCATATTTTTCTCGATTATGTTCGATTCGATCGAATTCTATCTACCAGTCACGTTGCGAGACATTTTCTTCTGGGTGGAGTAAAGGAAATTTCTGGTTTCACTTTTGGTTAATAGAATTCGTTCGAATCGAATCATCAACTATGTTACGTTGAATGTGCCCCTGAAATGATGCTATGAATGGACGCCCACTTGGTGAAAAATTGAGCGACAAATATTTCACTAGGTACTGTTTCTAAATTGTTATTGCAGTATGATTTTTTGGAAAAATTACTTATGGAATAAAATTTTGTGAAAATCTGATTATTAGGTTGATCAAAAGTTATTAAACGTAACTTGCTTTTTTAAATGGCACATTCAACTCGATTGTGTTCAATTTGATGGAATGCTATCTACCAGTAGCGTAGTGAGAAATTTTAACTGGATGAGGTAATGCAAATTTTTGACTGTGCTATTGGTAGATGCAATCTTATTCGATTGGATCGAATTATGTTTGAGTTGAATGGGCCAATTCAACTTAAAAAGTTTCAGTTGTACTTGAATTTTTTCAATAGTTCAATTTTCGTTAAATAATAACACGAGTTCAAATAAATTCCTGGTCAAACTTGCTTAATTATACTTTGAAATGCAGAGTGCTGTTTAAAAAGTTAAATTGTCTCAAGGAAGAAATAAGTTCCCTAATGCAGCTAAAAATTAAAAGCGTATTTCATTTACATTTTAAACTGATGCACTTAGAACCTCTAAATTCCTATTTTGCAGTTTACTAAACACATCTTGTCGTAAAACAAAATATTTTAAAAATTAACCTAATTGTCATATATACACATTTTAAAATTCACATCACATTGCTGAAAGTAATATTGCTGAATCCTTATCGTCTTTGGGCAAAAGTTTAATTAATTGAGTGTTGGTCAACTTTGACTTATTTTGTTTCAGTCGAACGTTTAATTAAATTTAGAGTGATATGTTCATTGTTTCAAAGCTTTTTAAAATACGAAAAAAATGACTTTCAGTTTCAAATATCTGC
Organism: Uloborus diversus; assembly: GCF_026930045.1. Taxonomy (NCBI): domain Eukaryota; kingdom Metazoa; phylum Arthropoda; class Arachnida; order Araneae; family Uloboridae; genus Uloborus; species Uloborus diversus. Next base: position 57,429,334 of record NC_072733.1, read on the forward strand.
AAATTTAAATACAAACGACGTCAGGAAAAAGTCTTACATAACTCGAGCTTGAACAGAAGTATGTTCAGTTTTTTTTCAATAAAAGGAAATCCTGAAACGCATTTGAAGAAATCGTTTACAGTTTTACTACTTAACAGTCATTTAACTCAATATATATTTAATTAATTTATTTGACACATGTTCAGATTTAAAAATTTACGCCACATTGCTGGACAGTTGTATTGCTGAATCCTCGTATTACATGCAAGTCAATTCTATTGTAAAATTCCATAAAAATTTAATTTATAAAAGCTATTTTTTACATTTATAAACTTTATCAGTTGAACACAAATATTTTTTTGTCCCCTTTAACACTAAATTTTCTTGGATAGTTTTTTTCTAGAATTAGACCCCCCACTCCTCCCTTCCCTTTTATCATCAAATATAGCTGAAATGTTTTTAAAATATCATTTTTTTTTTCAATTTACGGCGAGATTCTCCAAGTCTCCTTCCTCTAACGTCTTCAAGTTCAGCTTAAAATTATACTTTTAAAATTAAATTTTGAAACATTGAGGTTGGATATCCCCTTAAGTCCTCTAAAAATGTTCTTAATTCTTCACCTCTGAATCGTTTTCGGAGGGGATCATTTCATGGAAACTCTTACCCTATAGTTTACTAAAGACCAATGTAAAATAGCAATTTTAAAACTCCAGTTTAATTCATTTTTCTAGACCCCCCCCCCCCCCCCCTTTGTTTTTTCACCTTTACATCACCCAAAGACAGCTTAAACGTTATTTTCAAAACATCAGCTTCAACAAATATCTCGGGAAGGTATCCCTACACCTTTGCCCGAACATTAAAAATATGGCCTAAAATTGCGTTATTAAAGCTAAAATAAGAAATTTTTAATTAAAAGCCGTGAAAATGCCGAGAATTCCAGTCTGCGGGCCCCTGATTCTCTCTTTTATAGTGTTAAATAGTTTGCATGAAATATATGTATAATATTAAAATATTTCTTGGATATCTGCAACAGAATGAACTTTTTACATATCCAATAATTACATGTTTTCGTCAAAATTTTCATCATATGTTATTTAATTTTAGTTCATCACCAGTTGTACATTTTACTTAAATAGGACATGGTCATTTTTCAAAATATAAATTTTTTTTAGTAACGTGTTGAACAGCAAATTGGAAAAATTGATTTAAATAAGGCAAAAAAAAAAAAAAAAAAAAAAAAAAAAAAAAAAAAAAAAAAGGTAAATTTCTCAGAATTATCTCCTAAACCAATGCTTTTAAGCATTTTAATTCCCAACCCTATTTTTGAACAATTCCAGGCGCGATATATGTACTGAGACACACATACATTTATACAATTCTATGTAAGCTTTAGTAGTTTCAGAAAACAGATCACGATAGCTGATATAACTTTTTGCATATATTTCGAGCTCAGAGTAGAATTCCAAACATCATTTTTTTTGCTTTACTATGCATTTGTGTTAAATTTCAATTCTGAGAATCAAATTTCATAAATTTATAAAGTAACAAATTACAATAAAGGTTAGGAATCCTTGTTCCAAGCATAATCGATGATCAAACATCTGGATTACAGTTGTATAATTTTTAAGCTTAAATATTTAGATTCTTCTACAACTTAAACATTATGATGAATAAAAGTTTATTTAAAACCAAATGTGAATGCTCAGAGATGTACAAGTGCTTAATGTACAAATGCTAACGCATAATGTACACAAAATATGGAGCTCAACGATCTGCGAGTGCTAAGTCAATTTTCAAATGTTTAAGCATAATGTAATGAATAGTAATAGAAATAAGTAACTTGCATTAAATTATTCCAAACCAAACCAACACAGTTACAGATGAAAATTCTGAAATCGACATCAATGTTTACTAATACTTTCGGCGTAGCTTCGCAGAATTTGGCACACGTGATGAAATACGTCACAATTTCGTAGCACAAAGTTCTTTCAATTAAGTTTATGAGTGAGGGTATTGAAAAAATGTAACAAAACTTACAGTAAAAATCACGTCATTTAATTTAATAGTGTACATACAGTATATAGTACAACCTACAGTATATAGTACAATCTTCATCTAGCCATTCTCATTGCAGCAAAGAAAGCAATGATTTTACAAGTGTGCCCAAATGTGACCAAACATGTTTTCAAATGTGTTGACGAACCATCTGCTGCCTGACTCGTGTGTTGGCAGTCGAGGTTCAGTATCCAGAACCCATTTGGAACACTTTCCTTCTGACGGAGCTTATTCAGAACACTTCATAGCTTACATTCACCGTATTAGGATCACTTTTTCTGAAACAAAGTGTTCCAAATTGTGCAGGTTTATTTGCAGTGCATCTATCTTGTACTAATCGAAACACTGTGCAGCGCGACGATGCCTCGCAGCTAATGTAACACACACCATTGGTAGACGAGCATACAGACTTACAGCGTGAAGACGATTTCGGACAGTTTGTGTCGAAATTGTGGTGCCAGTACACGAGCGAAGGTGTCGTTGTAGTGAAGTGGCATTCATACTTCGGCGCCTTCGAGCCGTTAAAACTAAATAACGGCCTTCCTTGAGCGTTTTTGACTGTCTGTGCCCATGTCCTGATCTTCGGCCAGCATTTCCAGTCATTAAAAAATGTTTTCATATCCTATAAATCACATTTTGCAAAACTCCAATAGCATCCGCTGCCTCGACTTGTGTTTGGCTTCCCTCTAGCCTGCCAACCACTTTAGAAGCTTCTGATTCCATCAAATGAGTTCGTTGAGGGCACTCATCGTAACAACGCGCTTACTGAATGTCGATCAATCTTTTCTGCATTGTCTTACAATAAGTTAAGAGCGAAATCTCATTCACTGCCACTAGAACGTCGTCTTCGACGTCAAATTCAAAATTTACATACTTCGATGTTTGAAATTGAGAAAATTTTGTATTTGTGACTCCCATCTTCGATTCTATGCAAAAAAAAATTTGCTGATACCTTTTTTTGTACAAGACTTACAATATCCTTTAACTGTTTTGAGCAGTGTACATAATCATCCCATATTACAAAGTAACTTCATATTAGGCAACTTTCCTCTAAATATCAGAGTCTGTTTTGATTCGAAACAAATTTTACTGCTAGTTATTGTATTATTACGTTGTTTCTTTACCCACTACAGTCAGAGAAAAGTAATCACTTGCGATTTTTCCCCTTTCAAATTTAAGAAAATCAACTCATGTATAAGTAATCTGATCAAGAAAAATGTGTTGTTACATTTCCTTAAGATATCATAGCTGCTTTTCTGATTTTTTCTTCACATTACGTAATGTAGCGTTACTTCCAAGACGAAACACATATTTTATTCTTTTGTGAAATTCCTTCTTTCGAGTTCAAATGATAAGTACATTAAACCTTATTCAAGTCCTCCTCCTTAGAGTTTCTCAAGCTCGAAAAGATATGCTAATGAGAAGCGTCATAGGAATTAATGGGACACTTTCATTGGTGTGTGGGCGCGTTTTTAACACTCCCCAGCTTAAGACATGGCTGTTGATTTATCTTTGGAGGATACATTTAAAATGTTTGGTTTTTAAATCTTTTGAGCTAGCATTTTTCCTGTTAGAAACCATTACCTTTTTATGGTCTCGAATGCGTTTCAAAGTTATTTTTCGAAGAAAAAATGTTATTTAAGTAGACCGTGCAAAAGATTGGGACACTCACTTTATGACTTAAAGGCATTGTTCAGTACCGTTGAAACCGTTTAGAATAAACAAGGTTATTATCTATGACTTTTGCTGTCGATACTTGTGCAATTTGTAGCGTAATATTATCTTTTCAATAAGTTTTGCATATAAAAACACTCAATGGTTTCTAGACATAACAGTAGGGACATGTCTTTTAGAAGAAAATAGCGCTTCCTTGAGTTTATTATTTTAGTTTTTAACTTTAAAACAAAGGAAGCAGTTGTTTTAAAAATTTAAGTGTGAGGCTTTTCAATCATTAAGAAATGCAACGGATATCTCTTTAATGACTTAAATGAGCAGAAATTCGATAATGAAATTTCCTAAAAATATTCGGCAGGAATATTAGTAAACACTAACCTGATTTATGCAATTATGACATTAATTAACTTTAGTAAACAACAGTAATCGGTTTAATTTATAGCGCGAGAATATATTTGCAATTTTTCAGCCAAAATACTTGAAAATTTTTATTTATATCATTTGCAATGAACTCTCAAATCTAAGTTAATACGACATATATGTAGTTAATATGTGCATTATTGAAAACTTGTTTTCTTACAGACGCCGGGTGCAAAACACTTCGCCATAGCTACTGCAAAATTCAAAGAGAACGTTCTAATATTACAAAATTACAACGCAAATAAAATTGAACTGCGAGAAAGTTAAATGCTAAACAATAATGCATAAACGAAAACAATGAATGAAAATTACTTGTTTTGATGTACATCAAGTAGCATTTATTGTTCATCTTACAGTCTGAGTAAAAGCTTTAAGTCCGGTGCACTTTTTTGAAAAATTGGACACACCTTTATGTTAGGATCAAAAAGCCATGTGAGTGATAATTATTAACCTCAAATACAAGTAAAAAATACAAAAAAGTTTAATTGTAAGTGTTTCATTATCAGAAAATATTACAGATCAGTATTTGAACCTGGGTAAAATCTTTAAGGCCAACATAGAAAAAAGCATATGAGGACAAAAATTCAAATATTTATGAGCTTGTGTGGGAGCCATTCCTTCAAATTACTTCAAGTATTCTTGTTTTCATGAATGAAACTAGTTTTTGACAAAATTCGGGATGTATTTCTTACCATTCATCTTCGATGGTAGAGTTCAGCTCTATTGATGAAGTAAAGTGTCTCTTTTTAGCACAAACTCTTCTTGCTAAGTCGTCCAATAAGTTCTTTATTGGGTTAAGGTCTGGAGACTTAGTTGGTCATTTCAAAGTTTCAACATTGTTTAGTAGGAGCCTGTTTTTTGGACTGTTACTCGGATGGATAGATGCATTGTTTTGCTGATATTTTCAATTTTCTCCAGCAATAAATTCAGCATTTGGTAAAAGATGACTTGTGAGGACATTTTGATATGCTTATGAGTTCATTTTACCTGAAGCAAACGCAACTGAGCCCACACCATTGTAAGCAAAGTGCTCTCAAGTTCTGACATAGCCTCCATCTAATTGGCGATTGTAGAATGTTTCTTTTTCTTTTCGTAAATCATGCCAGTAGTACCTCCGTCCGTTTGGTCCATCCAAACTCCACTTCTTTTCGTTAGAAAAAAATATTTGTTTCCATTGGTTATCCCAGGTCATGATTTCCTAGCTAAAGTTGAAACGCTCTATATTGTGCATTTTCAATAAATGAGGTTTACGCAATTTTGCAGCATTAATAAAATTTCCACACCTTCTAATTGTGTTATATATCGTTTTTAACAAACATTTAAACCTATCATCTGAATAAGTTTCCTGGCTGAGTACTTTACACGTAATGTAATAATTTCAAAACTCTTCTTCCATGATGCGAGGACAAAGCTTTAAGTTTTCCCGGGTTTTATTTTTACCCTAATTGTGTTTAAATCAAACAAAAATGTTGACTTCAGTCTTCGATCTTCCTATTTCTTCGCAATAGTACGCCTACTTATCCTTGTTGAGGAAAAAGCTTCAACCTGCCCTCTTTCTTGAACAGTTAACTTTTTACCTTACGATATCATCACAAGTAGGATAAAAACTTTAAAGAAATTAATCACAAAACTGCAAGTTGAAGGGTTTCCACAATCTTGTTAACTGAAGTGACATTTATTACAGTATAAGTACTTGCAGTTTTTTAAAAATACTAGTGGCCTTAAAGTTTTTACTCAAGCTGAAATGCTAACTTTGAATAAACCACTGCTTTTCTGGTTATTGCTTGCTTTACAAATACTGCCTGCTGCGTTATTTCTTACCAATGAACATTGATAATTAATAATACAATAGTATTAAATTCCCTTATTTTCATTTTCCGTTTTTCAAAGAAAATTATACTGGCCTTAAAGTTTTTACTCAAGCTGTAAATTATTTTATTAATGGCATTCTTTTTATTTAATGGATTCCTAACTAAATGGCAGAGAGTATAAAATTAAAGGGATTAATGATGACACGTGCTAAATTTAGAGAAAAAATTGTAAAACGATAAAATAACCTCTTTAATACGAGTTCAATAGGAGTATTAAGCGTTTTAGCAATATAAGGCAGGAAAAGTTAAAGTTTACAGTTTAACACATGTTTAATTATAGTTCGCAGTAAGAGGTGCATATTAGTTTCCTTGAGACTGGTTTTATGACCTAAATTTTATTTTATCCTTTTCATTGCATATATAGTTTGTTGTATCTATCAAAGATGAAAAAAAAGTACTTTGTTACAAAGATAAATTTACCGTGTTCGCGTCAACTATTTTTTTTTTCTACATTCTGGTGAAAAGTAAATTCAAAACTAAAATTTGTCTCACAAGACTTTTCGTCAAAAACCGCAAAAAAGAGCACACGAGTGCCATTTTGTTACAAAATGGTTCATTGATGAATTTAAGTTGATGTGTTTTGATTAATGCAATGGAAGTTTTTCTGTAATTTTCTTTACTGGTGTACCCTTGTTATGTTTTTCATTAAATATTATTTATTTTCCAGCTTAAGTCCTGCATTTTACGTGTGCTTTTTTACCCATTAAATTTACACTTCGTAAGAAGAAATTCAATTTATTGTACATTATTGTACAATTCATTGTACGTTTACATTTTAGTGTATTATTTAAAGTCCTTGTTCTATTTTTGTAGTGTTATACTTTTTTTTTTGGGGGGGGGGTACGATAGCAATATTATTTTAAAAAGAAGGGCTCAATGCACAAAGTTGACAGTGTAAAAAATGCACCCTGTTTTTTCTACGTAATTTGTTTATTTACCCCGAATTATTAGTATTTTTAATAGAAAATTTAATGCACAAAAACCATTACTGCGGTTACGTTGCGCAGTCGGAGTTGACGGGTCTGAGGATTGTCATCCTTCTTTTCCCTTAACAAGTACAGTCACCTTACAGGAAAAAAAAAAACCCGTATAAAACTGGTAAGTCATCTGCAAGAAATTGAAAGTAGATAAATAATTAAATCCCATACAAGCTGTGTGAAATTCCCATTTTTTTTCTGTTATTTTTTTTTTTTTTTTTTGTCTTGTGCTAGTCAAATTGACAGTTATGGGTGCGCTGCTTCTGATTTCCTAACTGTATCGTAATTAGGTGTAAAGTACGACTTTCCACAGTACACATATGCCATAAGGATCCGATTAAAGAGTAGACAACCATTCACAGCATAACAACGCATTCACAACAGAGAACGGAGAAGGACAAGGAGAGAGACATTACATCCATTGCCGGGATTCGAACTCTGAACCTCCCCGTCTGCTGTCAAACTTCTTTGACAACAAGACAAGGTGGCCGGCTCCTTTTTTTCACTGAATTATGAAAATGGAAACAATATACTAAAAGTGTTTTTTTTTAGATCCCGTATATGAGTAGGATAAATACTACTTTTATCATGGTCCTTTAAAAATAACTTAAACAAGAATTATTATGACATCAAACGATGTCAATTTCGATTCCCAAAAATGAAAACGTTAAAATAACTGCCATTTTTGTTAAGTGAAAAAAACCTTTTTTGTTTTACTTTTAAAATACTTTGTTTAAATTCGGGCTACTTCTGATAGCAAGAACTGCAGATGCTAACAATGTTGGTACAAGGGAAGTAGCTTCTTGAGTAGCTGTTTAAATAAAAACTATTTTGCTTTATTAGCTATCAATGAGGTTTAGTCAAAAACGCAAGACGTCTTTCGCACTTACAGTGCAAAGCAGCGATATTTTATCACAAGCGCCTCTGACTTTCAATTGCTCACTCGAATACTTTTATCATGCTCCTTTACAATAACCTTTAAAAAGAATTATTGTGACATCAAACGATGTCAATTCCGATTCCCAAATATGAAGCGTAAAAAGAACTGCCTTTTTTTTTTGTTAAGTGAGAAAACTTTTTTTTTTCAAATACTTTGTTTAAATTCGGGATGTTTCTGATAGAAAGAACTACTGGTGCTAACAATGTTCGTACAGGGAAGTAGCTTCTTGAGTTACCGTTTAAATAAAAACTATTTTATTTATTAGCTGTCTAAAAATTTAGTCAAAAACATAAGAAAAACTTTCGCACTGTAAGTACGAAAGTTTGCGCATCAAAGCAGCGATTTTTTATCACAAGCGCTCTGTACAGCTATTTTAGGTCTCAGTGCACTTCCCAAGTAATACCTCCCCCCCCCCCCCCCCCAAACACTGTTACGCGCTATCTCTCCGCCTGTTTAATCTGTACTTGCTTTACTCAGAGTCTATGTTCATCCTAAAATTCATAGAAATGAAACAAAAATATAACAAAGTTAAAGTTTTTGAGAAGTGTTTTGTGCATCAGTGATGCGTCTGTTACCGTGGAGTTGCCTTTTGGAAAATTCTCATTTATTTCAACTGATTACAATTTTTTTTTTTTTTAATTCAAAGATGCGACATAGCAAGAACATAAAAACAATAAATATAAGAAATTAGTTTATAGCATATCAATTAAGCTGAATAACTGATTGCAGGTGTTCAATATATTATGATGTTCTTCTAATATCCCTTTTTTAATGATGGTCTAAAGAAAGTTTCCTATTTCCGATTTCAGAAATTTTACTCTAACAAGCTAAAAGTTTACATTACTGTTTACAAGACTAAAACAAAGATAAGATAAATAAATACCTTTGTGCTGAATAGTAAAGTCAGACCAAACAACGTAAGTAGAAGCACAAATTTGTAAATTACAGCAGACTCGTGTTTCGGCGTTACAGGGAACGCCTTTTTCAATGCAAAAATAATGAGCTTATGGATGAAAAGACATCCGACAAAAGCCAAGAGCAGATAAGCAAGCAGCTTAAAAGATAAAAACAGCGGATTAGCCAAACACCAATGACAAAGTTATAAACCGATCAGGAACCAATAGGAATGCAAGCAAAGGTCAGGAGCTTTCGCTTAGGTACGAACCCAGAAAGAAAGAATTCAATTGGACAAGGATTAAGCCGAAGCTTAAACAAAAAGAAAAGAAATTGTCAGTAACCGTGAACCGCAAGAAAGGAAAAGCAGAATGGAAAACCATGAAATAAGATAAACAGAAACAAAAAATATTCGAAAAAAGGAAAAATAAAGATAAATAGAAGAAAATTGGGGGGGGGGGTGTCAATCAAGACAAAAGGCAAAAATAAACAAAGGAAGATAGATAAAATGAGTGGGAAAAAAAAAGGAGGGGGGGGGGAATGGGGAAAGGACAGTATTAAAGATATGGGAGCCAAATGTTAGAAAAATATGGAACTGCACTAAGATCGTTAACTAAGTTTGAACTGTTCCTCAAAATATGAAAGGATTCCCAAAAGTCAAGATCTGATGAATTGGGGCATTTTTGGATAATCTGAAAAGAGTTAAAATCAAAAGAGTGATTCGAATCCCAACAATGTTGAGCAATACTAGACTTATTTAATTGTTGTTTTTTCACATAATTTTGATGCTCTTTCAAGCGAATTTTTAAAGCACGCCGAGTCTGTCCAATATAGGCAGACCCCCTATTGGCCCTATATTGGGGGCCATTCCCCCCCCCTCTTTTTTTTTCCCCCACTCATTTTTATCTATCTTCCTTTGTTTATTTTTGCCTTTTGTCTTGATTGACACCCCCCCCCCCCCCCCAATTTTCTTCTATTTATCTTTATTTTTCCTTTTTTCGAATATTTTTTGTTTCTGTTTATGTTATTTCATGGTTTTCCATTCTGCTTTTCCTTTCTTGCGGTTCACGGTTACTGACAATTTCTTTTCTTTTTGTTTAAGCTTCGGCTTAATCCTTGTCCAATTGAATTCTTTCTTTCTGGGTTCGTACCTAAGCGAAAGCTCCTGACCTTTGCTTGCATTCCTATTGGTTCCTGATCGGTTTATGACTTTGTCATTGGTGTTTGGCTAATCCGCTGTTTTTATCTTTTAAGCTGCTTGCTTATCTGCTCTTGGCTTTTGTCGGATGTCTTTTCCTCCATAAGCTCATTATTTTTGCATTGAAAAAGGCGTTCCCTGTAACGCCGAAACACGTGTCTGCTGTAATTTACAAATTTGTGCGTCTACTTACGTGTTTTGGTCTGACTTTACTAAAACAAAGATCCTTGCAACATTTGCTCAGTAATCGAGTTTGTTATAATTTCTTTGTTTTGTCATTAACTGCGTAAATTTAAGTGCAATGTGAGAGCTGTAGTTAGTTTTAGTACCCTTGAGAGATTTTCTCATTTGACATTTTTATTAAGATTACCGTTAAAATAAAAAAAGTATAAAATTAAATTTAAAGTCAAACAACAATTTAAAAAAAAAAACGTGGAACAGCACCATGTATGGTAATTGAAGTCTGGTACTGAATTTTTCCTAAAAGAATATTTTTTTTCAATATGTTAGTTCTCAATTACACTTTTCTACAAAATTTTGCACATTTTGGCAAGAAAATACTTTACATTAGAGCTGGAAGTTTACATATATATGAATGCATTTTAACGCGTTACCTTTCTACTTGGCTGCACTGAGCATTAGCTAAAGAAGTAACTAACAATTATCGACAAACATCTTTTGTTGTAACATAAATTTACTGTGTTATAACTAAGTTTTTTTTCTACATCTAATGAAAGGAGACATAAAAGCTAACATTATTTTTGCAAAAACTTTTGGCAAAAACAGCAAAAAAGTGAACACGAAAACCATTTTTGTAACAGAAAGTTTTTTTGATAAATTTACGTTTGTGTGTTTTTGATTAATGCATTGAAGCTATTTCTGTAATGTTCTTCACTGGTGTATACTTTTATGTAGTTTAATGTTGTTTGTTTTCCAGCTTAACTTACAGTAGTGTATGCATTTTTTTCAAATATTAAATTTACACTTCGCATGAAGAAAATCATTTTGTTGCATTTTACGTTTTACATATTCATGTTGTGATAGAAAAATTGCTCATTCCCAAGTAGAGAAAAGTGAATTATATGAATGCAATTATTTAAAAGTATTTCTCACCATTATGATTTTCTTTCACCACCCTTTAATTTCATGAAATTCTTTTTTTTTTTAAAGAAACGAAAAACGTTTTTATGAAAAAGTTTTATTTTATTTTTCTCATTAGAGTAGTTTAATATCAATGTTCTGTTTTTTACTTCTTTAAGTAAAGGTTCACAGAAAACAAGTTTTTCCTTGTGATAAATAAATTATGCAAGAGAAATAATGATATATGAGTAATTAATTAAATGAGTAGTAAACTTAATTGGAGAAATAGAATAAAAAGGCTGATTCTCCTCTCTTAATGAAAACGAAGTAATTAAGATTTCACTTTATGTGGCAAGAAATATATATATATTTTTTTCAGTTCTGACTATTTTTTAATCAAATGTGGGACGTTTCAATTTTGAAATGCAAATTACGTGAATAAAATTTTTATGTAAAATATTTTTGGAAAACAAGCTTTGCAGGTCTGAAGAATTAAAAAAGAAAGGTGTTCTATAATTCAAACAAAGCTCTTGTGATGAATTTCACATTTAACTTCTAATACAGTCTGCGAATTATGTAGAAATCTCTTTTACTATTTCCATTTTATATTTTACCGTAGGAAATTCTAATTTTTGTACTTATTATCATAACGCTATCATTTGTACTTGAACATTTGTTCCGTATAAAACACTTTTCTTTGGAATTCTATTATTTTCTTACTAAATGATAATAAAATAGTTAATCATAAAATTTGCTGCTGATGCAATTATTAACTTAAATGCCAAATTTAAAAGTTAAGAGATATTTCTTTTCTAATGATAAAGAGGAATAACAAATTAAAATTCACTATTAGAACTTTTATAGATACATGACTGAAAGACTATGGATTTTAATTTAAAAATTACGTCATTTTTTTTTTAAACATCTACATAAATGCATGTTAGATTGGTTCAGATCATATTTATAGTGATTTTCAAAATGTGCATTGAAGAGTAAATATAAATCAGTTTAAACGGGTCTTATTTTTCACTTCCTTCTCTTTTTTCTTTTTACGTAATTTTTCATACATCGAAAACAAATTCTCAACAAATAATTTAACTCTTTGTAATGGTTTTAAAATTAGAGGATCCTTCAGATTTTACTCCAGATCTAGAGAATAATAATAATAAAAAAACATTCTTACTCTTAAGAAAAAGAAGAGACACTCTAAAATCAAAGCAAAATCTTTCTTTTGTTCGACAATGAATACATTCTTCTTTTGCAGAACACACAAATCCCTTCATTTTTATCTCCTAAGGTGCTGAATCCCTCTAACAGCAACTCAGTGGGAAACAATGCTACCGATAAGAGACTTTTGCACCTGAGCCCGGGGGTGCAAACTAAAGGAGTGGGGGAGAAGGAGCTGCGATCGATTCTAACTATAATATTACTATGCAGAAGGATTGGAATCTTATTATGTTAGACTAAGGATCAAGGGAGACCGGGCTTTGTTGTTTCGTGCCATGCTAGAGGAAAAAATATGTTCCATTTTTTATCTAATCCAGGAGTTGAAAGAAAATTTTCAACAGCAAATATATCATAAACGGAAAGGCATAACATTAAAAATGCTAACTGAGGGGATGTTTTCTCTGTTTTCATTCTATTTACATTTGTGTTTCTAACTTTAAAATATTTTTTATTAACTTCAATGCCCTATTCCAAAAAAATCTTAAACTTGATTATTTCTTCACCAAGCAAATTCATTTAATATGGAAGTATGGTACCGTAAACGCGGACTACTTAGGCCCAGATTTTTAAGTTTCCTCATTCTTTTCTTAATAATTTTGTAACTATTCATATTTCCAAGTTGTGGAAATTTGTTTTACACATCTAGATGTCTCTCAATCTACAGTTTATTTCCAAGTATTTTTACCCTTTAATAGTGTTTTTTATTTGGTCCAATGTTACCCTAGGGTTTGAGTTATTTTGGCCCAAAGTGGTTTTCTCCATTTAAAATCGCTGTAGAACTATTTAGAGTCAAAGAAATACATGTGTTCATACGAACTATTTATTTGAATGAAAAATACATTTGAAAGAAGTTTGAGCCACAGATACTTGTTTTAAGGAAAATTATTAATATGATTATTTTTGTTAATATGTGTGTGCATAACTATTTATTGTCTCAGAACTTACCGACGGAGAACAATTATCTTTTCATCAGTTTTGGAGGTTGAATAATTTTATTAAGGCTGCACTATTTGTAAAACAAAGGATCTTAAATTTTCGGTCACCTCCAAACCATTTTGGTGCATTCCATACTCTCAGCAATCGCTCCTTCTTCTCTCGCATCAACAGCTATCTTTGGAAACCTGAGCTCATTTCATTCTACAATAATAAAATTCCATAAACTTTCCAACAAATTTAACAATATTTGTAACATGTAGATGCAACTGGATAAACCTTTTTCTAAGCCTCCTGCAATTTTTAATTCCTCTTCATTTTCGTAATTTTAAGCTATGTAACTGAACCCTGATGAATTGAGTCTGCAATCTCTCGATTTATCCTTTGCCGAGAATTCCAGGTTTTTTTCTAGTGTTTTTCCTGTTAATAATCTTAATTTTAGCTATTATTTACTTTTCCAAATCTCTCTGACGGATTTTTTCAAGTTTTCATGTTGGGCCAAAATAGGTCGTAATTTTTAGGTAATGAGATATGTTGTCATTGTCATTAAAATAAAAAAACATAATAATAATAATAATAATAATAATAATAATAATAATAAATAAACAGAAATGAGAAGTACAACTATACTACGGCATAGAGTATTAAATAGTGCTATTAAATGGGTACTTAAAAAAGCTCTTGACTGATGTAGAACTGCTTCTGCATAGAGAAGTTTGAGAGGTTATGAAGGCACATGTTAGCACAAGGAGTGAAGAACCAATAGTGTTGCTTCTTGAGCAGAGCCATAGAACTGCTTGGTATACATAACTGGGTGCTTGGTTATGCTCTCTAGAGCAATCAGTCAAAATATGTGGAAAAAATTGCACCCTGAAGGTTGACAGAGGACGTTATATCTTTTTATCCATTTGGCTACAAAGAAGGACCCTAAGGTCAAGGTAGCCTGCGTTTACGGTATGTACACTCTTAAACAAAAAATCGACGCACCAAGAAGGAGTGGTCCAATTGAGAAGAAAATTGGTGGATAGGAAGACAATGCACAGAAAAGTAAATGATTCAATTCTCAGAACAACTGAATATTTTATGTCGGAGTACACTAACAAGTTCAATACGGTGTTGACCTGCCTCTAGCCTGGATACAAGCTGAATCAAGGCGTGGCAAAGATCGATAAAGTTCCCGGAGGGTGTCCTGCGGTATTTCCTGCCAAATTTGCTCCAATTGTCGAACGAGGTTATCAACATTCCTTACCAGATGCAATCGCCATCCCATCATATCCCAGATATGCTCGATGGGAGAGAGTTCTGGCTATCTGGCAGGCTACGGAAGAATTTGACAAGCTTGCAGACAGTTCATAGCAGTAAGTGCCGTATGTTATCTGGTATTGTCCTGCTAAAAACCAATTGCGACTAAAGGGGTCCCGCTACCAAAGGAAATGTCACCCCAGACCATAATGCCTTGTCGAGGGCCAGTGTGGCGTGCAAGAATGAAACCAGGATCCCCCCTCTGCCCTGGTTGTCACCAAATGCGTCTTCCATTATCGTCAGGACACAGTTGGAAGCGGGATTCGTCGCTAAAGACTATACGTCCCCAGTCGGAATTATTTCAATCTGATAGAGCTATGCATCAATGTAATCTGGCTCGGCAGTGTGACTGCGTCAGTTGTAGGTGGAGTAAGGGTCTGCGCGAGCGTAGATTTCGCTGTCCCAAGCGTCTGTAAATGGTCATGATGGACACTGAGGTTATGGTTGAGCATCTGATGGTTCATGGAGATGAAGAAAGCGCTGTGGTGACAGCTGATCGGACAATCACTCTGTCACCACGATCTGTTGTGACACTAGGTCAACCGGTACCATCCTGACGCTGAACTCAGCCATTTTCCACCCATCCTTGCCAGCATCTTCGAATCGCCGCATCGCTTCGACTCAAATGACAAACGATTCTCCGATTAGACCAACCGGCCTCTTTCAATCCAATGATACGACCTCTTTTAAACTGTGGCAGTTGCTCGTAATGAGCACGAACCATGCGGCAAGACATTTTTAAGTTGTTGAAAGGTAATCTGAATCGCAATCAAATCGAATGTTTTCACAACTGTTGAAGAACTGCTCTTTATATTCATCAGCTGAATTCGCAGTTTCGATGCACTGGAGGTCAACCTATTCATTCATTGGACACCAAATTTTAAGAATTTGCATATCTGGTCAAAACACTCATGCATACAAAATATCAAAGCAATCTGAGGATTGCTTCTTGGTGCGTCGATTTTTTTGTTATAGAGTGTACTTGTATATGTTATATTGCCAAAAGAGAGAAAATTCGCCTCGGAATCAGATATTTTTACATGTATGTCTTAATTTTCAATTACTAAGAATTTTTTCTAATTTCTGAGCAAAATCTTATGTTTTATTTTTTCGTCACCATACAAATTTATTTGATATGAAAATATGTATTTATATATGTTTGAGTGTCATAGGAAAATTAGGGATACGGATAATAACTGATGTTTATTGATAGTACATTTACATGTATGCCTTAATTTTTAATTTTCAAGAAGTTTCTAAATTCTAAACTATTTGAGGAATAGTGAATGTTCTTTAATGCAGTTTTGCTTTCGAAAATTCATAATAAATTAAACGTTCCTGCTAGATAGGGTACAGTCGACTCCCGCTACAACGCGATTCGACTTACGCGAAATGGCTATAACGCGAGTTTTTCAGGAGCAATGAATTTTAGAGATAAAGTGAACTTCTCGCCCTCAACACACCAAAATATATGGAAAGGAGTCATGATGCTAAGTTTCGGCTTTGTTATTGACTACTAAGCATTGACTTCATGAATGTACTTTTATCCTTTTAGCATCACTGACTGCGCAAGTTATCGCACACCACAGTATAAACATAGCTTTGTTAGCATTTGTTTTCATCTAAAACTTGAAGATGGAAACAAAAAGCGGAAGCTTGCGACAATTTTAGAAAAGGTAAAGCTTCTTGATATGCTTGAACAGCTAGAAAGTGAGTCGGAGGCCGCATGACAATTAGGTATGAGTGAATCTTTCATACGTATAATTAAAAGTCAAGAGAAGTGTTTAAGCAAAATGCAAACAGTATGAATCTGCTCATACATTGTAGATTATGGAGAACTTGAAAGAGGGGTTTTGCCATAGTTGTAAATGTTATAAAAGTAAATGTGAAGCTACTGAATATAGTAGAATGGCGAGCAGATTGGCGCATCATAAATCATCTTCCTTTTTTAAGTTATAAATGAAAATTATTTTATCCACTTACTCTTACAGTGCAATGCTTTATTGTTACTAAATATAGTGTACGTACCGTACTGTTTTATTTTTATGTATCTCTTTCCAATAGGATTTTATGCATCGTAATATTATTTTATGTTGAATAATGCAGCTTTTAGAAAAAAAATATAATGAAAAATCAACTCTTTATGCAAGAAACGGTAATATATAGATGGTCTATTAAACAGTTCAAAAGGTGTTTAAAAATGTCTAAAATGATTGGGTACGTTAATAAAAATTCATATACTCAACACGTTTCCACAACGCGAAATTTCGACTTACGCGAGGAGTCTTGGAACGCATCCCTCGCATAAGTCGGGATCTGACTGTATTTCATTTGTGCTAATACATACTAAAAGTTTAAACGTTATAGGAAAAAAAAAATAGTATTTTTTAATTTTTTATCATCGCTTTCATGATTGATATTTTGCGGAAGATCAAACTGCAATTGTTTGTTTAATTTATTACTTTATTTATAATTCTTCAATGTGTCCTTATTATTTTAAATCTTCTAGAACGTAAACAAAGATTATTAAATACCATATTTCAGTTCAATAATTCTTTGCTTTGGTTTACTAATTCCTATGTATATTAGTCATTAAATCAGGATCCATTATTTCCTTAAGATTATTTGACAGTTAGAATAGGTTGATTAGAAAAACATTCTTGTAGGTTAGTATACGTCAATGATTTACAAATATATTTAAATAAATAATTATCTTTCCTCCCAGAATCACCTTTTTTTTCATTGACTTAGTCTTTTTTTTTTTCATCCTAAAACTCTTCTTTGGAGAATTTCTTCCAAAAAAAAAAGGCCTAATTAAAGAGCATATACAAGAAGAAAATTTTTCTTCTTAAAAACTCCTATTCACAAAAGATTAAATATGGGTTTATTGTTGATAAAATTGTAGTTATTTTGCTTCTATGGTGGAATGGTGCAGTCTCTGTAGGCGTTCAACACATCCGTTCAACATTTATAAATTGCACTTCTTTGTTCTTAAAATTTAACAGAATAAAACGCTCGCATGATTTCCCCCGAGGAAGTTGCAGAACGTTTTTTCCCAGTATAACGTTAGTCTTTTTAAATTTACTATGGTATTCTTTTCCCAATACTCCCTCTACGTTTCTTGTATTTTCATCCTTTTTTTAGTTTCCTTCAGAAAGAATCCATCATGGATATTTTAAAAAGCTAAGGGCAGCAATTACATTCAGTTAAGATCAAAGCTGTGAGTCATTCATACGATCGTCACGAACTACTTCCTATTTAAAAGTAGTAAAAAACATGATTCAGAGAATTTGAAACGTTTTCAAATATTTCTAATTCAGAAGAGGTAAGCATAAAATTTGATTTTAGAAAATTCCGTAGAATTTTGTCGTTGTTGAAAAATTGAGTTTTATAATAATTTAGCAGATACATTGACTTTTACAGGAACAGCAAAATGTGATGCAAATAAATTTGTAAGTTAAATTATAACAAAAATTTCACTGAAGTAACTCATGAAACGAAGGCATGCCCATTATTATAGAACATACGAAAATGGAACCTTTCTTCGGAAATAATATTTTTCTATATATAATAGCCCTAAAATAATAGTTTTCTTGCTTTGACAACAATTGTGTATTTCTACTAATTCTCGTAAATTTATTTTTTTTAAATGTATGTACCCTTTTCAAAATTAAAACTTTTTATCGTTGAAGGTGAATTATCTTCAGTGGACTTTTTATGCAAATAATGCATTTTTTCTGATTAAATATTCGGTTCTTCCAAACCTTGAACATGTTTTTAGTTTACATATTTTAAATAATGTTCTGGGATTTCCTAGGCTTTTTACTTTTTATTTTGGCTAAAACTTGATTGTAATTGTTTTTTAGTTCTTATAAATATAAAACTACATCGTCTTCATTTAGTGGACTTTTTTTTTTTTTTTGGAATGATAATAAATACTTTCTAGTAAGCTCTGTAATAAATAAAATTCCAAAGCTAGATCCAATCCTAAATTTGCTCCCGCATTTTTTCTGTTGCTAATGGTATTGTGTTCTTCTTCGTTGCGGCCGTGAGCAGTGTATGTTCTACCGTTTTAATTTATGCTATGGAATGAAATATACGTTATTGTATGCTTGTACTACTGCCATATTATTGTCGAGGACCCAAGCAGATTTTCATTTGTATGGCTACGTCAAAACATTGGGTCCAAAATGACGCTTTTATTTCCCATTATACATTGCATCCTTGACAGAGCCGATGAGACGCCATGTCAGCCTAGTCGGAAACTAGATGTCCAGCCCTTAAGAGGGCCCAGCTCAGGAACGTAGTAGTGTAAGTTTTTTAATTTAATGCGTGTAGGGAGATCCGGTGACCAAGTTAGTAAGGTCACCTTGGCCCTCGGCGTCCCTGTCCTTTAATATATGAAATCACCCTTTGTTTTCCCTTTTCTTTCATAAACTAGCCTTTAGCCACTATAGATTTATTAATGCTTTCAAGCTCAACAACCACTCAACTTATCAAGCTTCCAATGATGTTTAGTTTTATATCTTCATCTATAAATAAATGTAGACTTTGAAAAGCGTAAGGATTTGGATTCCGTACTTGCAAAAGTGGACATTGAAACCTCAAATTTGACATAAATGAAGAACTTAATAGAACGAATTGCTAGATCTATGCCGATGTTTCTTTCTAGGAAAATACCCATTTTTGGGCCAAATTTTGTTTAAAATCTTTAAGAAGTGTGGTAAACAAGTAGGCAAGTGCCACTCAGACAGCTGTATAGAGACAAATTAAGCAATTTCCTAAGATTGTTCTGATCTTTGAAAACTGTTGAGAAGTACCGTTTTGCATACATTTAATTTTAAATTTATTTATGCTTGTCTTTGTAATACCGTTATAAAAGGAAGGATGATATATTCCATCCCATTAAAAACAAACACAAATCCTTTTATATAATAATATACCTCACAAAGGAAACTCTTCTTAGAAAAAAAGTTTTTTCAGAAAGACGCTCACTTACTTGGAAGGGAAAAAAAACTATTATCTGTGAAATCTCTTAGAAACGCATCATTAATATAGATTGCCAAGTGGAGTGAGGAATCCGAACAATAACGAAACAATACTTGCTTATGAATTGATGCATTCTATTGATCTCTCATAACAAAAGTACTTTCCTAATCTTTATTTCGATAGAATTCTTGCATCTCTCAATCTCAAATCCACTTCATTTAAACTTTTTGTACTCTTATCAATTGATTATATCTTGATGAAATATGCATGGTTTAATTTTGAGCTGTGTTATTACAGTATTAGGATTGGTGGAAGAAGTCGTTTTTCTTGTATTCACTATCAAATGCACAGTTCCCGTTTTCTGAAGGAAGGGTCGTAACATTTTCAACGATATTGAATCAGAAAAAAGAAAAAGAAAAATCAGCAATGATTTTCATTCAAGTCAATAAAGGATGTGTACCAGCAACTTGTTCATTAAGGGGACACTGGACGTTCAAAAGAAATAAATTTTTGTCCAGTTTTTGGACATTTTTGAAATTTTTATTTTCTGAATTTATTTGAATATGAAGACAATTTTGTGAATTTTGTTTTATTTATTATAGTATAGAGAATGACTTCAAATAAGTTTCAGTGTTTTGAAATCAAAATAATTACGTAAGAAACTTTTCAAAGTTTTGTTAATTATCGTTAAGGTTATTTACATTTTTTTAAATAATTTTTCTTTTAATTAAAATTTTTAAATGAATTTTTTTAACTAAGAATGTACCAGTGTTTAAAGTATATGGTTAAAATTTCATGCAAATCCATAAATAATTAAAAAAGTTTGTTTTCAAGGTCCAGTGTCCCCTTAATGAAGCATTGTCAGAAATTTCAATGTCTTTAGAATAAAATCTTTGCAGTTGAATATTAAATAAATGTATACAGCGATTTAATTTTGCTTTTGGAAGAAAATATGGTACTAATTAATTTCAGACAGAAATTTTTAGTTAAAATCCTGAAACTATAACCAGTTTGCTCTGATACATAAGTAGATAATATAAATTTTGTAATTAAAAACTTACATGAATGTTAAATTTAACATTGAATTGACACGCTGCGGAATTAGTCCGGTCAGTACAAAAAAGGGGCTAAAATCGGAAAGCACGATGTAGTTCTGATTCTTTAATATGTTGTTTGGGTCAGTTAGGGTAGTGTAAATCTAAGTTTGCAGTTTTCAAAAGCCTGTTCTCGCAGCGTAATTCGCGAAAAACTTCGAAATTTTCGGACTTTTTTTTAGTTTTTCCTTTCTAATTCCTAAACTATCCAACTCTTGATATTAAATGCAACTACCAGTTTTAAAATGCATTAAATTTTAAACAATTTAAGCTCAAGTAGAACTCTGTACAACCAATAGCTGAAGAGATATCGTACTTCAAAAATTGGCCATTTTTGGCGAAAAATAAACAAAATCATTCTTTGATCGCATTTCAGGCCAAATATCGACATAAATTTCAACTGAACAAGAAAAAAAACTGGATATACTGATACAGGATATTTAGTTGACTTTCGTTTAAGTCAATAAAGAAGCCTGTAGATTCAATAGTTCTTTCACATTCGCAAAAAATAAATTAATTAATTAATAAATAAATAAAAATAAAATAAAATTGAAAAATTCGATTTTTGAAGAAATGAAGCAAAACACATTTCAAGACAATATGAAAGATCCTATTCTAAAACAGGGGGCAAAGAATGGTATAATATGATTCTAGTGTGTGTTTTTGTAAGATATCAGTGTTGGGAAAACCGAAAAGTTATTAAGAAGAGATAAATAGGCCAATAGTTGACAGCCTTATGCAGGTAACGCAAACATTCCTTCCCCTATGTATATATATACCTTTTACATTGATGAATTTTCGGCCGCATTCTGTTTATTGACTGGAAAGTTACCTACCGAGGTCTATTTTGAATAGAGACTTCTTTTATGTTAGACGCATTTATAATGAGATTCAACTATCCGAAGGTGGACGAGCAGTGAAACAAAGAATAAATGAAAAAGATAGTTCACTCATTCTTTTTGGAAAAGAAAATGAAACTGTCCAGGCTCATCATATCAAACGTAAAGCTTCAGCGGGAAACCTAGAATGAAAAGGGCCTCCCTGTACACTTTAAGTGCAATATTTTTGAATGATTGTGCTTATTGAACATATCATTCAAGCTGAAAGAATGGAAAATAGGGACACACCTGGAAACGTTAACCAAAATGCTTCTATTTTTTCACTAGTAGGTCTCAATTTCCACGCAAAAAATGCTCGCCTTTTTTTACAACGAACTGAAAAAGGTTGAGTATCAAAGGATTTTTCATGTAGGGTAGACCGGGATGCGTTTACACGCATTTTTTTCAATGAATTTTCTAATTTTTATGTTTGAACCCCGGAAATTTTAGACATTGTGGTTTTATGAAGCAGTTAATGGAGACAAAATTTGTATATTCAATCGTTGCTGAGCTTGTGTTTTTAACCGTAAAAAAAAATGTTTTTTGAGTCCAAGTCGGTTGCGTAAACTTGTCCCGAACACGGGACAAGTTTACGCATCGAGTGGGACACGTTTACGTACATAAAAATGATACCAAGGAGTAAGTAAAATAGATACTTAACCAAATTTAAATGTTTTATTTCCGTTTAAAGACTTTAAAAATAAGAAAATTACAAATAATTGAAGAACATTTTATAAGCTAAGCTAAAATCATAGGGCTTATTGCTAATTAAGAGCAGAAACTATTTAGTCATCTTCTTTATCACTGTTAGATTTTACTAACAAAAATAAAGTTTTTTTTCCGCATACTTTTCATGGTACTGCGTTTTGACATCTAAGACATTTGAACCTTGTCTTATCCTTTTTTCGATTGGTTGTGCGCTTTCAAACAATAGATGCAAGCACAATTTTCTACTTTTCAAACAGAAGCGTTCATAAATTTCCTTTTTACAGAGTGTACTAACTTTTTCCCTGTCGCAGGTTTTGGTTTCAAACTTTTTTCTTTGATGTCTTCTATTCTTGCTTCAATAGAAACTTGTAAATTTTGGAGTAATTTCTCCTTTTTTTTAAATTTTTGTTCTGCCTTTTTTTTTTTGTAGCTTCTAACTGCTCTTGTTTGAGGGCTTCTTTAATCGGAGTATCAGTTATTGGGAAAAAAGAGGATGCTCACAATCCTTTCCTGGGTAAATAAAAAAAAATAATAATTTTAAAGCAATTTCTCTTAGAATTGTGAGCATTTTTTTTTCCTTTCCTGGTTCCTAAGCTTTGGTCCTAGAGTTTTAAATGGTCTCAGTTGGGGTAGTCCATATGTGACGATGTTGTGGGCTGACTGAAAGAAATACTTGGATTATCGAATCAAAAAGCTTTTTCAATATTTTGACATCTAATGTGGTTCTGTTAGTGTTTTGAACGCAATGTCTCACCATCTTTAAAACAAGGAAAATGTATTACAGGCTAAATAGTGTATAAAGTTAAAGCTGAACAGGCAGGAAGAAACATAATATGATTGTAAGCTATGAGATACGAATTTGTTATTTAATTAAAAATGAATAGTAAAATTTCAAAACTAAATAACCTGAAAATACTAAAGGTTTGAGACAGTACAAAGCGAAAAAAGCGTCCGGGGTCCATTTAGAAGTAAGATAGAGTAGTGAGACACAGTAAGAACGTGCGTAAAATTAACAGCAGTAAACTATGAATTAAACAGTTATCAATTTTTATGCAAAAGATTTTTTCCCCCTATAGTCGTCTTTTTTTACAGCCGAAATCACTGCATTTACAGCTGAAGAACAATATAGAAAAGTAAAGCAATTGATTCTGTATGTAGAAATCAGCCTACATACAAAATCTCTCTCTCTCACTCTCTCTGTGTTCCTTTTCTAAAGTTTTTCAACAACAAAAATAATGTTTTAGGCTATGAAAAGCGATAATGAAAGAACTATAAAAACCTTTTACGTAAAAATATTTAATTGCTGCTAAATGTGACATTTTCTTGGAAGAAAATTAGAAAATTATGCAACGATTCAGAGTGTACTGCTGGCTGCCAGCCTTCAAGAGTTGGAAAGTGGATAGAAGTTGAGTGTTTGGAGAAAAAGTCAAAGCAGACTACTTCATGTCATAATTTTTCCATAATAGGGGGGGGGGGTAGGGCGAGGCTAGATGAGCAATTTTTCACTTTATCGGATATAGCTCCTCAACGATAAGTCTGAATCGATTGTTATGCAATCTGATGGCTTAATAATGTATCCCTGGTGAATTCCAGCGGTAACGGAAGGACAGTTTTATAAAAAATCGATGCATTTCTGCCTGTGAGCATATCAAAATACATATTTTTTCAAAAACTGATGCATAGACTTTTATACACATCATAGTAAGTTGCTAAAAAAGCCAAAGCTAAGAATTTTTTGCAAGAAACGTTTTTTTTTTAAATCAGTTTTAAAAAACGGCAACGGAAGGACATTTTTGCGACATGATTTTCACTCTATCATGTTCTCCCCAAAAGTTCAGCTAAACTATAAAAGGGAAAATTCTATAAAAAATAGAGGACATACGGGGATGTTCAATCATTACAATTGACCTCTAGTTTTCAAAAATTATTATTTTGAGGATATGAATTATGTATTTGTTAAGGGTTACGAAAGGACAGAAACGGAAGAACAAGAAGTCCAAAACAATTGAACTTGGAAATTTCAACTTACAAACATTTATTCAGCTAATACAGCAGTCTGAAACAATGATATTTAACGCCGGACCTAACTGTTACATTCTGAATTCTTTGAATACTCAATAATTTTATTATAATTCATAGAATATCTATCTTCTTTCTCAGCAAACACGAAGATCTCATTTCCACATTATTACGCATTCTCAAACAAGATGAACTGTTCCTTCATCTTCTATATGAACTACGTGTGCAACATTGCTCTTCGTTAATTTCTTTCCTTTCCATCCAACTAGCAAAACTTATCGAAACGTTAACGAATCCTTTGGCATATTCTTTATGATTTGGTGTTTTTGATTTAGCTGTATCTTCATTTTCAACATTATTTATTGACTTTCAAAGTCAGTCTGTTGACTTTAAAGTGAAATCTTAAATTTGTTGAAGTACTTACTATATTAAATAACACAACTTGTTACAGGATTCAAATAGCGCATATTTTGTGTATCAAGATGAGAATGGATATTTTTAGATCATTTCTTCTCCATCTTTTTGAAAGTTGATCTATTAATTTACTGTTCTCTACTCGCAGTACGTTTTAAGGTTAAATCCATGCTCTCAACAGTCCTTTCCTGTGACTTGTGGCAACAAATATGAAAGGAGTTTCAATATTGTATTGTTCCAATAATTTGAAGTTTTTAAGCAAATGTTTCTACTAGAATTGGCTTGTCATATCACAAACGTGTCATACCAAAGCGATTTTCACATGCTTAGGAGTTTTTAAGTGTAAGTTTCATGATTTTCATCACATACAATAAAAGAAATAAAATCACGAAACAGTTTTAAAAAATGAAATAAAAGTTAAATATTTAAATAAAAGCACAAATATTTTTTGTGCAAATATTACTTATATATATTTTAAATGTGACTACTAATTTTAAATAATAGTTTGTTTTGTACTAGCATTTTAAATTTTTACCCTGTACCAGCTTATAGTTAAATGTCATTGCGTTACCGTATTTTTTGTCCTTCCGTTACCATTAAAAACCATATAAATTAAATATATATTAAAATTCTAACTATACCTCCTTGACAAGGGACATAATTCTGCTTTGCATAAAAAATAAAAAAAAATTAGTTTCTATACACAATAGGTTCTTGGCGAACTAACTGAGATAGGATCTGGTGGGGTAAAGTGTTCATAAAATTGTAGGTTTTCAACTTAGGTGGATAATAAATGCAACAAATTCTTTAAACACTTCAACCTTTTTTGTTGTTATTTTACATTGCATTATTAAAGAACACGGTACATTGAATTTTAGGAAGAAAAGTATTGATTTTAGTAGTGTTATAGAACTTTCTTTTTCCTTTGTTTTTATGACCACTTTACCCCATGGGGTGGGGGAAAGTGGTCATAGCATGGGGTAAAGGGGTCATAGTTAGAAATAGATGCAAAACCATTATAAAGAACCCTAATACTTGTATATTTCAGTTCTTTTTATAGTTACAAGTATATTCACGAGTACATGCGTGTATACACGAATATATACGTGTCGTGTTATACACGAGTAAACACGTTCCTATATGAGTAGATACATGTATACATCAGATACATGCATGCACGTGCCTACTCAAGTATATACGTGTATATACTATATAAGCATGCATACGTAATTACCTACAGGAGTGTATACGTGTCTACACGAGTACATACGTGTCACGTGTATATTCGTGTTACGTATATGTACGTGTCATGTGTATATACGAGTATATACGCGTATAAACGAACATCATATGCGCGTATGCACTTGTATCTCGAGAAAATACGTGCATACTTGAGTATATATGTGTATAGTAGACGTATATACGCATATATAAGTGTACATACGTACATATACGAGTATACACGAGTTAATTCGTGGATACATCCAGTGCGTCTTTGTACGTGTCTACTCACGTACATATAATATGGAAGCACGAGTATATACGCACGTATACGTGTAAACACGATTATATACCTGTATAGACGTATATACGTACATTTACGTGTATACACCAGTATATGTATGTATTCACAGCTAAGTAGTGGGGTGTGTGCGGAGAAAAGTACATGTATGTATACACGAGAATATACGCTTATATACATGTCGGCCTACAGAGTGAATCTAAGCTCTTGGGCAAAAATCAAAGGGGTGTGAGACGGGAGGATAAGAAGCAAAGAATCATAAGGAAGTTATAATCACTGACGCGCTACATGCACACGAAGCCAGAAACTGATGGATGCAAAGCAGGGCACAAATTTGTTGCAAAAAGATGATTTCACTTAACATTTTAGTTTTTAAGAAATATTTAGAGCAGTTATTGAAAGTTACGGTCTGTAGTAGCTTTAATACACTTATCGCAACAAAGGCGCAGCGGCTGATGAAAGTTTTTCAAAAGTCTCGTTATTGCAACAGAGAGGGATCTGTGAATGCGACGCATGTATTATAGCTAAAGGCCGCAAATTTCATCAATCGCTTTAAAACTTTTTTAAGTCCTAAAATGTTGTGTAAAATTGTATTTGTGTTATATATATATATATATATATATATATATATATATATATATTTGTGACTTTTTTTGCATCCATCAATTTATCACTTTGCGTGCATGTAGCGCGTCAGCATTGTGTTTGTGACCATATTTCCTCATTGATTCTTGCTTTTTATTCTCTCCTCTAACACCTTTTAATAATTTGCTCAAGAATATAAACTCACCCAGTATACCTTTATATCACATGCTTGTATGTATGTGTCTACTCGAGTACGTACGCGTATATGCGTGTCTACCTGAATATATAAGTGTTCTTATATATACGAGTATAAGCGAGTATATACGTGTAGAGTAGAATGTATAGCTGTATGGATAAAAAAATACTTGCAGATACCCAAATACGTATTTATTGGCGCATTTATGTGAATACGTCTATGTACATATCTACACGAGTATATATGCGTATATTTACGCATATACTCGTGTATTTAACCCCGTTTACTGTAAAAAAGATACATATTAAGTAAAATTAATATTTAATATGTATCTGCCTTATACCTAAAGATTAAGTGACATTAGAAGAACAATATTCGTTAAGCCTAATATTATGACCACTCTACCCCATCTTACTTAAATTGTTCTAAAAAATTATCTAAAATAGATTCAGCTAACTGCTAATGAGTAAGAGTTTTTGAGACATGTAGGAAGCTTCCTGTATAGTCAATCTGTTCCAAATTCTAACAAACAAAATTTCCCAAGAATGTTAAAATAGGTGTTTAGATTTTAAAAATTTTCATGTTCACGCAAAATATTTTTTTTACCGAATTAAATTTTGCCAGTTGTAAAATTTCGTTTTCAAAATGTAGTTTCTAACTGCCTTACTCTAAAGTAAAATTTTTACATTCATTTGAACATTTATTTCCAAGCTATAGCCATTTATTTGACGTATGACCACTTTACCCCATTGACCACTTTCCCCCACCAGACCCTATAGTATTTTGGTAACGTAAGGACATCAAATTGTCACCTCAGAATGGACCTATTTCTTGGTTGAATAAAAGAAATTTGAAATTACTTACCAAAAAGTTTAACTAGGCATTCAAAAAATTAAAGGTAATCTAACTATTATATGCTGCTAACAAGTTTATTGAAGTTAGAGTATGTAACTTTTTACTCTGTAAAAACACAAAGAGAAAACTTGATTTTGTCCTTGATTTTCTGCAAGTTATCAAACTATATGGGAAAAACAAGTTAAGATTCAAGAAATTCATTTATTTCTGAAGAGAAGAGTATATGGGCCAGTGACAGAATATTAATTTTTAAAATTCAAGTGTCATGTCTCCTTTTTTCTGGAATTCACCAATATTTAAAACTGTCCTCAGTCTGTTGACTTTGAAGTGGAATCTCCTTGAAGACCTCACTATATTCAATAACTTAACTTGTTACAGGGTTCAAAAAGCGCATATTTTGTGTTTCAGGATGAGAATGGATATTACTCCATCTTTGTTAAAGTTGATCTTTAAATTTACTGATCTCTTCGTAGTACGTTTAACAGTTAAACCAGTGCTCTCAACATTTCTTTCCTGTCACTTGTAGCAACAAATCTGAAAGCAGTTTCAATATTTCAAGATTTTCATCACATACAATGGAAGAAATAAAATCACAAAACAATTTTGTAAAAATTTGAATAAAAGTTCCATTTTTAAATAAAAGCACTTATACTTTTTGTTAAAATATTACTTATATATGATTTAAATGTGATTACTAACTTTAAACACTATTTTGTTTTCAACTAGGGCTCTTAAATACTACCCTGTATCAGCTTATACATAAATGACCTTCCGTTACCATATTTTTTGGTCCTTACGTTACCATTAAAAACCATAGAAATTAAATATTTATCAAAATTTTAACTATGCTTCCTGGACAAGGACTAAAATTCTGCTTTGCATAAAAAAACATTACTTTCTATACCCCTAAGGTTCTTGTGAACTAATTGAGATGTAATATTTCGGTAACGGAAGGACATCAAATTGTCACCTCAGTAATGGACCTATTTCTTGGTTGAATAAAAGAAATTTAAAATTACTTACCAAAAAGTTTAACTAGACATTCAAAAGAAAAAAGTTAATCTAAATAGTATTTCCTCATAATAAATTTGTTCAAATTACAGTATGCAACAAAACAGAGATTTTTGACTCAGTAAAAACATAACGAGAAAACTTGATTTTTCACTTGATTTTCTGAAATTCATCAAACCATTTGGGAAAAACAGGTTAAAATTCAAGAAATTCATTTGTTTCTGAAGAGAATGGTATATAGCAAATGGCAGATTATTATAATATTTTTTTTAATTCAAGTGTCATGTCTCCTTTTCCCTGGAATTCACCCCCTTTCAAAAGTGTCCATACTAACTTGTTGCTAATAGCACAAGTTTAAGAGCTACAGCTGTCGGAATGCAAAAAGTCAAATTTGCTCAACGTACCCCATAGATGGGGAACGTTGAGCAAGGGTATGGGGCAAGTTGAGCACTTATAATGTCTAGCCAAACCATAGGATAAGTGATAACTAAAGATGAAATAAAAGTTCTGTTTGACAATCAACTCTTTATTTATATAGTCACAAATTAACAAAACTTAAAAGTTTTTTTTCTTTTCGAATTAACAGAAATGGTTCTGGTTTTCGGATAGATAGTTCTGGATTTCATTTTGAAAACTTTGTAAGCCAATCTTTTCCAGCCATCTTATTTGGAGTTCAGGCGGATGGAATTTTAATGCTAAATTTAACAGCACACTCGTAAGCAAGGCGACGAAAGTCTTTTGAGGAATATCCATAATTAGTTGATGCCATTTGCAGCAAGTATTTTTTTTATAGAGTACTCTTGTTGGGAAGAAAAACTTGTCTCTGTTTCGCTTAACCCAAGGATGAGTCACCACCTTTTAATTTCTTCAAAAATCTTTTCAAAGTCATCCGCTTTGCACCGAATTATTTTGCGGCGTCATTCACACCTTTTCCCTCATCATTGACAGCCTTTGCAGCATTATTCAAGTCGTCAGTAGTGTAAGAACACCGTGTAGTTTTCCTTTTATAAGTCCGCATCCTAACAAAAGCAAAAACTATATTACTACTTTTGTTTTAAGTCGTGAGGGTCAGTTGAGCAATTCTTGCTCAACTAACCCCAAACCAAAGTCTTAAAATAAAAGTGAGATTATGAAAAAATGGTACGAATTATACCCAGAATCTCTATACATATCAAAAGTACAGTAAATTTATGAAAGAATAATACTTACCTGACAGAAAACAGATAAAATCGGACTAATACAGACGAAAACTTGCGGCAAATGAGTTTTTTACTTTTTTGTCACAAAATAAATAATTTGAACGTATACTTCACTCCATTGTCGAACTGCAATTGAAGATCGCGCGATGAGTTCCCCTCTCATAACTCTTTCTTTCCGTCATTTGATGAATACACGTATGGTAAATAGTTTTCGAGATATATCGATTGCTCAACTTGCCCTTATGCTCAACTAGCTCCGCCCTACCCTAATCACGTACAAAAAAAAAAAAAAAAAAAAAAAAAAAACTTTTTTTTTTCGGAGATCTTTTGAAGATATGACAAATAAAGAGTCATTCCTGACCATGAGATGAACCACAGAGGACAATATTATTTTCTAGAAATGTTTATGTACTAATTGTTCTCTCATTAAAGATAAAATACAAAATTACTATTTAATAAACTATGAAATAAAAGTGCTTCTGCTATTGACATATTTTACTCTACCCTATGGGCTAGTAAAAGCTCTTGCTTTGCGATCTGTCTGAGAGATTCGCGTTGTATGTTTGGGCACCACTCAGGTTATTTCCTCTCTTACTGCAATAAAAATATCTTGTTTGTATATTAGACTAAATAAATGAATAAATGTTGTATATTGGTTGTGAAAAAGCATGAACTTGATACACTGAATAAACGAATAATTGAAAGCAATAGCGGTAAAAAAAGGGTTTCTAGGACTTTTATTTTTAATACTGTTGTAACGGAAATTAGAGTATTGCAACCTACTAATTTATTTTTGTACTTTCAATTTAAACGTAGAGAAAGAAATTATTACTTGATCATTTAGATACTTTAAACCATCGAATAGTTAACTTTAAGTCCAAGTCTACTTACCATTACAAATGAGTACCCGTTCAACAAAGTCAGAGTAAAGCTTAATTTTTGCTAATGTGTAACCTTTCAATAAATTTCTCTGTAAGCATACAGAAAATTCTGGTGTAAACTTATGCATAAATTAGTGAGACTTTACGCTATAGTCATATAACCATGGTGTAACCTTCCACAAGCGATGTGTAACTTTACACCAGTTATATCAGTTAATTAACTCCAGAGCAGTGAAGGCAGCTAAGATGCCACCGATTTTATAGAGCAAGGTTCAACTTTTTTTTGTAGTGCATGGCGTGTCTGTTAACTGTATATTTTCATGGATAGTTTGATAACATCAAATAAATTGTTGAGCAATGTAGCTCCAAAACTTCAAAGATTATGAAATTATTATTTTTAAACTTTTCAATTTATTGTTTACAACGCTTCAAAATATGTGAGTTTTTTTAATAATACTGATATTTATGTTTTTCAAAAACTAAAGTGCAGTAAACAAAATTGTTTCTCATATGGATCTCTAGGTAATACGTTTCTGCAATAAGTTTCCTGAATGTATGAGTTCGTATACATTGCCAGTTTTCCTTTTACCCTTTCTACCTGATATCATATGCACATTTCAAAGTAGAAAATATTCTTCGAAGTCAGCTCTTTATCCCTACATTATTTTAGAAGAAACTGCCGGTGCATAAAAATATGCAAGCGTAGGAGAAAATATATATGATGAAAGAGAAAGAAAAAAGCGAAATGATAGTTGAAATATTTTTCTACAGTTTTTTGAAGCATTGAAAAAGTAATCACAAAAGGTCTAGTTGAATTAGAACTCTTCATACTTCATAGATGTAGCTCTTTTTCCTCCTTCTATACTTCAGAATTCGATAACTGAATTACCTAATCTCTTGAAAAATCAAAATAACTGCTGAAAAAATATATGCGAATAAATATTTTTTCAGACTTGTAATTTTTCATATAAATTGTTGGTTTAAAAATTCCTTAAGCTTTATCATTAGTTGTTCGTTATAAACAAATAAATTAGATGCTCTTGGGTGCATTAAAAAAGGCATTCGATATACTAACAATTTTTAATTTTGTTTTCGAAATTCGTTATAATTTCTAATGGCTAAGAGTTTTACAAAACCAGTAAAGTCAAGTGTCCATACTTGGGACACTACCCTAACTTAGGACATTTTGCCGAATTTAGTTTTGTGGGCTGTTACACCTGTAGGTATTGCAACAGTAAAAAAAATGGTGTTTTAGAATTAAGTTAATAGTAACCTTATGATTATGCTTGTCAGATTCGTGAAATGTTCAACCGGGACCACGCAATACTCTCCCCTCCCTCCACTGCCAGCGTAGCGAATATTCAAAAGGGTATACACCCCTGGTTAGTTTTCAGAGGGTCGTTCATTATCTATGCTATGAATAAATGATTACTTATTACGAGCGTAAACCAGGAGTAATAAATATTACACGACGCAAACAGATACATTTCAACATTTTATTTCCTAATGTAAATATTTTTTAAATTACTTTAGTAAGAAGAAAACTTTGATTGAGGAACAGAAATTTGAACAATATTTACGCGTTCCTTACATTGGACAGGACTTTTTAAAAAATTCTTTTTTTTGTTTTTAATCTTGTTTCAAAAATCTTCATAAGCTAATCCGATATGAGCTTTACAGATCAATGTTACAAATCTGTAGCTCAGAGCAGACTGACGTAAGTCATGTTATCGCTACTTTATAGGTGATAGGAAAAGCATTTGTCTGGTGCATGCAAAAGATAGGACGCGCGCTTTTTTAAGACTGGTAAATAATTACAGAGGATTTTTTTTTGTTTTAGAATAGCGTTTGCATGGCACGATGTGGACTAGGATTCTACATATACAATGCAGTAATAAACAAAGTCGTAAAGTTTGGACTCTCGTTAATCAGGCTCTAAGGTAACGAAGTAACGAAGTTATTTTTTTAAATAATCCAACAGTTAATAATTTTCTGACTTTTTTTGGTCATCTGTAACCGAATTTAACTTTTACCGGGACGGGAAGTAAACCGGCCGGTTAGCCGGGAGTTTGTCTGAAATGTTTGTCGATGCCTCCCCGCGACTCGCGAACGTGTGCGAAGTGAGCCGCGGTAGTCGCGAGGCGTTCGTTAGTGAGATCACATGTTGTGTTTTTGGTCTCGGTAAGTAATATTTTTCGTTCGTGCTTTTTTTTTTTTTTTTTGTTATTGTACCAATAAATCTGTTAGAAACAATGTTGTTCTTATGCCAAATTAAAATTTAATAGTTATATTATATATAACACAGTATTTCTTCTATGTTAGTGCCAGAGTTTGCATTAAAATGAGCAGGCAAAATTCAAAATGGCGTCAGGGGCTGGTTGAAAAATTTTGTCCGGGGTAGGTAGACTAATGATGATGGTAGGTAGACTAATTGATTAGCGATTTATTACAATAATTCAAAATAAAATTAAGGTTGGAACAGAAAGTATACAAAGAATTAATCTTACTTATTATTATTTTAAAGTTTTTTTTTTTTTTAAATCTTTAAAATAAGAGAATTAAAAATTGTTACATTTATCAAAGTTCTTTGTGAACGGAGAATGGATCTCAAATTTAAGTTTGTTTATATCAAATAAAAAGTTTCAATCATTTAGTAAATTTTGGTGATTTATTTGATACTAATCCTCTTTATTTACACTAATTACTGCCTAAGTCAACCTACCCCATGCGAATGGTCAACTTACCCCGGACATGGGGTAGGTTCACCAAACGTCAAGGGTTTATAAAATTGGCTAAATAAGTATTATAGTGATGAATATAGAGATCAGATTATAGTGCTTTAGGTACCTGAATAGTTCTTCTATCTGTAGCAATTGTTGTTTTTCTCATATTAAGTTAAGCATCAGACATATAAGAGCTTAAGTCAAAAGTTAGTCAGCCATCCCGGGTCACCCCTACCTTCTTAAATCTTTGAACGTTTACAAGATTATATTATTTCTATCTAATGCTAGATTTTTTTCTTTATTGAGTAGCAAAATAAACTTCTTTAAAGTGACAAATGGGATCCCAATCTAGTAGAGGAAGTTGTTTAAATACGGGCCTCCTGCTGAAAATGAGGGAAGGGGGTTGTGCGCAGTCGCAAAAATGGTACCGATTGGATCAACAGGAAGAGGCAAAAGCGTAGTGAGCAAATGACCTTGATAGCTAAAGCACGTACCTTGTCAGGAGCTGTTTTATTAGAAACACTTGCTTTTGAAGAACTCAAAACTTTTCGAAGCTTGTACAAGCTAATTTATATCTTTCTAATTTATGCAGTGAAGTAAGTGGTTCAGATCTTAAAACAAAGTAGATAATGTGGGCTTTCTTTCAGTGTACTTGATTTGAAATATTTGTTTGTTTAATAATGGTTTAGTTCACCATAAATTAAAGTACTGTTTAGTCAAAAAACGAGCTACCGATGATGGTCCAAAAACGAGCTAGCCCGTTTTTGGACATCCAAACACGCCAGTCCATATAAAATATCTCCAACCCCAACCATTAGAAAGAAAAAGATCAATCGTGGCTGAGGGAGTGCCAAGACTTGCATCATCAGTGGATCACCTTACAAAGACGAACTGGCGAAAAGTGTGGAGCCCAAAGAGGAAATCCCAACGACAGTAGTCGAACTTGAAAGGAGACCACACAAATTTTCCTACTGATGGCAACGACTAGGATGACGAGTTGGTGGTTCTTATTTTTGATAAATCTGATGTAGCTTTGTACTATGCATATTTAACGACAGATTCTTTGCAGATGACATTACAGGAGAAGTGTGGATTCTCTGCTGCAAGGCTAGACATCTAAGTGTGTGGGGTGTAAAAAAATAGTTTACTACATGAGTAGCTTCTGCAACTAAAAAATTAAATAAATGATTTTTATTTTTCATAAAAATATCTAAATGGATATCTATAGCATTTTTGAATTAAAATTTTATGCTTTTTATTTATTTTTTAAGAGATAAAATAGTATTTCCTCAAGTGGCCCGTTTTCGGGTCACCTCTTGAAAAACATGATTTTCCCTTTCTTCGTAATCATGAAGTTTTAAAACACTTAAAACTGATAGAATGGTTTTTGAAACCTAAGATCAACTTCATGAATGTTTTTAAGAGTTATTGGAACTAAAATTTTCCCTTTATCGTGAACAGGTAAATCAGTATAAAGAAAAAAAAGTGGTGGCCCGTTTTTGGACCACTTCCTATATCTAATTGCTGAATGCATAAAAGAGAATTTATATCAAAATAATAAGTGTCCCAAGTTAGGGAGGGGATCCCTAACTTGGGACAATTTTTTTTTTTTTTTGGTTTTATTTTTAAAGGGGCATATCTACACATCTATATCTTGTCCTGAGGTAAAGAATTAAGGCACATCCCAAAAATAGAATACTTCGTCCGAATGGAAAATGTATGATTAATTTATCTACTAAAGGTAAAAGTTCAAAACTATCCCGAGTATGGGCACTTGAATGTACTAACAAATAAGTCGAAGAAAGACTTTCAAACGTGTGGCTCCAAACCTGGGGTCGATTTGGCTCCTCAAGGGGGCAATGAGTATTTAAAAGAGAAAATAATTGAGATAAAATTTCAGCGTATATTGAAATTGGGAATGAAATCCATTGTTCGCTGCTCCTATAAGGAATCACAAATCGACAAAGAAACAAATTGAACTTCCTCGTCACACCTGTGTTGAGGAAGTATTTCGTTATTCATCACCAAGATTTTCCGTTCTTGAAAAGTACGGACATCTCGATCCCTTAACAGCAGACCACCAAACAGCTTAATGAAGTTCACACCGACGTGTTACTAAACCACTTCGTCTCTTCGTTTGTCAAGCAACGACTGCAACAGTGGATCTTAATCTCCCAAATGAGGACGCTTATGTGGGATCCACGAATCCAGAACATTTTGTAATACAAAAAGTATAAAAAAATAAAGAAAGAAAGAAAAATCTTATATATTTATTTTAGAAGCTTTTTTCCCCCTCTTTTTCGTGGGAGCCATGGATATTTTTTTTTCATTCTAACTTTGAACAACAATACTTTAAAATACTCTTCGAATTGATATTTCTGTTCAGCTTTACTACTGATTCTATAGTTTGCATGCAAACTCTTGCTGAAGAAATAAACGATATTTTTGTTTTTCCTGAAGCATATAGAGCACCAAAAAAGGCCGAAGAGCAGCAATCCGCCCAACCTTCTAAAGCATATTATTCTTAGATGGAAGAGATCTGTTGTTTCCTCAACAGGGAGTCCATTACTGTTCCACACGCAGTATGCTAATAGCTTGGGGAATAAGTTCTAGGGAATAAAATAATGTAGTGTATTTGCAAGGAAAGCAAATATGTTTATTACGCTATTTATCATACTTTATCTGATACATTATCTCGTTGCGACTGACATTAAACCTAATGTGTTTGCGTGCCATTTTAAACGGTTGACCCTAATTATTACTTGAAAGGAAAATTATTGTTTCCATTTGAGGAATAAATAATGCATGATGCAAACATGGTATAAAATTAGAAACGGAGACAGAGCCCAAATAATTCATTCAAACCAATGAGAAAATCATACTTTGATTTATCAACAGTTTTATCTTATAAATTGATAAGTATGTCAATACACAACATTCTTTTACTCAAGTCATGTGGACTACATATTCGTTTTTTTTAGTAGTGTATGCTTCCTTTGAGTTATGTTTTACTATCAAATCTAAATAACAATTTTGAGTTGGAATGTCCAAAATATCAACTTTGTCATATGTGTCCATAACTGAAATACTTGCATTCACTAGTTATGGGCATTAGGGCGTCCCAAAAAAACGAAAGTCGATTTTTTCAAGTCGCACACCCTCTCATATTATTCTTTTTGGATCAAAATAATTGTAAAAAAGGTCTCTCTCTCACACACATACACACACACACACACACACACACACACACACACACACACACACACACATCTTATTTGAGCAGCGGCAAGCTGTGCAAAAGTGTGAACTAGTACTATGTATAAGGCCTAATCAAAAAAAAAAAAAAATCTTTTTGGGAAGTTCGAAATGTCACATGAATAAAGCATGGGCCCTACAGCCTCACATGTACCACAAAAGCATTTAAGTGTCCAGCAGGAAGCCTAAAATTTGTAATTTTCTTCAAAAAAAGTTTTTTTTATCTAGGTATATTTTTTTAAAAGGTTAGGTAAAGTTTCAGAAGTTATCAAGCTAAAAAAATTGGTAAAGTCAATAACTGGTGTTAAATAGAATTTTTTTTTTTTTTTGCAATATATAAGTCTCCCACATGGTACTCAAATTATGGAGTTTTTGAATTTTAAGTTACATATTTCTCTTTAAATATACTATTTTTTTATTATTCATTTGCAAATGTTGATTTGAAAATATGTTCCCTAATAATTTTTGAACTTGATACTTAATTTAAATGTATATTGCTCATTTGGAAGAAGAGTGCCACAATACGAAGAAATGAAATTTTACAAGGGAAGCGTTTGAAGTTGAAATCTTCAGGCAATTTTTATTAAGAAAAGTAAGTTTGCTGTGCTCTCCAGTGGTTAATATTCGAACAAATAATCTGTCATTATTTTCCAAAGAAGATAACGTCCTTTAAAGGCCTTTAAGCGAAAAAAAAATTAAAAGTTTCGTATATTGATCCTCTTCTTCCAAACGAGCGATATGAATTTTTTTAAATATAAATAAAAAAAACTCAATATTGTGCTGGAAATTATAAATTTTAGGATTCGTGATTGAACTCCTAAATATTTTTTAATTTGGATGAATATTTTTGTAGTACAAGTGAGGTTATAGGGGCAACTTCTTATCAACATGAAATTTCAAACTTCCAACAGATTTTTTTTTTTATTCAGTCAAGTACACAGGGCTGGTGTACACTTTCTGACGCATGGCGGCACTGTGGCTATGCAATAGAAAAAAAGCTATGGATACGTAGGAAGCTATGGATATAAGTACGTAGCAATAAAACTGCAATATAATAAGAAACAGTCATGTCAGATCCTTACGAAAGAGGCCGTCTAAAAACTTAAATGCGAAAAAAAAAATCACAATTAGTAAGTAAGAAGTATTAAAATAAGGAATTAAACAGTAAACAAAAACTTTTTGAAAAAAAAAGTGGTGTAGGTGTTCTTGAACGATTATATT
The DNA here is from genome assembly GCF_026930045.1 of Uloborus diversus. Taxonomy (NCBI): domain Eukaryota; kingdom Metazoa; phylum Arthropoda; class Arachnida; order Araneae; family Uloboridae; genus Uloborus; species Uloborus diversus. The sequence continues at coordinate 57,467,434 of NC_072733.1, forward strand.
TTGAGAATCAAGTGATGGGGTGTTCCTGGAACGTCGATGAGGAAAATACAAAACACACTTGCAGTTACTAGTTGGATGCCCATAACTAGTCACAAACCCTTATATATCATCTGCTTTTAATGACACAAGGGCGATAGTAGATCTAGTAAAAAAAAAGAACTTAGTAAACATATCATAAATATCGTCTAGATTTTTATGAACATAACACGCAAAAAAATTGTAACCATACCCACACTGTGAAAAAAATGTGCAAGGTTATCCTTATTAATGGGTGTAACGTTACACGAATTCTGAAGTATGTAGCATCAGTGTTTTAAAAGCTCTTGTTGGAGAAACCTTGCACTATGGTTTCAGTAGAATTTAAAGCGCATGCATAAAGATTAGAATCGGCGCAGAGCAGATAAATTCTTATTAGCGAAACGAAAACCGTTCTTGGTGACTGAGAGGTATAAGCTCTTGCTCTGCGACCTGTCTAAGATTCACGTTCTGGGTTCAGACCCCACTCAGGTCATTTCCTCTGTTAGTGCAATAAAATTGTCTTGTTTATATATTAAAATAAATATCTGGTGTACATTGGTTGTTAAAAAGCATGAACTTGATAAATCATTCAAGAAAGTCGGATGAAAGCTTAATTTTGTAAGCATACAGACTATTCTGGTGTAACCTTACTCAGAAATGAGTGAGACGCTACGCTATAGTTACATTACCATGCTGTAACCATCCGCAAGCGATGTGTAACTTTACACATTTTTTTTTTGCAGTGCATGAAGAATAAGTGTCTTTTTGGGAGATTAAGTCTCTCAAATCGTGGTTCTGAAATAACATCAGGCATTTAGCGTACAATTAAATCTAGCTAAGGACATTCAAGTTCAAATGAATTACAGAATATTCAAAATAAATTGAATGATTAAATATTGGTGTTTCTTTTATTCAAACGAATAAATATTTTTAAAATAAGCATTATTTCCTGCTTTTTTTATTCTCTAGTAATGAAAACAATAACAGTATAAAAATCAAAAAATCCTTTTAACATTGCGTGCACGTGTTTTGGCATTACAGGGAACCTATTTTTTAATGAAGAGCTCACATTGTTTTGCGAAATTATGTTTGCACTTCTTGTTGCACCGAAATGCGTGTAACAAAGCTGTTCTGAATGTTTTCGGCCTTTCTTGATGCTGATATTTATCTATTTACTTTTCAGTACAAAGACTCTTGCTTATATTGTATTGCTTATTCTATATGTTTTCTAATACTGCTGAACGATCACCTAAATGCGTAACACAGCTGAAGAAAAAGGATATCTGAAACGGGTAGAAAATATAATGTACCTTAACTTTTTTGTAATTTTGGCCTGAATCCGCATATTTCAAACTTTGACCGATAATGAAATTTGTCTTTAAAATTATTGAAATTTTTTGTAATTAACAGAACAATACAATTTTATCTGTACAAGAGGTATCGAATCTGAAATCGTTAATTGATATTTTCCTATTTCACAAATTCAAGCTTTTGTGATCTAGGCTTTCTTAAATTGATCTTGAAGTACATGTATTTATCCTTTCTTTTCTATGAATCATGCACACTTCACATTTCGGATGCATTTCGGCCTAGTGTAAAAAAGTTTCATATTTTTATTCATAAAAAATGAATGAAGTGTTTAAATAAAACTGAATATATATATATATATATATATATATATATATATATATATATATATATATATATATATATATATATATATATATATATATATATATATATATATATATATATATATATATATATATATATATATATATATATATATATAAATGTGTGTGTGTAGTGAATCCCCAATTTTAGTCTCCCAAGTACTGGGTTTAAAAACGTAACATACGGGAAATTTGTAGAAAGAAAAAAGATATACCCTTCCGAAAGGTATAATATCTATATTTTATGAAAAAAATATTATTTGACATACTACTTTAGATCATTTTAACGATACTAGTTGCAAATTCATGCATTTAGATTGAAAATAGTCCATTTTAGTATTTTGTTTTTTAGTCATTGAGTTCAAAGTAAATACAGTATCTTGATCACTTCGCACAGTTTTTTTTTTTTTTTTTGGTCTTTATGAAAAAAGAAAGTTTCTCACTATTTGCAAGCGCCTCAATGCAATATTGAAACAAAGTTTGGGCTGCGCTTAAGCTTCTTGTTCATCTTCATTAACGGACGAAGGTCCATAAGGTCGGCCACGGATGGAACAGTAGCATTTCTGTTTTAATAGATTAATTTTCAACAAAGTGGATTATCATTTAAAAAGCACACATGAAACATACTGAGAATTTTAAATTATTTATGCCTTTTTTTTACTTTGCTTAGAAACGTAAAATGCGGGGCATACATTAATAACAAAATTAAAATTCGGGTTAAGATAACATTCTTCGTAAAGTCGAGGACCCATAACCTTCAAAATTTTGAACTTTCTTGAAAAAATATATGTTATGCATAGTTTAATTCTGAACAATTTGCTACCTTATTTATTACCATACGCAAAAGACTTTTCAAGTTATCGTAAAAATGCGTAAACTTTCCCCATAGAGATTTATGTTAACAGCAGCTGTTTAAGCCTCTTTTTCTCAGGGGCCGGTTTCTTGTTTTGCGTGCGTGATACCTCACAAAGTTTCTTATATATTTCCGTGTAAAATTTTTAATACATGTTTGCCTTATTTATTTTATGATCTGAACCTAAATTTTAACTAAAAATGAAAGTTAATATATATATATATATATATATATATATATATATATATATATATATATATATATATATATATATATATATATATATATATATATTAGGGTGGTCCTTATTTATATGGGGAAAAAAAAATCGGAATTCAACAAGTGACGCCCCCTAGTTTTGTGACACCATAATAAAAAGTAATTGGTGCAAAATTTGAACTCGATCGGTCAATAATAACACGTGCCCCTAGGACGTTGAACTTTAACACTTTTGATAATTTTCCCACAAATCTTCGAGTTTTTACTTCAGGCACCGTACATTGTGTCTCCTAGGTTTGCAAAACATTTTTTTACAGCGAGGTAGCACTAAAATTAATCTTTTTAAATACTTCAAATCATCTAAAGATTTTACATTGAATAAGAAAGAAATCGTGCTTTAGAAACTTTACCTTAATCGTACGCTTTTCTCAGTGTATCTCAATCGTGTGCATTTTTTTTTCTGATAGTCTTGGACTGTCTGTAAAGTACTAAATTGCTTTTGTGACTCATGTTTGGTAAATTGATTGGGAAATTCTTCGATTAATTGTGCTACTCTTTCAGTTATATCATTCACAACTTTCAACATTTCAACGATATCTCTTCCCTTCAAATAGCTTCCTTCATTTTGCCATGAATCAGAATCAAATAGGAAAACATCTTTTGGTGTTTGTAACTTATCAAACAGTTTTATTGACTTGTAATTAATTCTATAAAGAGGAAGATCTTTACTAAGAAAGTATTCAAAATCATCGACTGTTATCTGAATGTTTTATGCAGTCATCAGTCACGTCTTCCTTTTCAGCAAGCATTTTTTTTTTTCGGAGTAGTCTTTTCCTATCTTCAAAGTTAATTCCTACATCCAATACGGACAAAGCTACTAGTTCATCCCCTAAGTTCCATAAGTGTGATTTATGAATTTTCCAATCACTGTTTCTGCTGCATGTTTGTCACTATTTTGTACACTGCTAGTTTTTTAGACACATTATTTTAAAGGGCCTAGATTAGGTTGCAGCGAAAAACCATATTTTCATACAACATTACATGTAAAACAGCATTTACGGGCATTCTCTTCATGTATAGTCAATTTAAATTGTTTCCTAAATATATAAATATTCAAACAATAAATTCCTTTTGCCACCCATCTGGCTCAGGGATAAGCTTCATGTTGCCGAAAACATAAACCTGTAAGAGGGACGACTTCACCAAGAAATATTATTACACGTTATGAGAATTCTCTGTAATATTTCTCAATTCCACTTTCTACGAACAATAACATGTCATCAACTTCGTTTTCTAGAATTTAAGTGGTATGTGTACTTGATTGAAATGTTATAAGTTCTGAATGATGGAGATCTGTCCACAAAGTTTTGAAGTGCTTAAATAATGGAATATCGGGTATAGAATTCAGAAAGGCCAGAACTTCTTTAAAGACACTCTGCAGTACGATTTCAAATGCATGATGATGGCAATCCAAATGTAATATATCACCGTTCAGCTTTTGCTCTAAAAAATTACATGCACAATTTATACGGCCGGTATTGTAAGCCGTTGTATCAAACACTACAGCTTGAATAGTTAGCAATAAAGAACAATTATCTAAGATATTATATACAACTGAAGAAATATCTCAGGAATTCTGAGTAGCTGTTCAACATTGGGACCTGAAGCTATCACGGTAAGCCTATCGGCGTTTTTCTTCCCAGTTACATCTGGATGTAGCTTTGTATCCCAGTGAATAACTAAAAAATTTAAATTTAAATTCATGAAATCTGATTTTACCTCTCGAAGACTTTCTCTTGCTCTCTTAAGAGATGTACGATTGATCATAAGGTCATTTGGATTTAAATTTACTGCATCTACATAGGCTGTTAATACATGAACAGAATCTCTGTCCCTAATATGGCACTCGTCTAACATTGATGAAATGCAATTTGATATCAATAGTTGTCAAGCTTTTTTGCGTTGTGGTAGACCAGATATAGAAAAAAGTTTCAACAGGTTTGGATAGATATCCCTTTCGGTTTTCCAAATCTTGTGAATTGCAAGAAGAATTTGATAATAATAAAGGACTGTGTACTGAAAAAGAAGACAATTTAAAGTATAGATTTTTACATTATTCCGACCTGGAACTCCTTTAAATTTATATTTTAGATATGGAAAATAGAGTATTTTTTATGGTAGAGTAGGATTTTTCAAAATTTATATTTTACGAATGCATAAAGATTTAAGTATATTTATAACTAAAGAACAGCGAATTAAAATATAATTACCATTACTTATACTTATAGCATTGAAACCTGGCGACCCTATTTGCCACACCTATTACATACACAGAAAATTTTCTAAATGAACACCCCCTAAAGCCTGGAGGAGGCAATTTGTTGTTGTCAAAGATCATTCATTAATGGCCTTTAGAATCTCTTGTGTACCTCTTGGTGGAAAGAAATGTTCCCCTGCCGCTTGGTTTGAAACGAGCGCGAATAGCGGTATGCCTGACCCAAGGCCCTTGGTGTACATGTACCATCTGTAATACGTAAAATTTTACAGAATGAAAGTGAGAGAATGGTTCGTCTGGAAGTTTCAACATCTATCGAGGTTCAAAATTACTTTAAATATGAAACGTAAGAATATTTTTACATAAAAATGAGAAAACCCGCAATTTCTTCTTGGAAACTCAAAAAAGGGGGCCCTAGGGGCACGGGTTAATATTCATGGATGGACTTAAAATTTTGCATGGATCATTTATTTGTATAATGGAACAAATTGAGGGGGCGTCGTGTAAAATATCTACAACTTCAAAAATAAGGACCACCCTAATATATATATATATATATATATATATATATATATATATATATATATATATATATATATATATATATATATATATATATATATATATATATATATGCCCAAAATTTTGGAAAATTTTGATATTAACTTAGAAAATTTCAAAAAAAATAAATAAATTTAGTTTGAGATCATAAACATGAATTAAAAGATTTACGAAATATATATATGAAACTTTCTGAGATATCACGCACGCAAATCGAGAAATCGGCGAAACAGGCACCTGAGAAAAAGAGGCTTAAACAGCTGCTGTTAACATAAATCTCTGTGGGGAAAGTTTACGCATTTTTATGATAACTCGAAAAGTTTTTTTTTTTTTGTATGGTAATAAATAAGGTATCAAATTGTTCAGAATTAAATTATGAATAGCAAACATTTTTTTACAGAAAGTCGACACTTTTGAAGGTTAAAGGTCCTTAGACCCCTTAATGGAATAGTCGGTTTAATAGACGAAAAATTATTGTAGTAAGTGGGATATTCTATTGAACGGGATTAAAATAAAAGACATCAACGGTTTGGTACATTCAAAATGTATTTTATTAAGCGGAATATTCTTTTAACCGATACTCTAATAAGCGGGCTTGTTATGACCAAACTGGAAAAATAAAGATCAGTACTTGATTTCGTCTACTATATTTACAAATTTTCAAACAAATTTGTGGCTACCTTTAGGATTATTACAGAGCTTTAAATGTATCATAAAATTTTCGACTCTGGGCCGCAACACAGTTACTGATATTTTATCCCATTCCTTGCATAAGGATTTCTTTAGGGATGCCAAAGTTTTAAGAATTTCAGCACACAACCTTATTCCAGGACCTCCTTGCACTATTGAACTGCATCAACGACCCCAATCTAATGGTTTAGGGTAGGATATGTGATAGTGGAAAAAGATCACTTGTTTTTGTTGATCAGAAGATAAAATTAATCAAGAAACATATTGCAAACCCATTTTGAAAGATGTTGTCTTTCCTTGGTCGCAAAAGTTCTTTGAAAAGAAAAGATGGACCTTCCAACATGATTCCACACCTGTACACAGAGCTAAAGACACTCAAGACTGGTGCAACACACATTTTCCGGACTTCATTGGAGCTTACAAATGGCCACCTTATTCCCCAGATTTGAACGCAATTCATTATTCTGTTTGATCCATTGTGGAGACAAGAGTGTATGCTAAACCTCATAAAACTGTGACATCCCAAAAGAAATCCTTATGCAAGGCATAATATACTCAGTAAGTGCCGAAAATTTTGTGACACGTTTAAATCTCTGTATTAATCGTAAAGGCAGCCACTTTGAAAATTTGTAAATATATATTGGACGAAATAATGTAGTCATATTTATTTTGAAGTTTGGTCGCAATATTTTTTTAGCATTAAAGTTATAGTGTACTATGTGTATCTGAATTATTTCTTGTCGTTCGGTTATTAGAATATTTTTTCGTGGCAAAATGGCTATTACATTAAGCGGGTTCGACTGTATATATATATATATATATATATATATATATATATATTTATTTATTTATTTATTTATTTATTTATGTGTGTGTATGTTACGCCTGAAATATGTAGCAGTATTGCTCCTTTATTAAATCATTTGTTTTACTGTAGTTCCTTTATGCAAGACTGTTCTGCATGCTTTATATATTTAAAAATATGTTTCCCGTAATGACCTCTTAAGCTCCTGCGTATGCACTTAGTGAAGATGTTTACCCTCATAAATGTTTCACTCTTCTTCTTTTCCTCTTAAAGATAATATTAAAAACCATTTGTTTGACAGTTCGCCTTAAGACCAATTCAGTACAAAAATGATGGACTACGAACAAAAGCTTCCAATATTTTTTCCGTGAAGAAAAATATCGAACAATAAGAATACTCAAAAAAGCGGAAGTAAACGCCGCCACAAATACTTCATATTTAATGGAGGGAAAATAAACACTGTCGACGATGAACTAAAGCTTGTTTTCTTCGACTTTTTTTTTTTCGTTTTTCTTTTCAATTGTTACATGTGATGCGTGTTGTCAATGTGGTCTGGTCAAAGCACGCGATTTGCCCCTGATTGAGTATGGAATTTTGGAAGATATATTTAGCTTGATGTTTAATTGCATATGTCGTCAAGAAGTTTTAACACTAAACGTAGAATTAAATAGCCATTTTGCTGTGTATGGTTTTAGATAACCTATTTCGACGTTTAGCGTGTAGGAGAATAAATTTTTGCTCTTGTCAAAAAAATAAAAATAACGACTTGCAAAGAGTTAGGAAGATTTTAAAGCAAATTTCCATTTTTTACTTCAGAGTAAAATTTTAAACATCTGTTCTCTGTTACGTTCAGACGTAATGGAGTGAAAAAAATAAATTGCTCGGCAACAGAAAATTAATTATTAAGTGCAAATTAGGTATTTAAATGAACGTGCCACCTTTCTTAGACGTTAGAGTGTACATTTCATTTCAAATATACTTAATTAAAAAGTAATCTCAGGCAGAATAATCCAAAAATTTATAGTGATATGAGTTTACATTGAGTCAAAAAATAGAATATTTTCATCTAAAGGGGGGGGGGGGGGAATATTTTCAAAAGAAACAATATCAATACTTGAATGCGTCATTTTTTGCTGGATTCAATACTTTAATCTCTTCACACACGGATTCGATCACTTATTTACATTCATCGCTACTGACAACGTTTTCATACCCTTTTCATTGCGGCAACGAGTTAAATTTTGTTAGCGGGCTCTCGGTCTTGAACTGCTTTCTTTAGATATGACGGTACTACAAGTTCTTGATCGTACTGTGATCGGTAGAGTTGCTTGACCAGCTTAATACCGAAATTCCTCTTTTCGGTTTAAAATTAACTAGTCGATTTAGAGATGTCACATGGAGTAGAATCTTGCCGAAAGTTAACATGTGTCACTGAATGTGTCACTGCTGTGCCTCAGATGAAGTATCATGCAGTATTATTGATAAACAACGGAAGTCCCACATTGTTTTATTATAAGATACATACAAATGTTCAATTCCAGCAGCCCTCATCCACTCACATGTCATAAAGGGTGTCTCAAATTTGAGAGAACGTCTTACACAAACTCTCTCATACACTTTACTTTAAAAATATCAAACCAGAACACCTTTTTCGTTCACAGCTATTTCAAAAAAAAAAAAAAAAAAAGATTCATCACTGCATATAATATTTTTTCAACCTTGTTGTCGCTTTATGAGCTTCTATTTGCTCCAGGTGAGTAACGCACGTTTCTGCTTCATGTTTCTCTTTGGTTTTACTTCGTAGATTCGCATTTGGAACTGAAGTTAATGCAACCGTCCAAGTGTAGTTGGCGTGGATACGATAAATATAGATTCTTTCCAACACTTATGGACGTAAGAAGCATTTTTCAACGATTATTTTGAACGATTCGTTTTAATTTGGGTTCCTCTCTGCCAGTTGTTACAATCTTTCTATAACATTTAGTTCGGTTACTTTTTAGTTCGTCTCCTTCAATATTCCTTTAAAATCTTACATACCGTAGATAGTAAAACGTTAATTTTAATTGAGTTGAATTATTTTTTTTTTCTAACTTTAAGCAATGGTACAATAAGGAACTTTGTTTTTCCCTATTTATCACCTTGACGACTCATTTTGAGCAATTAAAGGCTTTTAAAAGAGCATAAAATTATCCGAGCTCCAAACTTCATGCTTATCACAGGCTATATGTTAACAGGTATGCAAATTTTTTCATTACTTTTTAAAATTTACATTGAATGAGTAGATTATTCTAATTTTTGACCCATACAAAAATACATATAATTTCCCAATGTGTTAATGATTCATAAGTTGCTGAAATAATGTCTGCAAAGTTGTTGAAATTGATTACTCATGAATAACGTGTTGAACTCTTTTTTATTTGCATGCGCTCATTTTTCCCGACTCAGGGAGAAATTTTGTTCAAACAGCTCTGATATTCTATTATTTTGAATTTGGGCCGTATACATATTATATTCGTCATTGCAGCATAAATTCAATCCAAAATGTTGTAGGAGAGTTTGGCGTTCAGTTAAATCAGGGTAAGGATGAAACAATTTAATATTATGGAGGTTGTCATCGACAGTGGGGGAATTACAGGGTTAGTATACGCAGCTTTCTTTTTAAAACATAACTTCTAGAAAAGACATTCTGACCTAAAAGGCAAAATAAGAAAAAATCTGAAAATAAAGAATAAGAAAAAATGTTTTGCTTCTGCATTGAATTATATGTCATAAGCATGCTCTTGCAAGTTTTAACGCCTTGTGGATTTCCGATTCCTTAATTTTTGTGTCATACTTGAGAATTGTACAAATAGTTTTTTTTTTTTTTTTTCATTATTACTTTCAGTTTCTTGTTACAGAAAAAAAATATTTCTTTTACTTCAATGAGTTTTTTTTAGTTTTTAAATTCATTTCCGCAGTTTCTTCATTATAATTTTTCAGCTTGAAGAACTTCAATGAGTTTGGCTTCAAATTTCACCTTCAGCAGTTGGATGAATCTTAATTTGTTCTTATCATTGGATAAAAAAATTCTTGGTAAACCTTAAGAGTGACTGTTTCTTCAAATATCACCTACTAGAACAATGTGCTTGAGCTCGATAATATTCAGAGCTTTTGTTCTCAATTGATCAGGTGCTGTTGCGTAACCGCCGAATACTACAGCTATATTCTGACCATACTGTGCCTCAAGATATTTAAAATTTCGGGCAGCTATCAGGACAAACGAGGAGTGCTTGAGCCACACTACTTGGCGAAGGAGATGAACACCATCTACAACCACAAATTTGGTTTTTCTTTGTGACTCATCACTATTGACTGGTTGGAAAGCTGCATAGAAAGAAAACTTATTGCCCTTCCTCATTTTTTCTTGAGTGACTATAGACCTTGTGAATGGTGAAAGCTCGTATGTGAAGAAGTTCTGCAATTCTTCGTCTGACTGCTTCAAAAGAAATATCCTGTGAAGCAGTGTAAGTGGGTCGATAGTCACTTGTCTACTGCCAACAGTAACAGTACAAACAGCAGAGAAAAGAGACACAACTTTGGTTTTACGCTTGAATTTGACATCTTGGAACTTTTTCGCGACAATCTTTATAACATTGTTTTCTTCCCAATATCTTTGGTCATGTGACATTTGACTCCTTGCTCTCTTACAAGTCCACTGCTTAAGGACCTGCTCAGCTGTGAGTGAGTTCGCATTGCATAATTCATCAACCGTTACACATATGTTCTGTAAGTAGATCATAAACAGTGTCCATCGTGTAAGGACAGTTTCAGGTATGCCACGGCCCCGGGTCAATCCTCCGTAGCTTTTCATTAAGCACATCTGCACCTGTTCTATGGTAATATCTCACCATACACATCACCAGAACTTCTGTAAACGTCTGATGGTGACACCCTAGACAATCCGGGACGATTAACGTGATTGTGATTAAACAGAAATATGTACTAGTTTTTTTACAGTTATAAAATTTACGTGTATTTTATTTTTATATTACGACATTTTTGAGTAAATGAGCACTGACTGACTTATATCAGACAGGTTATTGAAGATATAAAGACAATTGCATACATATTGAAACAAGGAAATTAGTTTTAAATTTTCAATTTTGGAGAATTTGCAAAATTTTAAAAAGCTGTATTTAAAAAACTATTATGGCTAAGAAGACCACTCTGTTTCAAATTGTAGAAATTTAATCTAGTTTAAATATGTAAATAATAATGTTGAAAATCAAAAACGTGCTCTTTCATGGTCGAAATGGGAAAAATACGAAAAAAGTACGAAAATTTAGCAGTTTGGAGTATTTTCTAAAGCATTCCGGGACGTTGCCGAGGTTAAAAACTTCGATTTTGCATCTTAGTCACATTACATCCCATGCAAGAAAAAGAAAAAAAAAAACAACTAGCCCCACTTGATGCAACTTATGTTCCTCTTTTCGCGATAAGGTTAATGGACTAACTTAAACGCGGAATTTATAGCTCCACTCTCCCTTGGGTCTTCTGCAGTCACAGTCTATTAAAGCCGTTTTTGATCATACTGTTTTAACGGACACGGACAGCCTACGTCTCATCTTGATTTCTGTGTTTATTTCACTCAAATTCGCTTGTCTGTTAACACTAACAGTTCTAAACACACGTTGTTGATCTCAGACATTCAGTGCAGAAGGTTAGCCATTGCGTTGTCCATAGTGGATGGTTATGACTAAAATTAGGTTAGTTGGTTTAGGCTAGGTTACTCTGTTGACACTGAGGTTCTCAGAATGTTGAATTCTCCAACGATTTCCGAAATGAAAAATTTCACCCGTTTAGTGCCTACTACCATTACACGTCTAAAGTCTTAATTTCTGTCATCCCGCCATAAATACACCACATACCTTTTCATACAAATCACTTGAATAAAAATGAAAACCCTACTAGTGCACTGCCTATTTATACATGTTATTCCCGATACTATTTTAATATGTAGGGTCTGGTGGGGTAAAGTGGTCATAAAATCGTAGTTTTTCAACTTAGGTGGATAATAAATACAATAAATTTTTTAAACACTTCAACTTTTTCTATTGTTATTTTACATTGCAATAGTAAAGAGCACGGTAGATTGAATTTTTGGAAGAAAAATATTGATTTTAGTAGTTTTATAGAACTTTCTTTTCCCTATGTTTTTATGACCACTTTACCCCATGGGATGGGGGATAGTGGTCATAGCATGGGGTAAAGTGGTCATAGTTAAAAATAGATGCAAAACCATTATAAATAACCCTAATACTTGTATATTTTGGTTGTTTTTGTAGTTACAAGTGATTCACGAGTAAATACGTGCATACAAGAAGATATACGTGTTGTGTTATACACGAGTAAACACGTTCCTATATGAGTAGATACATGTGTACATCAGATACATGCATGCAGATGCCCACTCAAGTATATACGTGTATATACTATATAAGCATGCATACGTAATTACCTACAGGAGTGTATACGTGTCTACACGAGTACATACGTGTCACGTGTATATTCGAGTCACGTGTATATACGAGCATATACGCGTATAAACTAAAATCTTATGCGCGTATGCACTTTGTATCACGAGACAATACGTGCATGCCTGGGTATATACGTGTATAGTCGACGTATATACGCATATATGAGTGTACATACATACATATACGAGTATACACAAGTTAATTCGTAGATACATCCAGTGAGTCTTTGTACGTGTCTACTCACGTATATATAATATGGAAGGACGAGTATATACGGATGTATACGTGTAAACACGATTATATACCTGTATAGACGTATATACGTACATTTACGTGTATACACCAGTATGTATACACGAGAATATAAGCTTATATACATGTTGGCCTACAGAGTGAATCTAAGCTCTTGGGAAAAAAATCAGAGGAGTGTGAGAGGGGAGGATAAGAAGCAAAGATTCATAAGGAAGTTATAATCATTGACGCGATACATGCACACAAAGTCGGGAAACTGATGGATATAAAACAGGGCACAAATTTGTTGCACAAAGATGATTTTATCTAACATTTTAGTTTTTAAGAACTATTTAGAGCAGTTGTTAAAAGTTACGGCCTGTAGTAGCTCTAATACACGCATCGCAACAAAGGCGCAGCGGCTGATGAAAGTTTTTCAAAAGTCTCGTTATTGCAACAGAGAGTGATCTGTGAATGCGACGCATGTATTACAGCTGTAGGCCGTAAATTTCATCATTCGCTTCAAAACTTATTTAAGACCTAAAATGTTGTGTAAAAATGTCTTCGAGTAATAAATTTGTGACTTTTTTTGCATCCATCAGTTTCTGGCATTGCGTACATGTAGTGCGTCAGCATTGTGTTTGTAACCATATGTTCCTTATGATTTTTGCTTTTTATCCTCCCCTCGAACCCTTTTTAATAATTTGCTCAAGAGTTTAAACTCACCCTGTAGACCTGCATTTCTTATGATTGTATGTATTGTTTACTAGAGTACGTACGTGTATATACGTGTCTACCTGAGTATATAAGTGTGTGTATATATAAGTATAAGCAAGCATATACGTTTATAGTAGAATGCATAGCTGTATGGATAAAAATTACTTGCAGATACCCATATACGTATTTATTGGTGCATTTATGTGAATACGTCTACGTAAATGCCGACACGAGTATATACGCGTATATATACGCATATACTCGTTTATTTAACCCCGTTTAAGTAAAATTAATATTTAATGTGTATCTGCCTTATACGTAAAGATTAAGTAACATTAGAAGAACAAGATTTGTTAAGCCTAATATTATGACCACTTTACCCCATCTTACTTAAATTATTCTAAAAAATTATCTAAAGTAGATTCAGCTAACTGCTAATGAGTAAGAGTTTTTGAGACATGTAGGAAGCTTCCTGTGCAGTCAATCTATTCGTAATTCTAACAAACAAAATTTCCCAAGGAAGTTAAAGGAGGTGTTTAGATTTTAAAGTTTTTTATATTCACACAAAATATTTTTTTACTAAATAAAATTTTGCCAGTCGTAAAATTTTGTATTTAAAATGTAGTTTCTAACTGTCCTACTCTAAAATAAAATTTTCACATTCATTCAAACATTTATTTCCAAGCCATAGCCATTTATTTGACGTATGACTACTTTACCCCATTGACCACTTTCCCCCACCAGACCCTATACAGTGAAACTACGATTTTACGCTCCCTGAAAAAACTTTTTCCCCTCAGTTAACGTTTTTCATCGGGTCCCACTATCAGTTTTGCTGCTATGTTTTCCCCGCATTTTACGTTTTTTTACCCAGACCCTTGAGAAACGTAAAAACAGGATGTCACTGTATTTACATCTCGCTATCTTCCGACTTTTGCCACCTCAGTGTTACATAAATACTGCCGTAGGAAGGTAAAGTGCAGTAACTGCCAACATTTTATTTGCTTATTTATTTATTTATTTTTGCAATTTTGTCATCTATTGTATTTTAGCTTTATCGCACAAGCTTACTTATTTGGTTTACACTGAAAATAAAGCACGAAAAAAATTATCTAACATTTCCCTATTGTTAGCATGGAATCCGAAACGCATTTCTTAAAATATCTCAAAACTTCCTTTCCGCAGATACTGCGCTTTTCCTTCTCTTACCTTCTCTCTGTTGTGGTGTATTTATATATATATATATATATATATATATATATATATATATATATATATATATATATATATATATATATATATATATATATATATATATATATATATATATATATATATATATATATGTGTGTGTGTGTGTGTGTGTGTGTGTGTGTGTGTGTGTTTGTGTGTGTGTGTGTGTGGGAAGGTTGCCGTCAATGAACCGGTTCCGTGACTACACCGCGAAGATATTTCCCGTACCAGAGTTTGTGCAGACGCGTAATCAGTTCAAGTACCTTCCTTTGTCTGAAAACAGTCTACTGCAGAGTCGTTAAGTAGCTAACATTATTTAATCATATTGTTAATCAGTCAGAAAAAATTTCTACCCTTATCTTACTAATTATTGAGATTTTCATTTAGTTATAACATGCTTTGAATACCACTGATCATCTAAATGTGAACATCGGCTTAAAAGAGTGCCTTTTCAAGTACAATTCCCCATACTTCATGTTTCATCATGATTCGTCACAGCAGTAACACCCAAAAGAATATTCAAAATGACATAACTGCTATCATTGGACCACTAAGTGTTTCCATGAATGGACCACCTGAGAAAGTGTTTCATTCTTCGAAAATCTCAAATATTGCTCTAACTTCATGTCAATTATTTTTGAAAATTGCTCAATTGTTTAAAATAAATATGACAATGAAAAAAAATAATCTCAGTAATTCATGAAAACTCTTATACTTTATTAACATTTTCAATTCAAATTTTTCTATAAAATTGATTAAAAATTTAAAACATAATAATACGATTTTAAATACTTTTGCTGTTCCAAAAAAAAAAAAAAAAAATGATTTGAATTTTGACATTTTGAATTCAAAGTATGTTTTTCGCAATCACAAGTGTGTGTTGTGTGTGTTTTGCGTATGTGTGTGAGTGTGTGTATGTGTGTGTAGGTGTGTGTGTGTATTCGTGTGTGTGTGTGTAGGATATGGATGCAACCCGGAGACGTTTTCGCTAGAGGAGCAGCATTGGGAGGGGCCGGCCGACGGTGGTGCTGCAGAGGGAGACAGGGGGAAAATAAAATCATAGGACATCAAAACAGTCAAGTGAAAACAATAAGCAATCGCGATTGCTCAAAAAATGCAAAAATTAGTAAACTATATGGTTAGTGGTTAAGTGAGAGCATGGACCTTAACGATGTCTGCCGACAATATCGAGTACTGAAACCAACTTTAAGCAGTCGCATGGAAGATAAAAAACCAGCTTGTTTTTACCTTAGTCACTTATTAAAAATTTAGGAGTAAGCCCTCCGAAATAGGAATAGTGAATCATATTTTGAAACTGGAGACGAAGTTTTTGGAATTACTTCCGAAAAAATGGGGGAATTCGCCTTTCAAGAGGCTGAGAAAAATAACATGTTCCACAGATTTAATGAAGAAAAAAATATGTTAATACTATAGTCTCTGGTAGATTGAGACTAAGCTTCTGGTTTCAGCAATAAAATGGTCAAAAATGTTCTCTGACATTTTAGAGAGCAAGTACAATCTTGCGTCAAACGAAAATTTTCAAAGTCGATTTAACAAAATTTTCAACAGTTCAAAAGAGGTTGAAAAGATATTAGCTAAGAACAGTGTTGCACAGGTTGGGAAAATCAAGTGATGAACGAGATGTGATGACAACAGCTGTGTGTTGAGTGAGTGCTGCAGTTTTTTTTTTATGCTCCTCTTATCCGAAAATAAAACATTTTAAAAAATAAATCTATTTTTCTATAACTTATTGTTATTTCTAGTGCTTAATGATGACCTGTTATAAATATTTGTAACTTATGCATTTTTTTTTTAAATTTGAGAAGATGGTGCATCGATAGAAACTCGATGGTCCATCCATAGAAACCGGTAGCCATGATTGGACAACATGTTAAAATATTTATTTTTAATTTTTATTCTTAGTTGTGTACATTTATCATAAAAGTGAATACTATTATTCAAAGAGAAATATACTGAAAAATTGTTCCTATATTTAACGAAAAGTTTGAGTTGGATTTCCTTTCTAAAAAAATCGAAAACTGTTATGTGGTCCATTGACGGCAACCTTCCCATGTATATATATATATATATATATATATATATATATATATATATATATATATATATATATATATATATATATATATATATATATATATATATATATATATATATATATATATATATATATATATATATATATATATATATATATATATATATATATATATATATATATATATATATATATATATATATATATATATATGTGTGTGTGAGTGTGCGTAGACATTTGTCTGTATTTTTTGCGTGAAAAATCCAATAATAATTTTAAAATATGAAGTTCTTTTTGCATGAATTCCAGATGGAGTGCAGAGTGTATTCCGAATTCATTTTCAAACTTCAAATACAGAATGAAATATCGGAAATTCAAACTTTTCTTAGATGAGTGAATAAAGTATTGAATTTCAATTTTAACAATGTGCTCTCTCGTGCAACGTGGGAAGCTCTTTCAACCATTCTTCTGATATTTCATGTAGAGTGATGTACGCTTTTTAACATACAATTCAGAACATCTAGTTATAGTGCATTCAAAAATTAAACCTGCCAAAACTATTATTCATATTTCTCCAAAGAGTTTCAAACTTGTTTCGTTCAAGAATTTAATTTTGAAGCAGTATGAACCCTTAAAATCGATTGAAGTTGCATGTAAAATTCTTTGTAAAGTTTTAAATTGTAAAGTTGCATTTTGTAATTTTTCTTAAACCAAAATACACTCCTGTTTGTGAAAATTGCAACACCATGAAGGAAGCATCATATTTAAATTTCATTCAATACGCAGTTGAGTGGTAATGGTACAAATAAATGATTACATTTTCAAACCAAACAAACCATAAAAAGAGATAGAAATTAGTATTTTGTGTGGCTACCACGCGCCGCAAGAAGAGCTGCTACACGACCGGCATCAAGTGAAATAAAGTTTGAATCTCTGCCTCTAGAAGAGTTTTCCATATTGTTTGTATGAGCAACCAAAGTTCGTCGGTCGAAGCTACTGGAAGAGGATCACGAGCGAGACGCCACCCAACGAAATTTCACACATGTTCAAATGGTGACATATCCGGGGAATATGCAGGCCAAGAAAGAAGCTGTACCTGCTCCGAATCAAGGTGGGATTTGATAGTCCTGGCAACATGTGAACTGGCATTATCCTGCTGGAATACAGCCTCTTGCAATCCTTACAGGGAAGGAATAGCTTGGGGCTGTAAAACTTCGTTTATGTATCAGGTACTGTTCAAATTGCCCACAATTCGTAGCAATTGTGATCGTTCATGATATGCTATGGCACCCCAGACCATATCTCCGGGTGTTCGTCCACTGTGGCGTTTGATAATGCACCCCGGAATGTGCCGTATACCGGCATAGCGCCTGACACGAAATCGGCCATCATGGTGCAACAAATTGAAGCGGGATTCGTCAGTAAAGACGACCTGCTGCCAATCAGCAGGCCAGCTGCTATGTTTATTGGCCCATTTGTAGCCGCAGGCGGCGATGGTGTTGCTTGAGAGGAATTCTGTATAAAGGAATCCTTGCGCGCATCCCACGTTCCAGCAGACGTCTCCGAATTGATGAAGAACACAATGAAACACCTGTAGCTGTTGACCACTGAGCTGCCAATTGTCTGGAAGAAGCTGTGCGGTCTGTCTGCACCATACGCACCAGATGTCTGTCGTCGCGAGCTGACGTCACATTTCGGGATCCACTCCCAGATTTCCGAGCTCTCCGACCCTCGTCCGTCCACTGCTTCCAAACTCGCATGATTGTGCTTCTATTACGCTGCACACGAGCGGCTACTCAACGACGAGACAATCCAGCTTCACGAAGGACGACGATTTCTTCTCTTTAAACTCCGAAATTTGCTTAAATTTCGCGTTCTTTCGTCGAAGAGGCATAGTAAAGATTCAGTAAACGTTTACTCTAGCATATAACCATTGATAATCATACACGCCTCGCTACAACCGTCTCTTTATATTCGGTTCGATTCGCCGTTCAGAGGGCGCTGCTCAGCATACGCATGCGCTACCAGTCTGCAATTCTAATTATTTGCATATCATGTTCTACTTTACATTTCCCGCCATTTTCAACTCGCGTATGGTTTCGTGGTGTTGCAATTTTCACAAACAGGAGTGTATATTTTCAAAAGAATCCCAAACATGATTACAGTTTTAAACTACATGGTAAATGACACTTTCTATTCAATAGTTTTCAGCATTTTGAAACTTTACGATTGATTATAAAATTCTTAAAGAGCAATTATTGCTCTTAAATGTGCTTGCAATTACAGTGAGCTCAAATTTTCGTGGAGGGTGCGACGATCTCTGTTTTTCAATTAACAAGATGACGTTTCGCTATGGTTATTGCTCAGTACATCCTTCATAATACAACGTGTATTTGATGAGATTGTTCAATCATAGTGTCATCATTCTTCATTTTTATTTCAACTCGTAATTCTTAAAGTTGTAGCTGAATGACTTATATTTTCAAATTCGGACTATAATCATTTGTTTTGAGCGCGACAAAATTTTTTGTTTTGATACCTTATTTCCAATTTTCTTTATATATGAAATCTCCTATATCAGAGTTGTAAATACTACTTATATATAGATATACAGGGTATATGTATAAATAATATACATAATTAAAAAAGCCTAATTTAAAGTTGTCTAGCAGTGAAAATTTTGCTCAGAAATTAACAAAGTTTTGTGTACAAAAAGGGTTTTGAATTTGTTTGATCGAATAAATAATATCGAATAGTTCAAAATTTTGCCAACAGAAGCCGCATTTTTTTTTTTAATGAGTTACACCTTTATTATGCATTTACGATGGTTTTAAAACAAATCTTCCACCAAAGCATGTTCAACATGACGGCTATGATTTTCATCTACCTTCTGAAGTCGTGGGATAACATGTTCTACAGTTGAGCAAAGTATGCTCTTGATAATGTCGTAATATGCTGTATTTAAGATCAGGTAAAGTTTTAGAACTGTCACGATTTACGAGATGTTTCAAATGCCTCCAAAACTAAAAGTCACATGAACCAAGCTTTAATGATCGGGAAGCAATGTATTTCATTAAAAATGCTCTCTGCCGGCGAAATTTTAAACTTTTTTTTTTAATTTTTTTTATAACCTCAAACAATTTCCATTTCTTATATTTTGCACAAAACTCCATAAATTTTTGAGCAATGGTTTTGTCTATAGACAACTTAAAGTAATGAAGTTTAATAATGGACACCCTGTAAATTAATACTTCTTTAAAATAAGTTTGCAACATAGTTACTATCGACGACTTATTTCTTTTTAATGCACTGTTCGAAAACATTTAACTACTAGAAAATAACCCGTCAGGGTGTGACGAGGACAATTACCTTTTTAACCGACTTCAAAAAGGAGGCGGTTATCAGTTCATACCGTATGTATGTTTTTTTTTTTTTTTTTTGTTTGTCCACTCACAGCTTCTCACCTACACTGTTAAAAAAATTTCCTGAAAATAACGGAGAAAGTACCGGCAGCAAAGTTGCCGTAAATATTACGTTTACGTTCAATGACTTTCCGTGATTTAACAGAAGTTCCATTTCTTATTTCTCCGTAGTTGTAGTTTTCCGTTTATAAATTTCTCGTGACTGAACAAAAATTCCATTTCTTATTCTTCCGTTCATTTACGATCTTTCTGTGTTTTAACAGAATTTACGTTCTTTATTTTTTCATTGCGATATTTTTTCCATTTCTCACTTTCCCTTATTTAAGTAAAAAGAAGTTTTTATATCAACTTCAGATGAGTCAAATTGATCAAATAGTACTAGCAGAAAAATTGATGGATTTGAATAGGACACCAATTATCCCAGCTGATACTGTTCGATATTCCCTTCGTCGTACATTGTCTGGGGTGGCATGGAAAAACATACATGAGAAATATGATATTTTTATTTGCAGAATGTGTCAAAAAAAATGCTATTAAAAACAGGTTGACGTTATCATATAATAATATACCTGATAGAGAGTACCGCATATCTATTGTGTTTAAAAACAGAATCATTGACATGCACGTGAAGAATTTTTGGTTCAGGTGCTACATCCCCCCTCCCCCCCCCCCCAATGATATCCAAATTTTTCACTCATTGGAATCGCAACATAGATTTTTAGTACATAATCATTATTACTTAAGCATATATCAATATCAATCAGTTCGTTTTACCCGAATTGTTTTTCCAAGAAACTTGCAATAATCTCAAATAAGTTGTTGGATAAGATCTTAATAAATTAAATTAAGTACTTATTGTTGCCAAAACTTTCATTGTATATATCAAAGATCAACAATACACCTTTATTTAGAGATTCAAAATAGTTACTTTCAATATTCCAAACTGTGAAGCAAATCCCCCCCCCCAAAAAAAAAAAAAAAAAAAACTGAGTGATTTTTCCTATCTTGCTCGCACACCACGATAATCTCCGGTATAGATACGAAATGGCATTTAGCGTATTAATGACTTTCAAGAATGCGTAAGACCAATAAAAAATAACTCTAATAGTTGTATAAATTCTAAATAAACTATCATCGGAATTCTACGAAATGCCTATTAACAAGGTAAATACATTTGTATATTAACATGTACAAAGATATTCAGCAACACTTACATATGACCAGCGGTGCTAAATGCATCTGGATCAGCTAATCCAATAGGCTTTATTTTAAATTGATAACACGAGATCCTTAAACTATTCTCACTGCTAGAGCACACAATATGACTAACGAATAGAATTGTTCAAAGTATTGAGCAAAATATTAAAACCACAAAAATATTCTAATACTGACTCAGTAAAACCCACATCAAATCACCGGCGATCAAAACACATCTGCCAGTCTAAAAATGGCGCGAACATTTTTCCAAACCTACAAAGCTCAAAGGCGTATAAACAATTTCGACATACGAGTATATTACTCTCCAGACATGAAATAGCAAGCTATCTATTTTGTCTACAGAATCTGAGTTGTTACTCTAAATATGCTTTTAATTAGCAAAATGTAACAGTGCGATTAATAAGCACTATCAATAAGTGATGTTTATCATGACTTGAAGACTAATCGGAGCAAAGTATAGCACAGCGGCAACCCTAGAAATGGAAAAATTCCGTTTTCGTCGGGATGTTTACGTTTTTGTAAGGAAAAAATACATTTTGAAGCATTACAGAAATATTCTGTTAAAATCAGTCAGAAAACTACCTGAATTTTCAGTTTTTTTTAAGTGTAGTGAACTGATTTTGATGATTCTTTTTTTAATGGATAGGGGATGGCTCAACTTAGGTCCCATTACTTTGTTTGACCATATTTGTTCCATATAAAAAAGTTATGGGCAAAAAACAGTAAATTTCATGCAATTTCCCTATTAAATGATTGAATATAAAACCCATATTTATAAAAGTTTGGTGCCATACAACAGTAACATTAATAGTAATTGTAATGATAATTTTGAATGATGGCTTTTCTGAAGCAAGCATCAAAATTCTTCATTATAGTGGGGGTAAACCTAACCTGGAAGCGAGGGGATGCAGTAACTAGGATCTGCTTAGCCTTCACAATACTACCAGATTCAGTTTGCCTCAACTATAGTTTAGTATTTTTATCGTTATCAACTATGTCAATAATAGATGATCTGAGCTAAGTAAGGATAGAGCCGTTATATAGACAGTACGACGCATCAGCTTAAGTTTAGCCATTTTGGATCGGATTTTTCATTGTTGCACTGCTTGGGTTACCACAGCAAAGTTTCAGATTTCGCCAAATTTGTAGAAAATAATATTTTATTTTATAAACAATTCACGTGCCGCTAATAATTGCTTACAGTGAACAATCACCAACGCGATAACTCGCCAGAAAAGACATCCACTCAAACACGCGCTCCGATCCAAAAAAGCTGATCTTAAGCTGATGCGTCGGCTCGTATATATAGGGGCCTTAAGTAAGGAGATACATGGTTGCATCACAAGCAACTTGTATGCTGTGAAATGTAAATTAGTTAGGGAAAACGTAATATTTAAATAGTTATAATTAAATTAACACACTAATGTATTCCAGAGAGGAACAAGGGTAATTTTTTAGTGGCAATCGCTTAAAGTTTTAAGGCATCTTTATATATATATATATTTTAGTATGGAGCACTTTTTTGAAACGAGCTGATGTGTGCATCACATGACTTCCTTGTACTCCAATTTAATGTCATTTCCCCATTATTCGCTATTTTAATGTGATTCAATATTTATTCTCTAAATATCACCAACAATGGCCAAATTGAAACCAAAAAAAAAAAAAAAAAACTCCGCCAAATTTGTCGCCAAGTTGGCGACAAAACTTGGCGACCAAAAGACTGGCGATATATCGCCAAGTGTCCGACAAATTATAACGTCACTTGAGTTTACATCGAAATTAACAATGATTTCCCCCCAAAAAGGTGCAAAAGACCCCCTTAGGAACATCCGAAAGCAACCAAAAGGGGAGGTGCACAACTAGACCCCACTACGAGTCTATGTACCAAATTTCAACTTTCTAGGACATACCATTTTTGAGTTATGCGAGATACATACGCACATACGCACATACGCACATACACACATACGCACATACATACAGACGTCACGAGAAAAGTCGTTGTAATTACCTCGGTGATGGTCAAAATGGATATTTCGCGTGTCTATACATTCTTAGGCACTTTTCCGCATGTGGTCGAATCGAAAAAAAAACTCAACATTCATTTGGGGGTGAGCAAAATGGAAATTAAGGGCGATTTTTGAAAAACTAAAAAGTAAGGTGAAGTTTCATGATGGTTACTTTTACTATTTCTGAAATATTTACACTAAAAAGAATGAAATAAAAAAAATTTGAAAAAAAAAAAAATCGAACCGACTTCAAAATTGCTCTAAAAAGTGAAAAATAATTTTATTCTTTAAACACCATCGATAATATTTTTAAACATAATTTTTGAAGTTGGCGCAAAAACGATAGACAAAATCATTCACAACCATAACTCAGATACAACTATAAATTTAAACAGGCCCAGTTTCTTCTCTACCTTATACATTATGCATTGATAACAGTATATTTTAGTATAAATGTTTCGTTCCTAACTTTAGATGTTTTCTGAAAAAAATATGAACGAAGCATATGGTTACACTGGATTTTACTTTTTGTTTTTGCGCCAACTTCAAAAATTATGTTTAAAAATATTATCGATGGTGTTTAAAGAATAAAATTATTTTTCACTTTTTAGAGCAATTTTGAAGTCGGTTCTATTTTTTTTTTTTTTTTTTTTCAAAATTTTTTTATTATAAAAGTGATCGGCCTTCAAATTTGATATATCTGTACCTCAGAGCCAGACTAATATAAGTCACATTTTCACTACTTTTTAGGGGACCGTTTGTTTAATGCATATGAAGGTTGGATCTCCCGCTCTTATAAAACTGCTCAATAAATAAACATAAAAATTTTTTTATCCGGTTTACGGACAAAAGTCGATGGATCTGTTACTTTTCAAGGACACTAAGTTTTTAAAAAGAAATTACCAAATTTTAGGTGCTCCATGAATGAAATAATGTCCTCACGCCAATCATTTATAACCTCTGATTTTGTACTATCAGAGATAAATACATCCACTTTATCGCAAGTTTCATTGTTGGTGACATCAGAGTGCTACTCGATCGGTGAATTTGGCTATTATATATTTGAGGATATTGTTCAAATTTGTTCACTGCAACACTTGCATAAATATATACTTAAATACCGGTTATTTACATTCTAAAAAACACAGCAATTCATATACTGCGATTTATTGTTAAGCTGGACTCAGTTTAATTTTATTATACACACTATAACAGAAAAATCGATGCACCAAGAAGGAGTGGTCCGGTTGAGACGGAAATTGGTGGATAGGAAGACAATGCACAGAATAGTAAATGATTGAATTCTCAGAACAATTGAATATTTTATGTCGGAGTTACACTAACAAGTTCAATAAGGTGTTGATCTGCCTCTAGCCTGGAGCCTGGATACAAGCTGAATCAAGGGGTGGAAAAGATCGATAAAGCTCCCGGATTGTGTCCTGCGGTATTTCTTGCCAAATTTGCTTCAATTGTTGAACGAGGTTATCAACATTCCTTGCCAGATGCAATCGCCATCCCATCATATCCCAGACATGTTCGATGAGAGAGAGTTCTGGCTATCTGGCAGGCCACGGAAAAGTTTAACAAACTTCAGCCAGACAGTTTATAGCGACACGTGCCGTATGTTATCTGGCATTGTCCTGCTGAAAACCAACGTTGGGTACTGCAGAAGAAACGGCAGCAAAACAGGTCTTAAGATGTCGTCGACGAACCGCTGTGTAGTAAGTGTACCTCTAATTACGACCAAAGGGGTCCAGCTATCAAAGGAAATGTTACCCCGAACCATAATGCCTTGTTGAGGGCCAGTGTGACGTGCAAAAGTGAAACCAGGAACCCCCTCTGCCCTAGGTGTCACCAAACGCGTCTTCGATGATCGTCAGGACACAGTTGGAAGCAGGATTTGTTGCTAAAGACTATACATCCCCAGTCGGCATCATTTCAACCTGATCGAGCCATGCACCACTGTAATCTGGCTCTGCAGTGTGTAGGAGTCAGTGGCAGGTGGAGTAACGGTCGACGTGAGCGTAGATTTCGCTGTCCCAACCGTCTGTAAATGGTCATGATGTACACTGGGGTTTGGGTTGAACGTCTGATGGTTCATGGAGATGAAGAAAGCGCTGTGGTGACAGCTGATCGGACAATCACTCGGTCACCACGATCTGTTGTGACACTAGGTCAACCGGTACCATCCTGACGCTGAACTCAGCCATTTTCCACCCATCCTTGCCAGCATCTTCGAATCGCCGCATCGCTTCGACTCAAATGACAAATGATTCTCCGATTGGATCAACCGGCCTCTTTCAATAAACTGTGACAGTTGCTCGTAATGAGCACGAACCATGCGGCAAGACATTTTTAAGTTGTTGAAAGGTAATCTGAATCGCAATCAAACCGAAACTTTTAACAACTGTTGAAGAACAGCTCTTTATATACATCTGCTGAATGCGCAGTTTCGATGCACTGGAGGTCAAATTATTCATTGATTGGACGCCAAATTTTAATAATTTGCATATCTGGTCAAAACACTCATGCATACAAATTTCAAAGCAATCGGATGATTGCTTCTTGGTGCGTCGATTTTTTTTTTTTTTTTTTTTTTGTTATAGAGTGTATATTCCACGATCTCCTGAATTTTTAAGCATCATTGACTTAGCAATTATGAAGAACCACAAAAAAAAGAACTTTATTGCTCTTAGAAATAAATATTTAACAAAGGTCACGTTGATGTTTGCCACCATCAAACGTTGTGGCGCCGGTTTCTGGATTTTGACGTCATAGTTCTATTAAAGCATTTGCAAATTCTATAGCAGAGTTAATAATAGATCTTAAAGCGTAGCTCTTATAAGCCATCTGCCATTGTTCTGCTATTTAATTTTCAACAGAAGCCCGCGTCGCACAAAATCGATTGTTTTACGCAGAAATGATGGAACCTTAGACATGGGGTTGTTAGTCCGTTTTTTAACTTCAGATGTCATTATTTGTTATACACCTTCATTCAAGAGTGTAAATATTATAACTAGCAGTAAGTCGACTTATGTTATAGAATAAATAAACTTATGACACTACCTTTTCATCTTATTCCCCTCTTTCCAAGAGGAAGAAACGATGGTGAGAAAAGTCATCTTGGAATGGATTTGACTCCTCCCTTCATATCAAAAGTATGAAAAAGTCATTGCCAAGACAAATTCTGAGAAACAAATTCCCCTCTCAAGTGGTTACTTACACCTCAAAAAATAGGAATAGCATAAAAAAAAGGGATTATGAGAAAAATATATTGAGGAGAGTGTTGTACCTTGGGACACTTTTCATATTTTAATTTTTAACGTCAATTATTTGAATCAAATTCAAAGTCTGAAATTCACATTAAAACACCCCAACATATTTCTATGCAATATATATTTTTAAATTCAGACAGTATAAAAATAAAATATTGCCAGCCACTTAAAGAAAAAGTTCCAAGCTGTCCCAAAGTACATCATCCTATTGTACCTTGGGACACATTCTGTTGTACTATGGAAAATCTTCATGATTCAGGAAACAGCCACATACGTAAACCAATTTTGCAAAAAAAAAAAAAAAAAAATCATGGTAGTGAATTAAATCATGAATAATTAATTATGAATAATGAAATATGAATTATTAACTAACATTAAATTTGTTTAAAAACTGCATAAGCTTAGAATATTGTTCAATGTTCATAAACATATCTTAATTATTCGGAACCATGCATATGTTGTACCTTGGAGCTTGTCCTAAGATACAAAATGTTTGACTGTCCAAAGGTACAATCACAACGTGGTTGCAAAGCCAAAATAATGGTCATTCTAGATGCACCATCATTATTTTTTTAATGAGCAACATATTTAAAGTACGTCTCGTTTACAACAAAATAAAATTCAGTTAATTAAATTTACAAAGACATAAAATGAAAAAAATGAGAAAAGTATTGTTACAAATTCTGTAAATACTAATTATTTTTATAATTAATTTGTTGCAATCTGGCTAAATTTGGCGTTTATTCCATTATTCTTCATCTAAAAATTATTGTAGTAACTTAACTTGTAAATAGTTTCTTGTAATGAATATACAACCTCCTTACATTCGAATGAAGTATATGGCCCCTCCATTTCTGCACGCTAAGATTTGTGAATAGAATAAAAAGAAAATACAAGAAACAATTCGAATTTTGTAGAAACTACTCTAGGATTTATTAAAAAGTCTTCGCGCGTGCTAAAAAGTCAGACTGGTCTGAGCCGTTGCGCTGAGAGCATGTATTTGGCTCTGTGTGTATTTGCCTTTCGATGTGTTTTTGCGTATTTTGAAGTAAATACGTGTGTGACCGTTGAGTTCACGGTGTTTAATTGTTATTTGCTTAATTGCTGATGATTGATTTAGCAGTTGTAACTACATTTCCTGTACATAGCTGTAAATAAATATCCCGTGTTTCCTCAAGAACTGTGTCAATGTAACAATATTTACTTTGGAGTCATGAAATTTTCTTTCTCTCCTCAAAATCGTCAATTTTACTCATTTGATGCTGATTTTTTACTATGGCATCATTTAGTGATGAAGGTCAATATTAGAGATTACAAAAACATGGCTGCTAAAAACAGATTCTTAGAAAATAGCAGAGTCCCAAGGTACAAACGTTCCAAGGAGCAACACTCTCCCCTATACATCAAATTTCTATCAGAAGAAAATTGTAAAAACTTTTATTGACAGAATATTGATCAGGAATGCTTTAGAAATAAGAGTTAATTCCCGCGTCTTGTGTTTTCAGGAAGGCACCATATTAGGAGTAAAAAAATCGTCCACGTCGTCTATTTGTTGCCATGAAATATTTTGGAAATGTTCTTCCCCACTACACAGACAATTACATAATTTCCTATAACATATTTCAGTTTCATTGTTTCGTAATTAGTATCAGGTACTTAAAAAAAGATGTTAAACTACATTCTAATAACTGTACAATGTAGTCATAGACTTAAAATTTGGCGATTGCCAAATAAACTTGATTTTCGTCCTAGTTGACTTAACTTCACGTCCACCATTTTTTTCTTTATATGACCTGAGCATCCATTAAATACGCGTAACCAAAAATATTCTGCATGTGAATCAAGTTTATATTTTGGGCAATTTTTCAACATAACATCATTAAAGGGACAAGAATAAAGTTGAAGTATTCAGAGTTAAGTTCATGTATTTTTACGTACAACAGAAACCAACAATTTACATTTTAAAAGCAAAAATTGAAGATGGAAAACGACCTACGTCCAAAAAATGAATAATTTTCAGGGCAGCCGAAAATGAGAAGCACTTACATTTTCTCTTATACTTCGTACGATCTATATTTCAATGCTTTGGGCTCGGAGCTAAAATTCCGGCTGTTTTACCACTGAGAGTTGATTGTACTTAGAACGTTTTCCAATTCTCCTTGCTTGAGACATGCAACCAGCGTGATGCCTAGAAAAATTTTTGAACACTTACTACTACTATTCGTACATCGGGAGATGTACATTTGTTTAGCAAGGCATTTAGGATATTTTCCTAATACATAAGATACACACTGACTGACCTGGCAACCATACTTTAGTGTATAAATGATTTTTTTTATAAGTAGCAATCAAAAGAGCTTCAATCAAAGTTTTTTTTTTCTCGACAAACAAATAATGTGCCCTTGCCTCTAGTTATTGAAGTATATTGTCTTAAAAGCGGGCGAAATTTTTAAAAAAGTCATCAAGTTTAGCTGGAAATGAAGGTGAGAGTGTTGTACCCTTGGACGTTGGGACACTGCTAACTTCTAAGAAATCTATTTTTAGCATCCATGTTTTTGTAATCTCTAACAGTAACCTTCACCACTAAATGTTGCCATGTTAAAAATCAGCATCAAATGAGTAAAATTGACGATTTTGTGAGAGAAAGAAAATTTCATGACTCCAAAGTAAATATTTTCTTCATTTTTAATTCATTTTCTGTCTTTGTATTTGCAAATTTATACAACTGAATTTTATTTTGTTATAAAAGAGAAGAAGTTTAAATGTTTTGCTTATGAGAGAATAATGTTAGTGCATCTAACTTGAACATCATTTTTGCTTTTCTTAAACCACGTGGTGATTGTACCTTGGAACAGCCAAACGTTTTGTACCTTAGGACACGTTCCAAGGTACAACATATGCATGGTTCTTAATAATTAAGGTATGTTTAGGAACTTGGAACAATGTTCTAAACTTATGTAGTCTTTCAAATTTAATGTTATATATATATATATATATATATATATATATATATATAATATATAATATATATATATATATATATATATATATATATATATATATATATATATATAATATATATATATATAATATATATATATATATATATATATATATATATATATATATATATATATATATATATATATATATTTATTTATTTATTTCATTCCGCAAAATTGGTTGAAGTATATGACTGTTTCCTGAATCATGAGGAATTTCCCACAGTGCAACACGATGTGCCTCAAGGTACAACAGGACGTTGTACCTTGGGACAGCTTGGAACTTTTACTCTAAATGGCTGGCAATATTTTATTTTCAAACTGTCTGAATTTTAAAAAATATATTTGCATAGAAATATGTTGGGGCATTTTAATGTGACTTTTAGATTTTAAATCTGCTTCAAATAATAGACGTTAACAATTAAAATGTAAAAAGTGACCCAAGGTACAACACTCTCGCAACACTTAAACAATCGCTGTAGCTTAGTTAACATGCAAACGTATCAACAGTCTAATGGCTCTTTCCAGAAACTTTCATTTCTTGGGGAGGGGGGGGGGGTCCTTACGCTACAATATGTTTCGTGAAAAACAGAAAAAAAAACCCCATAATTATTACAGATTTGATTTCCTGAAAGCAATGTATTTAAGTCACAGTATAGTAAACCAACCGTTACCGCTCGGCGATACCCGTGCTGAGAAGCCAAAGGAAGTTCATTGAACAAAAAACTTCCACGCCCCCCCCCCCCCTTCAAAAGACCTATTTAAGTCTTCATGGAATTTAAAACTAATCGCCAAAAGACATAAAAAATATTAACAGTAGCTTAAAAACTCAAAATAAACCTTCAACTACATGGTTCATCGCTTAACGCGCTAAGCAACCACGCTACCGTAACCCTGCCCTTTAGCGAGAGAAGCGGTTTTTCCCCCTGTAATTTAAAGTGTTTCACGAAATAAACAATGCTATAATAAAAACGTTATAAAGAACAATCACAATTGAATAATATGAAAAAATCACAAATTATTTTCTTAGATAAGTATCTGTCTTCAACTATAAGAACTAAAACAAACGTTGAAGAAATAAGGAAAACAAAACCCAACAGAAAAATCCTACAAAACCAAATTATGTATACCTAAACATCGGAAAAAAACGCATTCAAAAATCTGTTCGCTGATCACAACAGCGTAGCATGGGCATGGTTCCTCGCAGCTATCGACGCTATCGGCCAGCGTTCTCTCGAAGAGTTAACTTACCCCGTCATCTATTAGGAATTCATTGAACTGAACTTACCCCGCGGTCTATTAGGAATTCACAGATCTAAACAATTAATTAAACATTAAATTTGCAATAACAAATATTTCGGTCATTTTTTTTAAAGCCTATAGGCCTTCTTCAATAAATAGAGTATTCACCACAAAAAGATTTTTTCAATTCGAACAAGTAGTTCCTGAGATTAGCGAGTTTAAGCAAGCAAATTCATTAGCTTTATATTATTAGTTAAATAATAAGAAATTGATACGTATATATATATACAGTTGACTCTCTGTTTAACGACGCTCTATTTAACGACGGTTTTTCACGGTCCCAGATGGCTCACTACAGTGTTAAAAGCAGTCTATTTAAAGACGATTTCTACTTAAGGACGATTTTTTGTGGTCCCTTGAAAGTCGTTAAACAGAGAGCCAACTGTATATATATATATATATATAACATATATATATATATATATATATATATATATATATATATATATATATATATATATATATATATATATATATTTATTTATTTATTTATAAATCATTTTCAGCACCGATCGTGTAGACTCTAAAAACTACCCCCGGTTATGCCTCATGGCTGACTTAAACCTACGCCCACTGGATCACGAAGCCCACGCTTTCAGGTCGAGCCACCGTGGCTACGCACATGCTGCGTTCCAAAATTGGTTGAAGTATATGGCTGCTTCCTGAATCATGAAAAATTTCCCACAGTACAACAGGATGTGCCTCAAGGTACAATAGGATGTTGTACTTTGGACAGCTTGGAACTTTTACTCTAAATGACTGGCATTATATATTATGATATACATTTTCTAGTTTTCATAACTTTTTTTATTGCTACTCCCCTCCTCTTAGTCATAGCGTGATGTCATATAGCCTATATCCTTAATGAATGGACTATTCAGCACAAAAAGAATTTTTCAATTCGAGCCAGTAGTTCCTGAGATTAGCGCGTTGAAACAAATGAACTCCACTGCTTTATTACTATAAGTATAGAAGTATAGATAGGGAAAATCAAACGGCGAATTTATTTCATGGGGAATGAACTAATTGAAGTCACATGCTTTAATTATAAAAGAAATTGTTAGCTTGTGCAGTAAATATGTCATAATGTGAAGATAAAAAAAAAAAAAGTTGATCAAAAATTATAAATTCTGGAAAAACAAAACATTCACCGCGAAAAAAGTGATTAATATCTTTTGGAGTCTTAGTAAAACAAGAAGTTCCGTCTAGAACTAAACGAGCCTACTTTCCCGTATACCCATAACTACTTTCTAGTACCTGATGAATATTCTCAAAAATAGCCAAAGTCGCTAATTGTTTCAAATATATTTTTTAAATATTTTAAGCTGATTTCTAGGAAAAAAAATATTCCTTACTCATCTAAAAAATATTAAATGCGTAAAAAAAAACGAATAAATAAAATAGCAGCACTTTTTAAAAAAAGCACAGCTAATACACTTTTTCCCAATAAAAAATTCTTTAGCAGCTTTCAAAACCAAAAAAATAATATTTAAAATTATTAAGCTCATTAAAATAAATACATCATATCCAAAAAAAAAAATCGTTTCTTTTACCCTTGTTGCCAAAAATAATTTTTTAAATGAATGAAAGCACTTACCAAAATAAATAAAAACAATAAAATGTCAACTTAAAGAAATAATTTTCATTGTCAAAAAAAAAAAAAAAAAAAAAAATCGTCTGCGCATATCTTAATGTAGAAACATAAATGTCTTTGAGTTTATTCGCCGAAAACTGAATACCTTAATTAAAATTTTAGCGTGAAAATAAAAACAAGTCATATAAACCATAAATATTTCGCAGTTAAAACCATAGCTGCGGAGTCGTAGTCGGAGTCAATCTCATTTTGGGATAAAGGAGTCGGAGTCGAATACCCAAGAATCGGAATCTGTTATTTGTCCTCCGTGTCTAAATTTTTGCCAAAGCTACGAAGTCAGAGTCGAAGTCGGGGAGTCGGAGTCCAAATAATCGTCGGGCACAGGAGTCGGAGTCAGGTGCCCCTAAATTCTCGGAATCAGAGTCTGGAGTTTGGCGTCAAGAGCTATTTCCAACAAAATTTGTTTGAAGTAAATCAGCCTTCAAGTACGGAATCTACATTGACTTTCAGTTTCCCCGTAGGCGCTAATGTTAAGGGATTTGAACTGTTCAAAATTGAACTTAAAATTGTTCAAATCAAAAAGATATTTTATATAAATGTTTTTCATCAAAAGCTTTTTCCTACAAAGTTAGTTTGAAGAAAATTCGCCTCACAGTTCGGAATTGCCTTGAATTTCCCCGTAGGCGCTAATGTTAAGTTTTTTTGAACTGTTCAAAATTGAACAAAAAATAGTTCAAAAAGTGAAATATGGGAATGAGGTGTCTTCGCCGAGATCTTTCGAACAAAAAAAAAATTGTTCGAATCGGACTATTCATTCAAAAGTTATTGGGGGGGGGGGCAGACAGATCGACAGACATTTTTTCCCCATCTCAATACCCTACTTTCCAATTTTTAATTTTTCAATATTTATTTATTTTATTTATTTTTGACTTTTTTTTTGTTTTTCGCGATATTTTTAAGATGCATTAAGCCTTCTTTCATGCTTTTTTCTTCTTTTTCTGACTTTTACTGAGAAAGTAGGCTAAAAAAAGCAATAGAATTGAAAATAATTGAGAGATTATAAAAGTATGCACTTATTACTAGAGTAACAGGGACTCTCCTCTGAAAATTTTTGCTTTTCACCCAAATGCACAGCAGTAAACAACCATTTAGTATTCTAAAAGCAACTGTTTTCCTTGGTAGAATAAGGCAATGCAGAATTAACCGACTCACGTATTTGCACGTAATATCACGTTTTGTTAAAAAGCCCGCAAGACGGACTTGCACGTAGAAAACTGCCAGAGAAAAAGCTACCTCCAAAAGGCCCAGGCCGTGAAATTCCTTCTTCGTTCCCCCTCTGATCTCCCGGGGAGAGAGGCGTTGCTTTATCTTCCCCTTCTACACGCTCTGTTAAATCCGAAAGGACACTTGTAAAACCTTTCATTTGTACCTTACTATTCAAGTTGTAATGGAAATCGCGGTGGAGACATCCTAACTAGCATTTTATTTTAAATTATCTTATTAATTTGTTAGGAGCTTTGATGAAGGCATATTTGAATGTGTAATATGAAATCATTGTAATTTATATCACACAGTCAACTATGACTATCAGACGTAATAAATCAGTGGCTATATAAAAGAGGTACTAATGCTGATGGGAAAAAGTTCTTGAAATAAGTTTAATAGCAATCATCATCATATAAAAGCCAGAATCTGTAATCGAATAACGCTCTAACATTACCAAGACTGGATATCGCGCTATAGAATGCGAGATGGTGTTACTTTGATCTTGAACCACTTAAAATTCAGTAATTTCATTTATAATTTGATTATAGTTTTCGGCAACGTAGCGTGTCAAAATAGAGCAGAGCAGTGCTCTATTTTTTTACTATTTTACTATTAAGGTTTTATTATTTTAAATTTAATAAGTGAATTTGTGAAACATTCAGAAGAGGTAACTTGGTTGTCCGTTTTCAGCTCATACCATTAGGCAAAACAAGACGCATGTTTTATTTTGCTAAGCGTTTTGTAAAAAGTCAAATTATACTATAGTGAAATCCCGTTACAACAAACGTCAAAGGACCCTGCAATACCTTCGTTATAACGGGAGTTTCATTGCAATTTAATTTACGCCTCGCAATGGCAATTAAAAGAGGAATAAAGGAGGAATTTCAGGAATAAACATTTACTTTGCTAAAACAGATATTTTGTTGCATTGCTATTTGAAGTAACGGGATTTCACTGAATAAAAATGTAACGTGTAACTACAAAAGTATGTATCTTCAGTTCCAATTTTTTCGTTAATGCGGCTTTTTCTCTCATTTCAACAACGTCTTGAAATAGAGAGTTTCAAAGTGGCCCTCTAATTTTTTTTTTTTTTTTTAAAGTAGCGCCAAACTTACTGCCCTTGAAGCTGATCAATCTGGCCCGAATCTAAAATTATATTTTGTTAGCTTCCAAAACAACCGATTCTATTTTCGGCACTCTTAAAAACAGGTGAAAACTTCATATCAATTAAAAAAGCTTGAAATAGTTGATAAAAGCAATTCTTGGTTTGAAAATTTTTTTCCTTTTGAGCGTTTTCCCATGGTATCTAGAAAACAAAATTGAGAATATTTAGCTTTTGTATGTGTTCCGGGCCGAGAAATTTATGAAAATCGTGCTCACATGTATCCCAGGACTGTTCATTTGTGCCTTCCCTACCCTCATTGCGGCACATGTGAACAATTGAAGACAATTTTTTTTTTTTTTTTTGAAACCATATATAATAGAGAATTTTTTTAAAAATCTCAAAGCATTCCATGACTCTAAGAAAAAACTATTCAATCATGGAAGTATTTTTGCGCTGAGAAATTGATAATAATTTTTGAAATATAAACAAATGAAATAAAAAGAAAAGAGGATCACGAGCTGACTATTTTGTTACGAACAAATACAGTGCGGGCCCAAAAAAAATCTTTATATTTAGTTGGCAATTAAAAACTTTACATGCAAACTTCTTATTATAATTTTACTTGGCATGCTCCGTTGTTATTTGCTCGAATACCGAATATTCGTCTAGATTGTGGCCGAATATTTGGTATTCGGCCAATTCACAAAGGAGCATGCCAAGTAAAATCACGACAAGAAAAAGTTATGTAAAATATTTAATTGCTAACCAAATGTAAAGTTTTTTTTTTGCCAGCACTGCACAAACTATGCAGAATCTATTTTTATATTTTTGTGAAAGTATCTCTTATACCCACGGAGATATAAGCATTTCTTTCAAAAATGCCCATTTTATTTTAAGGTTTTCGGCTCAGAGCACGCAGAGTTTTCCGTTACTAAACTTTCAAAATATTTGACAGCATACAAGAGAAACATAACAATAAAATTTTAAATTAAAATATTGAAAATTTGTTGAAATATGAACGTTTAAACAGTTGAGTTTTCACTGCGCGTGCGTGAAAGACATCAATTTATAACCTTAGTAATCCAAAGCCCAGATAGATTCTGCACCTCGTGATAAAATTCCAGCTCGATATCTTAAAAATTCAAAAGGTTATCAGCGACGTAATGAGCCGAATTTCAATAATTCTTTGATAGGCGACGACTCGTGAGGGATCGTTCGCAAATAATCTGTTTTTATCACGAATTACTCTGAATGACGGTTGGCAAGTGTTACCAGTTAGCGGACAATCCCCCACGAGTCTTCGCGTATCAAAGAATTACTGAAATTCGGCTCATTAGATATCTTACAACTTTTTGAATTTTTAAGATATCGAGCTGGAATTTTATCACGAGGAGCAGAATCTATCTAGGCTTTGGATTACTAAGGTTATAAATTGATATCTTTCGTACATGCGCAGTGAAAACTCAACTGCTTTATACGTTCATATTTCAACAAATTTTTAATATTTTAATTTCAAATTTAATTATTATGTTTATCTTGAATGCTGTCAAATATTCTGACAGTTTAGTAACAGTTGACGGAAAACTCTGCGTGCTATGAGCCGAAAACCTTAAAATAAAATAGGCATTTTTGAAAGAAATGCTTATATCTCCGTGGGTATAAGACATACTTTCATAAAAATATAAAAATAGATTCTATATAGTTTGCACAGTGCTGGCAAAAAAATAAAATCTTTACATTTGGTTAACAATTGAAAATTTTACATAACTTTTTCTTGTCGTGATTTCACTTGACATGCTCCCTTGTGAATTGGCCGAATACCAAATATTCGGTCACAATCTAGAAGAATATTCGGTATTCGACCAAATAACTACGGAGCATGCCAAGTAAAATTATAAAAAGAAGTTTGCATGTAAAGGTTTTAATTGGCAACTAAATGTAAATTTTTTTTTGCCGGCACTGTATTATGTAGGTTAGTTTGGTTTGCTTTTTAGTTACATTAAAATTTAGGTCACAATACGTGCGTAAAAGTGAAATTTCGACTAAGACGAACACAAATTTCTGATCTCTTCACTGGAAACATTTGTAATTGAATACCAGTAAACAGTGGTGGCTCGTGGGAGGGAGAGGGGTCCCGGTCTCCCTCACTTTTTTCAGACAATAATTTATAACATTGATTTATTTAACTTTTTTGTGCGAAAGTGCTTGAAATAAAAAAGAAATAAAAAAAGGATTGTACCGTATTTTTCCTGCGTATAAATGCGGTAAGGGGAGGGGGGTGCGAGTGCGCCCATTATCTGGCCCCCTCACTTTTTCAAGGCACGAGCCGCCACTGCCAGTAAATAGTACTATCATTAAATATATCAGTGCTGTATGTACGGTGTGGATTTTTAGGGTTCAAACCACCTCCGAAAATTTTCAAGCCATTCCAAAAAAATGCTTTTTATTGCTTTTTTTTTTTTGCTAAAAAAATTTGTTATTTACTATATATTTCATTCATTTATCTATTTTCGCACTTCACTTGAAAAAAAAATACACAATTGCTATTGAAAGAGTGTGAAAACTCACGACTTTATCTTTAATATTTATTATTTATAATGTAATTATTGCGAACATTCTTTTTTACGAAACGATACAGCGAAGCAAATTTTCCTCCAAATTTTAAATACTTGACTCACGCTGAGAAAAAGATTAAAATTCTTTAAATTTGAAAGTGCATTTCTATTATTTAATGTATCTTATTCCTAAAAAAATATGACTTCAAGAGGCATCACTTTCGAATGCGCGTATATAAGTACACGCATCTAATCTATTTGAGTTTTTATAAAAAGAAGTATAGTGAACGAATTGGATTTCTTTCCTTTATTTATGAGATGCGTCATTTTTTACATTAGTATGTTAATGTCCTTAAGGCAGCATCTCTCCTTTAAATAACCTATTGTAGCAAAAAACAATAAATAAACAAATTAAATCAAATTTCATTAACCATATAAATTTAACGAGAAATAGGTTAGGTAAAATCCTCCCCGAAATAAATGCCTGATTACGGTCCTGAAATATGTATTAGAAGTACGTATCAGAATTAGGAAAAAAAATCCCTACAACTTTAACTATAAAATCTTAGATTAGAAGAAAATTTTCACGAAATTATTTTGAAAAAAAAAAAAAAAAAAAAAAGCATAATAGTGGAACTACCCAATGTCTTTTTGGAATTTCTTTTCTAACTCCCAACCCCTTCCCATCTGCCGTGTTTTACATCAAATATTTATCGACTTATTATCGTCTGTAACGTTTATATTTCTTTGTGTTAATTTAATATCATCAGCGTTATCTAGTTTCTCTCTCTCTCTTGTTAGTAATTGTAACAACAAAAGAAATTAGACGGAATAGTGGAAATATTTTTTATGGAATGTGAAAATGTTGACAATGTTTTTTCTCGCCTGTTATTGGCAAAAAATTAAATATTTCATATTTTAAAGTAAATAATGTGCTTGTTTAATTTTGTTTTAACCATACAAAATTTTTCGCAGAAAAAAAATTAGGAAAATTGACCAATATATTATTTGATTATCCGGGGAAATTATTCGATTAAGTGGGGATACTTTACTCTATGGAGAAATATTTGATCCAAAAAAAAATTTGTATAGGCGGTGAAAATTAGTAGTTTCTGAACGGAAAAATATACTGTAATTTATAAAAATATGGTTCAACAAAAAAAAATTATTATTATTGTTAATACTTTTCAAAATTGGCTATTTTTTCTGATGTAAAATAATTTATTTTGGAGAAAATTTAGGAATTCTAAAAGACCTTTTCTTCATTGCAAGAAAATACAGCTATAGATTCAACTTCCACAACTCCACGTGGCTCCAATGAAGCGTAGAAGGGAAAAGAATGTGGGCGGAACTGGAACTTCACTTGTCATGATTCAAAAGGGATTATCTCCTTTAGACTCAACCTTGTTTCGTCTTGTTTGGGGGAAGGCATTTCACAGGTGAAAGTACGTGGCCACCAGAATGGCATTGTGAACTGGGAAGCCCTGTGCTAAAAAAAGCATTTTTTGGAAATTCCTGTTTTCGTGGGCGGGTTAAAAAGTGCTTAATATTCTTGAACAAAAACGACACTGTTAAAAATTCAGGAAACTTTTATGGTAAATATTACTGTAAAATGTAGTGTTTACAGTACAGAAAGAAATTACAGCAAATTGTACCGAAGGAAATAAACGATTGCAACGCCAATTGATACACCACGTGACTTACACTGCGTCCCTATTCGTAAGGTGGGCAGCAAAGCCTCCTGCCATTTCGAAGGTAACGAGATCGAACCTGCAGTTCGCATTTTGAGTTTTTTAACTCTCGTTTATTGTACCGTAAAAGTTTACAGTAAAATAGGATTTTACGGTAATAGTTACTGGTAACATGGACGCCAGTAACTTTTACCGTAAAATTTCAGGAACTTTTTTAACAGTGCAGTTTTATGTTGATATGAAAAGACTTAACTAAAAACTATCTCTACTGGAATACTTTCTCCATAATTTGCATACATTGCATCTTGATGACTGAAATATGGGGGGGGGGGGGCTTGTTAGCTGGAGCTTATAGTTCGTAGCTTATCAAGCAGTTTTTTCTTCAGTAATTCAAAATAGTATCATCAAGCATATGCTTAAACAAATAAAACTAACTGAATACCTTGCACCATTAACCAAACTCAAAACGTAGGTTAAAAGCGCAATTTAGATCTATGTTTGAAACTGGAACACTCAAAGTATACACGCTAAAAGGGATTATGATAACATCACGAAATTATTTGACACTAAGAAGTGACGTTAGGAAATACGGTAATTACGAAGCAAAATGTCGTTGTCAACCTCTATGGTGTCAGCTCAAAATAGAAGAGCTTTTCGTATAGAGATGATTTCGTATGACGTAAGATATCTTAATGTTACTCAGTAATTTTTTACTGAGAAACGCGAAACTTCCTAATTGAACGAAATTTGAGTTATTATGAAACGATATGTGTAAATTATGCTTTAATAAACGCGAAAAGGTTTATTACTCTTACTTTTCATTACATTCAGTTCAGCGAGTCAATCATTCGGGATAACTTAAAGATATAGTTTAATGGTTTTAGTGTATTTTTTGGCATATAACGCAAGAAAAACTCTTAAAGTATTGCATTAAAAAAAAATTAACAATTGAAAATTATTAAATTAATTTTCAATGAATTATCAGCCTGGTTTAAAGTTATCTTGCCATTTAGGGTTTAATTAACTTTTAGCAAAGTCAGAAGCTTCAAGAAAAATAAATTATTTTAATAAAAGCATTGCTATTTTAAATCAGGACAAAAAAATCCTTCTTAATATTTAAAAAACTTTCTAATTGTACGTCACAACTTCACAAGATCTCTGTCATTTATAATACTAGCATAAAAAGAGCAGCTTGATTTTAAAATTCAAACATACTAAAAACTCTTTAATGTTTA
Source organism: Uloborus diversus (assembly GCF_026930045.1). Classification (NCBI taxonomy): domain Eukaryota; kingdom Metazoa; phylum Arthropoda; class Arachnida; order Araneae; family Uloboridae; genus Uloborus; species Uloborus diversus. The sequence continues at coordinate 57,507,958 of NC_072733.1, forward strand.
AATTTAAAAAAAATCAAGTTGAAAATGAACAAGAAGACTGGGTGGCACTTAAAATACACCACCAGCTCAGTTATTCCACCCAAGGACTGCAGTTTCGTGCTTTTTAGCACTCATCAGCCCGGAATAGGAATCACATGAGTTGGAGGCGAAAAACCTCTTAAGGAAGCCAAGAGAGTCAAACAAACTGGCAGCTAATGTAGAATTAGCACACCAGATGAGTGACCGCAGCAATGGTGCGGTTCAACTCAAAGATTGATGGCGAAGCATGGTATTTTGTATTAAGGTACCGCCCTAAGCCAGGGCAAAGGCAGAAATACTTAAAATACACCACCAGCTCAGTTATTCCATCCGAGGACTGCAGTTTCGTGCTTTTTAGCACTCATCAGCCCGGAATAGGAATCACATGAGCTGGAGGCGGAAAACCTCTTAAGGGAGCCAAGAGAGCCAAACAAAATGCTTATGGCAGCTAATGAATGGTACTGAAGCTAAAGACTCACTAAGCATTCATTAAAATTTTGGCCCCCATGACCAACAAAATTTCTCCCATTTTTTTTATTAAAAACTATTATGTGTATCTAAATTACTTTTTGAGCATTTCAAATTGTTCTTTATTTATTATTCGTTACTTAAAAGAATAGAAAAAATGTGCAGCAATCTGAAATTTCTATTTTATACATAATCAGTATATTTTTGTGTGCAAATGCTTTTCGTTTATTAGCATCAACTAGAGTCAAATTTATCTTATCAGAGATAATTGCGAGAAAAATTCTATACATTTCAAACTTGAAAGATTATTTTTCGAAATGGAAATTTCAAGGAATGTATGCATTAATAGACAACTTCCATTGCCTTACTTAACACCATTTTACTCATCGAAAAGCTGCATTCAGATGAATACAGGAATCGATACAGGAAAATTTCGGTACTTTGAATTCGATAATAACACCACACTAAGGAGCGTTTCTTTATTTTACATAAGGAAAAGCTAGGATAGTTTGCGCACAATTCAAGAGAATAGTAAAAGACACTCTAGATATCAAGCTTTTGCTAAACTATTTATGTACAATAGTAAAATCATTTGTTGGTTATGCATTTTATTGCTATTTTGCTGTTACGCTTTTATGTAATACAACAGTTGTAACAAAATCAAGAATGTGTTTTTGTGTTATTTGTTTTTATAGGATCGGAGTAATTACGTTCATGTATATTAGGTATGGAAATTGTTAATGGAAACAAATTGTTAACTACAACAACTACACTTAAAATGACATTATTGTAAGGTTCTTGAATGCAACAATTATCAAAATGGGAGTAAGTATTTTAACCTAATCAATAATGAAAGATAAAAGGCGCAATAGTCAAAACGGACGCAGAAGTCGTAACTTAAGAAACGAAAAAAATAAATAAATAAATTAAGAAAGAAAGAAACAAAACAAGAAACGTCACACATTAAAAAAGAAAAAAAATACATTAAAATACTTTACAACTCCTTTAGCTTAAAATTTGTGCACTTTCCTTGTACAATACAAAGTAACTAAAAAGCCGTATAATATCTTTCAATATGTAAACGAATGAAAACAGTGCTCCATCTCTCCTAAGTAGAAGATGCACGAACATTCCTATTTCGGTAGGTGAGATTACGCAATCTTTTATTTTAACAAGGCCGCTTCTAGAAAGAACTACCAGTAATTGCGATGTTCGTCTAGGGCAGTAGGTTTACAAGAAACCGCTTAAACCAGAATTATTTTACCTTTTTTCATTCAAAAACAAAAGGGAAATAGGTATGAAAATTGGTTAACAATGCAAAGTAGCAATATTTTACCGCTCTGAAAAACCAATCTGCACTTTCATCTACACACTCGAATACTGCTTTTGTACAACTAGAGGAAGTCTCTGCGCGCTTACTCAACTCTTACCCCTCCCCCCCCCCTTTCTGAACGTTCTGGTGAAGTAATCTCAAAATCGCTACTTGCTTTACCTTAAGCTTAATTAAAAAATGCGAAGAGTTTTGTTTTCAACAACTGGCTCTTTTAGCTGTTTTTTCAAACAATTGCTGAGGTTTTCATTTAAATACCCTTCGAATAATTACTTACGCTCGGTTTATTTAATGACAAAAGGATGCTTCAAAGAAAGTGTCTGTCATTTATAAATCGGCTTTATCCGAAGAAAAAAATGAATTGTTTTATTTTTTATGCAAACAGTCTTCAAAAGCTTTGTCAAGAGCTGTACACTGTGGTTCATAAGAGAACGTCATTAAGGACAAAAAAAAAAAAAAAAAAAAAAAAAAAAACACACACACACACACACACACACACACAAATACCTTTTTCTGGTTCCCCACTTTACAAGACTTTAAATTGAATTGCATTTCAAGATCCCTCTTGAGAATATTTTAATCATTTTCGTTTCAAATCTTTTTAAACATTTTTTATTATTTTTTATTTTTATTCGAACGAAATGATGTACGAGAAGTATGACAACGTCAAAATGAAATAATATATTTTTTGTTCTTTAAACAAAATAAAAAATGAAAAAGAGCAAACTTTTTTCTCGCATTTTTTTTATCTTTTCCTCAAGTGAAATGGTGACGACAACTGCTATCTTTGATCTTCAAAACATGGCTTTTATGAAAAAAGCTTGAACACAAGACACGAACAGGGTGCATTTAGTGGTCACTAGTACTTTAAAAAAAGACGCTCTTACTTTTCACGATTCAACTTACAATTTTTGCAGATTACAAGATATTTATGCAAGGGTTTTCCTTCTAAAATAAAAATTTGATGGCATGTCTTTTATTTTTTATACTAACGAATTAGAACAGAATTTTGTTGTAATTCGTGTCTATAACTTAGCAATCATACTAGTTTAAGTATTATTCTTTATTTAAATACCAGTGTTAAGATTTTTGATTGTGGTGCTAAAAAAACAATTAAGAAGCAGGAATGCACAATGGAGGGTCTGGATCAAAATTTCCTTTAGAAGCCTTTTGGAATGCTTTAGGAATTCACTCCGCTTCAACGATTCACTTCTCTTAAAGACCACCCTAATATTTCGGATTTGAATTTTCCTGCTTCTTCCTTTGACATGCGCTATTAAAACTTAGAGGGAAGGCGAGTGCAAAATTTCTTCAAGAAAAATAGGAGCATAAGATTTTTTTTAATCATCAGTATAAATGGCTATGAAATACCATTACATCTGAAACACTTGGATATTGTGAATACATTTTCCATTAAGCTTTACTCTCGTCAATAAATCTAAACAAGACAGAATAAAACGTATTAAATTTTTGTTGTGTAGAGTTTTGCATGTTTAAAAGCGTACATGCAGAACTTAGCTACACAGTTTTACCTATGCGAATGTCAATCTCATTGGAAGAAAAATCTTCATATAGTATTAATAATACCAAATGTGGTAGTGTGAAATATTAAAATATACATACAACGAGTATAAAGTATGCGGCTGTATACGTGTGCTGCCGCCAGTTTTTAGTTGTATATGGGACATACTGGTCCAAAATTGGCTTTGGCCTAGTTTGGACCAGTATGTCCTAATAGGCTTTGGTTTATTTTGGAGTTCGTTTGGATCTAGGTTTGAAACAACAAGTGCTAAGATACGAGTTATGAAAAATACAAATATATTTTTCCTAAAAACAAAGGAAAAATACATTTAATCGTTTTATTACCAGCTATTTGGTATTTCCATTTTAATAGTGTTGAAACGGTGACTGTGCAATGCATGTTTGAAACCCGTTACAGCTAAATAAAAGAAACAAAAGGCACAGGCTTTTAAATTTCCAGATACACATATATTTATTAAGCCAAATGAAATGTTTCCTCTGTGTTTTTATTTGAGTAATATAGATGATAAAGCGACATTTTTAAAATGGGATATTTTTATGAATTTGTCGTCCACTATTGTCTTGGCATAGCATGTAACAAATTTTCCATGAATAAAAAGTAACATATGTCACACTGTAACTTAAAAGACATTCTCAATTTACATTCCATTTAATTTCCAATTTCATTTCTATTTAAATTAAGCTATGCAAACTATTCTTCTAGAGAGGACAACTTAAGGAATTTTTAAAGAGCTAATGCACTAAATTCAAGTAAATTTCTAGTTTATACGTAAACATGTATAAAAAATGCGGAATAAAAAATAAATAAAATTCTATACTTTAGAACGTAGTTTAAGTTTCTAATCGCAATGTTAGTAAAAACAAATAGGTTATAGCTTAAGATTGGCACTGAAAAGCAAAGAATAAATATTTTATGCAAAAAGTTAAATGTAATTTCAGTTTCGATTGTAGTAAGCTTTTATTCTAATGCACAGTTAATATTTGGTGATTGTCGAGCATTCAGTTTACAGATAACATTTAATTAAAAGTTTATAGTTGCTTGATTATTTTGCGTAGGGCAAAATCATTTTCTTTCTTTCTTTTTTTTTTTTTTTTTTTACTTTTACACAAAATTAGTTCGGGACATAGGCATGTGCATTGTGTAGTTGAAAGTGATTTTTTTGAATTTACTTTCTTTCTGACTTCAATTTCAGTAAAAATTTAAACCAATAATTATTTTAAAGGAAAAGAAGTTTCTTGGAATATTTAATGTGTCATTCAAATTTTAAGAGCCAAAAAAGAACACTACGGAACATTTTTCGAAAGTTATACGAAAAGAACACAAGTGAACATGCTATGTTTTCTAGGATAACGTCAAGCATAAAAATTTCGTGAAAAACTCTCAAGTAATGGCAGTAACAATCTTTCTTCTTGGCCAAATCTTTAGAGCAATGAGCCAGTTTATGTTTATGTGGTCACAACTTCTTTGTTTTAGCAGGTGCAGTATGTAATTTTGTAGCTGTCTCCTTCACGTGAAAACATATTTTAAACTAACTTATAAAGTAAACTTAATTAATGCAAACCATTATATGAATCAAGTAAATTTATTACAATGTTATGACACGGTCCCGATACAACACGATATATATTGACATTATTTATAATATATAAGTATATGTTTAATTAGTTTCAAAAATAAGAAAAAAAACTATTAATAAAAAATTCTCATGCAACACTGTTTCGACACTATACACGGTACAAATTAACCACGTTATACGAGAGATACCTGTTGTACTACACTTCGAGAGTTTGTCTCTTTATGCAATAGGTGCAATAACACTATTTAAATGTGACAAGAACAGTTAAAATACCGAAATCAAAGTTTTTGTGAAAGGTCATTCACAAAAACCTTTTTTCAAAAAAAAAAAAAAAAAAACAACGAATATAAAAGTAATCAGCAAGTTCTTTTAATGTTTCTTGTTTTTGTGAAAGCAAAAAAAACGCAATTTAGCTGATGCTGTTAGTCATGCCGTTTAGAACTCTTAATAAAACCGTTAGTAGTTCTTAAAAGTTATACAGCTTTTACGCTGGCTAAGATACTCGTAATTTACCTCAACGTGGAACCTTAGACGAAACCATTGAAGTTTAGGTCCGTAGAAGCTCAAGACACTGCTACCATTCATATAACACCGTTTAAAACACGGAAGACTTAACGAAGTCATTTAAGTGCCACATTATCATTTAAACGTCTGTTCAAGAAAAAGGGATAAAAAGGCTCAAAGGGTTTTGGCTGTTAAGGACTTCAAGGATGCTGCCTTAATGGAAACAGATACTGCTCTTCTCTTCTGGAATTAAGGAAGAATTTTTGTTTAGAGAAGTTGCATTATAATCTTAGATGATTTGCGTTCAGAAAGATTTTTCATTATTATTATTTTTTTACGACAGCCGTGCCCGCTCAATGGAATACCGATTTGAGGCGAAAAATTATTCAAATATGCGGGATATTCCTTTATTCAGGATCAAAATGACAAATTACAACAGTTTGGTGTATTGAAAATGTAATATACTAAGCGGGAATTCATCAAACTGATATTTAAATAACTGGGCTCGACTGTAGAAAACTTTGTGCGTTGTAACCATTTCACTATAAAATAAAAGGAAAAAATGTTCATAAAAAGTAGAGAAATAACATCAATTTACAAATACAGTTCATCTGATGATATTTCTAGAGTAATATTATAGAACAAGAACACATTATTGATTACGTTTAGACGCAGAAACCAAGTCATTTCCCCAAACTATTTCGTTGACAATTTTAGCGTACTTTTCTGTTACAGTTGAAAAAAAGGACTTAAAAAATACTTATAATGTTTTTTCCTACAATTATTCCTTTCTAGTCAGTAATATGCATCATTATATCTAAGCAGGTAATTGATCTGAAGAAGAGAAAGAACTCTTTTACCATTTGATTTCTGATGTAATATAACACATAATTAGTAGAAAATTTTTGTGAGTTTTTGAATACACAGCACCAAAGAATGACATCCACAATTTTCGTTACTGTCTCTTACGGTCCGAAACCCACGTGATATGTCCTGCATATTACAGTTTTCTCGAATCACCATTCAAATCCTTACCAGAGAAAAACTATAATCGCTCACCATTATGACCATAAGTCTTTTCTAGAAAGTTTTTCGCCAAGCTTAGTGATTTTGTACTGTTTTTTAAAGTTCAAATCTCAACTTCGAAAATCTTATTTGGTTTTGAATGACTATTTTTGTGGCAACCAACAAAAAATAAATAAATAAAAAGCAATGCAAATGATTCATAAAAATTGCTGAACTTTTTATTACAAACATGAGGCAGACTTCCATACCTCCATGTCAACCATGATCAATCGAATTAGTAGAGTATCATTTAGAGGTAAAAATATTTTTCTTTGCGAGAGTACAAATATTGTCAATGGAAAACTATAGGTTGTAACACGAGGGCAAATATCATCTCAGCGAGAAAATATAAATTGGTAACAAGAATATATATATGGACAATGGGTAAACAAAGGTCAACGACCCCTAATGTACACAATTACATTAAGTAGTCCTTTTTAATCTAAAAGTATTGCCCCGTTGATTTGGCGCTTCTGCCTAATGACAATCGATTGCTGTTGCGTGTATGGACTGCGAATTTTGGTATTCAGAGAGCACACTCCTAAATCGTCGAGCTTTTGTGAATGCTTTTCAATTTGTTGCGAAAGGTGCGTAATATTAGTAATCACGTTCTGTATTCGGTCGATAAATATATTTTTCAAAAGAATGTTCCGTTTTAGTCAATGGCGTTTTTATTGTGGAAAAGTTTAATTAGCTTGTGCTGTATCAAAAAGTGACGTTGTTTTAGAAACTGTTATTTACTATTACAGAATTATGATTCTTAAGATTAAAAAATGAAAATAAAACTTACTTAATAGTTCAGGGATACTTTAATACACTTTATAACAAAAAAATCGACGCACCAAGAAGGAGTGATCCGATTGAGACGAAAATTGATGTATAGAAAGACAATGCACAGAATAGTAAATGATTAAATTCTCAGAACAATTGAATAATTTATGTCAGAGTTACAGTGACAAGTTCAATAAGGTATTGACCCGCTTCTAGCCTGGATACAAGCTGAAGCATGGCGTGGCAAGCACCAATAAAGCTCCCGGAGGTTGTCCTGCGGTATTTCCGGCCAAATTCGCTCCAATTGTCGGACTAGGTTATCAATATTCCTTGCTAGATGCAATTGCCATTCCATCATATCTCAGACATGTTCGATGGGAGAGAGATCTGGCAGGTCACGGAAGAGTTTGACAAGCTCTCAGACAGTTTATAGCAACACGTGCGGTATGTTACCTGGCATTGTTCTTCTGAACCGTCTGTAAATGGTCGTGATGGACACTGGTGTTTAGGTTGAACGTTGACGGTTCATAGAAATTAAGAAAGCGCTGTGACAGCTGATCGGAAAATCACTCTGCCATCACGATCTGTTGTGACCCTAGGTCGACCGCTACCATCCTGACGCAGGACTCTGCCATTTTCCACCCATTCTTGTCAGCATCTTCGAATCGCCGCACATAGGAGTATTTAGCCAGTAAAACCGGACAAAAACCAAAATCCAAAAGTGTGACGAAAATTGTTTTAAACCTACTTTACTTCAAGTCTGATAACTGTTTTATCAAAGGACAGCAATAAAAATCTCACCTGTTGCATTTCCTTTGATGTGGCTAGTCGGAACTGAGACATAGTTGGATCCTCTCGCTTTTGCTTTCGACGCTTTTCATGAAAAGTCTCCGTTTTATTGTTGCTGTATTTGAATGCGATGAAATTTAGTAAAACAAACTTTTGAATATGAAAAAGGGAGGTATGTATATCCATCTAAAATCCTGCTTCCTTGAATTATTTCGCCATTTGTCATTTTCTTACTCTGTGAAATTAAGTCAAAATAGGGTGTTTATTTTTCTCTAAAATTTTTAGAAATAAATGTTTTTGTTTACTTTTCGGACCGAGTCGGACTGTACTTTTGTTATGGGCACAAAATATAGACTATCTGCTATTTTATTCTGAAAAAAACATCTTCCGCCTGTTTCCGCCATTTTGTTTTTAAGGAGTTTAAAGTTGGTGAGTAAAAACGGCTTAACTATTTTAAGTTCGGAGATTTTTCTTATTTCTTTATAAATTCTTCTCAAATTGTCAAGTCTTTTACCAGAATTTGTTATATGATATTATGAAAGAATTTAAAGCCATGATACTAGATAAAAAGTGTACATTATCGGGAGGAAAACTTTAGGAATTAGGGAAATAGCAAGATCATATTGAGTCGTGTTTTGAAGTATTTTTTAAGCGAGTTCAATTGTAAAGAGGCATCTGAATGCTATATTGATGATCGTTTCTTGAAAAATAAAGTACAATGGCTAAGATATTTCATTACTGGTAGACAAAATCTGCACAATTAGCAGAAACCATCAAAGTCCTTTCAAGAACTAAATTGTAAAACTAAAGAACTACAAAATCAGGTGCCTGTTGAAGAGATTACAAGCGTAGTGTAGTTGGTATAAGCCAGTGCACTATAAAAACAGTGAAAAATCCAAAATCATAAAATAACTAAATTCTTTACCAACTGGATCCACCAAACTTCGAAAAAACTATTATTTCCTCTATAATAATCTAACTGTTGTTATGAAACAGACACCTCAAGAGGTTCTCGCAATCTTTGCAGACAGAGACTTCCCTAGAGGACAGAGGAAAGAAATTAAAATAACAAAAGCAATTACCCCTAGATATTCAATTGCAGAAAGTGTTTAGAAGGAATGTTACCCGGATGAGGACCCTGTACGAGTAACAGATACCGTCTCTGAAATTCAACTTCACGTACTGCTTGAACACGATGGGTTACGACTGTATAATTATAATAGTACAGGGGGAGAAATGTCTTCAGAGGGAAAAAAGCAAACTATGGTACTGATATAAAAATAGGGCTATGATGGGTACCAGCAGGCACAGCATAAACACAAATTTTAAAAATTACCGAAAACAATGCAAATATTAAACAGAGCTCGCACTACTAGTTGTAAATATTGATGGTGAAGGAAACAAAATTACAAAATATTATTCCTTCCTCTGTTAGATTTTGTCGAACTGCTCTTTATATACATCTGCTGGATGCGCTGGAGATCAAACTATTTATTCATTAGACACCAGATTTTAATCATTTGTATATCTGGTCAAAACACTCATGCACACAAAATTTCAAAGCAATTGGATGATAGCTTTTTGGTGCGTCGATTTTTTTGTTATAGAGTGTACTTTATAATAGTGTAGATAATTGCCTACAACTATACAATTCGGAAAATTTAACTTACAATTGTACTGCAAAAACGTTGCATACATTGATAAATAAACAGATATTTTTAATAATACTACAAATTACAAAATAATGTCCTAAGATTTTATTTAATAAACCGAAATCAAAAATAAAAATCAAAGCCCATGGTAACTTTTGTAAAAAACATATTTTTTTCTGCTTCATCAACTTTTACAGACTCTCTCCCAATCAATGACCACATTTCAACAGGTATGAAACTCTTCTATTTTTTCCGCTAATAGTAATGCAATTGTTTTCGCACATTGCCTCCTCCTTTGCGAAAATTTTGTGCATGCTTTCTGCGCGTATCTTAGTGACAGCAGATTTGTTTTTCATTTACTTCATATTCTTCCCTGGTAGAAAACATATGAACGTGGAAGACTCATTGACAGGCAACAGTCTTCAAATGAATCATTTTTCAACAACTACTGATTTTCTGAACGGTATTTGTCTCATCAAGCAATGAGCAAGAAGAAATTACATTACCTCTTTTTCAATCCATGTGCCCATTTCACTCCTAGAAGTAAAATCTATTAGTAACTTTTTCTTTGAACTTTAATTTTCCATGGTATTAAACACTGACTACTTCATTGATTTTGAAAATGAAGAAACGTCAATAATCTGCAGTTATTTAAAAACTTCCTGCAAATCTTTGAAATTATTTGGATTTAAAGTATTTACTTAACTCAGTTTTTGTGTCTGCGTTTAACCAGATGATTACTTTGGCGGCATTTTATATAGCAAAATGACATCATGGAATTGATTTACAAAAATCTAAGCTAGAATTTTTAGTTTAATCCGCTGCGAAACATAAACAACTTATTAAAACATGAAGTCATTTGGAATTAAAATATATTAAATATAGTTTAATGAGTGGTTTTTCGTCTGCAGGCCAACGAAGTATTTTTATCATAAAGACTTTGCAGAATGTAAGTATGTCTTGTAAGCATTTAAGGTAAATTTAAACAAACAACAGGGCTCAGTTATTTTACTTTACTTGAAATAAATTCGGAACTTGTAGGACTGTAAATAAAATATTATGCAACATTTCTATTCTGAAGCAATCGAGAATTTTGAAGATTAAGGCCCCCTTAAGAATTAAGTCTGAATAAAGCTCTTGAATTTTATTTCAAGTGCGGAGTGAAATACTGACATTGCGAGTTGTTCGTTTTCTGGTCTGAATATATGGATGAAAAAAAAAACATTTTAGCAAAGTTAATAAATAAAAGTAAGTGATAAAAATAATGCTACACAGATATATTAAAGATATAACTGCAAACATATCCCAGACGTTCTTTCAAAACTTCAAACAGTAAATAGATTATATTTAATGCTCTTCTAGTGTATTGTTTTTCTACCTCATTTTTCCAGAGCTGCAAGCATTTCAGGTATGAAATTGGATAAGTTTGAAAGCTGTTCTCTTGACTGTTATTGCTGTTTCCAATATATGTGTCAAGGGGAAAATACAGTTTTTGATGTCACTGTCCGTTGGAAATTTTAGAAAACTACGCTTCAGTCGTCAAGTTACTTAAATTAATCTTCTTTTATTTGCTTGCTGAAAAAGCAGGTATGTATTATCGAGCTTAACTTGCCTTAGAGAAAATATGAGCCTGAATTTGAGAAGCAATAATCAGAAAAATGTGTGTTTACTTACGTAAACGATACGAAGTTGAATGTTTTCTAAGATATATATGACATACTGAATTCGTTTTTGTTTTGAAATGTTTATTGATACTGTAAGTAATGATCGTAAGAGTTTACAAAATGTGCAGTAAATACTGTGTTCTCAATTTTTTTTATTAACCTGACATATTCTGCAAAATAATTGAATTAAAGTACGAATGGGGCAGTGAGAAGCAAAAGGGTGTAAGTGACAAAATTAAAAATTTGAAGATAACCAGTACAAGCAGTAGGTGGACATCTCCTTTGTCTTAGGTCAAGATATAGTACTAGCAGTCCTGGTAGGTGCTGCTGTACAGCATGATTTAGAAAAAGTTTTTAATGAAAGCGTACCTAGGATCTGAACTTTAAACGTGATTTACTTGAAACTTAAAATAGTCCACTTACATCCATTTGCTTCTCAAGGCCTCAAATGTTTTATACCTTTTTTTATTTTACATGAAAAACTTCCTAAAATGTTAATAAAAGTCTTAAGTTTTGCTTAACCAAGTGACCATACCTGGAATTTTTTTTTATCATTCACAAGAGGCTACAAATCATTTATGCACTTATCAAGTAATCTTATTTGCTGAAATAACTTCCAGGACTAATAAGTGCAACCATAGTCATTATTGAATAATTATGGAGTGATATACAATTAATTCAGGATCAGTTATAATCCATTCAGGGAATAATATGCTAGGCATTTTTTAATCTTTTCTTTGTTACTTCTGTAGTTATACACATTTGTGTTTATTTATCAGCATATTGATAAAGTGTAAACATAATTTTAAAAAATATATATAACCACAGATTTGATTAAGCACTGCAGCTTGTATTGTAAAAGATGATATGAAACATTTTAAACTTTCATTGATACGCTTAAATTCCGTATCAAATCGGCCTATGCAAAGTTGTACCAAAATTTCACAGCGAAATATTTCATCGCAAGTCTTTTGCACTGTACCTTCATTTTTTTTCATTTAGAGAAGGCAATTAGTTGTCCACCTGTCGGATGGCAACTTTTATTATAATTATTATTCTTTAATTTTTTTTTTTGCGGCTTAACAAATTCCAAAAAAGGAAATTTAAAATAATGTTTTTATTCTATTAAGTAATACTGAAACTCATAAAAAAAATCTCTGCAGCCACAAAAGCTTTTTGACGCCCATTTTCCTCCTTCCTTTTTGCCGAAGGAATTCAAAGCCAAACGACTACTCAAGGGATCTTTTACATGTCGCATAGTCATGCGACATGGGAGCTGATGATTTTCTGCATCTCGAAAATCCACTTTGCTAAGAATTTTAAAAAAGCTAAATGACGGTTTAAATATTAGATATAATCAGCCTTAATTTTTATATAAACTATATACGTAATCCTTACTAAAATTATTAACTTTATTTGCATAACTGTTTGCTTGTTTAAGTAAAAAAAATTTATTGTAAAAAAATGCCGTATTTCACTTTTGTGAATATAAAAATACTTTAAGAAACAAATCGTACAATGAATTTTTTTCGTTTTTTTTTTCTTTGCATCTGTAATGATGTTACATATATATTTCCTTAAAAAAAAAAATATATCGAGTAATACTTTTGATTCAAGGTTTGACGTTTTTCTTTCTTTTTCTGTTCCATATTTTTATGTAACGATTTAAATTTCGATACTTCCGAAGTTTAATCATTTAAATATTTCGTTATTCTGATTTTACAATATTTTCCTATTATTTATGCTTTTATTTTTCCAGTACATTATTTAAAAAATCAAGATGTTTTCGTTTTCATTATGCTTGTCTAGAACCTACTCCTCTGCATGTCAACATTTCATTTATTTATTAATATTATTTTTTTTTTCGTTTTTTTTTTCTTCAAAATGAAATATTCAACGTAGCTACATTCAAAACTATGCAGTAGAATGCGAGAGTTCGGAAAATCTATAAAAAATTCTAGAAAAATGAACTCTGGATTTGTGAGAACTTTTATTTAATGGGGCTGCGTGAGGTTATTTAGCCTTTAGCAGACCTAGTGCGACCTCCCCCCCCCCCTCGATATGGCATCTAGACTTTCATGTGCCACCATTAAGGCGTGGATGTCAATGGCACGGATAACTTTGACGCCCATTTTCCTCCAAATGGAGGCACCTGGTCTCTCTTAGATGCGAACCTGCACCATGGATTTAATTTTGCCGAGGAAATTCAAAGCCAAACGACTACCCAAGGGATCTTTTACATGTCGCATGACTATGCGACATCAGCGCCCATGACGCATAGTCATGCGACATGGGCGCTGACGATTTTCTGCATCTCGAAAATCCACCGACTGACCACCTCGATTCAGAACCCGGGACGCGACCCAATCGACATTATGACATCTTAATAACTTCCATGTAATTGTACAAGAAATAAAAATTAAAGTTACTGAGTCAATTTTAAAAAGCAAAACTTTTTGTTTAATAAAAAGACATAATGAAATATAATGGAACAAATGCTCTATGAACTAATTATAACAGTAAAATACTACAAAAAAATATCTATATGAGCATCATCATTAAGACAAAAGCTCATCCAAATTATCAGCACAGACTGTACTAATTGCAACTTTTAACGGAACAGCATTTTATTTGAAAAACAAAAAGAACATGAAGTAACCGTACAAAAAAGTGCCGCACAAAACATTTAATTCAGAATTTTTATGAATGCTGCAAAAAAAAAAAAAAAATTCTTCGAGACTTATGATATTATTTAGCATTATCATAGTTATTTCTGATACTATCTATATTATAGTAATCTTTAGAGTAGACTTTAAATGTCGTATTTATTACCCCCTTGGTGATAAGGAAGAAATGTAATAAGGATAATTGATCCGATGCTTTGTTAGTTGCTGTGTTCTTAGACTTTTAGCACTGATAGTAAAATGGACATAAACGAAAATGATGTAAAAATACAAGCCAATGACCTTTAGGAAGACTGTGTTATCTTCTGAGAATACGCAATAAAATTTATGAGGTTTAATTTTAATTAAAACGCCCGTATCAACTAACCAATTATTTTTATTGGAGATTGACAATTTATAATCACTCGATTTCCATTAACTAAGCATTTAGGGCTAGCTATATTTCTCGACTTTTTTATTTTTTTTAGTTAAGAGTTAGTTTTATGCCGATTTCATTTGCCTTTACTCTGAAAGGTTACCCATAACCAAGTTGATTCACTGTTTGCTGTCAAAATATGAGCTTCAATTTAGATTATTATATATTTATTGTTTTTATTCGATTAGTGGAATAATAATGATCAAAGAGATTTTCTAAATGACCGTCTAAACGTTCAGTCTACATTTCGCTCTTGGTATTAAGTAACTAAAAAAAAGATTCAATCACGTCTTATGTTTTACATTTTTAGAAATAATACATATTTTTAAGGAATTAACTGCACACATTTCAAAAAAAAAAAAAAAAACCCTATTTCAAACAAATAATAATAAGTTTATTTTAAATTTACAGTTATTATCTTCCCACCGTTTCTCTACTTAACTCACTGAAACAACTGAAATATATTTTTTGGAAGATTGTCATATGTTTTTGAACGACTTCAAAAAGGAGCTGGTTATCAGTTTGTACCGTATGTATGTTTTTTTTCCCTCACAGCGTCCACCCTAGTGAACCGATTTTGATAATTTTGTTTAATGGATAAGGGATGGTTAAACTTAGGTCCCAATACTTTGTTTCACCATATTTGTTCTTTAGAAAAAAAGTATGGATAAAAAACAGTAAATTTCATGAAATTTTCCTATTGAAGGATAAAATAAATACCCATTGTGACAAACGTTTGCTGCCACACAACAGTAAGTAATGAATATTTTGGTCATGGCAATGAGAATTTTGAATGAAGGCTTCTTTAAAACAAGCATGATGTTTATTCACTGTCATTGCTCTCTAGTGGAGGCAAACCTAAGCGGGAAGCTAGGTAATGCTCTAAATAGGATTTGCGTAGCCTTCGAAAATGCTACCAGGTTAAATTTGCTGCAACTAAAAAGTAGTATTTTATCCTTATTATCTATGCCAATAACAGATATCGGGACAAAGTAAGGAGATTCAGGATTGCATTACAAGCAACTTGTATGTTGTGAAATATACATTCATTTGTGAAGCCGTTAATATTTGAATGATTATAATTGAATAAGCACAAAAATGAACCCCAGGGAGGAACAGTGACATATTTTAAGGCCAGTTTTATTTATTTATTCATTTTTTTGTCGTATATATATATATATATATATATATATATATATATATATATATATATATATATATATATATATATATATATATATATATATATATATATATATATATATATATATATATATATATATATATATATTTGAGCATTTTAATGACAAACTAAGGTGAAGTTTCGTAATTGTAACTTCGTACTATTTCTGAAATACATTTATGCAAAAAGAATGAAATAAGATAATTTTGAAAAAAAAAATAGAACAAAAAGTTAAAAATAATTTTATTCACTGAACACTATCGATAACACTTTTAAACATAATTTTTAAAGTTCGCGCCAAAACAATAGATGAAATCATCCGTAGCCATAATTCAACTGCAAGTATAAACTCATATTGGCCCAGTTGCTTCAATATTACTTGCATACATTATGTATAAATGACAGCATATTTGAGAAACGGTATAAATATTTCGCCTCTAACTTTGGATGGCTTTCTGAAAAAATATGAACGAAGTATGGTTACACATGATTTTACTTTTTGTTTCGGCGCCAACTTCAAAAATCATGTTTAAAAGTATTATCAATTGTGTTCAAAGAATAAAATTATTTTTCACTTTTTGAATTCGGTTCTATTTTTATTTCAACATTATTTTTTGCTGATCGAATCAAATAGGTAAAAAAAAAACATTTAAAAACGTTTCACTATTGCTCCACCTTTAAGTATCCATGCATATAAATTAACATTATCCAGTAATAAAAAACATCAAAGTTCAAAATTCTTTCGTTATCCAATAGAAATTGCGCAAGAAGCGGGATGCAGTTGGAGAAGAAAAGAAATACTGAATGTCTCCGGAAAAGTTTATAACGAGACAGAGACGTAAATGATTTATCACGAGCTGCATTGTTGTTCAGTAGTGTCTGACGTTTTCAGATCGTTTTGTCTTACCGTTATCTACATTTGTAACTAAACCTGAAAACAAATTCACTAAAAAAAAATTCTTTCACCAGCAATAAATCAAAATTATCTAGTCACATATTTAACATTGCCCGATTTATATCGCTAAATATTCCTAAATGTAACAAAATTGAAAATAATAATTACGTGGGATATATTATTGGAAACTTGAAAATTCAAAAACCTGGAGATAACAGGAAGAATATGTTACAGTAACAGAATGGAGAAAGGGAAAAAAAGGCTAAAAGAATATTTGTGGGAAAAAGGGCACAGCACTCTGCTGATAAAAGTCTAAACGTCTATTCTAAAACTACGTTAGTTCTTATATTTTTATGTACTTGCTTCTTCTTCTAAAATTGTTACAGAATTATTTTAAAGGTAATATATTCATTCTAATCTTTGGTAACTGATAGTTTAATGTCATTGTGAATCGAAAATATTCATCGACCAAAACTTTTAACGTATATATTTTTTTTTTGTTATTCTTTTCTCTCCCTCTCTCTCTCTCTCTCTCTCTCTCTCTCTCTCTCTCTCTCTCTCTATATATATATATATATATATATATATATATATATATATATATATATATATATATATATATATATATATATATATATATATATATATATATATATATATATATATATATATATATATATATATATATATATATATATATTTTTTTTTTAAGGTAACCTCTAATGTATTCCCACATATGATCGCACCAAGTAATATTAGCAACGCCTTAAAGGAAGGAATAATGTATAATTCTTTGTTTACATGGGACAATGGCACAATTTGATTTTTAGCATCTATGCTTCCTTCGATGTTCTATAGGGGAGAGTGAAGTTCCTTGGAACATTTTCGATATTTTAATTTTTAAAGTCAATTATTTGAATCAAATTTAAAATCTAAAAGTCACATTAAAAATACCCTAACATATTTCTATGCAATATATTTTTAAAAATACATACAATTAGAAAATAAAATATTGCCAGCCATTTAAAATAAGAGTTCCAAGCTGTCCCAAGGTAGAACATCCTATTGTACCTTGGGAAACATCCTGCTGTTCTATGGGAAAGTCTTCATGATTCAGGAAGCAGCCTTATACTTGAACCAATTATGCACCAAAAAATAAAAAATATATTTTTTTCATGGCGATGAACAAATCATGAATAATGAATAACGAACTATGAATTATGAAATATAACATTAAATGTGTTTAAAAGACTTTATATGCTTAGGAACATTATTCCTTGTTCCTAAACATATCTTAATTTTAAGAAACCATGCATATGTTGTACCTTGGAACGTGTCCTAAGCCACAAATGTATGGCTGTCCCAAGGTAAAATCACCACGTGGTTTAATAAATCCAAAATGGTAAACGATCTGGGACGCACTATCATTATTTTCTCATAACTAAAATATTTAATGTATTTCTCTTTTGCAACAAAATAAAATTCAGCTGATTAGTTTTACAAATAAAGACAGAAAGTGAAATAAAAATAAAGAAAATATTTACTTTTGAGTCATGAAATTTCCTTTCTCTCACAAAACCGTCAATTTCAAACATTTGATGCTGATTTTTACTATGGCATCATTTAGTGGTGAAGGTTTCTATTAGAGATTACAAAAACATGGCTGCTAAGAATAAATTCTTAGAATTTAGACGTGTCCAAATGTACAAACGTCCCAAGGTACAACACTCTTCCCTCCTTGATTTGAAATAGAATTAACGTTCAGGAAATTGTACGAACATAGAACGATTTTGAGAGTAATAATAAAGAACGCGACTAAAGATTTTCCGTAGTCTGAAAACAAATATTGTAATTTTGCTTTATGTGGACAAAACTGCTAAGAAAGAAAGTTGGTCCTTATTTTTGAAGTTGCAGATATTTTACGCGACGCCCCCTCAATTTGTTCCATTGTACAAATAAATAACCTTTGCAAAATTTTAAGTCAATCCATGAATATTAACAAGTGCCCCCTTCTTTGAGTTACGAAGAAAAAATTGCGGATTTTCTCATTTTTGTGTAAAAATATTCTAACGTTTTATATTTAAAATAACTTTGAACCTCAATAGGTGCTGCTACTTCCTGACCGACCATTCTCTCACTTTCATTCTGTAAATTTTAACATGTTACAGAGAATAAAATGTACACCAATAGCCTTGGGTCAAGCGTACCGCTCTTCTGCGCTTGTTCCAACCAAGCGGCAGGGGAACGTTTCTTCCCATCAAGATGGACACAAGGGATTCTACAGGCCATTAATGAATGGCCTAGGCCATAATTGAACGAACTTTGACAACAACAAATTGCCTCCTCCAGGCTTTGGGGGTGTTGATTTATAAAATTCCTTGCGTATGTAATAGGTGTGGTAAATAGATTCTCAAGATTTGAATGCTATAAATAATTGCGAATTAAAATATAATTGCAATTATATTTTAATTCGCTGTTCTTTAGTTATAAACATACCTAAGTGCTTATGCAATTTTTAATTTTTAAAATATAAATTTCGAAAAATCCTCGATTACTCCTAACATAAAAATATTCTGTATTTTCCATAGCTAAAATATAAATTAAAATAATTATCCAGATCGGAACAATGTAGAAATCTATACTTTAAATTAGTTTTCTTCTATTTCAGTACGTAGTTCTTTATTATCATCAAATCCTTGCGATTCACAAGATTAAGAAACCGAAATGGGTATCTATCTTAACCAGTTGAACTTTTGTTTTCTACAGCTGGTCTACCACAATGCAAAAACGCTTGACAACTATTGATATCTGCTCACCTTTCATCACAGTTAGACAAATGCCATATTAGGAATAAGGATGTTGTTCATTTATTTCGGGCCTATGTAGATGCAGTAAATTTAAATCCAAATGACCTAGTGATCAATCGTACATTCCTTAAGAGAGCAAAAGGAAATCTTCGAGAGGTAAAATTAAATTTCATGAATTTAAATTTAGATTTTGTAGTTATTCACTGGGATACAAAGCTACATCCAGATGTAACTGGAAAAAGAACGCCAACAGGATTACCGTGATAGCTTCAGGTCCTAATATTGAATAGCTACTCGGAATTCCTTAATATTTCTTCAGTTGTATATGATATCTTAGATGATAGCTTTTTATTGCTAACTGTTCTAGCTGTATTGTTTGATATAACGACTTGCAATACCAGCCATATAAATTGTGCATGCAATTTGTAGAGCAAAAACTGAACGGTGATATATTACATTTGGAAGGCCATGATCATGCACTTGAAATCGTACTGCAGAGTGTGTTCTTAAAGAAGTTCTTGCCTTTCTTAGTTCTAGATCAGATATTCAATTATTTAAGCGCTTCAAAATTTTGGGGAAAGATCTAAGTCATTCAGAACTTATAACATTTCAATCAAGTACACATACCACTTAAATTCTAAAATACGAAGTTGATGACATATTAATGTTCGTAAAAAGCGGAATTGAGAAAGATTACAGAGAATTCTCATAACTTGTAATAATATTTTCTGGTGAATTTCCTCCTACAGGGATATGTTTTCGGCAACCTGAAGCTTATCCTTGAGTCACATGGGTGGCAAAAGGATTTTTTGTTTGAAAATTTGTATATTTAGGAAACAATTTAAATTGACCTTACATGAAAAGAAAGCCCTTCAATGCTGTTTTACAAAGCTGTTTTACAATTAAATGTTGTATGAAGGTATGGTTTTACGCAGCAACCCAGTCGAGGCTCCTTTGAATAATAAATTATGTTTGAAAAACTAGCAGCGTACAAAATGACGACAAACATGCAACAGAAGCAGCGATTGGAAAATTCATAAATCACTTACGGTATTTAGGGGATAAACTAGTAGTTTTGTCCGTATTGGATGAAGGAATTAACTTTGAAGATAGGGAAAGACTAGTCCATAAAATGCTTGTGATAAGGAAGACGTGTCTGATGATTATTTACCAAATTTCAGATAACAGTAGATGATTTGGAATACTTTCTTAGTAAAGATCTTCCTCTTTATAGAATCAATTAAGAGTCAATAAAACTGTTTGATAAGTTACAAATAGAAAAAGTTTTTGTTATTTGATCCTGAATCACGGCAAAATGAAGGAAGCTATTTAAAGGGAAGAGAGATCGTTAAAATACTGAAAATTGTGAATGATACAACTGAAAAAGGAGCAAAATTAATCGAAGAATTTCACAACTAATTTACCAAATATGAGTTACAAAGCAATTTATTTTATAGACCGTCCAAGACTATCGGAAAAAAATACACACTATCGAAATACATTGAGAAAAGCGTACGATTAAGGAAATTTTCTCAAGCATTATTTCATTCTTATTCAACGGAAAATCTTTAGATGATATAAATTAATTAAAAAGATTAATTTTAGTGCTACCTCACTGTAAAAATATTTTGCAAACGAAGAAGAAACGATGTACTGGGTCTGAAGTAAAAACTCGGAAGATTTGTGAAAAAATTATCAAAAGTGTTAAAGTTCAACAGCCTAGGGGCACGTGTTATTATTGACCGATCAAGTTCAAATTTTGCACACGTTACTTTTTATTATAGTGTCACAAAACTAGGGGGCGTCACTTGTTGAATTCCATAGCCTATTTTAAAACATATGAGATTGATAATGGGCGTGATTCAATGTAATAACAATTCATAAATGTTCCTGGAAAATTATGGACAGCTTATGTGGCCAATTTCTGCCAGTAACATGTCATGCCAAAACCCGGAAAGTTTTCCGATAAAAGTTAATAACCTTCCTGAAATTATCTCGGAAGCCTCTTGAAAAATTCAAAGATCTTTCTGTTTGAAGCTAGTCGTGTTTCTGGAACTTTGGTGTAAACTTAAGAAGGGATTTTAAAAAAAAGCTTAGCACCTTTCTGATTTTATTAAGGAACTTCTATAAGCAGTAATGTAAACATAGCCAAAGCTTAGCCAGAACTGTAAGCAAGTATCGAAATTTTTTACTCAGTAACGTTTCGGATTTTTTTTTTTTTTTTTTTTTTTATACAGTGCAGGCTGAAGAAAGTACTTATTGAATTCAGTAAGTACTAACTAAATTTTCTGTGGAAAAAGCACTGTACTTACGCTTAGTAAATTTTGTAAGTATGAGCTTTTTTTTTAGAGCCGTCAGTAATGGCTCATTATTCGCAATAATTGTAGCTAAGACAGCGTCATTGCTCTGTTGTTATACGTTACAAATCAGTGTTGACAAAGTCGGTGGCACAACTATCAAGTGACGGCATATCATAATAACTAAGTGGCAAATTTGAAATTGAAAAGCAAAAACCTTCAGTTAAAACTAAAGCTTCATATTCATCTCTGGTGTAAAATCTGGATTTGGACATTTGTGTGTTTGTTAAACTTTATGAAATACGTCTTCAAACGTGAAATTTATATAGTTTCTCCTTAAAAAATGATGATTGTGTTGGATAGTATGTCGTCAAAATTGTTTTAAACAGTTGACGAATACTGTTTCTCCTTATGTCAAACCTGCATTAGAAAGTGTCAACTCCCAATGACTTTGTGCGACCAATAAATACAATTTGCGAAATGCAACGGGATATGTATTTGACAGTCGACAATTGACGATCCACAAATATTCCTGTCTGTTCGGGAATGTTTACCGAAATTAAAACTGCTACAAAACCAGCGCGATTACAGAGGCAATTATGATTTTAAAAAAAATTAAATTTATCTGGGAATAGACTCTCAATTATTTCACTTTTCGTCTCAACGGCAGTGTAGAAATTGTCTGGCTCTTTGTTGTACTGTATATTTTGATGGAGTTCAATTTCACCGTTTCCAATACCCAGCAGTTGCTTAGAAAATACTTGTGCGATTAGATTATTTTGCGTTTATATTCGCATGTTCATGGCCAATCGCACTATCTCGACATTACGCTATAAAAACGATTGTTTTAATCATGCGTTGATTTCATCGGAATAACTGGTAATGTCTGCCGGAAATCCCCAAGAGTATTCAGACAATTTTGCCTAAAAATTTATCGTTGCCGTTCAAATCTTGCACAATCCTATGATGTGTTTCGAATGAATGCTTTTACTCATGAGCCTTAGTACACTTATCGAAAATTATAATTTCACTCTCTTGCAACACTACAGCCATTCTGCGTTTTTTATTTTTTCTTTAATGTTACACATTGCGTTTTGTTTGTTATGAATATCTAGTAGGCAACTTTAAAGCTGAATGTGCTGTTCGTCTACCATCTGAAAAAAGTAGCAGCAATGCCTGACGATGCAATTGTCACTGCAATTTTCTGTTGCGAACGTATCTTTGCAAGAATTAATGATATTAAAAATCTCTTGGGGAACAAAATAAAGAAAATATTTATTTTCCGCTTAAATTCATTAACCTTCCTGAAATTAACTGGAATATTTTTGAAGAATTCAAAAGTCTACTTGGTTAAAGGCAGTTATGATTCTGGCACCTTCAGCGAAGCCTAACGCAGGTTTTATATAATAGCCTAGAACCTTCCTGCTTTTCTAAGAAAGTTCTCAAAGCATTAATGCACGCTTTGCCAACGCGAAGACAGACTCTCAAGCAAGTAAGTCGAATGTAGTTCCTCTGCAGTTCTTGCAAAGCTTCGTGATCCAGATATCTTTTCGCACTCATTGGGTGTTGAGTCAATCTGGACGAACCGTAATCGCTCCGAAACCGATACACCTATTAAATACGTTTAGTTAATCTTGATACTGGTGGAGAAAAATATTTTTCACAACGGTATGAAATCTGCAATTTGAAGCAATTTAAGGAAACGTTTTGAAAAATATAGTTGATTTTCTCAGGAAGTGAATAATAACCTGTAATATCCGAAAACGTTATTTAGAAATTCTAAGCAACATTTCTGAGTTTTTTTATTATGGTGTTTTTAGTAGTAAGTCATACAATGTTACAGTTATATCGATTAATTAACTTACACCGCTATCTATTAAGAATTTTTAGAACTAAACAATTAATTCACACTATTATTGCATAATTAATATGAAATTTGCGATAAAAAATATAAAAACTATCCTATCTTTTAAGTTGGACCAAATGACACATAGATATGAAATTTGAGAAAAATTGGTTGAGTAGTTTCGGAGTTTACCCCGAACAAACATAGTGACACGAGATTTATATATATATATATATATACAGGGGCGGACTGGCCAGGTCGGCTAGTCGGTGATCCCCGATTGGGCCAACCGCCCCAGTGTCATAAAACTATCGGGCGTCACTTGTTGAATTCCGAAATTTTTTTTTCCCATATAAATAAGGACCACCCTAATATATATATATATATATATATATATATATATATATATATATATATATATATATATATATATATATATATATATATATATATATATATATATATATATATATATATATATATATATATATATATATATATATATATATATATATGCAAGTTCCCTAAACAAATCTGCCGAAATCGGATCTCGCCAAATTTGCAGGGAGGTACTTGCGAACCTTAGAAGGAACGTAGGGGTGTTTTTAGACACTAGAAAAGTAACGAACCGTTCTAATTTTAAAATTAGGACCCGAAAATGGCATTAAATGACTCTTTCTGCCCGAAATAATTATCCGATCGCTTCGATTTTAGTCTCAATCGAAAGTCTGTGAAAAATACATGTTTAGAGGACTTTTTTCCATCGGAAATGAAACTACCAAGTACCTAAAATCATCAACAGAAAAGTTAAAAGCATTTTTAACTTTTCTGTTGTTTCTGTTCTGTTTTAACTTTTCTGTTCTTTTCACTCTTTAACTATAAACAATCAATTTTAAATTTTTCGTATGTTGCTAGCTGAGCTAAAATAAGGGTGAATAAAATCATTGCGAAGAAATATCTGTTCATTTTTTTTTTCTCCACTGTGAAGAAATAAAAATTCTCGCTTTTGTTTGAAGCTTTTACTATAAATCGGGGGACTTGAAATTTTTCCTTTTTTGTTTTTTTTTCCGCGATATGTTGGGAAATTTTACAGATTTTTTTTCTTTTGTCCAAGAATGATCGTTGAACGTACGTCATTTAACATAACTTTCATTTTTGAGGCAAACTGTGCAGAGCCGGGTGACGCAGCTAGTTTACAAATAAATGATAATAGTTATAATGGTTTCGTAATGTAAAAAAACGATAGAAATTGGTCCTGTTCGTAATTCTTGATCGTCATTCGGCTAATATTTATCTGTCGTTTTATAATTTTATACCTACTAAACTAGTAATTAATAAGTCAAGTTGGCACTTTTCTCGTCCATTTTAAAAGTTATGAACAATTCATGCCTTCAAGTTAATGCATGTTTAAAAAAAAAAAAAAAAAAAACTGTTCAATTTGCAAACGTCGGCCGCTATGTGGTGCATGTTGATTTTATCTGAATACCTAAATGTACTAAAATTTAACGCTAAATTATTTAGCTGAGTAACTTTCCTCCTTCGAGCCACTTTTAAACAAAGAAAAAAAGTCCACACCAGACGTTATTGCTCATCATTTTCCTCACTTGGCTGAATTTGATGATATCACCTGATCAGCTGTAATTGTGGCGATTTCACTTTTAAGGAATAATCGTTTTTATTTTCATGAATGAATATATCTTACACATGATGGACTTTTTAGAACTGAAATAATGATGCGTTTTCCAAAAGCTTAATATTTTTTCTTTAACCACTTTTACTTTGACTCTAGATGTTTACGCCTTGGAAATGATGAGCATATGCGTGTTCTCAAGATAGCTTTATAAAGGAAGAAAGTTTAGTTACATCAGGAAGGCATAACAACGGGCATGTGATTGTGTAATCAATGATTGCTATAAATCCAAGAAAAGTGCCATATACATCTGCACCTTCTGCATGGAGTCCTTTTTAAAAGGTACATTTAAAAACGTAATTTTTATTGTCTCCTTATTTCCTTGTAGTTAAATTCTTTCTTTATTACAGCATTTTAGTATTCTGAAAGAGTAAAAATAGTTTGCCTAGGTTTCTTGTCAAAAAGGTTTTTGCCAAATTTAGCCCATAAGCTTCAGTTGGGAAATTTTACCATGGAAATCATTGCATCTTATTTAAAAAAAATGTACATACTATATGTGTGAGGGATATGGTTCAAAATCTTATAAAACAGTATTCAACCACATACACTTTCGCAGAAAATTAAGAAAATTGCCAAAAACTTGACTATCACCACATTTGAATCGCCACATTTACATATCCTAGTATATGGAAGTTTCAAGATTTTACCGAATTCATACAGAGCGCACGACACTTAAATTTAACGTCAAGCTCTATTTTCTAAAAAAAACAAATCGACATGTTTATAGCTTCTTTTTGTAACATATTTGCAATGTTACGATTACAGCCGAGCACGTAAGGAAAGGGCAAACCATATTTGAGCGGCAGATCCGACATCATCATACATAATAATTTAAAACCCCAAAAAAATATTTTTGCTCAAACGCCTTTTTATGCATAATTTGTTTTAGATGATGAGCACTTTTTTTTAACCTTTTAAATGGCGTAAAAAAATTCAAGTAGAGTAAGCTTCTAAACGGATAATATTTCAAAAACTTTTTTTTTCAGGAAACTTATGATGGGCCTAATGTAATGCACCATCAGATAAAAATAACTATTTTTATTCAAATTTTAAATCAAAGTTTATTATCAAAGTTTTAAAAGACTCTTTTTCCTTTCTTTCTGAGGAACAGTTTGGTTAAGTAGAAAATTATTCCATTTCTTCCCAACAGAGAAAATTAACCTTACAAATATCTCTAAACTGAAAAAAATGCTTTGTTTCTTCTTTTATGTGAAATCACGTTAAAATTTTCTAAAAAGAAAATTTTCTATTACCTCAATACCTTAGGTTTTTGCAAATCACTTTTTTATTTGTGTTCAATCTAATGTACTGGTCTGGAACAAACAATTTAATATACGCAGTGCTTATAAAAAATAAAATAAATTGATTTCTTATGTAATAGCTTAATTTCTGTTGGGTGCGTATACTTTTTTGTAATGTAAATATTTTCAATGACATATTAAAAGACAATTAAAAGGAAGCATTTAAATTGGATTAGAACAAAAATTTTGAACATTTGCCTTTTTATGAAAAATATTTGAAAATTGACCTTTTTTTTACCTTGTTTTCAAATTTTTCTGCCAATGTGCGATCTGAAGACTTTAAATATTATTTTTTTTAATTATTTTTTTCATGTTTAGTATGGCAATACACACCTTTTTTTCGGTATTAGAAGTTGCTTCTCGAAAATATCCTTTTTTCGGCCCACCCTAATGCAGAACCACTAGTGTTGCTTCCTGAGAAGAGCTTTAGAACTGTTCGGTATACATATTTGAGAGCTTGGTGATGCTCTCTAGTGGAATGTGTCAAAATATGTTGAAAACGTTGCGCCCTGAAGGTTGACAGAGGACGTTGTATCTTTTTATCCATTTGGGTCAAAGAAGGACCCTAAGGCCAAAGTAGCCCGCGTTTACGGTATATAATTAGTTCTACGCTGCAAATCTTCAAACCCTTTTTGAATACGTTTTGAGCACTTTCAAATACGTAAACTTGACTTTTTTTTTTTTTCTTTTTGAACACTTTAAAGCACACTTTATGAAACAGTTTTCTACAGAAGTCTTAGAACCTTTCTCAGAACAACTACAGTGAAACCTCTCCGAGTGGCCACCCACATTTAGCGGCCACCCCTGTTAATGGCCATTTTTGCACGGCACGAAATTTTTGGCCTATGCGCACAATGTGAACTCAACCCTACAGAGCGGCCACTCAAACCCTTCTAAGAGATAGGAATATCGCCTCTCGGCTTCGAAATAAACTGGCGACTTCTCTTCCATTTCATTTAAGATTTTTTTTTCCCGTTAGTTTTTTGTTAAGAGAACGACCAGGTGTTTTCTATGTTTAGTTTTTTGTAACGGGAGGGGGTTGACATTTTTTGAGGAATGTCATCACTGTCACCCCATTTTTGTTCCTTTTAGGCGCTATTTCGGATTTAGATGATAAAGTTCCTGATATTGTTTGTAATAAACAAAAAGTCATGTTTTCGACTCAGCAAACTTTGGAGAAAATTGACGACCATCATTGCTAATTCGGAAGCCTCTCATAGAGCCATAGCTAATGACTCAATTCGGGATCAATTTTTACAAGTTAAAAACAAACTTTTAAAAAAAATGGTTTCTACAAAATTGGAAAATTGTAAGCAAACCCTAACTTAATATTTTTTTCCTAAAAAGTAAAAATAACGAAATAAAGCATTTTTTTTTTCTTAATTTTCTCAAAAAATAATTTTAAAGTGTTGTATTGCATCATTTATAGTACAGTTCGAGTTCAATGATCAAAACCCTTAAGAGTGGTCACCTCCTTTAAGCGGCCAAGTCTTAACAGAACGGAAGGGTGGCCGCTCAGAGAAATTTCACTGTATTAGGTTTATAACATACTTGTAACACCTTTGGGAACATACTTGGGAACATTTTTTTTTTACCACTGACACATGCACCTTCTTATAGAACACTTTGAAGCACACTTCTTGGGACACTTTTGAATGCACCTATGAAACACATGCATTTAGTTATACTTGTAGATTTTTATGTTAATTTTACAGCAATCTTACGGGGCAGCTTTCAACGACCGTCTGGTAGTAAATTGTTATTGACCAGTGTGACTGATTTGACTGATAGTTGAAGAAAGTTGTTGAAGTTATATTTGTACGAAAAAAGCAATGATTTGACAAGTGTGTCCCAATTGTTCCCAGTGTCTTCTCAAACATCCCCCAATCTGTTCTCAAACGTGTTTCTAAGTTTTAATTTAACAACCATCCTGTGCGAGACACATTAGGAACAAGCTCAGATGACATTTCCCTACACTTTGTTTTGAACGCACATTCGGAACACATTATAGTGCCTATTTAGGCAACTGGAGCACTTTTTCTGAATTAAAGTATTTCAAACGTGTTTCAATATGTATTGAGACTTTGAAGAGTATCGTCAGCAGATTTAACTGATCCACGCCTCTATAAATGTTTACACTTTGTTGCATAAAGAAGAAAACAAGTTGTTGAGTTTCTTTCAGTAAAAATCACGTCTAAAAATAGTATCTTACTTAATTAAATTGACTCTAGAGTTTTCCTTAATGTAACTTATCGATTTAAAGGATAATTCTTCTTAAGAAAATAAGAATTAATTTCGGGTACAAGATGAAGAAAAATTGATTAAGAACAACTACTTTTATACCTTACAATTTCTAAATTAAAAAGATAAATAAATAAAAACGCGTCATTTATTTATTTTTACTTAAATAAGCGCCTTGAAAATCAAAGTTTAAATGGTTAACTTATAGTAAAAGCACTTGTAAGGGAAGATGTTCTAATTTTTGTGAGTCAAATGTCCCCATGATTGAGAAGTCCTTTTTTTTTCTTTTTTGAGATTTAAAATATATATATATTTTTTTACTTTATATTAATTTTAAAAGACAGGGTACATATGAATCATTGATGCCATGATAGCACAGACAGGATGAGCCCCGCCAAGCAAATTGGAAAATGGAATTTAAATGAGACAAAAAGGCAAATTATCTTTTGAACCAATAGTTTTAAACTTTTTGCTTCATGACTCCATTTTTTATCAATCCCAAACCGAATATATCCCAGTCGAAAAAGTTCTGTAGAAAATCTACAAAAACATTTTCGGTATATTTAGAACACAAAATCTACAAAAAAAAAAAAAAAAATCTGCAGATTATTTTTGTAGATTTTTTCTGCAAAATATGTGTTCCAAATATACCCAAAATGTTTGCATAATTTCTAAAAAATTTATCTCCAGATTATTTCTGCAAAATACCTGTTCCAAATATACATAAAATGTCTGCATAATTTCTACAAAATTAATCTACAGATTATTTCTGCAAAATACATGTTCCAAATATGCCCAAAAATTTATACTTGCTGGATGAGTCTGAACTCTAGAGCAAAACTTTAAGGGGTTCAGAGGGGAATAAAAGGCATGAATCAGGTAGGAACGTATGGTCGCAAGGCTGGCGAGCTGTATGCACATAAAGCTGGAAAAAATGATGGAAGAAAAACCGGTCAAATTCACACACATTACGTAAAGAAGATTTTACACAACATTTTAGCTTTTAAGAAAGTTTTAAAATGGTTGACTGAAATTTATAGCCTGTAGCGGTAATAACAAAGCACGTAATATCGCACTAAAAAGCCATTCTAAAAAACTTTTATTATTGCTGCTCTTTCGTTGGGACAGCACATATCAGATACTACAGGTCGTAACTTCTAACTACTCGCAGACCCCACGAGGGGGGGGGGCACTAAAAGTGCCAGCAGCCCCTAATGGCACAGAAAATCAGTAAGCAGTTAGGAGCCCTGCTGATTTTTTGCAGGGGGCCTCAAAATTTATAGATCACGGCCTGGCTCTAAACCTTTCTCAAAATCTATGTACTGTTATGTAAAATTGTCTTTGTGTAATAAACTCGAGACTCCTTTTGCATCCATCAGTTTCTAGCTCTGTGTGCATGTAGCGCGTCAGCATTGCATTTGCGACCATATGTTGAATAAGATTCTTACTCTTTACCCTCCCGTCTGACCCGCCTTTAAGTTTTGCCCAAGAGTTTAGACTCACCTGGTATGCACTAAAGGAATACTTACCTCAAATTAAAATAATATGCCAATCAAACAGTAAATAAAAAAGTTATGGCAAAAGAAGCTCACGTTACGGACTCCACATAAATGTCAAAAATACCGTGAAATGACCCTAATACCTAATATTATTTATTTTGTGATTTCAACATTTATATTTTATGCCAATTTAATGTAAGAAAGGTTAATCTACTTTTCATTTTTATGAAATAAAATTTAATTTCTATTTAACATCCTAAATGCATCTATATTTAGTGCATTTATTAATTAAAACTGTTTAATTAACTGTTCTAGTAAAGGACTAATGGTTTATATTTATCTGCAATTCTTTTCGAACAATATTTGATGTAGCTAATATAATCATGGTAGCATGTTACGTTATAAATAAAGGATCCCGCAATTGCCTTACATACAAATACAAACCAAAGTCGCTAGCCGACTGTACATATTTATGTACATTCAATATTATCTGAGTATCTTTTTTTCTTTTCTGCTAACTGTTTCATAGTTAAATGAATTTGCAAAAGTAAGCTTAATTAAAATATCTCTACCTCAGAGCCATAATACTGACGTAAATCCAAAAATTGTGATTTTCAGTTTATATTAGTGTATTGTATGTAGAATCCTATTCTGCATCGAGCCGAGTGAATATAATTCTAAAAAAAAAAAACTTTTTTAATTACTTACCAGCGTTAAGGCTCTTCTATACCGTCCATCTTGGATTTCGACGCTAATGCTTTCTCTACGGGAAAATCTGCTACCTGTGCAAAGCATAACACGAGAAATTACTGGAATATTTTCATGCGGTTTGTTTTAAACGATGGCTATGACACAGAACTAGATATGCGCTTTTTTATTTTTTCTGTAATTATTTTGAAATTTTTTTAATAGCATTTTAAAACTTTAAACGACTATTTTAACACGTTTGAAAAATGATATGGAAAAACTGAAAAAGGAGCGCAAAAGATTGAACATTTCTCTTTAAAAACATATTTTGAGTTTGTTTCTGAGACAATTTGTTCTATTGATATTCTCCACGGAGTAAAGCCTTGTTTTCGAAAAATTGTGAAAAACTGCGAAAAACACGCCTTTCACCAGACCACACCCATTTCCTCCCACTTTGAGGGGCCACTTTCTCTTCTCCCCCAGGGTCTTCAGGGTCTTGGGGTCTTGTCTTCTGCTTCTCCGCTCCTCCGCTTTGCCTCAATGGCAGGCAATAAATTACTGAATCCCTACTAATTACCATTCATTCTTTGTCGTTTTGTGTGTTGGTCTTGTATTTCTGTGACATCGACGAAACTCGTTCTAAAAAGAAGTTTTTTTCTTCTTTCGAGTTCTATTCGATAAGTTTTTGAAATTATTTAGGTGATATATTTTTCAATGCTGTTTTAATATAAGTACCCCGTTTAAATGTAGAAGTTATTTTGTTTGAAAAATCAGTGAAAATTACCGCATCTTATAATGGGAAAAAAATTCGAAATGCCATTTTTATTTATGTATTTCTTTATTAAATTATTAATTTAAAAAATATATAGCCAAGTACAGTGATTGCGATTTATATCTCGATGTGAAATTTGTAAAAATATAAACGAATTCACTTAAAATACACTAGCCACATTAGGGGAAAAGTGGCGAGTAAATCATGAAATTTCCCACTCCTGAGTGTATGTGCAGTAGAATGAGATTAATCTGGCGATTATACATATTCCCCAGAGATTATTCAAAATGGGGTTGTTTCCTTCAGTCAGAAGTACTATTTTTAGTCACTGAAATTGATAGAATAAGCAAAAAAAAAAAAAAAACATGAAGCGAGAAAAAACTTTCATTTCCAGATGCTTATTTTTTAACATGTCCGATTTTGAAAATAAGACGTGGTCTTTATGACGTCACAAATGATGTACTTAGGCGCATCTGTGTATTGCGTTTTCACGTTATTGTATTCAAGAAGCGAATTAAATATTGCGCTCTACGTTTGCTATCAACCATATCGTTGCCATTACACTTGAGTAAAGATGCGAATTAAATATTACGCTCTACGAATGGCAACAGTGAATGGTATTTCATCATTTGTGATGTCATCGGCAGAAGCGTACATAATAAAAGCGTACCGATTAAAATAAATTTTTAAAATTATTAAACTTAGTCAAATTATTTAAAGAATGGTCAGATTCTATTTGCAACTCCAGAGCTCGAATACGCTACCTTGCGGTGATTAACAATATTAAAGAAAAAGGTAAAACATTCCATGCCACGTGTTTTCTTTGGGTAAATTACAGGCTTCAGACAGTTTGTTGTGTAATGTAATTTCAGAAGAATAGAAATGAAAGCTTCCCACAAACACGATCAAAAATTACTGTCATTCACCGTCAAAGCAGGTTATAAGTTACGGCATCTGTTTGTTCTACCTTTTACATCCACTATTAGACAGTGATTGCAGCGCCCCCTATAGTTTATTGGAGTTGCGAATGTTTTTAAGCATGCTCTTTCAGGAAAGGAAAAAAAAAAAAAAACTTTTAATTTTGGAATCAACCCCATTGCCACTAAAGTTTTGAAATAGTCTTTGTTATAATAAAGCTGAAGTCTGTCTGGATGTCTGGAGGATGTCTGGTTGTCTGGATCTCTGTGACGTTATGTCCGTCGGACGTTTTGTCCCTCGGATGTTTTGTCCGTTGGACGTTTTGGTCATGGATGTTATGTCCGTGGACGTTATGGATCTGGACGTTATGTCCGGTTCCCGTGACGCGCATAGTGCCTTGACCGTTCGGCTGATTTTCAGGAAATTTGGCACAAAGTTAGTTTGTAGCGTGGGGTGTGCATCTCGAAGCAATTTTTCGAAAATTCGATTTTGTTCTTTTTCTACTCCAATTTTAAGAACACTTTCCCGAGCAAAATTATCATACGACGGACGAGTAAATTACCAAGTTATCATAACGTGGAACCGTAATATGGTAAGCCAATAGGCGAAAAATTCACCATACATTTTTTGTAATTATACAGGCGAACCATAAGACCTTTTAATTTTCTACTACAAGCAAAGCCGTGTGGGTATGACTACTATTTAATATTTATCAAATATATTTCTTGACTCGTAGTGGTGAATACAATAAAAGTCCATAGCTTTTCTAAAAATCAGGTCAGTTTGTATAGAAAAAATATTTTGCTTGACAATGTTCCTGAACTAGCAATATTAGTTAAAAATAATCGTCTCTTTCTGGAAGGATCAGATATATCACACACAACGATGCCTTTGAAAATGAAGTTTAGTAAAAAAGTTGCTAATAATTCGGAAAGTCACAGCAGAATGAGTCTGAATAGGTTATCTTACAAGAAAATGTTTTTCTTTAGAATATTGGCTTGGTTTGCTTTTTGATATCGAGGCTTTGTGTGTTATGCATTTACTTTCAGATCTTTAATTTTCAAGACTTTGACATTATATAGAATTCTAAATATGTAATTAAATTTGAAGTTCCGTTTTGTTTAGGTAAACATTAAATAGTTAATAATATAAACTTTTTTTTTTATAGAATTAAAACTATTATCTAATATACATTTTCCACGGCAAGAAATGAAAGTAATGTACAAAAAAAAGGCACATTTCAGTTTTTTAATTGAAATATTATTAGAAATTTTAATTGCAACCGAGACATTTTTCTTTTTTTAGACGATTGAGTTTTCTGGTGTTGCTTGAAAATGTTCAGTTTTTGCAATTAAGATCTCATTACTCCACAAATAATCCTAATTTATTGCATTATCCACGAATAGGAAATTATGTGAATAAACTAGTAAATTTGATAAACATTACATAATGTATCATATTTACCAAGTCTATTGAAAATTATGAATAATCGTCGCTAGTTATATATAATCAACAGTTTGTTTCCGTTACACACACACACGGCAGGGAGGTACTTGGGCACCCGAGTAGGAACGTAGGTGGTTTGTGGAACGCCAAAAAAAGAACCAAACCGTTCCAATTTTAATTTTAGGGCTTTACGATGCATCGATGCATCGTAAAGCCCTAATTCCCAGACATCATTTCATTGTTCTTTAACTTGAATTTGCAATAATTATTTTTACATTTTAAAGAAATTGTCTGCTTGTATTTTTACATTAATAAAATTTTTTTTAACATCTTTTATGTGTCTCTTTTTTCAACAAATACTTGCCTTTTGCTTTAGGCGGAGAGGGGGAGTGCAGGCCAGTCATTTCGATTTTTTTTTCCAATTGTGGAAAAAGGTGTACACTCTTCAAAATTTTTATAGAGAACCAACTAAAACCACGGCCTTTCGTACGTAAAGAATAAATGTTCAAAAATCAAGGGGGGGGGGGAATGTCAACCCCCCGTAAATGACGGGCCTGTGAGTGTGACTATGCGCATCAAAGTGGGAAATTATGGTGGTAAGATTCTGAAGTGAAGATTTGACTAAATCTTATAAAATACAGTCGAACCTCGTTAAAACGAACTTTAACGGATCATTAAAATCGATTATTCTTAACAGAATTCGTCTTATTCGAAAAACAAAAACAATGGGACAGAGAATACAAAAAAGTCCGCTTTAGAAGTAATTCTTTTTAAGCGTGTTCGAATTAACGAGGTTCGTCAGTATTGTCAAAAAAAAAGAAAAAAAAGAAAAAAAAAAGAAAGAAAACTAATCAGCTCAAAAAAGAAAAATTAAAATAAAAAATAAACTCAAAAAATTACGAAATTAACATACTCAAATATGACGAAATTAATTTGACGAAACTAATACTCTCAAAACTACGAAAATGATTGTCGATTTGACGAAACTAGAATGAAGAAATATTTCGTTACATTTGACGAAATTCGCATCTTCAAACCAGAGACGAAAGCAGTTTCCTCAATTTGACGAAATGTTCGCTCGGAGCATATCCCTGGAAGCGATTTCGTCAGAAACGAAGAAAATTTCGTCGAATATGAAAGTCCATTTCTGAGAGTGTGTTAACGTTGTTTCACTTGCTTTTAAACATTATTTACGTTTGGCGGACTAGAAGTATGGATTGATATAATTTGTTTTAATTCCAACTTGATTAACACTACCTTTTATGTATTTGTTTATTTTTAATTTAAAAAATAACTTATTTGTCAAAATTATTGACAGAAACAAATCTTTTCAATAATGCGCAATTAAATTTCGGCTGGAATTTTGTTTTTAAAACTATTATTTGTGTGTGTGTGTGGACATGGAGGTATATACTACTCTTCCACTGACCACTGAGTTCAAAATTCGTCACGTGTGTGTCGGTGGTTCTTCTTAAAACATAATTGGAACTTGGAACTCGATACTCGACCAAAGTGCTACTCGGTACGTCTCTAATGCATGAATTACTGAAAGGTTCTTTTGTTCAATGAAATGATAAAAAAATATTTCCTAACATGTTTCCCTTCGACATACTGGGTTGATAAAATTAGAATTTTTATCATATCCTCCTTGAATGTACGCGAACCTTTTGAACCTTTTTTTTTTTAATGCCTGGTCTGTGCTCGGCAGTTATAAAATGGCTTTTAACAATTTTCCAGTGCACAGTTCACCGTTTTTGTGTAATGTTAATTTTTGTTCTCAAGGTGTCCATTATTGTACTTAATGATATTGATCTGAATTATTTTCATTACTGCATTAAAAAATTCAAACCCTGAGCAGTTTTAAATCGAATGAAAGAAGTAGAAATACCTTTTCCGTCGGACTGCGATCTATTGTTTCCACTTTATATCATGTAACTTGATTTTATGTTATGTTATTAGGTAGTTTTTATTACTTGCTCCTTTCTTCGGATTGAAATGTTGCGTTGAAAACCCGAGTACAGTCAAATACATCAGTTGATATGAAAAAATAGATTCAAGGAACGGGAATTTATTTCTAACTTGTAGCATTGTGGAACTGATAAAATTTTATTCAGGGCGAATGACTAATGTCTGAGAATAACATCCATATTTATAGTGGAATATGTTTTTGTTTTTGTTAGTGATAGTTCTTGAAATTGCGCCTTTTATCTCAATGACTATTATACATCCCCCTCCCCCCTCGCAACGTTAATTTCTGTTCCCGCCCTCCGCCCCTGTTTGTAACTGAAAAGGGAAAAAAAACCTTAGAATGTTCCTATTTATTCTCAAGTATCACTTATTGTGATATGTGCAGTAGTTTCGGAAATTCGATTTTTAAAAATTTTGTTCATCATTTGTGCGCACCATGTTCAATATTGAAATTTAGATGATTAATAAAGCACTTGAATTTATATTATAACTTTTCTTTTCTCTCTTTTTTTTCTGCCTTCATTTCTCAATTCTATTTTCTACGCATTCTGCAAATTTTATAGTTTGCAGAATAAGTTAATTTCCTGACACATGGTCTTCTTTCTTCTTTTCTTCTGTCACCCTTTGGCGGGAGAACTTGAGTGGAAAACTCAGACAGCTTTCCCTGCTATTCCTTTCGCTGAATACTAAATTCTCGGAAATCGTAAGCAGTCAGCTCTAGAAACACTTTGAAACGAAAACACATGTTTACTGATTTACGGAGGGGAAACAGGCCGGGTGGGAAACATGTTTTGGAACAGGATCCTTCGAATCTTTCGCAGCTCTCTCTGCCCTCGTCCGATCGCAAAGACAGTACCTTCGGGCACAGCTTAGATTTATGGCTGTCCATTCACGTACTCAGTGATTGACGCTGTCCATCATGAAATCTGACCAATTAGCAGTGCAAAAAAAATCGAGTTAGACCCTCCCAGAAACACCCTCTGTGTTGCCACAGATTTCGTGATTTCGCCGTGTCAGATTTTACGGAGAGGTTTAGAAGAGCCTTAAATGAGCGTGCATTCCATCTTTGACAACCATTTTAGCTGCCTCCTCGCGATATTGTGATTTACTTTGTTCTGGCTCTGAGCTGTAGACATATTGAAACATAAGAATTACGAAAAATTGAAAATAACAAAATTTGAAATTACCACCTGAGTGTTTTCTCATACATTAAAATTGTTTTGAATATGATAGCACAGTTGAAACTCTTTAAAACAAAATCAAAGGGACCTTTAAAACCGAGTTGTTTAAACCAGCTCATCTTATCCGGAAAATCATCAACATCAAACAATAGGACGAGGATCAGGGATCTCAAATGCAGGTTGTCCGAGCAAAAATTTGTATTAAGTGCTTTCTAATAAACCAGGCTTGACGGTTAGGAAGGCAACAATTTAAACTAATTTTTAACTATATTAAAACTCTCATTCATTGTATGAAAAAATATGTTTACTAAGTGCCGAAAAAGTAAATTTGCTACGCATTGCGTCGATGAATTATTAAAGTGTTCGGTGAAACCAAATATTCCGTTTGTCTACCGAATATGAAGTATACTGAAAGATTAACCTACCATTCAGTGAATCCTAACTAAGAAGCATCTTGACAAAAGGTAATTCTGCCTTGGATAAACTTCAATTTTAAGCTGCTGATTTTTGGTCAACTACGAAGCAAAAACATGTTCAGAAATTAAATTTCAAAACTGCTGGTAAATTATTATACATAAAGTAAACATATATAGACGTTTCTAACTAAAACTAATTTAAAACTTTTAAAGAGTCCAACCTTATACTAGTTACAAAGTTGTTCTGATGCTGCCTGATGAACAGATGCTTCTTAATCTTGTTTTAATTTGTTTTCACCATAAAATAAAATCAA
This sequence comes from Uloborus diversus, assembly GCF_026930045.1. Classification (NCBI taxonomy): domain Eukaryota; kingdom Metazoa; phylum Arthropoda; class Arachnida; order Araneae; family Uloboridae; genus Uloborus; species Uloborus diversus. The sequence continues at coordinate 57,545,898 of NC_072733.1, forward strand.
CATTTTTAATTAATTTAAAAACGAAAAGCTAAAGAAGAAATTTCTAGCAACGTGATTGAATATCCAATATAAGACTGTAATGCTTATATTTTTACAAGTCAAGTAGCGACAGCTTAGATAACTATGTTATGGATTGCAAGAATTTTTCTGATTCAAAATACGATAAAAAAATAGTATTAACTCGCGCCGTACTTCAAGATGATACAAAACAACGTTAGATTGTCCGAACTCAAAAAAAAAAAAAAAAATTTTGCTACAATGCTTTGCTTACAACGTAAAATAGTTTGATAAGACACTTGAGTTTGCATAAAAAACATTTACAAGCACAAATAAGTATTACAATATCAAGTTAAATTTCAAAAACAGGATTAAATGAATACTTATCTCAGCTCAAATTTCCTCCTGTGCACAAAATAAACATGCTGGTTGGTGTGCGGGCTCGGAATGTTGCCAATCACAGTTTGCTCTTCCAAATTTCCCGCCATGAAAGATACATTATTTTTTGCGCTTGCGTATTTTCATTAAAAAAATATCTGCTTGCATGCGTTGAAACGATGTTCTATAAATGTGTGAAAATGACAAACCAATGAATAAAAAAAAAACACTTTGACAGTTCACTTTCCATGAGTTATATTCATTTTTTAAAATTTTTCTCGTAAAAATTATTAGCATTATAGTCCCTACAATTGTGACGCTCATTTAAATGCATTTTTGTTTTTCTATACAATTCTGTTCATTATTAAAGTTATAATGCTTAACAAACATTAGAGGACTGGGAACTGTCCATTGCCTCTATAAAGTATGCAATAGTATTACATCGGGGTCGAAAAAGAAAGGGGGGATTGAGTTCGGTGGTAATTCCTCCTTACCTCGCTTAATAAGCATCTGCCTAATAGGCGGTCATTACGAATTTTCCAGGGTGGTGGGTGAAAAAAGTATGGTACTTGATGAAAATTATACCAAAAATAGCAAAAAATACTCTAAATTACATGTAAATACATTAATTTCCCGTAATCAGGGGGTGTGGGGCAGTTGACCCCTAAATGACGAGTCTACTGTTTGAGCAGGCAATCAGCGAGGCCTTATGAATTTATTTAAAAGTAACACTAAAAGGTTTTGTTAGCATGAAATCCAGAGGCGCCCAGGGGTGGACTGGACCAACCGCCAACCTTAATACCGAAGGCACATAGGTTTGAGGGCGCATAAAAAAATGCAGGCACATACACTCGAGAGCGCAAAAGGAAAAAAAAAAGACAAAGTCGCTCAGGAAGGGCAAAAAAAAAAAAAAAAAAAGAGAGAGAGAGAGAGAGAGTTAAAAAAACGAAGTCGCACAGGGTTGAAGGGGAAAAAAACCGAAGACGCGGAGGTTTGAGGGCGCAAAAAAGAAACATAGGGGCGTATGTTCGAGAATGTGAAAAAAAAAGGAAAAGAAAAACAGAAGGTCGTCAAGTTCGAGAAGGCGATTAGGTTTGAGAGTGCAAGAAAAAATTGAAGTCGCACAGGCTGGAAATTGCAAAAAAAGGTAAAGGTGCTTAGGATCAAGGACGCAAAAAAAAAAAAAAAAAAAAAAAAAAAAAAAAAAAAAAAAAAAAAACCACAAGGCACAAAAAAAAAAAAAAAAAATAAATAAATAAAACAAGGAAAGAGAGAAAAAACTCAAAGACGCAGTTTTGAGGGAAAAAAAAAAAAAAAAAACGTGCAGAAAGAAACAAAAAAGAATATGAAGTCGCGCAGAAGGCGTTCAATGTTGCACAGGTGGGACAGTCAACCCCTGGAGGCTCTCAGAAATAAAAAAATTTGGGAAGGGAAAGTTTCAATTTTCCAAATTTGGCCAAATGATAGTTTTGCCGAATTTTCGGAATTTTCTGAAATTTCAGATCCCTAACACCATTGATACAAATGAACCGATTGCTGGTTGTCAAGTTAAAAGATTGTATACATAAGTGCTCCGGTGAGTGACGGCTGAAATGAAGATAAAACGCAGACATTTTAATGTCTTTAAAGTATTTCCAGAAAAAATGCATACATCACAAAATTAGATTTGAAGCATTTAAAATTTCTGTAAATTATTAAGGGAGTAGGAAAATAGGCAAAATATTTAAAACAGCATCAAGAGTGAAGTAAAGAAAAAATGCAGACATTTTGATGTCGTCAAAATATTTGTAGAATAAAAGCAGACATTTTAATGTCGTAAAAATATTTGTGGAATAAATGCAGACATCATAAATTGCATCTTAAGTATTCAAAACTTTCGCAAACTTGGCAAACTTTTGCAAACTAGAAATGTAGAAAAAAGGCAGACATTTTGATGTCTTCGAAAAATTTACAAAAGTTTAAAAAATCTAAAAAAAAAAAAAACTTTTTTTTTTATTTTTTTCAGAATTTTTTTACGATATTTTTTAGTTGGGATGTACAGTATATTTAGACACATGTATAAACATTTATACAAGACGTAAAATTTGCACAATATTCTTTAATAATTTTAGAAATCAGACATATAGTTCAAAAAGTTGTTATCATATTCTTCGAGCTGAGATTACAAATTCAAACATTACTTTTCACTGTGTTGTGTTTTTGTATTTGTGTTTCGCTTTTGTGTTTTTTATATAAATCGTGAGACTCAAATTTCATAACTCCATAAAATGTAACAAATGACTAATTACTTCTTTATTAAGTATTGAATGGTAGGTATATTTTTGCTTCGAAAATGAGTAATAACTTATTTAAATAAAGCGTTAGACAGTAGCAGATATATTTTCCTGAAAAACATCATCATTCACATGGCTTCTGCGCCCTGAACCCAGAATCGAATCTCATCCATCTTATTGTCGGTATAGCACTTTCAACGTATCCTAGTGGAACCCACTTTAATCCGTTGCCCCCCCCCCCTCCCAGCGATACATTCTTTTTTAGCCTCTTTAGTCAAATCATGATGCACAAGACGCTGGACCGCCTGGTTTGTTTACAAACAAACGTACTAAACTTTCAAAGACTAACAAGAAAAAAATCTCCTAAATTTTTGTTAAAACTAAAAGGAAACATCAAAACGTTTAAAAAGTGCACAAATAAAACATACTTAAATTTTTAATAGACATAGTACATCATAAGAAATGCCCTGAGACCCCCCCCCCAGAGGAAGGTCTTGGGGTGGCGATTTTAAGGCTCTTCTAAACCTCTCCGTAAAATCAGATTCGACGAAAACACGAAATCTGTGGCAACACAGGGGGTGTATCTGGGAGGGGCTAACTCGATTTTTTTGCACTGCTAATTGGTCAGATTTCATGATGGACAACGTCAATCATTGAGTTGTTGAAAGGACAGTCGTAAATCTAAGCTGTCCCCATCGGTACTCCTTTACAGTCGGACGAGGGCAGAGAGCGAGCTAAGAAGGATTCTGTTCCAAAACATGTCCCCCACCCCTCCGGCCTGTTTCCCACCACGACAACAGATCGGGTAGAAGGGTGTAGTATGAGGGTGAAGAAAAAAGAATCCAATTCTCCTATTCTATTCTACCATCCTTCTCACTTTTACTTGAAAACTTTGGAACCGCGGGACAATTCTACACATTTACTCTTCGAATCGAATTCTGTATTTGTTTTGCAATTCATGGGCGGCATAATCTTCGTTTTTTTTATTTGTTTTATATTTATTCGTTCAGTTCATTCATTTATGTATTTTTCAATATATAATTGAGGGGGAGAGGGCGAGCGGAACACTGATGATCTTTATAACTTTATCGATAAAAGATGTCGGTGTGAGCATAAAATAAAAACATTTGGTAGTTGTGTAGTTAGGTTTGCTGATAGCTAGTTTGATGAATGTTACAATTAATAAAAAGGCATAAATAGTAAATCTTTCGAAAACAATCGCGCCCTGTACAAGGATTTTCTGTGCAGTTTTTAATTAGAAAATTATGCTTTTGTTTTGTCTATGAATTTTCTGCGCATCATAAGAGGAAATAAAGAAACTGACGAATCTGCATGTTGGCACGATAGAAAACAGGAAAAGAAAAAAAAATGCTGTTGTCTTGTTAGTGATCAGAAGGATACCATATTACCAGTGGCGCACATGAATTTTTTAAAGGGAGGGTCCAAGGTCGAAAGTCTCATTCCATTATTACGCCGTCAAACATATTGACTTGATTTTATCGATTCCCGAGAACAAAAAACAGTAAAAAATAAGCTAATGAATAAATAATTAGCATTAAGTAAAGAAATAACCAGAAATTAAATAATTTACGCTTTTATTTTTCTCATAATAAAAAAATGAATTCAAGTTCAAAGGATCTCATTTCAATTTGTAATCACAAAACTAAAAACATACTTATTACTGTGTATTCATTTATAATCCCCATTCTTCTTCTCATAGGCTAAGTGCACAATATTTTAAAAAATCTCTTAACATGCGGGTTTTATTTTTTCACTTATTAAAACAGAAGTTATTGTAACCTTTGTTTGAAATTATTTCACGCACAAAATATAGAATCGTAATCGATCGGGGAAAAAAGCAAGACCTATGGGAGGGGTCCTGACCCCCTGGACCCTAGTGTGCGCCACTGATAAATACCCACTAAGGTTTTCATTATTTATACACGTGTACTAAATAATTAGAATGAAATGACACCTCTCAGTAATGCTAAAAGCAAATTATTGCAGAGCTTAGTATTTTTGACAGTTGCATGCAGAATCAACGCTTGATTTAAATCTGAGAAAAGCCATGTTACTGCGTACAAAAGCCCTTTATCACGCTCTGAATGCAAATTGGGAATTTTACTGTTGTTTTTCTTGGATAAAAGCCTACTTCAATTCAAACTTTCGTCCATGTGCCTATTCATCAACATTTTAAGATAATTTCAATTCATTGAGCGTATTGTTAAAAGAATAAAAATTATATGTTCACAAATTTTACCAATGCATATAATAAAACGTAAGTAATTGAACTCTAATGGTTTAAATATACTTCGAAAGAATGAATGAAGTGTAAGAAAGCGTACAGTGGTTCAAAATAGTCAGCAAGTGGTATTTAGGAATTTCCGTATCATAAAAATTTGATTTCTTGATCTTGAGGCAAATAATATTTTTTTCTTTCAGTTTGACACTCTCTGTTATTTAAACATTTTGATCACATAATAGGAAATAAATAAAATTCCTTATGAAAATAGAGTGGCGTTAAACAATATGAGTAGCACAGTATACAAATGAAAAACGTTATCTATCATGAAAGCGTCTCGAAAAATATTTACGTGTACCAACAACTACGCTGTTGTAAAAAGATTGCCATCAATCATGAAACGAGAAAAAAAAATCCTAAAAAAAGGAAGGAACATGGTTTTGTTAATATTTTCGAAAAATATTTTCGTTTAGAGTTGAAAACTGTCATATGACAAAAAAAAAAAAAAAAATGCATCGATTCAATGAATCAAATGTATGATCATGTTCAATATCGAGAATTATAGGAAAAAATAGATTGCAAAAGACACAAAATTAAATAAGCATTATTCGAAAGGAGAGACAGTGAGGCACTCAATTTATGTGCCGAATTAATTATCACTATGAGGAACTTTCTTGTTCCCAGTCTCATTTGCTGTACGCAAAAGAGAAGACTTGTTTATCCAAAGTGGGGAAACAAAGTGCAAAAGATGAGAAAAAATTATACATGAAATCAAATGAATTGATATCGTTCCATCTTCAGTATTGGAGGCAAACAAAATAATATGAAAATTCAAAAAAAAAAAATGAGCAAGGAAAAATAGTACTGTGGCCCTAAATTACTGTGACAGTATCACCATACTAAACTTTCTTGTTCGCAGCCTCATTTCTTTTCATGCAGTCACGATGATTGACAAATTCGGATTGCAAAAATAAACTTTATGTAACATGAAAAGATTTCGGAAAATGCATTGTAAATTGTGAATAGAGTTCTTTGATTGTGAGCATGCGCAAATGATCAAGACGAAAGTTCAACTAATGATACTTCTTGAAATATGGAGAATGTTTTTGATATGAAGTGCTGCTGGCGTCATTGCTTTCTGGATTCTTTGAAAAAAATACTTTCAATTAGTGTTTTAAAGAGCCATTTGGGCGGAAAAAAGCATCACTTTATACATGAAATTGAATGAAGCAAATATGATCTTGTTCCATCTTGAGTATTGGAGGCAAACAAAATAATATGAAAATTCAAAAAAAAAAAAAGAGCGAGGAAAGAGTACTGTAGCCCTAAATTACTGTGATAGTATCACCACACTGACCTTTCTTGTTCGTAGTTTCATTTCTTTTTCATGCAGTCACGATGATTGACAAATTCGCCCTGCAAAATTCGTATTGCTTTCTTGATTCTTAGAAAAAATATACTTTCAACTGGGGTTTTAAAGAGCCATTTGGGCGGAAAAAAAAGCACCAATTTATTCATAAAATTGAAGGAACCGAATATGATCCTGTTCCATGTTGAGTGTTGGAGGCAAACAAAATAATATGAAAATTAAAAAAAAAAAAAAAATGATCGGAGAAAAAAGGTTGTGAGGTACAAGGGCGGATTCAGGGGAGGGTCAAAGGGTCAGCCGACCCCCTGTGAAAGGAATGTCATTATGATTATTATTAAACTTCAATTCTTTACATCCGAAAAAATAGTACATGGAATCAATGTCAACATTTTTTTTTTTTTTTTGCTCGGTTCTGTAAGGTAGTTCTTTTTAGCGCGTCATAATTCAAAGAATTCACTGGATTTGTTTACTGAGGCATTGCTATTTTGATTTCTTTGTTCATTTTCAAAAGCGCAAATTTCTCTAATGAGCTTAACTTTTTCCCCAGTTCTCCTCCCCCTCAAACCACATGTTGTGCGTGTTATGGGTGCTTTTTATTAATATTTATAGATGTTATCTCATATAACCAAAGCTTACGGTGACATGACCAGCATATCTGCCGAAAGAAATGTGACTTTTGATGAAAGTTTGAGGGAATATGATCCATGGCTCAGGCTGTGGCATTGAAAATTTAGGGGGAGGGGAGGTAATTTGAATGGGTTTCGACTTGGGGGGGAGGGGAGTGCTTCGTAGCATATGAGGCGGTACGCTCTCCTGCATGGAATGATGGGCAACCCTGATTAACTGCTACTTTTTTACGTAGGAATAATAACGATATCCATTGAAACTTGACCCCCCTTACAAAAATTTCTGGATCCGCCCCTGTTGATGTACTAAATCATACTTGCTGATGACAGTATCACCGTACTGAGCTTTCATGTTCGAAGTCTCATTTCTTTTTCATGCAGTCACGATGATTGACAAATTCGCATTGCAAAAATAAACTTTATGTAACCTGAAAAGAGTTTGGAAAATGCATTGTAAATTGTGAATAGAGTTCTTTGATTGTGAGCATGCGCAAATGATCAAGACGAAAGTTCAACTGATGATACTTCTTGTACTAGCGAGAATTATTTTGATATGAAGTGCTGCAGGCGTCATTGCTTTGTTGATTCTTTGAAAAAATACTTCCACTTGAGGTTTTAAATAGCTATCTGGCCGAAAAGCATCATTTTATACATGAAATTGATTGAATCAAATATGATCCTGTTCCACCTTGAGTATTGGAGGAAAACAAAATAATATGAAAATTTCAAAAACATTGATCGTAGAAAAAAGGTTGTGAGGTACTAAATTACTTGCTGATGGCTGTATCACCACACTCAACTTTCCTTGTTCGCAGTCTCATTTCTTTTTCACGCAGTTGCGAAGATAGACAAATTCGCTTTGCAAAAATCGACTTTATGTAACATCAAAAGAGTTCGGAAAATGCATTGTAAATTGTGAATAGAGTTCTTTGATTGTGAGCCTGCGCAAATGATCAAGACGAAAATAAAAGTAATGATAATTATTGAAATATGTACAATCTTTAAAGGAGAAGCATTTTGATACGAGGTGCTGACTTTGCTGATTCTTCGAAAAAATACTTTCACCTGTGGCTCTAAAGTCACAGGGGAGGAAAAAATGCATGAAATTGTGTATGTATATATATATATATATATATATATATATATATATATATATATATATATATATATATATATATATATATATATATATATATATATATATATATATATATATATGTATGTATGTATGTATATATATATATATATATATATATATATATATATATATATATATATATATATATATATATATATATATTGGATTAATCAAATGTGATCCCTTTCCATTTTGAGCATAGGAGGAACACAAAATAATATGAAAATTTAAAAAAACAATTATTTGTGAAAAAGATAGATACTGGCTGATGAGAGTATTACCATAGTGAACTTTCTTGTTCGCAGTCTCCTTCTTTCCTTTTTTTTCACACAATTATAATGACTGATAAATTGATATTGTAAATAAAAAAAATAATAAAAAGAAAAACCTTTATCTAAAATGAAACATTAAAGAGTTCGAAAAAAACATTGTGAATTAAGAGAGTAGATCCATGGTCGCGCCGTCCTCATGTGCGAGGTCGTGAGGCGCACTACGGCGCCAGAGTCAAAACGGCGCCTTTCACTACCAATCAAAAATGTTCCAAATGGGGGGAATCTCTCCAACCAAAGAAGGAAAAAAAAGAACTTTTCATTATATCCAGTATCCAACAGGGCCCGCTCAGCCCAAAGTGATGCCCAGGCCCTGGCAAAATTTGCTGCCCCCTCTCACAGGAATATCTGCAATTTTTTTGTGTGGAAGTTTTCAAAAACGGGAAGAAATAAAGAAATTTACCCCCATTTTGGTGCTCCTAAAATTGTGGTGCCCAGGTCCATGGACCTACCAGACCGTGAGTTCATCAGGCCCTGATTATATATCCTATGGTGGCGGAGAAATTACACTGCTCACTGAAACAAGCAATCCTCTCGCTGCCTATCTAAAATGAAAAATTATTGCCATGTTGTGTGTCTAAACATGCTTTTCAAGAGTGCAATCTTTTACACTGAAATCACGTGATGCTAGTTAATGCATACATCAGCATTTTTCTTCTTCGTGTGGAGGCGTGAATGCTGTTTAGGGTTAATAGTACACGAAGCTGAACATATGAGGCGCGAGAAATTTTCTATTCTTCATTTTGGATCTTGAGGAGAATGTTGTACTATAATTTGTGCAATATGTCTCTTTGTGATTTTAAATTATTGCTCGCGGAAATTCGACTATTTCATTTTATCATACATAAAAATTATGGTAAGTGTATTTGCATATATTTTACTTGTGCGTAATATTTGTATATTGTAGACTACAATTTTGGCTAACTTTTTAGTTCCAAAAAGTAACGACTTGACCATAATTACTCGATTCCTCTCCCCCTCCTTTTTTTAAAACTATTTGTGTGTCAGAAAAAGAGCTTTGGAGAATGTATTTGTTTTATCATATTCAATGCCTTCCGTATTTTAGAATTGTTAATATTTAAAATATTTTCTTTTTCCTAAACGCATTAGCATATCAGAGGAGCTACTGAACTCGAAATAAGTTCGAGATATGAAGTGAAACTGTAATCACACACGTGCACTGTAATCCAAAATTAAATACACATTTTTTTCAAAATCAATTAAATGACAAACGTATTTTTTTCTACGTCATATTGGTCTACAAAACGTCAATCCAGCTGTTAACTATATTTTCGCCGAACGCCACTGCATAAAGGCGTTTAAAAGACATTCGCACAACGGCGCTGAACAGGCTTGGCGCGGGCTTGAGTAGAGCTCTTTGATCTTGGTTATGCGCAAATGATTAAGACAAAAGTTCAAGCAATGACAATTCTTGAAATATGTATATGAATCTTCAAACGAGAAGACTCACATTTTTTCCCATTATAAGATGCTGTAATTTACACAGATTCTTTAAACAAAATAACTTCTACACTCAAACGGTGTATTTACATTAAAACAGCATTGAAAAATATATCACCTAAATAATTTCAAAAACTTATCGAGGAACTCGAAAAAAGAAAAAAAAAATGCGTTTTCTTTTTAGAACGGATGTCACCGTTGAGTCACATAGATACAAGACCAACACACAAAGCGACAAAGAATGAATGGTCATTAGTAGGGATCAGGGTGCCAGTTTATTGCCTGGCGAGGCCTGTGGCGAGGCAGAGGGGAAAAGCGGAGAAGCAGCCAAAGACCCTGGGGGAGAAGAGAAAGTGGTCCCTCAAAGTGGGGTGTGGGGGGGAAATGGGTGTGGTTTGGTGGAAGGCGTGTTTTTCGCAGTTTTTCTCAATTTTTCGAAAATAAGGCTTTACTCCGTGGAGAATATCAATAGAACAAATTGTCTCAGAAACAAACTCAAAATATGTTCTTAAAGAGAAATGTTCAATCTCTTGCGCTCCTTTTTCCGTTTTTCCATATCATTTTTCAAACGTGTGAAAATAGTCATTTAAAGTTTTAAAATGTTATTAAAAAAATTTCAAAATAACTACAGAAAAAATAAAAAAGAGCATCTCTAGTTCTAAGTCATAGCCATCGTTTAAAACAAACCGCATGAAAATATTCCAGTAATTTCTCGTGTTATGCTTTGTATAGGTAGCAGATTTTCCCGTAGAGAAAGCATTAGCGTCGAAAACCAAGATGGACGGTATAGAAGAGCCTTAAGGTTATGAATCCTTACTCTAAGCTTAATCAAGGGCTAATGACCAGGATTAAAAATCTGATACAATAACTTTTTGCCTGAAGTAATATTCGTTTTAAGTTATTAGTAGATTTAGTTATTCAGATACTTCCACAAGTTAAACAGTATCATGAATAACGGTCTATTTAAAACAAAATATGCATTTCATTAATGATTAATGCTAACATTCGCATAATGTAAAGAAAATTAATATAATTTACTTACGTCAAAAATATTCAAAACGAGACCAAAACAATTACACATGATCTTGAAATCGACATCAATGTTTACTTGTTGCGTAGCTTCGCAAAATTTCGTTCGAGTTATCTACTGATTAAATGGCGCATGCGATAAAACACGCTCCGATTTCTTAGCACGAAGAGTAGGGGAGAGCACGGCTAAAAGTTCCTTTTTTCAAACAAGCTCAAATCTTTTATGGAAACTTAGTTCTAGAATTTATATTTTGAAACCAAACTAGAGTATGATATGCTCCTTTGAAGTTAAGATTGTTTTTGATAAGTATTTGGTAAATTTTTTTATAAGTAATTTTATAGTCCCTAAAATCAAAAAGGAACAATTGCCCCGCATTATGACACGTTGTTTCGATATTAGTCCGACGATGACGAACAATGATGATTTCGAGGTTAAGAATGTTTCGATAAGTAACTAGGTATAATTTATGATTTAAAATTTTGTTTAATATAAGCAAGTATTTATTTAAAGACTAATAAGCAATATCGTTCGAATAAATAGTTGTTTCTTTTAAACTTACAGCAAACTAAACTTATTTCATGCTTTAGCATTGATAAATTGTATTTAAAGGTTCAGTTATTATCCTTTGAGCACAAATACATATATATTTAGGAACAGTTTAATAAGTAGAGTAACATTGTAATATATTAACACAATAAAATACCGTAAGTAGAGTAATATAGTGAAATTACATGTAATAATTGACAGCTTTAGCAGCTAATAGACTATCATAAACTATCATAACTACTTCAGTCGGCAATCACAACAGAAAAAAAAATTGTTGACTATCGATGATACAATATTTCGCAGACGATCCATAAAAGAAATTAGAGTAAGTCATAACAATAAACTCCCAATTATCCGTATGCGGATATTGTAACTGAAGATTTGTTTAACGTTCCTATGTCATCGAAAACTGACTAGTTGGAACCTGATTTTCACATCTATACTCATCACGCCTGTAAACGAGTAACCGGACCAGTTTTTGTTTGAAATTGTTTTCCTGCTTTACACGTTTTTGATGTAACCTAACTTGATCTGTTTGCATGATTTGCTGTGTCCGTTTGCAATAATAAGCGACTTTTTTTTTTTTTTGCATTTACGTATATTCTCTACATCGTACAATTATTGTTTTAAGTGTACTAGTTTAAACGTTAGTCTCTAGTATCGGAACTCGGGAGTTTCAAAGTATGTCAGTGTTTCTGTTTTTTTCACTTATCTGCGATTACCGTGGCAGATACTTGCAAACCATCGCAAGATGGCGTAAGCAAACTCCAAAACAAAAAATGTGGTTCTTCAAAATTTTAAAAATTTGATATCAAAGTACAAAAGGAAATTTGATCTTCTAAAATCTCACATTTTTCCATCTGTCTACATGAGAAAAACCGAACATTTCCGGTGAACCATCGGTGAAAGTCCAAATTCTCGCATTTTGTACGTTTACGGCAAAAAATATATGCATGATATATTTATCTGCATGTTTTTGTTTACTGCATTGCTGATACAGATGAATGTGAGCAAGAAATTCTTTGGCGCTAGCTACTTCGTTTTTCTGGGGCAAGTTGTTCCTCGGAACAACTTGCCCCACCAAAAAGGAACAACTAGTCCCATACGCACATATCTTTTCTATTCTATTCTATTCAAGAGTCACACTGACTACAACTGTATTTATGTCGAGGACTGCATACTAAGTGCCTTGCCTCCATTATTTTATATACCGATAGATGGCAGCACCATCACCGGATCGAACAGTTAATGAGAATTTAGAACTAGTCCAAGAGTTAATAGCTACCTGGTACTAGCACCCCCAGAGGTATCGTTTCACTTGGAGGACATTGAGACCACGAGCATATTTAACGTCGCCCAGTCCCCTTTAATGACGACGGTGGGTCTTTGACCAGCGGGGATCGAACCCGAGGCCCTCCGGCCCCGAGTCCAATGCCCTACCGATCAGGCTACCACGGCCCTCATATCTTTTAAAAATCAAATTATAGGTTAGATAACGAAACGTAAAATGTTACAACATATTATATTAGGATGCAAAATCTATATTTGCATAAAAACACCGAGGAGCTAAATACAATCTATTGAAACTCGTGAAAAAAGACCAAAAAAGGTCAAAAACTTAATATTTACAAAAGTAAATCAGCGATACACATGCTAAGCTTTTAATATACCGCATGCCACTGATCCGACCAAAATGGCTGCTATTTGTGCATTGCAGCGTTCTATTTCACCTGGTATTAACTAAATATATCTATCTTTCTCCTTTATTGAGCCTTATTTCATAGGAAACAACTTACCCACGTAACTTTTATCCCATCTCTCCCCTACTTCCAAATAAGTTTACGGCTGCTGTGATTTGAAAAATACAGCAAAACTTGCTCTAAAAACTACAGCATTTTTTACTGCATACATACAGTACCCAGTACAACCAACCAATCTTTATCTAGCCATCATCGGTTCCTTAAAGGGGTCTCTCCACGGTGACTGACGTTACAATTTGACTCTGTTTTTAACTTATAAGTTCAGCACCGTCTTGAAATTAAATTTTGTTTCTTCTGAAATTGATCTAAAATATCATGATATGGTACATCACTGTCCCCACACTTGTTTTCAGACCTGACAAAATTTTTCTCTATGAAATTAAGGAGAATAAAAAAACGTGACTGATGTTACGCAGAAGAGACATTGAGAAAAGTGATTTACATATAATTTGAAATTATCTTCAAACTATTAACGCAAAATATAAACAGATTTTTTCCACCTTAAAATAGAGATTTTAGACTTGATGAAAACACTTTTTTTTATTGAAAAACTTAAAAACTGAAATATAAAAGTTATTTAACACCCGTGACTGATGATACAAAGATTTTGTGACTGATGTTACATTTACAATAAATTGCTGCGATTATAAATTATTCCTCCTTAAAAATAAAATTAGCATGTTTTGTTTAAAATTGTAAAATTGTATTTAAGTTACAAGAAAAGTACAGTTTTAAAAGTTATATTTTTGATGTATTTCATAAAATAAAGAGTCCTCTTGCATTTACTACACATCTAGTGAGCTTAATATTTTATTCCTTTCTCATGTGAATAATAAATTTCATCCACATTGACAGGCTATTTCCAATGTTTTACTACTTGAATCTTAACAGTTACTAAATACTCCTAGTTTTCAAGTTCAGTGCATCTTACTTCTCGTGATACAATTGTTTCTCATATTATTCAAGAACCCCAGTTGCAGTCAACAATTTTGAAACATGTTCTGCTGGAAGTGATCCCTCCTTTACCTTAAAAAAGAAGTTGCTAAACGCTACAGCATCTGAATTTTAAAAAAATATTGCTCAAATATAACTCTTTTTAACATGACAGCAAGTCGGATGGTGACAGCTCTGAAATTTGCATTAAGCTGTAACATTTAGAAATATTTCTATATCGAAGATGTAGCACTTTTATTCAAAAGTAATACGTGAAAAACTAGGAGAATCTGCTCGTCAAATTTCATGCCGGAAATTTTTTTACAGCAGCAGTTTTCTTTTGTGAAGATGTAACAACAAGCGCATTGAATGACTAACAAATTTTAACAAGGCTTCATTCTTTCAAAGATTGATAATGCAGCTGCTAATTTAAGCCTGGGACTTCAATGCTTTAAATTTGTTCTACTCCTGTTCTACTTCTTCACCTAATTTCGCTTTTTAATTTTATTCTGAACTAATTTTGGTAATTATGCTAGGTTTTTAAAAATTATTTTATTTAGTTTTATTATCCGCGCTTTTTAGCTTTTACTTTGTTTTACTTTTTGTAATTTTCATGTTTTCCTTTGTTTCTTAATTTATTTCGCCTCCTTTTTTGCCTTTCTGCCGCAGTCAATGCCTTTTGCGCAATTTGTTTGAGGTTTATTAACGAAAATAGAAAAGTTACTGCTGTTACTGTGACTGATGTTACATATTTTAAATAAGTTTTAAATAATTAAATTGAACTATTTCTAAATATTTAAGGGTTTGTTTTTGTTTACGCAATGCAAACTTTTGTACAATTTTGTGACTGATGATACAGTTATAACAGTTTAAAATGTCTGTGTTGGTCTAATCTCTTCCTATATAAACTAAATTTCAATGAAAAATAAGATTGTAGACATAACAATTAATTTCCTAAGTGGAAAAAAGTATTAACTTATAGAACACCGCTTATGCAACGACAAATGGACACTGAGTAGTGTTATCAAAATTTTCCAAAAAAACTTACAAAAAAAGTGTCTATAACTTTTTTTCGCATAGTTTTATAAAAATAGTCTTTTTTACCTCATATAAAAGAAAAAAATTACTGATGCAAAGAAGTTTTTTTTTTTTACTGTGATGTCCCTAGTTTCATGGACATGCCCAAAGAAAGCAGTCATTTCATAAGTATTCCCAAAGACGCCCAATATGTTCTCAAATGTGTTAACACACCGGGTACAGTATCCAGAACACAATTCTTTTGGAATACGACTACTTTCGTTCTAACGGAGTATATTCTTCAGTATACATTCTTTATAGGGGAGCACAATCAAAATTCGTCGCAGTGCACATTTACGCATTGGGATCACTTAGAACCTAAGTTTTCCAAACGCGTTTCCAACGTGTTCCGGTTATTTGCAGCATTTTATTATAACACTAAGTTGTTGACCAACTATGTATTTAGTAACAAAACATAAATAAGTAAAATATAATAAATATACATAATTGAATATTTAATATTAATAGCAATAATAATAACAGCAACAATAATAATACATTTACGAGCTAATTATAGAAAAATAATTATAGATATTCACACGTTTTTAACACGCACAATATCCTACACTAATAGTAATACTACGGATAGGATTTTGGAACTGTTCAGATGGGCTCCAAGATGTTATGTTCAGAAGTGCCCCGACATTAACCTTAGAACTAACTTGCAAAATTAAGAATTGTTTTATTTAATTTAAAAATAAAAAAAGGTCTCATAAATTTGCTTGAATATATATATATATATATATATATATATATATATATATATATATATATATATATATATATATATATATATATATATATAATGGTTTGCAACCATTAAGTTTTGCTTTTTGTTAGTTTAAATCATTTTCACGCGAAGAGGACTGCGATAAAATTATGTACAACACCTGATAAAATAAATAAGTTGTCACCACATAAAAATAAAATTGCCCATTGCTAAAAAAGTTTGACCAAGAGGTAATAATGGTATACTGCTACTGATTGAGAATTTTTCAAGATTTTTTGCTTGAAGTTAACAAACTAAAACATCCTAATTCACATCCCCCCCCCCGGCCCAATGCTAAAAATCATAGAGCTACGTCTTTAATGTACGAACTGCCATAAAAAAGGGTAATTTTGAAAAGCTCTTGTCAGGCTCAAGAATGCAAGGGAAAAAAACTAAAGAATACTAGCTGACTTATCTAATTTTTCAAAGTAGATGAAATTCTAAAGCTTTTTAGGAATAACATTCTGAAGTATGTGCACACATTAAAGAAAGTGTATCGTATTTGTTCAATGTAGCAAAACACAATTAGTTTAATGAAATTATTGCCTTGCTTGAAACTTTCTGTTGATATCGAACTACGCTTTTGGTGTTACTCTCAGATAATATTGATCTTCAAAGTCAAACAAGCAATTTGTTTTAATTTTTGCTTTCATGAAATTTTATTATTTAATTCAAAGTATTTGTTTTCCAAAGTTGTTTCCTTTAATTAAATCCTCTTCCAATTTTCGTTGCAATTTTTTTTTTCTTTTTGCAAATATGTTAAGGAATGTGAATATAGATAAGTAATTTCTAAGAACCTTCAGTACAATTCCATTACGTTTTAAATTATTTATACAGGATTAACTGTAAAAAATTAAACAGCTTATATAATATGTCATATTTTACTTCTTAGTTGCATTCTTAACTATGTTTGAAATTTTGTGATCTTCATTTGTGTATCATAAATTAGCTACATGACTTAACGCATTTGTTTGTTTAGTGATGATTTTGTTACGTCAATTACTGTACAATATATTACTAATTAGTTACACCTCTAGTACGACATAGTAATAGCATAAGTTATTTTTTTTTATTTGTCCATTCTTACGAATCTGATGTCTCAGTAAGCAACTTTCTTGTATCATTTTAAATCTGTTACATTTGAAATGTATCAAGTTGGAATGAGCCATTCCAGCATTACGTGTGTGACTTTTTGACACCATTTCTTTGCAAAAAACAATAAAAAACCAATGTTATATTTTTAAAATATCTCTTAATAGTTTCTACTGGAATTACGGAACATATGTATGAGTTTTTAATTGGCAGTGTTTTTTTTTTCTAGGATAATTCAAAATTTTTTTTAGAATTTTAAATGCAGCGTTACGCGCGTGACTCGGAAAATCTGAAAATAAGCTCTACATACATATTATTTTGTAATTTCCTGCGAAGTTTTAAAAGGTAAATGAACAGTATTTTTTGTGCATGTGTCTAAGTATACCAAGTACGTATTCCATAAGTATTTGTTTTTCTAAAGCTCATACAAGAGCAATAAAAAATATTTTATTAGCGTTACGTGTGTGACATTAGAGCATTACGTGTGTGACCGCGTGCAGCAGTTGAGGAAGATTTCCTATTAAAAATTAATTCCCACAGATTACGTCGGATCTTTGCCAAATTGCGCACAGAGTTTCTTTGGTGCTCTGGAACTCACATGGAGATTATTTTCAACCCCTGGGGAGGGTCTGTGACTCCCTCCTCCTGCAACGGGGATTTTCCTGATCTAAATTTAGTTTACGTCGGATCTTTGCCAAATTTGGCACAGAGGTCCTTTGATGCTCAAGAATTCACATAGGGGTAATTTCGCCCCCCCCCCTATGGGGAATCGACTCCCCTTAGGAGTTTTTGCGAAAAAATCCATGAAACGGGATAGTTAGGCCTATTATTAACAATGGTAACATTTTTTTGAATTAAAAAAAAAAAAAACCTAAGACGTCTGAATTTAAGTTTTGATGCAGAAAATTGCTTTTTTCTACACATTGACGGGAAGTTATACATTATTTTTTTTCTTTTATTAAAGTCTGATTGTTGAAGATGCGTCACTTGACACAATCCTTATTTTCGAGGTAGACTGTGCAACGCCGGGTAACGCAACCAGTGAATATTTAAACTGAAAGGATATATTCACAAAATAAAGAATGAAGTGAAATAAATTTTTATGCGTTCTCGAATTAAATAGTAATGTGAAGCTTATAAACTATCACGAACTTCTAATACTTACGTGGTTTAAAACTCTTTGGAATGTTTTAAATCATCTGCAGAATTTATTCACTTCTCTTCTCAAAAACCAATAATTATCAAAAAATATTAATGCAATTTAAAGAAATAGAACATAATACTTTTCATCTTGTAGATTACGATTGCTTAATTTTAAATTGCCCTTTGGGTATGAAATAAACAATTCTTATTTATTTATTATTATTATTATTATTATTATTATTAATTGTTTTTAACGCTCATTGAGTCCTGGTTTCAGTGCCTGCATACAATACTTTTATCTAAACTATGTAAAGTGCTTTTTTCCGTAAAAATGCTACGTAATAAAAACTTTTTAACAAAAAAATTGAACCGCCGAAAAAACTGAAAAGCAAAAAATAATAAACCGTTTTAATTAAACCTTAATAACTAAGTTCTTAAACTGATGTAAGTATACCTAAGTATATATTTTTGCAATAATTTAGAGTTTTTAATTAACCTTAATAACTCAGTTCTTAAATTAATGTAAGTATACCTAAGTAGTTTTGAGTCGGTGCCAAACAAGCAAATTAATTATTTTTGTAAAGCGTGAGGCGCTGCGGTGGCGTATGGCGACACGCCCCTTCGCCGGAAAATGCCGAGCGTTGACGAAGTTAAACCCGAACGTCGTCGAGTGGTCTCGAAGAAGCACGTGTCGAGTATTTGGCTGCTACTGAGCTTTTGCCTCATATACAACAGTCAAAATGTTTATATCATTGTTCATCATACTGAAGAAGGATTTCTCATCTTGTTAAAAGCTCAAATAAATGGTTTTGTGGGTCATAGTATTATTCAGCGTAAGTATGGCATAACAACTGTAGCCGTTAATTGCATACATGATCCTGAAGATTTTTCTCACTGGTTGTTTGCCTCTCTCGTGCGAGGTCCCAAAGGTTTCAAAGCTCCAACGAGAGGTACTTTTTGTTGTATACGATCTACTAGTATTCATGATTTAATGATGGCGTGTGGAGGGAGCATTTTTTGAAACATTTATGTTTATCGCCGGACATTTCACATTACATTGCTAATTTTATTTGGTTATTTCTTTAAATTTAGGTAATTTAGGGATCTTTGTTTATTTATTGTTTGGCACCGACTCAAAACTACTTAGGTATACTTACATTAATTTAAGAACTGAGTTATTAAGGTTAATTAAAAACTCTAAATTATTACAAAAATATATACTTAGGTATACTTACATCAGTTTAAGAACTTAGTTATTAAGGTTTAATTAAAACGGTTTATTATTTTTTGCTTTTCAGTTTTTTCGGCGGTTCAATTCTTTTGTTAAAAAGTTTTGATTTTATAATTTTTTGTGGCTATAAGCTACTAATGTGGCTATAATCTGTATGCTTATATTTTTGATTACTTTTAAAATAGCTACCTACCTTACTTTAGCTATTAACGTATATATATATATATATATATATATATATATATATATATATATATATATATATATATATATATATATATATATATATATATATATATATATAATCGTATTTTAACAATTATCTGTTGTGTTACATAAATAATTTTTAAATAGCAGGCTTTATATACTAACATGGGTAGGCCTACAAAAAATGCTGCTCGGATGAGGAAAAGATGTTTAGAAGAATCTATTAATGAGAAAGAAAAAAGGTTGGAAGCAAACAGAAAGAGAATTACATTAACACGTTTCACAGGAGAGTTTAGGTCAGCGCGAATAGACTGTCGAGAATGAGAAGCTACAATAACGATAGGTTATTGCAAGAAGGTGATAAGCAGCGCGCTCGTCGTTTAGAAATGATAAGAGAGCGACTTTCAAATGAGAGTGAAGAGCAACGCGCTCATCGTTTAGATCTGATAAGAGAGCGACTTTCAAATGAAATTGAGGACGAACGTATGCTGCGTTTGGATGCTGCTCGTAACCGTTCAGCAATGGTGGTACTTCACGAATCTTTCGAGGAGAGAACTAATCGTCTGAGCGCCATGCGACAAGCAGCTCGCGAGCGAAGAAACCAGTGTAATGCAGAAAACTTTAAGAAATCAATTAATGTTTATGCTGACTTGTCGTGTTCAATGTGCAAAAAAAATTTGTATCCTCAGCAACGGAGGAAATTGTAAACTAAAAATTTAGGCTCTATTTTGCCTAACGAACTGGTAGCTTTAGGTAATATAATTACTTGTTCACGATGCTCAAACAATATTAAAAAACATAAAACTCCACCCCAGGCCTATTGGAACAAAATGTCGGTAGCTGCAATACCTACAGAAATTGATGAGTTATCGGAAATTGAGAAACGTTTTATTTGCAGAGTAGTGCCATTTCTCTTAAAATAATTTTCATACAAATCCTGTATATAAAAAATGTTTGACGACTGGCACTGAAAACTAACCCTAATCACAAGTACCAGAGATTGAGAGGTCTACACTGCCGTGTGCAGGTAAAGGGCTATAACTGCAATTTTTATCTTTTTTTTTTCTTTTTGCATTTTGTCATCTTTGTTTGTACGTTAGCTTTGTTGTACAAACTAACTTATTTGGTTTCCGCTAAAAAAAAATATAATTCCAACATTTCCCAGTTGATGGTACTGAATCCAGCGCACAATTCTTCAAATATCTCGAAAACTCATATCTGCAGATACTGTCGTTTACCTGCTCAAGACAGTACACACGAGAGACATACAAGTCTGCATCTCATTCATCGTAAAGTTGTTTTTTTTTTTTTTGTTATACCCAATTCAGCATCAAAAAATCTTAGAGTGAACTACAAATCGCCCCCCTTTCCCCACCCTTAGGGTAGGATTTTTTCCCTCAAATTTATATAGAAACAACTTCAGGCTATACCCTTTCCAATAAAAAAAAGAATATTCTAAATCGGACTATTCTGTAAAAAGTTATGTGTGGTCATATATAAAAAAAATCTGTGAGTGAACAACAAATCTCCCCCTTTTCCCACCCTTAGGGTAGGAATTTTTTCTCCAAATTTATATGAGACCAACTTCAGGGTATAACCTTTCCAATAAAAAAAGAATTATCAAAATCGGACTATGTTGTAAAAAGTTATGTGTGGTCATACATTAAAAATCTGTGAGTGAACAACAAATCAACCCCCTTTTCCCACCCTTAGGGTCGGAATTTTTTTTCAAAATTTTTATGGGACCACCTTCGGGGTATACCCTTTCCAATAAAAAAAGAATTATCAAAATCAGACTGTTCTGTCAAAAGTTATGCGTGGTCATACATTAAAAAAAAAATATATATATACGTGTCGAATTGAGAACCTCCTCCGTTTTTTCGTCGCTTAAAAATGGTTTTATACTGAAAACCATTGAGGAGCGTTACGTGTGTGACATCTTTCAAAAACCCTCGTTAAATTTTTCTGCCGAATTTTTGAAGATGAAAGTCTGGTTACAGGTATTATGTATCAAATTAATTTATGATATAAGATATTTTTCTTCCAGTCTCTCTATTTCACCTTGAAGGAAAACTTTTGTTCCTTTTGCGTTATGTGTGTGACCAATAAAAAGAGACCTGCATATTTTAAGGGGTTAAAAACTTATCAAATGTCTTCATTAAAAAAATTGCTACATAAATATAGTATGGCATATCTGTTCATGTTATTTGATAGTTGTTCCCAAAAAAATGGATCATTAAGTTTAAAAAAATGGCTCTTACATTTGTTTCACTAACAATGTATTTTTTTTCACTTCGTCTAAATGTTATCAAATAAGGCAAAAATCTTATATTAAATATTTTAAACTCAAAATTGATACTAGAATTGAGAAGTGTATACATTATATTGTCAATAAAAAAAGGTTTGTTTCTAAATTATGTGAAACAAATTTTTTGGTGGATCAGGACCACTTTTCGTGAAATTGCCTGAATGAGGTTTTTTAATGAAAAACATAAGTAATGTTGTCCTTAAAATAAATAAGCTTGCAGTAGAGTGAAACATACACACAGGTCATGTAAGTATTGATAGACTGTTTATAATTTTAAAAAAAAACTTATTTTATGTTATGCATTTAGGAATTCCAATAAATTGAGCAGACTTTTCTTTTAAAATGTCCTCAAATATTTCTTTTACCCCATAGGTTTTTCAATAATTACTATCAAAATATCAATAAAGTTTGCTGTCCATTAGATCAAATTTATGCATAACATAGCTTCTTAATATCAAAAACAAATCAGTTTTATAGCAAAAATAATCTTAATATATGCAGACAAAAAATAATCCGTTAACAGAAAGTGAATTTTTTCTCGCTAAACAACTGTCCGCAAAATTCCGAGCATTATTGCACAGTAAAAGATTATCTAAAAAACTGACACAGGTGTCCTACAAAATCCAAAAATGGCGTAAAAAGAATACTCTGCGAAACTTAAAAGCACGTTTTGAATACAAACACTCCCCCCCCCCTCTATTTAGAAAACTTTGAGAACAGTTTTCCTATAACACTTTTCAGGATTTTTTTTTAGTTCAGCACACATTTGAAAACTTTTGGAAACGAATTTGAGAATTTTTTTTTTAAATCCGCATTCATTTATCTTTTTTGGAACAATGTGGAGCACACTTTTTGGGACACTCTTTGTAGCTTTTATGGATCACTTGCAATTATTTACTCTATGTAAAAGTTGAGGTGGCATGATCAGCCGCCGGGCAATGAATGTTCTTCACTATAGAAGGTCTGACACCATCCTATGAAAAGGCGTTTATGATTTTAAAGCTTGCACAAAGATTTCTAATAGGATCATATTGAGGAATTTAATGACTGGAAGTTAAATAGACCTGTTAACTCTTTTGTAGAATGATATGAAAGTTTTCGCTGACATACATTAAGTAGTACATACAACCAACCTTTTGACAGCTATCATTATTATAACAATGGAAGTGGTGATTTCACAAGACTGTTTAAATGTGTTCCCAATTTATTTTTTACTGTGGCCCCAAACCGTTCTTAAATAAGGCAAGCAATCTGCTCTCAAATGTGTCCCTAAGCTTAATTTTCACAAATATTCTGAGCAGTAAGCCGTACATATTCGGTGCAACTTTGGGGAAAATTTGGACCACATTTCTGTCCACATTTTTTTAAAACGGAGAATACTTGGATCATGTAGTACTTACTATACATTCAGGTAATTGAAACACTTTTTCCAAGCTAAAATGTTCCAATGCAATAACAATGTACTTATTATTGTGAACTATAGCATGCATGAAAAAATGCTTAATGTAAATTTAAAAATAATATTAATTAAAACACTGCAAGATTCTTTACCTGACATTTAATAACTTCAAATATAGCCCATAAGCGTTATAAAAATTCTTATGTTTTTACAAAAATATTTTTTCGGTAAAAATATGTTTTATAAAATTAAAGATACGTGTTTCAGTTTTAAACGCATTTCAAATTAATATGTAAATGTTTTCAGTATCAAGTAGGGTAGATCGGGGCACGTTTACGTGGATTTTTTTCAATGATTTTTCAAATTTTCATGTTTTAACTTAGGAAGTTTTAGACATTGTGGTTTTATGAACGTTTACGCATATTTATTTGGACACCTAACGTGGTTCCTGTTAGTATTTTGAACATAATGTCTTACCATCGTTAAAATAAAGCAAACTTATTAAAGACGGAATAGTGTATAAAGGTAAAGCAAAAGTGTCATGAAGAAAGCCCCATATGATTGTAAGCAATACGATACTAATGTGTGCCTTAATTAAAAATTAAATGGTAATTTTCAAAACTAAATATCCAGAAAATTCTACAAAGGTTTGAGACAGTTTTTAGCGAAAAAAGTGTCATGGGCACGTTTGAGTACAGTAAGAAAGTGCGTAGAGGTGTTTCTAAGTCAACGAGTAAACTTGCACTCGGAAGATTTGAGTTAACTAAGTATTTATTCACAATGAGCTTCAAAACGTTCAACATAAAATTTACTCAACTTGGTAGAATATCGATTTTTCTTACTGCATGTTAAACCGGAGCTCGACTGGTGCTCAAAAACTTGTGAGATTATTTGATAAAGAGTAGCATTACTCTGTTATGACTTTTATTTCTTGTTTTTTACAACTAGCTCTTTTGACCACCAATTTACGCCATTCACCTTTCCATATTTTTTTTTCTTTTTTTGCCGTGCTTATTGCTGCTGCTGTCTCATCCTTTATAAAAATTTAAGAGAAATCGCCTGCGGAAACCTTCCAGCAAAATTTTAATTCAGCTATCAACGTCAAACATATGGTTGTTTCATATCTGTAGAAAATGTTTTCCAGTCACGGAACTGTCCGTGGTAAAAAATGTAAAATAATACCCTTGAGACGAACTTGCTACCAAACTCATAATCAGTCAAAAAATAGAATTTTTTAATTAGTTTAGCTACCTTCAAAAAGTAATTTCCATTTCCCGCAGTTATTGCAGCAAGCCCTTTTTTTTTCAAAGCAAAATTTAAACTACCGTTTTTAATTTATGCATCAGTGAATTATAGTATTTTGATCCCAGTTTTCGCTGAAGGGGTATACATGAAATCTTCTAAGCACCAGAAGTCAGTTTTCTAAAATCATTCAAATAATTTGAAAACATCTTTACTTAATTGAGAGTAAAATCGTAGCAAATACTCACTTTATTCTTGAGCACTTAAGTATCCATGACTTTTTTTTGTTAAATATGTAACTCAGTTGTACATATTTTATAAAAGAATTAACCAATAAGACGTATTATTGTTTATTGTACACCTAACGTTGATAAAAGCTATTACTTGTTTTATGGATCGGTTTATTGTCCAAAGTACGTGTAAAAGACCCGTAAATGCGTTTCGTGGGGTATTTGATACATCATTTTCAGCTACATAAACATCCAGTAAAAAAATCCTCTCAAATGAGGAGATGGATAAAAGGTCTTGTGGAAAATGTTACCGCTTTAATTCAGAGAGTGTAATCAATATTTACGTAAATATAAATCGTACAAAATGTGGTGGCATATTCGTCAGAAAGATAACAGTCACTGATATAATGATTTTGGGAAATTAAAAAGTTCTACTTTTGTTTAATAAATTGCTTAAAATTGTCATTCATTTAATATTTCAATAATGTCTCTTCCTCCCCAGATTTTGAGCTGAAAGTACTTTTAAAGTAATAAATGTGACTAGTAACAATAAAAAGAAATATAGGTATGACTTATAACAATTTTAATGAGAAGGGCAAAAAGCTTTTCACCTCATCGGATGATAATTGATGCAGGGCAAAAAGCTTTTTACCTTATCGAATGGTAGTTGATGCTGCCTATTCAAGGTGTAAACGAGTTAAGATGTATTTACGTCATTAAAGAGGAAAATTAAATCAAAGTTTTATTCATTTCAATGTATTATGGTGGCTAACAAAATGATTATTTTCACTTATTCTACGCCGAAAACGAAGATTTAGAAATTTCTTTAAAGGCAGCACAGGAAACAAATGTCGTGAGTATATATGCCCTCTCCAAACAAGTCATAAAAAATAGAATCAAATGTTTTTAAACAGGATAAAGCAATAAATAAAATGGTAGGAAATAGACTCATTACAGAAAAGAATAATTTACCGACTTCGCAATCATAACAGTTAACTAACGTCTTCGTACATCAAACGATTTTATCCTTGCTCGCGAAGACTTTTTAAGCTAATAATGCCACTTTATTCTGAAGTTCTGGTGTCTGGCCGACATTCGAGCAATCTATTGAATATGGCCGCTACTTGTTTTATGCTTTAGTCATCACTTCTCCAAAAACAGGTTTCAAAGAAGATGTAGGTTGCATCGTATGATATTTCAACTTTCAAAAACATCTGCAATGTTTACTAAATTCCTCTAAATAGCGTACGAATTTTACTGTAAATGTAAAATTCGTACGCTATTTAGAGGACCTGATTCTACTTTTATTTTTATCTTAGCTTCCAACGTCAGTTTAAAATGAAATTGCTAATAGGCATCATTCAGTGATTGTGACGCTATATAATTTCAAAATGTAACCACTTTTATTTTTTCGATAGATTTTTAAAATAAAGGCTTATTTTAGGCGAAAAAAATAATGGAATGCGGCTAAGTGCTCATATCAGTTTGTATCATCTTTTGAAGAAAACAAGCGAACTCCATTTACCAATTTTCTCATCTTGCCAAATTATGCAAACGTTAAACAATTTATTCTACCTTTTGACTTAGTTTTCACATTCGTTTCAGTAGATAATCTTGAAGTAGCAATCTCGCATCATTATTTACTCATTTTTCATTCAACCATCTTCCAGCTCAAATGAAAGTATTTCTTCTTTACTTTTGTAAACTTTTCTCTGACGAATGTTTTTCTAAATTCCCCATCATATATTCTATGTTTGGAAGAAAGTACTATTAAATGAGATACATAAATTATTCTGGAAAGCTTTAATAATAGATAATAACTTCTTTTGAAGAAAAAATTATATTTGTTTGTATATCTTAATGAGAAGTTGTCAAAAATAACGCCTTAAATTTTCACATCTATATATATAAAAATGGATGTATGTTTGTGGGTATGTGTGTATGTTCCTTATACAAATCCACAGTTTTCGTCGGATTTCTTCCAAATTTGGCACAAAGGTAAATTGTTGCTCAGGAATTCATATAGACGGGTTTTTGGAAATTTAAAAAGACCCAAAGAGGTCTAATTTCATATTTTGAGTCGTAAAATTGCTCTTTTCTGCACGAACGAATTTTTGTATAGCTATGAATTTAGTCTAAATGAAAAGCCCGTAAAAAACTACCCTAGATGAAATTTCTTCAAAGATTAACTTAAATCGTTAAATTTGTGAACCTTGATTCAAAGAAAATGCAAACGGTTATCAACGTATAACAACCAGGAGCTATTTTAAATGCAATTAACACAGAACGTATCCTGAACGATGGCCGTCAATGCCGTTTAGAGATGAGCGATAAAGCATGTTTGGCGAGAAAGCCGTAGATATAAGAAATGGTGCTGTACATCGTTACTTGTACTGCGACCTACGAAGTCAAGGGGTTCATTGATGCTACTCATGGTTCTACTTAATTTGAATGCTACAGTTAAATTATAATTTTTAAAAGTTGTGTAATTATAAAATCCACAACATTAAGGGTTGCGTGTAATTTTTGATCAGTGTTTGTCCCGTTAATGGCAGAGAAAATACAAACATGAGTAAGGTATTGCATTCAATATTGACGTACAATCTTCGACTGCTTCAGCATTAGACTACTTTTATTAAAACCATATCTATTTCATCTTTACAACATAAATTTAATTTAATGTTCTATGATCCTTATGAAACCAATTTGCAGTATATAAATTTTCTTTATACTATTCCTTGATTTACGTCGAATCTTTAAGTAATTCGATTCAACTATAACCGATAGCCTAATTCGGTTTAATTGAAATCGCTCCAGGCTGTCAAAGAGCAGGGGTAAAGGTACTAATAATGAAAATAAATTGCAAAATAATCATAGTAATGCCCAGTAGCGCATTCGGAATTTATCTTTCAAATGGGAGGGATGTGGTCAAGGCTTTCCTTACATTTATCTATATATATAAAAATGGATGGATGTTTGAGGGTGTGTATGTGTATGTATGTTCCTTATATAAATTACAGTTTTAGTCGAATTTCTTCCAAATTTGGCACAGAGGCAAATTATTGCTCAAGAATTCATATAGTCTGGTTTTTGAAATTTAAAAAAGATTCAAAGAGGTTAAAGTTTATATTTTTAATGATAAAAGGGCTGTTTTCGACGTAACGAATTTTCATATTGTGATGAGTTTGGTCTGAATGGAAAGCCTGTAAAAGATGCCATAAATGAAGTCTCTTCAAAGATTAACTGTAATCGTTGAATGAAAATGCCCAGCAACATATAACCACCAGGAGATATTTTAGAAGCAATCAACACAAAAAGTATACTTAACAGGAGCTGTTAAGTCGATTAGCGACAAGCGTAAAGCATGTTAGGCAAGAAAGCCGAACGGAAAAGAAATGCTGCGGTAAAGCGTTTTTTGAATAGCATCCTGCAAAGCAGGAATGCATTCTTGACGGTTCTACTTGATTTGGTAATTCCATAGCAGTAATGGTAAAACGAAATTATAGATCAGTATTTTCCAAATGAAGAGCCCAGAAAATACCAAAATTATTTTGTTATCAATAATTCATTCATTATCCATGTACAAGCTTCAACAATTTAATGTTGGATGGTCCTTAAAACCAATATGCATATGTCCTTTATACTATTCCATGATTTACGTCGGATCTTTACATAATTCGGTTCAACTAAGTTTAATCGCGGAAGGCTAACAACGAACCGGGGTAAAAAATACTAATTTCTCAAATAAATTGCAAAATAATCATATTTCTGCGTAGTAGCGTATCTGGAATTTGTTTTTCAAGGGGGAGGGGGGATGGTCATGACGTTTCTTACATGCACATAAACTACCATATTAGGATTGCCAATGTATGCTAAAATTGAAGGCTGTGTCCCTTTTTTATCCGCAAAATCACACGGAAATATAATTCGACGGAATTCATACAGTTTGGGAGGTTTGGAGTTTTAAATTTGGAAAAAATGCAAAAAAAATATTAATTTAAATTTAAACTGTTTTAAACTGCAAAAAAAAAAAAAATGTTGCGTTTTTTATATAAACAAATTTCTTCATTTGAAATTTTATATTACCTTAACGCTCGAGTAATAATACACTTGATGAAGCATCTTCGCCAACTAGCAATAATTTTAAATCTGTTAGCGGGTATGATGCAACTTTTGACAGAGAGATTACTATTGAAAAGGACATGATAAAATTTTGCGGCACAATATGAAGTTTTTTCTTCATCGTGAAATAAGCTGAACAAAGCTACATTCCCAATTACAAAGCTCAGTTCGATAACTGCTATTGTAAACAATCGAAAAATTTTGGAAGTTTGTAGCTACCACTCAGCATTTCAATCGTCATTGAGGAAGTGCTGCGAGATATGAATGGAAATCACTATAATAGCTTAAATTCTCAAATAGTATAGGGATAAGGTGAAACACTTTATCTCACGTGTAACCACAATGGACCTTTTTTCATATTCAAGAGATTGCAATCTTCAGTGAGACTTCCGTTTTCTATCACGAAGAACAAGTCATAAGAGCAGTCGATTAAGTGTTGTAAATGCATTTGAAGTGTAACTATTATGGATATAGATAGCTTTATGTTACTTGATCGGTTGGTTTCACGCGCAAATGCAATACTTCTTGCTGCTGGGAGGTGGACTAAGAACAATGTTCAGGAGAAAGTTTTGAGTTAAATTTATGGATCAGAAAAATTTGAATCATTTAAGTTTTAAATATTTAGACTAAGTTTCAAAACGGGAAATACATTTCGTTTGCTTTTAAGGGAAACAAAATATGCAAAAAGCATTTGTAAAATATAAACAAAAGATTTGTCCATGTTTACTACAAACAAGACGTTTTTTTTTTTTTTAGTTTCATGGTCTGGAAATAATTTTAAAAAAATCTAACACGGATAGTGACCAAAATGCGTACGCCTACTTCTTTCTCTATAACGCAGTTTAATTAACAATTTTAAAATAGTTTGTCCAATCAATTCACGTCCACCTACTTCCATTTTTATTGTTTTACATTACTTAAAATAATAACTGTAATGTAGATAGTGAACCCATTCCCACCAATCACGACCACTGTTTCTCTATATAACGATGTCATATTTCGCATATATCTGTAACTGATAAAAGCCATTGAATTTTATTCACGACTCTTTCTAGAAAGACATTCCATGATTTTTTTACAGAATAAAAAAAGTGAAGAGTACTATAGCATGCTTTAATGTCTTGGTGTAAACAAAACCTTCAAAGACAGCACTACGGTTTTCGTATTCGAAGCACCACGTAAAAGGTTGTCCCACAAGATGTGCAAAAGACAATCATTTGTCTTTGCATTAAGACATTGGATGTACCGCCCGTCTGATTCAACCACAGACAATATGCAAGTAGACACGGCAGAACCCCGATAATATGCCTCATGCTTTTTCGTTTTTACTTGATGCTATTTTTTCTGCAAATGCTCGACTTTCTATGCTATTTACAGTCTTTTGAATATTTGAGCCTAGAGAGTGGTGTGAATGCAGTTTTTTACTGTCATTTAGATATAATTCAT
This sequence comes from Uloborus diversus, assembly GCF_026930045.1. Taxonomy (NCBI): domain Eukaryota; kingdom Metazoa; phylum Arthropoda; class Arachnida; order Araneae; family Uloboridae; genus Uloborus; species Uloborus diversus. The sequence goes on from NC_072733.1 coordinate 57,576,246, forward strand.
CCATTTAATTATCTAAAAGATATGTTGCATGGAGAAGCACCCGGGCAACGCCGGGTAGTAAGCTAGTATATATATATATAAATGAATGTATGTTTGTTGGTGTGTGTGTATATGTTCTTTATACAAATCTCCAGTTTTAGTCGGATTTCTTCCAAATTTGGCACAGAGGTAAAGTGATGCTCTGGAATTCAGATAGTCCCTTTTTTGGAATAAAAAAAAGATTCATATAAGCTTCATTTTGTTTTTAACCATCAAATTGATCTTTTCTACTCGAACGAATTTTCGTATAGTTATGAATTCGGTCTGAGTGAAAAGCCTGTAAAAAACTGCCCCAAATGAAGTTTCTTCAAAGATTAACTAAAGTCGTTAAATCTGTGAACCTTGGTTCCAAGCAAATGAAAATGATGAGCAACTAAAACCACCAGAGTATATTTTAAATGCAATTAACACTAAAGGAATTCTCAACGTTGCCCGTTAATGCCGATTCGCGACTAGCGTCGAGCATGTTTGGTAGGAAAGCCGAAAGAATAAGAAATATAGCTGTTCAGCTTTTTTTAAATTGCATCCAATAAAGCAGGGATGCATTGCGGTCTCCAACGGTTCTACTTCTTTTGCATGCTTTATTTTAGTAAGTCCGTAGCAGTAATTTTAGAACGAAATTATAGATCAGTATTTTCCACATGAACAGCCCAAAAAATACCAAAATTAGTTAGGTATCAATAATTCATTCATTATCGATGTACAATCTTCAACAATTTAATGTTGGAAAATTCTTAAACCAATATGCTTACGTTCTTTATACTATTCCCTGATTTACGTTGGGTCTTTACCTAATTCGGTTCAACAACGTTAAATCGCTCCAGGCTATCAAAGAACAGGGGTAAAAAAATACTAATTTCGCAAAAAAATTGCAAAAAAAAAAAATAATTGTGCATAGTTGCGTAGTTGGAATTTGTCTTTCAAGGGGGAGGCGGATGGTAATGACGTTTCTTACATGCACATAAACTACCATACTAGGCATACTAGGATCGCCAATGTGTACTAAAATAAAAGACAGCACCCTTTGACCCGCGAAACCACATGGAAATTAATGCAGCAGAATTCATACAGATTGCATTTTTTGCAACTCCAACCTTTCCAAAGAAATGTTAATTAAAATTTAAACTGTTGTAAACAGCAAAAAATTGCTACGTTTCTTATATTAACAAATTTTTTCATTTAAAATTTTATATTACCTTAACGCTCGAGCAATAGTACACCTGATGAAGCATCTTCGCCGATTAGCAATAATTTTAAATCTCTTAGTGGGTATGATGAAACTTTTGACACACAGAGATTGCTATTGAAAAAGGCATGAAGAAATATTGCGCCACAATATGAAGTTTTTTCTTCATCGTGAAATAAGTTGAACGAAGCTGACTTCCCAGTTAAAAGGCTCAGTTCGATGATTGTTATTGTAAACAATCGAAAAATATTGGAAGTTTGTAACTACCAATATTTTTCGAAGCATTTCAACCGTCATTGAAGAAGTGTTGTAAGAGGTGAATGGGAAATTATCAGTGTTATTTCTTAACTCCTTAAGACCGAGGCCGGCCCTATACGGCTTTGTAGGTTAGATCCGAGACCGGCCGTACCCGGCCGAGTTGTGGGAATGCAGGGGTGATGGGTAGAAGAAGACCCCTACTGTGAGACCTCCCTGAAGAAGATTCTTTCTTCTTGCCGATAGCTATTTAGCAAGTGCTAGCGACAATTGCATTGAATGGGGATCTGCTAATGACTTGAGGTTGCTTGACTTCCTCAAAAAAATAAGAAAAGACGAATCTGCTCTACGATTTCGTTTCAATTTCCTGCACTTTTAACTCTCACTTTTTCATACCACTCTTTAAAAACGAATGCTATTCTAGGGTTTATAAATTTATGTACGAAGTATCATAAAATTGATACAAAACAACATTACAAGGAACCTCGAAACACGGGTGTGCAATTACTACTTACAATACTTCGCCATCTATTAACCTTTTTTTTCATTATTTTTATTCTCAACCGAAATGTACTTATTTCTTTCCAGTTTTAGAAATTTAAAAGTAACACTTCGCAAATCAGAGTTTGGAAAGCAGCTAAACAAATCTGCCTAGAGCTTTAACGAGCATGTGAAAATATACTGCGCCCCACCACACAACTGTTGCCCAAACAGTAGCGCCCCACAAAGAGTGATAGAGGAGGTTATAATTCTACAAGAACATAAAACTACATAAACACACATAATATGTAAAAATGTATGCATGGTTCGATCAACTGCAGTAATCAGGTCGAACAGGTGACTAAAGAAAATGCCTTTGCTACTAGTTCTCTCAGAATGGGCGAGAGAAAAGAATTTCGTTACGATATTATACAATTTTTAATCTAGCGTATTATCACTTTACCTTTAGAGTTACAAATTTTGAGTAAAGTGATAATTACTAGCAATATCATTACTAATAATAAAGCTGAAAGTCTGCCTGGATATTTGGATCTCTGTCTGGATGTCTGGATCTCTGTGACGCGCATAGCGCCTATACTGTTCAGCCAATTGTCATGAAATTTGGCACAAAGTTTATAGCATAAGGGTGTGCACCTCGAAGCGATTTTTCAAAAATTCGAGTTTGTTTTGTTTCATTCGAAAATACTTCTATTCAAATTTTAAGAACATTTTACTCAGCAAATTATCGTAAAGTGGAAGCGAAAATTACGAAGTTATCATAACGTGGAACAGTAACATTGGCGAGAAAATGAACATAGCAAATGGGCGAGAAATTCATCATCCATTATTTGTAAATATACAAGCGAACCAAATGACCTTTTAATTTTCTACTACGGGCAAAGCCGCGTGGGTAGCACTAGTAATATATATTTGCACTTCTAAAAACTCAATCTCAAAACAGCATTTTCTAATTTTCTTCTGAACAACATGTTATTTATTAATTAGGAAAATTCAGTCATTTTGTCAACATGTAAGTTTAGAACCATGATTTAAAAAAAGGTGAAATCTACTTAAATCTTCAGAAACAGCTGTCTGAAGTGGGATAAACAGAAATTTCTAAGGGCTACTTGACTTTGAAATCATGTCATTTGGATTCAGGTGCTTTGAGGGAACTAGCATTTCCTTCAAAGGCAATAATTCAAGCACAATACAGAAATAAATTAAGATTAGAACCAGATCATTGAGTTTTATTGCAAGAATCAATCTTGGCGAATTTCTACTAAGTAATTGAGCAAGTTGCATATTATTTCAGCCGCTAAAGTGTTAACTCAAAGTTTTTCTTTAGGCAAAGACTGATGTGTTAAAGAAATTAAAAAAAAAAAAAAAACTAAAGAATGTAATTCTAGTTGCGCTAATGATAATAAATAATGTATAAAATTGGTAGGTACAGTTTTAAAGTTTATCATTATTATTTTTGTCATAAGGGTGCACAGTCAAAAATCTTTTGACTGTGCAATCTGAGTACAATAATTACTTCTTTTGGGGATCATAAGTTCAACAAGAAAATTTTGAGTCGCTTTGGTTTCAATGATTGTTACATGTAAAACAAAGACACCGTAAAAGTTTTAACGATTGATTTAGCTTGTTATTAACTTTTTTCAACTACATTTTGCAATATATATGTTAATACTTAGGTACTTCATACTTATGTGGCATCTCTCCCACATTATGAGAAGAGATGCCAAACTTTTCAAAACTGTAAATAAAGAGATGTTTTGTTTAGAAATGTTTTTGTTTTTTGAATGCCGAGAAAATTAGCAAGGAAGCATACGGTAATCAGGGGGCAGTGGAGTGAAGAGACCTTAATTCTGGCAGATGAAAAAGTAAAAAAAGGAGAACTATCGAAAAATGAAGAATTATAACTTTATGGAACGCCGTGGGAAATGCTACATCAGGTTTTAAAGCTTGTGGAATAATACCACTCAATCCTAATGCTTTTCTGATCATGTCCTTGCTATTTCTGGTTTAATTCAAGTAGCTACTTTTGAAATTCCTCCTGAAAGTACTGCCTGTCCAGCTCTGTTTCCACATCAACTTTCAGACAAACGTTCACTTAGTAAAGAAACGCCTACAAATATTCTTGAGAAGTCTTATCTAATCCCTAAACTACCTAGCTCGACAGTGAAGCGAAAATACGTTGCTTGTGTGTGCACGGAATGTTGGAAAAATTACTATTAAAAAAGAAAAGAAAGAAAGAAAAACTGACTGGATTGAATGTTCCTTATGCTAAAAATGGCTGCATGAGTCATGTACAATGTACTGTAATAATTCTGGTATGGAAATAATCCGCAAAAAGATCAAAAACAATAAATAATAACATAGATGGCATTTCCCCCACACTATATAAGGCGTCTCTCCCACACGATATGGGAGAGATGGCCTGTTGTCAATCTACAATTTTATTTGTTATTTCTTTTTTATTTAAGTCTAAAGCTCGTTAATAATAATTTTAATACCTAATAATAGTGTAACTTCAAAATAAAACAAAGGGTTCAGTTATATTGCATCTTTAATTTTTTATTTAATTTGTACAAAAAGTATGGCGTCTTTCCCACTTTTACCCTATAGAGATAGACAGACAGTTGGTAGATAGATTTAAATATGCTGATAAATGTCTCCAGAGATTTAGATGTTGATTGAAATTATTTTTATACTGCCATCAAAATTATTTGAGCAGCCAGCGAAGGATGCATTCTGGGAGTAAGAAGGTGAATGGCATAAAAAGCGAAAAAACTACTTGCTGAAGGCGGTTAGTAATATTAAAATGTTTTTGTTTCTTAAAATAAAAATGCTTTATAATTAGTCAGAGCATTATAGCCTTATTTCAATCACCAAATAAAAGAGAAAAATTGAAAAGATCAGTTAGGAGTTTTGTAAATGTTTCGGTTGCTAGTATCTAAATAAATAAGTAGTATTTAAATAATTTGATAAGTAATTAAAATAACTCCATGTTTTATAATTTATTTCTCCTGGAGAAGAATAATGGCTATGCTCAAACTTAATTAGTCAATCGAAATCGTGGGAAATTCTTCCAAAACTGTAAGCTACTAGAAAAGTTAGGTATTTTGTGGCGCAGGCTGAATATGATATCCCAAAAAAGAAAGTGATTAGTAATATTATGGGTAGGAATGAAAGGAAACTCATCTGCGAGACCACCGGACAAATGACAGTGATGGACTTGTCCCCTCTGGCAATGCTATAACAAGGATTGATAGCGCATAACTTGTGAAGATGTCCGCTTTTCGGGAAGAACGGGAAATGAGGAAACTTAGATCGTTGCTTTTTATTCATTCTACCTTTTTCCTTCACGCGACTTGTTCTATTTCCCTCTCAGTTTGTGCAAATTGATTTAAATCGGAAACGTGTTTCCAATTTGAAAAGAACATCAATTATCATTAGTTTTATAAGTTAAATTATTGCATGATAAATCTTAAGCTTGTGCTTGAACAGGAATTTTCTTATTTATAATTAATTCTTTTTTTCTTTGTTTACCTACTCTAAAAATAAAGAAAACAAGATGACTGTTATGCATCTCGACATAAGTTCAAAAGCTATCGAAGAAACGATAAAGGCATTAGGGCAATGGTGAAGAGCTCCACGCGCCCGAAGCGTGAGTGATTAAGGTGACAGCTAACCACGCCTATTGCAATTAGCAAACAGAAGAACTGAAGAAGAGCGGACGAGGGGTCTTCAGAATGGACGGTTCCATTTCTAAAATAGCTTAGGCGAAAAAGTCAGGACTTAACTGTGGCAAAATTTCCCCCCGGCTCGGTCTTAAAGAGTTAAACTCTCTTTACAGTATAGGGACACTGTGAAACACTTTGCATCGCACGTACAACCACAATGGATCTTTCTTTAAACTTCAATAGACGACAGTCTCCAGTGAAATTTTCGTTCACTATCACGATCAACAAGTCATAAGGGCAGTCAATTAAGTACTTTAAATGTATTTGAGATGTAGATAGATTTACGTTATTTGCTCAAGGTTGGGCTCACTCACAAATGTAATTCTTCTTGCTTCTGGGAAGAGGACTAAGAACATTATTTAGAAGCAAGTTTTGAGTTAAATTTATGGATTAGAAAAATTTGAATCATTTAATTTTTGAATTTTTAGACTACGTTTCAAAACGTGGAAATACATTTCGTTTGCTTTTAAGCTGTGGATAAGGGGGACGAAGTATACAACAACTTCTGAAAATCATAAACAAAAATTTGTCTAATATACAGTTGTAAGTACAAACAGCTCTTTTTTCAAAAATTTCATGGTTTGCAAATAATTAACAAAAACTAACACGGATAGTGACCAAAAACGCGCACGCTTACTTCTTTATAACGCAGTTTAATTCTTTATAAACGCGGTGTTTAGCTTTTGGACATTGAGGATGATTTTAAATTAATCAGAAAACATTGTAACTGTTTCCAAGAAGACTATTTTGTATGTATTTGTGCCTGATAATTAGGGATTAACTTTTATTTTTTATTAAACTCACGACTCTTTCTAAGGAGACATTCAATGATTTATTTCCGAATAAAATGTATGCGAAAAGTACTGTTACATTTTCTGATGTCTTGGGGAAAGTAAAACCTACAAAGGCAGCAGAACACTTTTCTTTCGAAGCATCACGTAAAAGGTTGTCCAACAAGATGTGCAAAATGTCTTTGTATTTTACACAATTTATGTACCGCCCGTCTGATTCAACCTCAGACAACGTAACGGTGGACGCTACAGAGCCCATAGACAACATGCCTCATACTTTTTCGCTTTAAGCTAATGCTACTTTTTCGGTAAAGGCTTGATTTTCTGTGCTATTTAAAGTGTTTTGAAGATTTGAGCCTAGAGAGCGGTGTGAATGCAATTTTTTACACTCATTTAGATAAAATTCATTCATTTGATTATCCAAAAGATATGTTGCATTGAAAAGCACCCGGGCAACGCCATCTAGTAAGCTAGTGTATTCATATAAAAGTAAAAAAACACTTTTTTTAAATATATCTTTGTTAAATTTTAGTTTTTGACTAGCCTAATGAGATTTTAATGAGAGTGCAGTTTTAAAATTTTTTAAACATGAACCTTAGAATTGCTCAATTGTAAAGTTAAGGGAAACTGATAAAAGTTTAGAATTTTATTAAGTCAGTGGCAAATATTACCGTCTTTTCAGCAAATATTTCGAACAGTTAAAAACGTAAGTTGAATTTAGAAGTAAAAAGATGAAGCGTGAGCGACAGTGAAATTTTCAAAACGGTAGTTTGAACGAATCAACATATCTTTCATTAAAACTTATTGTAAAGTATAAAATTTTCGTTTATTAAATCCTACTAATACATTTTCAAGCAAATAATTTAAGATGACTCACATAATCAATTTTTTGACGAAGTATAATTTAATTAGTTGCGTTACTACCAAAACAATGTTTATTAGTTTAGAGGGAAAGAGGGGTTGAAGTTACTGTAAACGATGGATTACTTCCTAGATTTCGGTCAAGTTTTAAATCAAATGATGTATTCAGTTAGGAACTTTACTAACGTAACTCTAGAGGTTAACAATTTCAATAATTGTTAAATGGATCATCAGCATTAAGACATTTTGATTATAAATGCCTGATAATTAGCTAGAACTTTATATAGAGGAAAAGTTATTTTTTAGCAACATGTATATATATATAATATTCAAGAGTAGTTCATACATATAGTATTTAACAGTAGTAATTATCATGTCAGTTTTACCGCCATGCCCCTTTCCCATAACCTTAACCTCTTGAATCTACACTATTCCAATTCTGAGCCGAACCTCTCCATAGGCCGACCGGGATTAAGTTACTAGTAAAACACTTTTTTTTCTGGAAAATAATTTGTTATATTTTATCTTAAGCACAAGAACGTTTGTAATCACTTTGGTTTGAAAAAAAAAAAACACTTTAAAACCACATAGGTTCATTACTTCACCGTTCCAGTCAATTACTGGCATTGATAGCATTTTAACCAACCAGTAATTGACCACGACTTAATCCCAGAATAAATGGTTGGTTAGTAAATGCAACTTTTTCTATTTACTTAGAACACACATAGTTAATCAGCATATCTCAGTAAATGAATCTGTAGAAGTAAATTTAACTTCGAGAAGAGCGATTAAACATTTTATCTTATGACAATTCTCACTAATTTAGAAAAGGGACTTTCTTGAAAATTTCCAGATGTTATTGTAAGTGTACCGCCGCAACCTCCAATTAAAACTTGACTTATAACTATAAATTATAACCGAGTATTTCATGGGATGCCAGACATTAGTTTCAGCAATCAAACTGAAAATATCTACTCTTTTATTCTTGCCTTGTACATATTGGTGCTCGAGTAGTCAACTACTGGCTCGTGGTCCAACGCTGTCGAATCAACCTATTTCCTTTACACAATTAGCCATCTAGTATGTTTACAAGAAACATAGGTTATTACAGAAGTACATGCTCATATTCGTCGTCAAAACTTTTCATTTTCAAAGTTCGGGAATAAAAGAACTCTTCAGAGCAATCCCAGAGAAAAGACGTATGCACTAAAGCAGGACAGAGAAAAAGATACACTAGAATATACGCTAATTTTAAAGAGCTTTGATACCAAACCTTCACTCCTACGCAATTAAAGCTCTCTCGAAGAGTTAAACTGAACTGCTTTAAGAATATTCAGTAAATTACCGCCCATTAGCCAGGGCTAAAGCAGAAATACAAGAAATACAGCGTCAGCTCAGTCATTTCCAGCCGAGGACTGCAGTTTCGTGCTTATTAGCACTCATCAGCCCGGCATAGGAAAGTACTTTTCTCCGCACGCACCCCACCTCTTAGCCGTAGGCCTTAGGTTCCACCGCCCGGGGGGTCCGCGTAGCGGGCCCCCCACACGGCTGGGTGAGCCGGTCGATAGTCGTATCATGCTACGGACGCGCTTGGTGCTTATTGCGCCGGGGAAGGTCCCCATGCTGGGCGTCAGCCCAGCTGGGAGTTTACCCCTTAATGTGTGGGTCTTGCTCACCGTGAGATACGGTATATCTCCCCGTACCTCGTTAGTGTGCCATGACCCCCTGAAAGGGAATGGGGTTAGACATAAACATACACTACTGCATGTGTATAAACTACTGCATTTTATAAACTACGGCATAAACATAAACTAGGACACCCCGTCCATGTGGAGAACAGATATCAATCTGTCTCGATTTCTTGGGTGTCCTCTCTGTAATAGAAAAAATGATTATTTGCTGTGGAAAAAGAAGAAAGATTATTAATTCATCTGCCGTAGTTGTGATACTCACCGATCATTTACATGTCTCGGCTTAAAATGAGTGATCACATGATATCTGCAATGGAAATTAAAGTAATTAAGTGGGATATTCGAGGGGGGGGGTCAGTGGGGGTGGAACGTAGCTTCCTTCATGACCTCGAGACTCCTTCATCATCTGGAAGCTTGTTACATCTTGCAGTGCTCTGGGTTTTTTTTTTTTTTTTTTACATTGAACAGTGTATTACCACAATTAACAGGACATCACATTACAACAGTTAACAAAGACAATACATTACAACATTTATATTTTTGGTTATTTTGAGTTTTACTTTTTTTTTTTTTTTATGTATATATTTTTTTTTAACCCCCAGAGTTGCTTACCGTCTCGAGGTGAGGGACCCACCCTCATGATCCTTTGTGTCAATTTCGTCACGACACCCCCAGTTTGCCCCCTCAGGAGTACTCAGCTCTTGGGGTTGACTAGTGGAAGGGGATGGTAATAGGTTAGTTAAGCTATTAAAAGGTGGAGAGAGAATGCCCAGCGCGGGCCTTGAGGGAAGGGGCCCTCTCTCCAAGTCTTACTATTAATGTAAGTGTTGAAAAATTTATTAAGGGGTAGCTATTTGAGCTGAGTTCCCCTTGTCCTTTTCCGGGTAAGGCTTTTGTCACCATCTGTAATGTTCCAAGAAGTCCGATTAGTGTGGGGCCCTTCCCCCGGCCCCGTGGGGTATCCTGTAAGAGAAATGTTACATTTACCCCACATCGTAACTTCCTTTATCTTTTTTGTCTTTTATTTTTCTATTTTTTTTTTTTTTTTTTTTTAATTTTTTTTTTTAGCTTCGTCTTTGCAACCGGAATTGGATATATGGGGACATGGCTTAGGATGTGAATTTACCCCTTACCCGGTGTCCTGAAGTACTTCTTCGTTTTCGAGTAGGAATTGCATAAGGTCTTTGATTTTCCGTCGTTGCTCTCTGTCCGAGAGAAATTGTTGTGCCCAGGTTTCGTCTTTTATTTGTGGTCTTGGGATGTGGAAGCTCTGTGTGATCTCGCATTCATAGGCGTAATGATCCACGTCTCCCACCTCCCCGCATGTGCAATTCCCATTACCTTTAGAGTGAAAACGTTTCCGATATGTTTGAAAGGGGCCGTGACCTGTGATAAACTGTATTAGCTCTTTGTCTATTATATACCTATTAAAGCTTACCGTTGGGTAAAATAGCTTGATATCTTTTTCTGTTAAGTCATACTGGGCTTGCCACGCATATGGAAAACCTCTTAAGGAAGCCAAGAGTGCGAAACAAACTGGTAGCTAATATAGAATTAGCAGACCAGACGAGTGACCGAAGCAATGGTTCGGTTCAACTCGAAGATTGAACGCAAGGCAAGGTATATTCAGTAAATTACCGCCCATTAGCCAGGGCTAAAGCAGAAATACAGGTATATTTTACATTCGCACACTTACCCCATCGCATACTACCCCGGTCTCCCCTACTATTTTAACACACATTTGAACTAAAAGGATAACTAAAAATAAAGCCGTACTTTAATTAAGATAGCTTAATATTAGATTATCAATAATCCTTAAAATAGCTCATTTTTTGTATAATTAACAAAATTACAACTTTGACATTAAATTGGCCTCCATTTTTAAACATTAAAAGTTTTTTCTTTTTTTTTTCCGTGAGCAAGTCATTATTTTATTTTTTTTATTTATGAGTAAAATAATTGGGACTTAGTTGGGCCATTGTTAATGGTTACTTCTAGTAGTTCACTTTCATGTAAGAATGAAAAGAAAAAAAAAAGAAAGAAAGCAAAAGATTTCGAAATAGAAAAATATTTGCTTTCAAAAGTTTCGCTTTCTGAAAAATGACCCTAATATGTAATATTTCAATTTCAATTTCCTTTATTGTATCCGCAAAATTCTAGACATAATTTTTAATCCTGAATCTTTCTAAAGTACATGCAGTCAGTCTGGATTAACTTTCATTGTCAAACTTTTGTCAATAGATGTCTCGACTCTGCAACAATAGGAGGAAAAATAATTTCCGTTTGACCACAATAACGAAAGTGATCTTATTTTAACCAACGCTCGACTTGTGTAGCGTCGGATCGCTTATTTTATAAACTGAATCACCATTAAGCAGAATAAAAGCATACTAAAATATTTTGTTCCTGTTATTTATGTACAGACGAGGCTTGAATATTCAAAATCAACAAAAAATTTTTAAGATACTTCCATTTAGCGTTATTTTTAGTCAGAATATTACGAAAGTTGCTTTAGATGTACCTAAACAGAGAAAGGCAAATGAAGCGTGATTTCACTAATTCACTGAGACAAGCAGTAATAAAACTTGTTTTTGCTCATACAATGCTAAATTTAACTCCAGACATATTACTCGCGGAAAGTATTTTTTTAAGTATCAAAGTGAAGCTCGTGATGCTCATTTTATGGTTCGAACCGCAGTTAGAATGGAAAGGGAAGTATACTTAACTTCATTATTTTGAGATGATAGATAAAAGTCTGAACTTTTAGCTACGGTGTGCTTTAAAGACATTAAATATTGGTTAACCACCGTTATTATATTCTTACGAAACAAAAATATGATCGAATATACAAGATATGAGCATAACAAATATTTTAGTTTCAATCAACAGTAAAATATAAATGAATAAGAAAAATTAATTTCCACTTGATTAAGCAAAAAAAATGTATTTTATTTAATTTACATGAATATTAAATGAAGCTAATAATTTTGGACACAATATATTGGATGCTGCTGTACCCACGAACAGTTGTACCTACGGACGTTGGTCGGGAAATTCCGGGTATCGTCCAGAGGGATCCTAATTGGGGTTCAACGTGTGTATCACAGCCCTCTCCAATACCCCAGAAAGTTTCAACCCTATCAAAGGAACATTTAAGATTCTATCACATTTTTTTCGGTTTTAGTAGGACCTAAGTAAAAAATAACATGAGCAATTTCTTTTTTTTTTCGTATGTCTTGTATTGTATTATTCATTTTTGTTGTAGGTATCATGATCCCCTATATTTTGAAGGATTTGTTTCTGATTTTTAATGTATTAAAACTGTGGTCTTGTTGATGGGACTTCCTTGCAAAACCAAAATGGCATACCTTTGTACCCACGGACAGCAATTGGGGGCACTCCTTGGGTCACACTTGCGTCTTCTTACGATGTGAGGTACCTCAGAATGGTGCCTTGTCATCAACGTTCGAAATTTGCTTTTAACAATCATGATGAATTTGAAGTAGGGCTTGAAGATATAGTAATGAAGTAACCCCAACCTGTTGTAGGATCTTTAGACCGTCAATCCCACCTGTTTTCATTTAAAGTCGACTTTTCTAGATTTTTGTTGATTTAATCTAAACAGGGTTTTTCGTGATGGGTTAATTTTAGTTAAAGATTTCAATTTGCATATAAATTGAAGTTATTATGTAAATACATAGAGAGCCATACTATCATGAATCTAGTTTTTTTTAAACATATTAATTATTCATAAAATCATGAACTCTCGAAAGACTAATAACTTTTTTAAAGAGTTCACTGATGTTAATGATTAAGGAAAATTAAAAAAAAGGAAAAAACTTCGATTAATTTTCAAAGTTTAATTTCTGTTGGAGATTTTATTTAATGTTATTTTCAATGGATGTTTGAAGTATTTCAACATAAAATGTCTTATGAAAATGTATTGAATATAATTGAGTTCCTCAGACCTAGTTATATATTATTTTGTTATGTGTCCACGGGTACAAAGGCACCTGTCCGCGGGGTGAACGGGTTGTTGTACCCACGGACAAAAAAGATGGTTTTTAAGAATATTTTTATGAGGTTGAAAGCTTTGAGATTTTCACCTGACAAAAATTGCCAAATTAGATGATAAGCTGCATATTCTGACAGAAAAATTTTCCGATCAATTATCCATTCCCAGAGACCAGCAAAAAGTAAAAAGTAAATTTTGTCCGTTTGTACAGCAGCTTTCCCTACGCTTTTTAAATGTGTGGCTATAATATTTTAAATAGCTGTAACGTTTTCAGAACTACTTAATACGTCTTATTTTTAACGATTATCTTACTCTTGTGGGAAAAGATACATTTTAATATTTAACCTATTTGCTCAAAACGTTTTTTATTCAATCATAAATGCCTTTCTTATATCGCTTCTGACGATACTTACAGTAGCTCGCAAAGGTTTGAGACGGTATGATTTTCAGTCCTATCTAATTTCTGAAAGCTAAACGTCTTATTTTAAATTATTAATTTGTAGCTTTGGTCATCCTACCTAGCACAAAACAACTGTGCTAAAATAGTTTATTTAAAAAATGCTAAATGTAAAGTTGAAGTCAGAAGTTTTGAGGCGATGTGACGAAATGCAATGTTTTAGTACTTATGTTACATATATTTACATATTCGTAGATAAGAAATTGTCGTTGTAACAAGACTCCACTTCTATATGAAATTAAGCAGAATAAGTACAAGCAGAAAATGAATTCGAACACCTACACATGTGTTGTGCATATGTATGATGACCAAAACTACAAACTGCTAAATTATATCAATGAGAATTCAACTTTGAGAAAAATTGTATGCTATTTTCAGACACGATATCTTAACTGTCTCTTTCAAAAACAATTTTTAAGGAATGCAAAAAAAAAAAAAAAAAAAATCCTTCCCGAATAATTTAAAACAAATTTATAATATGTTTGTAGTTTGGATTAAAGCATACAATTGATATCTGGTTATAATGTTTCTTTACGCTTCTTACTAAAAACAGTTTTTACAATCTTCATCCACTTATGCTATATATTATTGTAACAATTTCGACATTTGTACGATTTTAACTATTTTACAATTTAACAAGGGATAAATTAGAACTTAGTTTATTTCTAATATCCATTTGATCCAATTAGGATAACAGAATTGATATTACTGAGAAAAGCTGCGGTTTAAACCATCAAAAGTTAAAATATTTATGACGCTGTGCTGCATCAGTCATGAATTACGAAATAACGTTGATAGGTTTAGTTTTTCAACTGATCAAAAAGTTTTAACAAAATGTGATACGTTACAGATGTTCAAATGCAATTTGTTAGTATCTATTGAGAAACATTTAAACAGGGGTGCCCATCTAGGGTAGGGGTCATGTCGTAGACTGCGCCATTGAAATTTTTAGGGTGGCGGGTATATTTTTCTTTTTTTTGGTGATGTCTGAACCTTGGGCGGATCTTTCTGGTATTTAGAGGGGTGCGTTCTTGCTCTTGGGGGTTGGGGATGCATAGGAATATTATATTCAATTCTGAGTAGCGAAAAAAACCCACAATGGTTAAGAAAACAGTTATTTATTAAGTTCCGCAGCAGTAAATTACAAAATATGAATAAATAATAATCATGAGTACTTGATTTGCTTAGGAAAGAAAAAAATATTTCTAAAACGTCCCACATTATGATAGTTCTTACATGAAACATCCCACGGCAATCCCACAATAGTAATTGTAAAAGATACAGCCGTGCAGCACTTTTTTAAGGTCCAAATTATGATTTAAAAAAAAATAGGTTATGTATTGACTGTTTTGTTTCAAATGAAGATTTACCTATCAAAAACAAGCAAGTAAAAAATACAAGTAGTACGATAAACTTAGAAGATAAAATTTATTTCGATAGGAAATAATTGTCTCGTGATTATTTTTCCAAAGCTTTGTTGTTTTAATTGCTTACTTTTGTCGAATTATAGAAGTAGTACTTTATTCTTTAAAAGACTGACATTTTCCAATGATTGGGGCAATGTGTTGCCATTTTTTCACCGCTCATGAAGATAGTTCTCCCTGTTAAAACTAATTAATTCTAAGTGAACTATTTACTTTGATTTTCGTATTTACGTGCATTAGATTAAACCAAATTTTATTCTTTCGTTTACAAATTGCTTTAAAAAAAAATACTTATTGCACTTCAAATAAGGTAAGAAGTGTTTTCGTTTTTAATACCAGTTTTGGATTTTTCCCTCCTGTCATTTGCATCGTTTGTTGCACTTAAAACTTCCACTCACTGTTTATTTTTCGATTTTTTTTAAAAATATATATAAATGTGCGCGCCAAAATATTTTGTCTGAATTTCGTGTCTTCTTTAAAATGAAGGTTATTGGAATTTATTAAATTATTACATTTGTTAAGTTGAGAGAATTGGATTAATATGACTTGATTTTCACTACGGCTAAAAGATTTTCTTTTATTATTTGAAACACACACACACTACCACATTAATTGGGTTTTTATAAAGTTATTTTAAACAAAGAAGGAAACATATTCCAATAATTTTTATGTAAAATGTCACAAAATCAGTGCTGGTGAGCAGGAAATTGTGCGCATTTTTTCCCGGAAGAACCTTTTTTATAAAGATTCAGAACTCCATTTTTTGTTAACAATTCATCCGTTGATTTGATTTCTCCCTAAAATGCTCTTTAGTACTTCTTATGCAAATACCCATTCTTCAACGAGACTTTAATACGTATTAACAGCTTATGAAAATTCCCAGAAAAAATGCACCTAATAAAATTCCTTTTTAGTACTGGCGGGGGGCGAGGGGTGTTATGGAAACACACGAATAGTTATGGAAAAAATCCAATAGGTAGTCCAAAGAGCATATTGAAACTTTTTTGACGCAAAAATTAGTTGCCTTCGCCCCCCCCCCCCCCCATCGAGATGTAAGTTCTTAAAGTCCGCCGAAATTTATTTCAAAAAATAAACATTTGAAGGCGGCCAATAATTTACACCACGCTATCTGTATACATCAGAACATCTATCTGCTAATCGTGTGAAAAATGTCGACTATTAGGGGAAACCCGGGCAATGTGAATACCTTAAGATTTTCTTGCTTATTGTCGTTTAGTTATAACTGGTGAAATTGAAACAAATATTTATAATCACTCATCATTTAATGAACTTACGTAATGCAGTAACGGTTGTCCTTAATATTAATTAAACTTTTTGATATAAGGCCAGTTTTCAACAATGGTATGAATATCCACTTTACCCGTCACCCAGGATAAAGTGGATTCAGTACTAAGGCAAAGCGAACAACAACATTATTTGTCATAAAACTAAACATTAAAAATAAAATAACTATTGAATGTTAAAGGAACAAATTCAAAAAAACATTTTTTTGCTACAATGCTAATTATTGTAGTTGTTACAAATAAAGAAAAAGAACTTAAAAACAAAATAAACATTGAAAATTAAAGGAACATATTAAAAAAAAAACATTTTTGCTACACTACTAATAATTGCAGACAAAACAATTAAAATAAGAAAAATCATCATTCAAAATTATAGGAGCATATTTAAAAAAAAAAAAAAAAAAACATTTTTCTGCTACATTACTAGTCATTTCTGTTATCACAAACAAAATTCGTCACCATTTTCGAATGCTGAACACTCTTCCTGACACCACTGAGTACAAATACGACATTGTGTAGTACAGTTTTTCGTTGACGGACCATCTTTTTCAATGTAAATTACACCACAGAAAATGCACCTTACACATCTTCAAATTTCTTTCCTTCTATCTTTATATTATTCTACTTTGCAGTTTTATGTATTGTGGCAGAGATATTTGATTTAGTCTTTTTGGTAGTAGTGATTTTAAATTTTTTTGAGAAGGTTTAGTCGAAACATCATCTAGTGACTTCATGATAGTCTTTCTTGCCTTTTCAAATTTTAGTTTCTGATCTTCCTTTACTGGAGTTCTTGTCAGGAGTGTAGATCTTTCTAGCTTGTTGTTATTGGTTTAGCAGGCTGTGGAATAGCTTGTAGAGCTGAAAGACAACAGTAGTTCTTAGAATATCCAGATTTCGATTAAGCGGCGGGAACATCATTGCCTTGGACCCCAGGAGAGTCCCCCCCCCCGCCCAGAGAGATTTCAGACCTCATCGGGCAAAGTGAACATGGTATTCACTTTGCCCAATATGCTTTGCCCTTCAGGTATATTTTTGAGGTTATCCCAAATTACTAAAAAACCAGAGCTTCTAAACTCATCATCTACGGATAGTTGAAAGCTACATCATCATGCATAAAATCCTACTCATAACAAAGAATCTGTCACAAATAGTATTAAAGTTATAAACAAAACACTTACCTCTACAAATTAATATTATTTTCTCAAAAACATACTCTGTCCGTTCATTTGCGCCGCACGACGCGAACTCGTCCAGACGTGTTTGCCGCACACGGAGCGGCAAACAGATGGCTTTTGCTATGACAACGCCGCTGCCGGCCAACGAGCAATTTGGGAGTTATAGGCAATATTCGCTTTGCCCGGGGTATCCACTTTACCATGGTTTCCCCTACTCATCGAAACCCGATAAATTTGCCGACTTTTCTAAAAATTTCGGTATACTTTAAGATTTCATATTTCGACAACGGGTACACAAAGGCAAATAATATGCTTCCAAAAGTATGCTTTACTATGCTGCCGTGGGCAGGAAAGTGGAAGTTTCTGCAGAAATGAGTTTTCGAGATACTTTGAAGAAATGTGCGTTGGATTTGATACTAATAACAAAGAAATGTTGGAATTAGACGTTTTTTTCGTGCCTTATTTTCAGCGGAAACCAAATAAGCAAGCTTGTACAATAAAACTAGCGTACAACAGATTTAAAACAATGTAACAAAATTAAAAATAAAAATAAATCAGTTACTGCAATTTACCTGCCCGTGGCAGTATATTCCTTTGATTGCTACTTGTTTAGATATTTTTAATTACGTATTACTCTATCGTAAGGTTTTCTGGTCAGAGTATTTTGTGATAAATACTCGCTCTTTTCACAAAATTTTAAATGTGTAGAAATTTCTCACTATTAAACAGTTCATGTTTTTTCCCCTCAAAATATTAAAGGTCTATTTCAGTTTAAAATGATAAGGAATCATTTTGGAAAAACAAGTCTTAAGCATTTTGGCAATTTATTTTTCAGCGCATTTACTAAGTTTATAAATCCAGTGCATAAAGTATGTAACTTTTTATAATTCCTATTTATTTGAACATAATAAGATGCATACTATTTGACATTATCAATAAGATTTCTTTTTAAGTGTTTCCTAACATTTTCAATCAATTTTCCAAAAAATGATCATTTATTTCAATGATGGTATGAACTATTCGCTTTTTTTTCGGTTTTCAATGCTCTCCGTGGATTTCATCTAAACAATGCACTTAGATTGATTTCTGAACTTACGATCCACGTAACTTTAATGTACAAATTTAAATAGTGAGCTTGGTTGAGGTAATTCGTGACAACGTTGTGACATTAAACAGAGATAGCATTCAGTATTGATTAAATCCATAAGACATAAATCCTGTTTGCAGGTCAGTGCGATTTAGTCATAAAAGATGATTTGATTTAAACATTTGGTACGTGGACAAAGCATTCCAATTTCGAAAATTCATTGTGAAATCTTCAAAGGAAACATTCGGAAACAGGTTCGATACAACATATAAATATTGGATGGTGCAAATGTGTAAAATTTCGAATAAAAGTAGATTTCTCAGAGGAAGCATTTTAGCTTCATGAATTAATGCTAACTCATTCTTTACGTTTTACACAAAAATCACTTTTACAAGTTTTAATTTTGCGCAGGTAAATTTTGAAACTTTTTTTTTGAGGTACTAGTGTTAAGTAAATAGTTTTGAAAGTTAATTTTGTGCACTGCAAATGTTTGCAAAAGCTCTAAAACAAATGAAGCAGTGAGAAGGAAAAGGATGCAAGTGTCAAAATTAAAAACTTGGATATAACCAGTACAAATGGTAGGTGAACCTCTCCTCTGTCTTGGGGCAAGAGACAGCACTAGTAGCCCTGGTAAGTGCTGCTGTAGAGCATGATTTACACAAAAATTTCAACGAAAGTCTACCTAGGAAGTTATCTTTAATGCGTTTTGCTCAAAATTGGAAAATGTCCAGTTACATCTCTTTGCTTCTCACTGCCTCAAATGTCTGTAAACTTTAAGTTATCTAAATAAAGCTGTTAGAAGAGAAATAGCATCTATTTTTGAAACTATCAGCGGGTGAGTCAATGGTGGCCAAAGCTTTGTTGATTTTTCAAAGTTTTTTGTAAAGTGTGTTTAGTTGAATTTTCTTTGTAAAATTTTACAGATTTCAATAAATAAGTTTTGTGTAGAATAAAACTTCATTATTTTTATCATAAAAAATGATATTTTAATAGTAGTTAGGGGCCTACATTTGACGCGTAGTCTTCCAAATATTGAAATCAATTTGAAACATTATATTGAATATCCCATTCTTTGAAATTTTAAAAGCGAAATTGTTTTTATGAAAACTGCTTTTACTTCTAGAAGAATAAGAATAGGAAGGAGTGGGGAAGTTGGGGAAGTTCAAAAAATTTTTATGCCTAATTTTTTCAACTTTATTCAATTCGTTTTTTGAAATTAGCAAAAATACACTAATATACTTTCATCCATTGTGCATTTGATTACCCATTGTGTATTAATTGTTTAATGAAACCCTCAAGAGTCTCAACCTTCCCTAGGTGAAGACAAGTTGATACCAGTGTATAACATCTTGCGTAATGCAGTTAAAGTAATTTAAAAGAGCATTGTATCAAAAATTCAGAAGCAGAGGCGGCTCGTGCCTTGAAAAAGTGAGAGGCCAGATCATGGGTGTACTCTCACCCGCCCCACCCCCGGTTTTTGTTTAAAAAAAAAGAAATTGTTTTTAAAATTATTGTCGGCAGGGGGGTGCACTTTCACCCCCTGATTTAAAAAATAAAATTTATTTAATCAGATGGGGAAAAGCTACAAAATGCAACACGAAAATTATTAATCTCATGTTTCTGTCCAGTACGCTTTCAGTCGCTGCAGTACGCCTCCCTTGCAGCACCGGTAAGGGGCTGCATAGGAGGCACTTTCACCCCCTGGCTTTTCAAAATAAATAAATAAATTTTAAAAATCAACATTAATCTAATATTTAATTTGTAATATTATTTTTAATCTTTTCATTACCAATTATTTTGAATGAGTAAAATTACTTTTATTTTAAACAAGGCCAAATTACAAAAGAGCAAAAATATTGTGATAAGAAAAACATGTAAAAATTTTAAATTAATTAACTTTAACAAAGACGAAAATACATCTCAGTAAGTAAAACCTGTAAAGTTGACCACCCTTGTAAGTTGACCACCTGTCTAAGTTGACCGCCATCTTCAGGCACAGAATTAGGACTTATCATATAATTCAACCTCTATAAGTTGACCACCTGTTTAATTCGACCACTTAAGTAGTGAACCGCAAGTGGTCGACTTACACAGGTTTCACCGTATTTGCTTTAAAATAAATAAAATAAAAATACATAAAGTAAATTTTTAAAAAACTAAAAATAAACAAATACGAAAACTAGTAAGAAAATTTTTAGCGATTTACACATGGGTGTACCCTTCTGCATATGAATCTGCCGGCGCCCATGGGCCAGATTCAGAATTTTTGCACAGACAAAGAAAAAAAATATCGAACTCTTTATTTTCTTCAAACTATTGATAACTTGTCACATTTTCATTAAAACTATATAAGCAGTAATTCGAAACAAGAAATAATTTATGTGTAACAATGGGAAGAAGGCATTTTTTGAATTAAAAAAAAATCTTGTAACGATATATGCACACACGTACGTACAACACAACACACAACAGTGGCACAACTAGAAAATAATTTTCAAGGAGAGGGGGGGGGGAGGCACATTAGGGAAAAAATCACATCAATTTGATTGATTTGATTTGCTCATTAAATACTTTAGTTTTGAGTTTTAAAAACGCAATTTTCGAGTTTTGGTGATGTTAGGAGAAAGAACGGTACAGGGGACTCTGCCGAAATTTCAAGAAATTGAAGCCTTAAAACGCGGTCATATTTATTGCCGTTAGGGTAAGGGATGGAGCTCTGGGACTTTCCTTGGCCATTTTTTTTTTTGAAAAATAAATAGAAATAAATTCGACCGCCTTCCTCCAACATTTCAAAATTGCAGTTCCAAAATCGTAATTGTAGACAAACTTTTCAAAATTGAAGTCCTAAAATCGGTCTGAAGAAAATAAAGATCTTCGTAAAATCCGCGGCGGTGCGTAATCCGCGGATAATATGATGCAAATAATGAAGTTTTGATTTAACACACAGTTTTAGCAACTAAATTAAAAACGTGAAGAAGTAATTACTTTCAAGGTATATTCAAAACTAATACAAAAAATAATCTAAAAAATAATGATTTCTTCTCTAAATTGTCATTATAGAATGCTAAGAAGAACATTCAAGCTATGTAAAATAAACAACATACAGGCAGGGTAATGGTTCTCTGCGAATCCTGCTGTAAATATTGAGGTTCAATGCGTTGGTGTTGAGGGTGAAAAAAGACACAGAAAATCCGCAGCAGCGTATAATCGCACCTCATTATTTCTACACTTTTTAACAGATTAGTCTACCCGTGCGAAACTCCGCACTGTGCTTCGAATCGTTTCATAAGGCATTTCGCTCTTTAAAAATTTCAAAGAAAGAACATTATGAAGAATTTCCGAAAAGAGTTAACGGAAAAAGGTAAGCGCACAAGAGAAGGCATGTAATTTGAAGACATCAGTAATAAAACCTCGTTAAATACAACGTTGTGATAATTTGATCATTGCTCACCTTTTGGTTGTACGTATTTTTAATGCAGACATAAATATCATTAAACGTGTGACTGAGTGACTCGTGAAAAGCAGTAATTGTGCATGTGAAAAAACAGGTTGTGGCAAATACAGTCCTGCCCATTTGAGCATTTGGCGGGAAAAAAAAGAAACATTAAAGAGATATTTATTGGCACGGATTCGAACTGGCGCCATTCTGATTAACAGCACGACACTCCAACAAACCTAGCAATTGCGCCTTCCTTTTCGAATGCTATTCATTGAAGGAATGCGTAATAAAAAACAGCAAAAAAAGCTTTTTGCCGGAAAAAAAAAAGATCATGCGTCTATGTTTGTCATTAGCCAGCATGATACAATTTAAAATTATTCGTAAAACATTAAATTAGATTAAAGAATGAGGAAGATCTCACGTAGCGATTGAAACAAACATTCTAGAGAAGTAATAAATTAGATTGAAAGTAAGTGCTTTTATTTTTGAATATTGAACAATTTTCCATAGCAGGCTGCTTTAACCGTTACGGCTAAAAATGCCCGCACATGTTTTTCTTTTAATCGAACACTTAAAATTCAAAACCAAAACCAGTTGAACTGAGTCCGTTTTTTAAATAATTTTTCGAACGTATGGACATTTTTTTTTTAAGCCGAAAGCAGAGGAGTAGAAAATGATTTCTTACTGATGAAGTTGATAATAATTGTAATGTTTTATATCGTATTCGCGCGCGCGCGAATAAATAATTAAAGGTTTACTGATTGAAACTCGTAGTTGCAATTTGGCGTAGTATTTTTTCATTTGTACAAAAGGTCTAACACTGCTATTAGAAAAATCTACGGTTCAGCATACAATGAAAATGTTTTTCTGCACAAAAAGGATTCCCTTGAGGCAAATCTTTTTTATGCTTACATTATGCTTAGTAATCTGGACGGAGACAAAGCTTGAAAAGAAAAGGAAGAACACCCTTCGATTAACAGTCAACTTATCTGAATGATAACTGTAGCCTGCATAAAGGAGTCGAAACACCAAGTAGCATTCCCACTGTATTTATTTTATTACGTGTGTTGTCTGTTGTATGTTATGAGTACATGTAATGTGTAATATTAATCAAAATTTGCTATTATGTCGGGCAGCCCGAAGTTCAGATAGTTTATAGCCGAACGCTCTACCGAAAAAAAACTTATCAATTTAACGGAAAAACTAAGCCCAGTGCTTTTAACCTTTATTAAAAAAAGGGTCAATTTTAATTTTTTTTCCTAGCCGAAAGCGACGCAAAAAATTCGAAAATTGTATTACAACTTTGCTTTAAAAATGCATAAGAACTACAGGCTGCATCAATTTATCTGAATGATAACTGTAGCCTGCATAAAGGAGTTGAAACACCAAGTAGCATTCCCACTGCATTTATTTTATTACGTGTGTTATCTGTTGTACGTTATGAGTACATGTAATGCGTAATATTAATGTAAATTTGCTATTTTGTCGGACAGCCCGAGCTTGCACGAAGTTCAGATAGTTTATAGCCGAACGCGATACCGAAAACCACTTATCAATTTCACCGAACAACTAAGTTCAGTGCTTTTGAGCTTTATTTAAAAAAAAAAAAACAGGTAAATTTTTTTTTTCTTGCCGAAAGCGACGCAAAAAATTGGAAAAATGTACAATTTGTTATCGCAGGCTGCTTGAACCCTTATAGCTTAGATGGCAGCACGTGTTCATCATTTAACAGCACGGTTAAAATACAAATTTGAACTAAGTTCTTTTTTAAGCGTAGCTTTTCGAATGTAGTAAAAATGTGATAGGCTATTTGTTTTTTGCAAAAAGAAGAAAAAATATAGATTTTACCCTTCAAATTGAGATAGAATTTATTTTATTTGAACAAAAAGTCAACAACTCATTAGAATAATATATTTCAATACACGATTTATTATTTTTTTCTAAACAAAAAACAATTCCATTGTAGTCTTAAATCTTAAACCTGATACTTATATTTTCGCTTACATTATGCTTTAATTTTCTGACCGGAGCCAAAGCTTTAAAAACAAAAAAAAAAAAAAAAAGCTTTACAATTAAGAATCAATTTAGCTCCACATTGCGTCAGGTTTTCATATCAGCAAAGGGGCGTTTTCATCTCATTTATTCTATTCCCTCATATTTTTACTTCCTTTTACAAAAAAATAAGCATTGTGTTCGCGAAAAAATTTTCGCCCAAAAATCGTCCTTAATTTCCATTTTGCTCACCCCCAAATGATTGTTGAGTTTTTTTTCTACCTGACCACACATGGATATGTGCCTAGGAACGTACAGACACCCAAAATATCCATTTTGACGATCCCCGAGTTAATTACAACGAGTTTTCTCGTGACGTCTGTATGTACGTATGTATGTGCGTATATGTGTATGTATGCCGCATAACTTAAGAACGGAATGTTCTAGAAAGTTGAAATTTTGTACATAGACTCCTAGTGGGGTCTAGTTGTGCACCTTTCTTTTTGGTTGCATTCGTATGCTTCAAAGGGGGTCTTTTGCCCCTTTTTGGGGGGAATCATTGTTAATTTCGATGAAAACTGAAGTTGTGTTATAATTTGTCGGACACTTGGCGATATATCACCAGCGTTTTTTTTCGCCAACTTGGAGATTTTTTTTTTAATTGGTTCCAGTTTGGCGCCTGTTGGTGATATATACAGAGTAAACAATTGAATCACATTAAAATTGC
Source organism: Uloborus diversus (assembly GCF_026930045.1). NCBI lineage: Eukaryota > Metazoa > Arthropoda > Arachnida > Araneae > Uloboridae > Uloborus > Uloborus diversus. The sequence goes on from NC_072733.1 coordinate 57,600,915, forward strand.
CAATAATGCGGAAATGACATTAAATTGGAGTAAAAAGAAGTCATGTGATGCACACATCAGCTCATTTAATTTCAAGCACGTATGCACAAAAAAAAATGAAAATAAATATAAAGTTATAAATTGTTGTCTGAAAAAAGTGAAGGGGCCCGGGTCCCCTCTGGCCCCTCCCATGAGTCGCAACTGTAGGTAAGCATTTTATGTAGCTGGATGACATTGCGTAGTCTTATATGAAAACAGACTAATTTTTCAAGTGAAGAATTAGACCATTTGAATTTTTAAAACTTAGTTTTCATGCTACTTCACATTAATACGATGTTGAATGACATTTTTGGTTTAGCAAACTTATGTGGGTACTATTTTTAAATACAGGTACACTTTTATAAAATTACATGGATGTATCTCGCGTTTCTGCTAGTTATTCACGGAACGAATAGATTCGATAGAAAGAAGTAAATAAACTAATTAATTGCTCATTAAAATTAATAAAGTAATGCAAAAAATTTATTTCATTAATACACGCATGAGAGCTCTGTAAAATAAATATGATTCTGAATGCACTGCAATTTCCACTACATTGAATTAATACTATCAAACACCATCAGGTTAGCGATATGATAAAATAAAAAATTCTCGTATCAAACTTTATTTTGTGAGCTTGTGACCTTTCAATATTTCGCCCATTGACCAGTGCAACCGTAAGATGAATAGTGTCTCAGCAAGTGAAAATCGAAATAAATCCTTTTCTTAAAAGTTTCAGGCTAAAAAGACGCAGTGTAATGTTTCGTGAAAGGCGAAGCTATGAGCTAACTCCTGCAAAAATTACAATTTCGTACACTTGAAATGCGTACTTTCGTTAAATTAATAAGTTTTTTGATAAAAAGAAAACAATAAACTTATATAATCTTGCAATAGTATTTGAAAACAAATTAGTTTTTATAACAGGTGTTCCTTGATACAGCATCGAATCTAACCTGATTAGAATTAGTATATGAGGAAGAAAAATCCAAGGTATATATACATAACCGATTTCAAAGATTTCCTGCCTTAGCTTCGGATGGCTATCAAACTGACAATCATCGATGCACTGTCTAATACAGGTGCAGCACGCACTATGCCCTAAATTTAGAAGGAAATTACCTGAATAAGGCAGTTGATATCTATCAGTAAGCTTGCGCTTAAGTGGATGTGCTTGCTGTCAATAAACAACAGGAGTCGATGTTTTTAAATTAGGTGAACAGTCAATAATAAAAGCATTTGGCAACAGTCAATAATATTTCAATAACATAAATGTAGTGTTAAGTCGTTTGCAATGGTTTCAAACAATTGCACTTTATTTTTCATTTGTAATTTACACTTTGATTTCGAAGATTTCTTTTTTTTTTTTTTTTTTTTTGTTTTTGTATCATGCATCTATCTAAAGGCGGAAATATTATTTAATTTAACAAGCACTTATCCAAACCTTACAAAGGAAAATTTACCTATCATTACTTAAGCAAATTTTCGTTTTTCGTTCAGTATTTCACTTCAAAGAGGATTATCCATTCACTATTTATAGTTGCTTAAAACCTTCGATTACTTTAATGCAACACGGAAATTTAAATATTTCAGATATTTAAAGAAAAACGCTGCGATAAACACGACTTTTACTGCAACCAGATAATTTAAAACACTAATTAAGTAACTGCCTAATGCATTCCTTGGATGCTAATAACTTAATGGATTTTTCCTTCACAAGATATATCCTGTATTATAAGAGTTTGACCTTAATTGAAATAACACTTTTGCATCTCTTACTACGAGTTTTAAGGAAAAAACATAAAACCAAAGAAGAAAACAATTAACGCAGATAGTTATTTGTTTTCAACTACGAATTCAGTACTGCCAGATTTTAAGAGTGCAAATTATTGTGATTTTACATACTTTCAGCATATGTGTCTTCATATGAAAATACCATCGTATTGAAGAGTGACAAAGTGTGTTCAGGAATTGCATTAAAAAATACTTTAGTTATCGTACATGTTTTCTCCGCTACGACAACCAAATTTTGAGTGCATCTTACACAATTGTGTAGAATCTCATGAAGTCAAAAGTTAATAAAAATGTGTGCAGATCTTATTAAAATTGGTGGACTAGTATAAACGCTTATATGGCAACATTTTATTCTCCTTAAAAATCTGAAGTTAAATATGTTTGACTGGTTTTCTTTAAATTATTATTATGATATGAAAGCAGAGAAAACATGTAACTGCGGAACACAAGAGATCAAGTTTGAGGCTTTATAACACTGAGAAAAACGTCATATCAAACAAAGCATGAGTCGTAATGCAAATCACAACCTGGGATTGTTTATAACAATGTTTCGTTTTTTAAATATTTTTAATCGCTACTAGGAAGAACGTTTTCAGCTTTAGATATCCCGTGTAGTTTTATTGAAGAAACTACTCTTAAAAGACACAAAACCGTAAATAAAATTTGAGTATGGTAAGAAAATTAAGCGCAATAGGGTCAATTTCACTGGAACATTAAGAATAAGTTTTTAAGGTTAAGAATTCGCTCTTTAAAGTATCATCCGAAATACGGATGCCCAGGATGATACATTGAGCAGGATACCGTAAAAGGCCTCTGAAATCCCAGATTTATAAACAGAAAATATACGATTTTTTTAAAATAAAATATTGATTAAGAAACAAAAATGTTATCAAAGAAAACAAAGTTAATTTAAGGTTATTAAAAAGAATTATATATACTCTTAATTATCGATTTACTTTCGCAATTTGCTAAAAAATCTACCAGTAGCGTCAGTTGGGATAAAAGGGAACATGAAGTAGAGTAGACCAGGGCACGTTTACGCATCGGGTACGTTAACGCAGTGCCCTTTTTTTTAAACGAGTTATAAATGGAGAGCCATCCGTCATACCAGATTGATGCTCCTCCCAAGCAAATATTCTCACAAGTTTTTGAGCATAAGTCGAGCTTCGGTTTAGCATGCGGATAGAAAAATCTGTTTTCTACCGAGCCGAGTAAATTTTGTGTTGAACGTTTTGAAGCCTTTTTGTGAAAAAATAATATTTTAATAAAAACAAATAAATGAATAAAGAATAACAGAATTTTATCCCTTTTTTGAGAATTGTATTTATATGGTATATGTATATTTTATTAAATTTTGTTGCACGTTAAAAATAAATTCAAGCTTGCCGACGGGGCACGTTTACGCATTTCTATTGGGGCACATTTACGCACGGTTTTACGGTGTCTTACTACTATGTCTTACTTCTAAACATTGCCCCGGACGCTTTTTTTCGCTCTGTACTGTCTCAAACCATTAGTATTTTCAAATTATTTAGTTTTAAAAATCATTATGCATTTTTAATTAAGAAACAAATTCGTATCTTATAGCTTACAATCATATAGTGTTGTCTTCGTGCGTGTTTAGCTTTAACTTTATACATTATTCAGCCTATAATATATTTTCTTTATTTTAAAGATGGTAAAACATTATGTTCAAAACATTAACAGAAGCACGTTCGTTAGATGTCAAAATAATGAAAAGGCTTATCATTAGTTCAAGTATTTTTCCCACTTCGCCTTCCACGTTGTCGCATATGAACTACTCCAACAGAGACCGTTTGAAAAGTAGAAATAAATCCTAGGAACCAGGAAAGGATTGTGAGAATCCTCTTTTTCCCCCTAACTGATACTCCGATTAAAGCAGCCCTCAAACAAGAGCAGTTGGAAGCTACAAAGAAAAAAACAAAATGGGCAGACCAAAAAAAAAGGAGAAATTACTTCAAAATTTACAAGTTTCTATAGAAACAGAAATAGAAGACATCAAAGGAAAAAGTGAAGCCAAAACCTGCGACAGGGAAAAGTTAGTACACTCTGTAAAAAGGAAAGTAATGAACAATTCTGTTTAAAAAGTAGAAAATCGTGCTTGCATCTATTGTTTGAAAGCGCACAACCAATCGAAAAAATGGAAAAGACAGAGTTCAAATGTCTTTGATGGCAAAACGCAGTCCCAAGTATGCGAAAAGAAATACTTTATTTTTTTAGTAAAATGTAACAGTGATGAAGAAGATAACTAAATAGTTTTTAATCAGCAAGTTTAGCCTATAAAATGTTCTTTAATTAATTCTTTGTGATGTTCTTATTTTCAAAGTGATTTAAGAGAAATAAAACATTTAAATTTGGTTAAAAATCTATATCACTTACTCTTTGCATCATTTTTATTATGTGTAAACTTGCCACACTCGATGCGTAAACTTGCCCCGTGTTCGGAGCAAGTTTAAGCAACCGACTTGGACTCAAAAAAAAAAAAAAAAGAGGTTAAAAACACAAGTTGAGCAACAAATGAATATACAAATTTTGACTTCATTAATTGCTTTACAAAACTGCAATGTCTAAAATTTCCTAGGTTCAAACATAAAAATTAGAAAATTCATTGAAAAAAATATTCACAAACGTGAACCGGTCTACCCTAAATGAAAGCAAACGCTTCCCACAATTGTTGCATTTTTTGAAATTAAACTGTTGGTAAGTGAAGTTCGGATAACAAATAGATAAAATCCTGAGAGTTCCGTGCGCTTAAAAATAATGGTGCAGACGTCACTATTCTTTGAAGATGGCGCTATGAAAAAAGTTGATTTTTAAAGTGTAGTGATCTTGTTATTTTCAGCTGGTCTACAAATATGAAGTAAATAGTTTCAACAAGTTTTACTTGGTATATAAAACGTCAGTAACAGCATTTCGTTTTAATTTTCACCTTTCCAGCTATTATTTTTTTGAAGTGTTTCCATTTAACCCATAAATTCATGCACAAAAATTTGTCCCTCAATTCATCCAAAAAAGAGAAATATCTTAAGTTAAAACATAAAATAATATTTCTCATTACCTCAATTAATCCCACCTTCCTTTAAAATTTTCTTTACACAAACCCTACTAATGCTTCTATGAAAATGTTAAAACTAGATATTTCGTTTCTTACTTTAACTATACAAGTGTCTGCAAGTCTTTTATTGTCTCTCAGACCTGTATGTCTGTTCAGAGCCGACATCAGATTTGGAACATAACCATGATTCCTGGCTTTATTTAACTCATTGATTACCGATGGTATTAATTTTTTGTGCTTCTGAATTCAGACTGCACGATGTGAATAAAATGTTCTTTATGATTGCAAAACCAGCATAAGAAATAATAGATGATGGACAGATTTGTATATAATAACGTAAAAGAAATGAAAAACAAAGGAAGTTTAATCGACACACAAGCGAATCAATACTTCAACTTTAGAAATCAAGCTGAAATAATTGTACGATAGTGCGAGAAGACTTTGGAGAATTTCAATTGATGTAATAAACCTTAATGTTAATTAGATAACGAGTGACACATACAAATGGTTGTGAATGAAAGCTTGTTTCAAATTGGTTCGGACATGTTCGGTCGCTATTAGTATTTGCTAGATAATTCTAGCTTGAAAGAGCTAAAACATTTACAATTACGCAAATTGTTTTTGAAACCGTGTTTTAGAAAAATTTGCCACATTAAATGATTAATTAGAGGTGTGAAAATTATTAGACTCAAGGAGCGAGAAAACGGAAAATCGAAGATTTCGGTTTAAAAATAATTTCTAGATCCTTTTTAAAAACTTAATTTTTTTTTCAGACTAGTCAAAGTATTATACATTATTTCCCTGCAAAATTTCGTGTTTTACTTGCGTTTCCCATCCCTTGAAACACTGATTCTTTTCTGATAACACACCCGCCATTATGTTTTCTTGTTATTTCTAAAAGTGTTTTTGTAGCTGTGAGTGGTGTGAAATATTTTTTTGCATATTTTTGCATTAGAACCACCAAAATAACAAGTTTGTAAGTGATTTAAAGTCGCATACTGGTTTCAGGGAACAGTTTCAGTGTTCGTTTTTACGTTTTTCCCTTCGAACATCGATTTTGGTGAATTTTATGAAATGAGTAAGCTGTCTGATCTTCCACGTTAGAAAGCATGGGTTATGAATATGTTAGACCAAAATACCTTTTCACAAAGAAAAATGCCGAAAAAACTTAATATTTCCCAAGAAACTGTCAGCAGAATCATTGTTTCTGTCAAAGAAAACATACCAATTGCCCCAAAGAGGCTGGGAAAATGTGACAGAAAGCACTGTCTCCAAGAATGGAATAAAAACTTATTCGGATTGTCAAGGTCAACAAAAGAGCAACTGTAAAGACCTTACTATCGGTTTGAAGCATTATAGTGTGAAGGTGGACCCATCATTGGTTCGGCGACGACTCATCGCCAATGGGATGCCTGATCGATGGCCACACAGAAAAACCAAAATTACCTCAGCCATGACGAAGAAAAGGATTCAGTGGTTCCTTGAACATCTCTTGAACATCTTTGAGCTACTGAATACTTTTCTTTGCCATAGCGGGAGTGATTCTGGTCTTCCTGCAAGGTCTTCGAACAGGCATCCTATTAGCGATGAGTCGTAGCCGGACCAATGAAGGGTCCACGTCCACACAATAATGCTTCAGACTATTAGAAAGGTCTTTACTACTTGTTTTTTCGTTGGCCTTGACCATACGAATAAGTTTTCTTTCCATCCTTGGAGACACTTTCTTTTCTGTCACATTTTCCTACCCTTTTTGGGACGATTGGCATGTTTTCTTCGACAGAAACATTGATTCCACTGACAGTTGTTTTGGGAAATATTAAGTTTTTTCGGCATTTCGTCGTGAAAAGGTATTTTGGCCTAACATATACATAATTAGTGTTTTCTTGTGTTGTGAGAGGTCAGGCAGCTACCCCTTTTCATAAAATTCACCAAAATCGACGTTTGAAAGGGAAATCTAAAAACTAACAATAAAAGTGTTCCGTGAAAACTATCTGCGACACAAAATCATTTACAAACTTGTTATTTTGGGAACAGTTTTGGAAAAATAAACAAAACATAATGGTGGGTGTTATCAGATAAAACTCAATGTTGGCAGGGAGAGGAAACTCAAGTAAAACGGGAAATTTTGCGGGGAAATAATGCAAAGTACTTCTTTATTCCGGTAAAACAGAATTAGACTCTTAGAAAGGATATAGAGGTTATATTTATATCGCAATATTCGACTTTTCTGTTTTTTGCTCATCGAGTCTAATAAATTTCACACTTCTGTAGATGAAAAAAAGTTCTTGCCTCATTTTCCTTCTTTTTTTTTTTTCTTTTTCTTTTTGGCGATGCGTAACAAAAAAATATGATATATTATGAACGAAGCATATATGCTTGCAAAGCATATTGCTTACAAGAACTATCACAAAGCCATTACTAATGTTTTTAAATAAATTTTAATAATTACGGTATTTTACTTATTAGTAAACCGACATTTTGCGGTAAGTAACAAAATACTATAATAATACAGGGTGCGCATATGAACTTCCGGTATTTAGAGAGAGCATTGTGTGAGTTGCGGTGGGGATACAGTAGTAGAAGGGACTTCGATGGATAGCAGTATACGTGCCATTTACTGTATGGCATATTGCGGTGAATATCTTCATGTCTTGTTTAGGAGTATATTCATAATGAGGATTTTTCGTTAACTACACTATTATTGATCCTTAAATCATAAGCATTGCAAAAGTATGGATAATTTTTTCCTAGATATCCCTATCTGTACCCATAGAACGCTTTTTGGATTAACATGCAAAACGGGCACCCTACATTTGAAGAAAGAGTTACTGTCATAGGTGCTGCACTTTGTAAAATATTTTTACTTTGGACTGGCGTACGTCCAAAGATTAGACTGACTTAGTTGTAAAAATTAACAAAAAGCCAATATTTCTTATCGCTTTCTTTCAACTGCAAACGAGAAAGTGAACATAAATCCTCATTTAGGCAGAATTCCGTATATCTAAATTTCTTGTGAGATAACTTTTCAGTTTAAATACATTTTTAAGTTCATAAGAAGATGTTAACCAAAAGATAGGCCTTATTTTCTTTTTACACCAAAAAGAAAAAATAAGTTAAGCGTCATTCCACGTCAAATTGCCTAAATTAAATAGTCGGCCGTACAGTCATGTCTCCGATTTTGTCCGTTTTTTTTTAGAGGAAGAATGATTTAAATATGCTACAAAAAACATTTGATGCAGAAACTAGTAGGCATGACTTATTTAACATTCCAAATGAAAAAGTATAAAAACTGAATTTAGATACGAAGTGGCAACACCCAACTATTCACAGAATACTTTCTGTTGTTCACACTGAAAGAGAAAAGTATTAGCTTGAAATTGATATCAAATTCTGCTTATTTGGTTGAAAACCAAAAACACGAGAGAAATTTTTCTAAATTCATGCCAATACGGTGACTCCAAAAAATGATCAAAAATCAAGTTTTCAAAAAAATTCTCCAAAACGTAATTTTCATTCAAAAAAATCTAAACAAATAATTTTAGTTTTTCTTATGGATATCTATTTGTAAAAGAATTATGGACAAAATCGGAAACATGACAGCACATGGCATTAGACCATTTGACGTGAAATGAGCCTTAAATATTTTGTGACCACAAAAATATATATGAAGGTAGAGTAGACATGGGCGCGTTTACGCAATGCCCTTTTTTCAAAACGAATTATAACTGGAGAGCCAACACTCATGATATATTGATGTTGCTCCCTAGCACATATCCTCACAAGTTTTTGAGCATCAGTTGAGCTTCCGTCTAGGATTCAGAAAGAAAAATCTGTATTCTACCAAGTCGAGTAATTTTGACTTGAATGTTTTGAAGCTTGTTGTGCATAAATAGTACTTCGTTAAATCGAACAAATATATAAAAATTAGCAGAATTTTATCTTTTTTTGAGAATTGTAATTGTATGGTATATGTATCTACTATAATATTAAAATCTGTTCGCGTCTGTCTGTTTGTCTGTCTGAAGATCTATCTTCTCGAGAACCGCTGTGAATCGAGAGTCAAACAAAATACCGATCAATTCGAAATTTTCCAAAGAAAACAATAGGACCAATTTCGTAATTGTGCGACTTTAATTAGCGGATATATTAATTAAAACGTTAATTAGCATAACGTTATTCAGGAATTTTTATTTCTTTCCTGTTGCCATTTTGCATATGGGTGAGCAAGTAAAATTCTAATAATTGTTTTAAAAGATATTCTTTTTGGCTGCTGTCCAAATCTTAAATCAACGTTTCCCCCCATCTAGAATTTCATTTTAAATTAGTTTAAAATTGGTAGCCTTTATTTTATCGTCTGTCCTTTTTTTGTTTTTTACATTCAACGTTCTTAACTCTTTTCAGCATATGAAAGTTGTTTCTTTAGCTATGTTTATTGATTGTAGTGTAAGTTTATCATTCACCGGCCTCATATTTTGATACATTTAGGATGTGCGACTAATTACGTTTATTTTGTAGGACTTTTTGCCGTTACATGGGTGAGTTTTCGAATTGTAATAACTCTTTTTTTCCTTCCTGTTTCTATTTTTGAAATACAGTTTGTATCGTTAAAAGAACATGTTAAACTAAGATTGTTTGGATTTCTTTAAGTGAAACAGAGTTGAACAAAAGAAGGGATTTTTTAAGGATTTTAACTAAAGCTAAATTGGAATATGATGTCTTGGTATTAAATTAATGCTTATTGGTATTTATTTAGTCTTTGTGCTTTAGTTTCAGGTAATCAACCAAAAAGTGTGTGTCATTTTATGTAAAAAGCTGATTGTAATTGTACATAAATATTTCAGATATAGTCTATCAGATGAAATTCATTTTAATGTGATCACAGATTATACAGTTGATAATGTATATATTTTCATCTTTTTTGCTAATTAAAAATACTAATAACTTGTGTCATTGAAACCATGATTAACGTTAAAGAGATTTTTGCCAAAAATATGATGCACTGGTGTTTTGCAAACCTTGCATTACGCGTATTTATTTACTCCTTAGCGCTTTAGAAACTGATGTCAGAGTAATACAAAAACATCAATTGGACATCTCTTTCATTTTTTAAGTAGCCCGTGCAACGCCGGGCACGCAGCTAGTATTTTGTTAAATTTTGTTACATGTTAAAAATAAATCCAAGCTTGGCGATGAGGTAAGTTTACGCGTTGACGTCTGAGCACCTTTACGCACGTTCTTACTGTGTCTTACTTCTAAACAAGTCTTGACGCATTTTTCGCAATGAACTGTCTTAAAACATTTTAGTATTTTCAAGCTATTTAGTTTGAAAATCACCATTTAATTTTTAATTGAGTTACAAATTCGTATTTTAAAGCTTACAATCATGTAGTTCTGTCTTCATGTCCGTTCAGCTTTTACTTTTAACACTAATCAGTCTGTAATACATTTGCTTTATGTTAACGATGGTAGGACATTAGGTTCTAAACACTAACAGAACCACGTTAGGTGTCAAAACCTAGGTGTCAAGTTAAAACATAAAATTTAGAAAATTCATTCAAAAAATCCTCGTAAACGTGGTCCGGTCTACCCTACATTAAAAATTTACCTACGTGCTCTTACTCTAATTTTCGCAGAACATCTGGAGAAATTGAACCCTCAGTCTTCTAAAGGTTATTTTCTATAATAAGCTACTGCTACGAGTTCTTTACTGAATTCGGAAATTTCCTTTAATTACTCAGTTTGTTAAAACATGCTAATTATAACTTTCGGTAACTAACTTCAAACTGAAAGAATTATTCAGTCAAATTAATTGTTTGATCCTCTGTTCTTGTAAATATGCTGTAATCATGCTGACGGGCATTACTGAGCTGCTTTGACGATAAAGTCAAAACTTGATTCACTTTAAACTTAGTTTGTCTTCAAAAAATAATTACATAATCTTTTTTTCTTGCAAATATTGTTTGGTTGTTTGCTATTCTGAACATGTCAATGATTTGTAGTAGAAAAAAAAGAGAAAACTCACTACCGCAAGGGTTCATTTAACTTGAGCATATCGATTTGTGTCTCTCTCAATATGCCAGCCTTTTTGTTGTATATGTAGTTCTTCAATGAAGATGAATTAGTCAATGTAAGGCATTTTGAAAGAATGATTGAATGATTTGAGTTAACTATTGAAACACATTCAAATGTAGGGGAGAATGTGGGGCAAAGTGAAATGGTTAAGATGACTGAGTTTTTTAAAAATGAACAAATCATAAATTTGTTTTGAAAATTACAGTACGTAAAGAAAGAACATTGTATTTTATAATAAAACTTGCGTTGAAACAGTATTTTTCATTTTTGGCTGTAAATTTGAGTCTTGAAAAAAAAGTGGAAATTTTTCACTTTTTTTTTACTGGGAAAAGTCAAAAAAAAAAAAATCTTCAATGGAATCTTTTTTATTCGATTATGAAACGTATTTTTGATCAAAGAATCAGTAAATAAAAAGTTGAATGAATAAATGAAAAATAATGGAACAATAAACGAAGAATTGAATGAATAAATCAATTAATATATAAAGAAAAAAGTGAGCGAATAAAATAATGAATGAATAAGAAATTGAGTGAATAAATGTATAAATAAGTGGATTATTAAATGAAGGAATGTAAATGATTTAATTAAAAATGAAAATGTAAGTGATTTATATGAAATGTTTAAGTGAGTAAATAAATTATTTCACTTTGCCCCGTATGTACTTGACTAATTGTACAATTTAGTTAAAAAAACAAATAAGCTTAATAGTAACTAAATTTTTACTGCAGTGAATATTAGGAGGTCTCAATTGATTTTTAAAATGCTAATAACAACAACTTTATTATTTTATAGTAACAAAAATAGTTTTTGACTTACAACAAAGTATTACAATATGAGTACCAATTTTTTAAAAATGCCTCTATTACCAGATGCTTTAATCTTCGGTGGTATTTTTTTCCTGACTAGAATAGACTACACATTAGAGTGGGCCGAAAAAACTTTTTTTTTGGAAATCTGTTTTGTATAGTGTGGAAAAGTTGCTATATGGATCTGTTATCTCCCTCAAGAAATTTCGCTAAATTTGCATAATACACTGCTCAAAACAATTAATAAATATTGTAAGTCTTTGGACAAAAAAATGTATCAGCAAATATTTTTTTGCATAAAATCGAAGAAGGGAGTTTTAAATGCATTTTTTTCTTAATTTTAAACATCGCAGTATGCAAATTTTGAATTTGACGTCGAAGACGACATTTTAGTGGCGGCGAATGAAATTTCGCTCTTAGCTTATTGTAAGACAAAGCAGAAAAGAATGATCAACATTCAGTAAGCGCGTTGTTTCGATGAGTTCGATGCCTCAACAAACTCATTTAATGGAATCAGAAGCTTTTAAAGTGGTTGGCAGGCTAGAGGTGAGCCAAACACAAGCCAAGGCAGCAGAAGCTATTGGAGTTTTGCAAAGTGTGATTTCTGGGATATGGAAACGTTTTTTAGAGACTGGAAATGCTGACCGAAGATTAGGGCAAGATCGCAGACGGTCAACAACGCTCAATGAAGACCGTTATTTAGCTTTAACGGCTCCGAGGCACTGAAGTATGAATGCCACTCCACTACAACGACACCTTCACTCCGGTACTGGCACCACAATTTTGACACAAACTGTCCGAAATCGCCTTCACGCTGTAAGTCTGTATGCTCGCCGACCAATGGTGTGTGTCACATTAGCAGCGAGGCACCATCGCGCTACAGGGAGTGGGTAACAGAGCATGTGAATTGGAGAAGAAATGAATGGAGCAATATATTCTTTTCTCTGACGAGTCCCTTTTTTTTCTTTAGTTCAATTCATTTTATTTCAATTAGGGAAATGTTTTTTATTTACAAATATGCATTTCACATATAAAATAAAAGAAAAAAAGAAATTACAAACATAATTTTTTTTCACCCTGTCTATTTGAAAATCCCTGATTGAGAGATGGGAGTAAAGGCATTAGCTGACTAGCTCTCACCACTCAGAAAATAACTTAATTTAGGGCCAGTTTATAACATATGATAAAATTAACGAAAAATAAATGCATAATCCTACAAAGAACACATAAATACAACACAAGTAATGCAATAAAGTACGTCTAATTTTATGATGGAACCCAGGTATACTATTACAAATATACTGCTTTATCCGAAATTGACTGCAGTAGAATTGAGTATAAAATGTTTTAGCCTTTTCTTAAATAAATTTCGATTATTAATGGTTTTTAAACAATTGGGTAAGGTGTTCCACAATCTTGGTCCGTAAGAGTTAATGCCATTAAAAAATAGATTTGTTTTTGCGTTAATAGGTATAATGTTTTTCTAGTGGGGTAGATATGAACCAATTCACGGGTTGTTATTATTTCTAAATTCAAACTATTCATTACAAAATCATGCATAAAAATACCAACATTATATTTATAAATTTGTTCTACGGTCTTTAAAAAGCTTCTATTACTGTTACCCACAATATTATCTCTATAAATTATTCAGGGAAATCTTGTTAATAAAATATTTATTCAATTTACATTATTTTAGTTGTTTGTCTCCAAGCAAGAACACCGTAATTGAGAGCTGAATATATCAAAGAAAAATATAAAATAAACAGAACATCTGCAGGAAGGAAATTAGACACAAAATTAATTAAACCTAAATTACGAGAAATATTTTTTGAGACAAACTCAATGTTAGTGTCCCACCGTAAGTTATTTTGAAGATTTACACCCAAAAAATTAATATTATCAATGTGTTGATAAGTTTTTCCAATCAATTTTAGTTCAAAATTATCAATTTTTCCAATGAAAAACAGTGAAATTAGTTTTTTCGTAATTAACAAATAATTTATTAGTCAAAAACCATGTCATGACTTGCTCTAAAATTACCTGACATTTATTATACATGGAAACAACATCATTTTCTCCAATAAAAACAGATGTGTCATCAGCATAAGACAGTATTAATGAGTTATTTGCAATAGAGAAAATGTCGTTTAGAAAAATGATAAATAACAGTGGGCCCAAAACTGATAGTTGAGGAACACCATGAGTAACAGTAAGTAATTTCGATTTTGTATTTTTTATATAAACATACTGTTATCCATTCTTAAAATATCTTTGAAACAATTCAAATGCCCCCCTCTCATACCATAAAACTTTAGTTTGTGAAGCAAAAAGTTGCGGTCAATAACGTCAAAAGTTTTTATGAGATCTAGGAAAAAATATCAATATATTTCTGAATATAATCAATTGCTCGAATTACAGCTGCTTCTGTTGATTAATTTTTAGTTAAACCATACTGGTTATTAAATAATAACTTGTTATTATGAAAGTAGTTCCAAATCCTTGTATAAATTAATTTCTCAAGAATTTTAGTAAATGTGCAAGCAATAGAAATTGGTCTATAATTTTTAATATCCTCAGGGTTACCTTTTTTTCTTTTTTTTTTTTTGAAGATCGGAACAACTTTACAAATTTTTAATTTATTAGGTATTTTAAACTCAGAAAAAACATCGTTAAAAATACAGCAAGTACAGGAGAAATCTCATTATTAATGTATTTTATCCCTCTAGGGTGTATTCCATCATGACCTGCACTTTTTGATGCATTCAATTTATTAATTGTCCTATAAATCTCAGTAGTAGTAATTTCATAATAATAAAAGGAGTTAGGCACTGACTCCAATTTTTTTAAATACTCTTGGAATGAAAGATCATTAGAAACATTAGTATCATTAGCATTGATTAAATTATCAGTTTTAATAAGAAAATAATTATTCAAGAGCTCAGCCTTATCTGCATCAATCACAACAATTACACCGCCATTGTTTAAATCTCCAATATCACACTGTTCTATTCCTTAAACATTGACATTAATTTTCTTTAAATTATTCCATATAGCTTTAGTTGATTTATCAACGGAAAAATAAATTGCAATAGAACTGCCTCTTCACTCTTTTAACTTCCTTATTTATTCTATTTCTATAAGTCTTGTAGGTTAATAAATCGTCGTAGTTTCTAGTGTGAATGAGTTTCTGAAGAGCTTATTTCTGTATTTAATCCTTTTTATCAAGTCATTGTTCATCCAACACTTTCTCATTTTTTTCTTCTTTTTAAAGGCAATAAAAGGAAAAAATATAATAGTACTCAGAAAATGTTTTCAAAAAAGAATTGTAATTGTCATCAATGTTATTAAATATCAAGATATCTTTCCAATTTACTGTAGAAATAAAAAGTCTGAAATCTTCAAGAGATTGCGGATTATAAGACCGGATAGATAGAGAGATTCAATGCAAAGAAATTCAGTTCACATAGATTCGGTGCAAACATTATTTTCATTTAGAACTGTATGATTATTCAAAATTATTTTCTGATTAATTTTGACAAAAACAGGTAGATGATCAAAAATATCTGAGATGATTATGCCAGTAAAAATTTCGCGATTAAAACCAACAGAACCAAAGTGATCAAAACTTGCAACGTCAAAATTGCCCCAAGTTTTAGGGATTAAGGTCAAAAAAAATTATCATATACGTTTGTAGCAATTATATCAATTAAAGTAGAAGTATTATGAGATATTCGAGTAGGCTTGTTAATGTAATTAATGCAGCAATGGGATCTGAATAACTCTTGTATCATATTAACATGGTCATTTTTTTTTTTCAAGAAAATTAATATTAAAGTCTCCAGAGATGCATATTTGTTTTCTGACTTCTTTCGCATAATCACACAGAGAATCAATAACAGAAAAAAAGCAGTTAAATCACCTTTTGGAGGCTTATAAATAGTTGAAAACATAACTTTATCAGATTCAACAGTGACAATTTCACAAAATTCAGTTATAAAAGTAAATCCTCTATTATAAAAGTACGTTCTTGTCCTTATCCTGATAATGGCGTATTTTCATCTGCAGGAAGCGTGGCATTAGAAACAATCCAGCGTTCGTGCCCGAAAGTGTCAGATTTGGTAGTGGTGGTGCGATGGTGCATGCTGGCATCTCCATTGATGGGTGCACCGATCCGCAAGTCATTCTGAATGGAACTCTACCCCGGTCGTCAAAGTAGAGATGAGATCCTCAGACCTATTGTAATCCCTTACCCTGCAGCAATTGAAGGTGACTTCATGTTAATGGACGATAATTGCAGACCACATCGTTCTAACTTGATAAATGATTTTCTTTTGGAGGAAGGAATATACGAATGGAATGGCCAGCGTGTTCTCCAGATATGAACCAAATAGAGCATGATTGGGACATTCTAGGCAACGAATTTCTGGACGCCTACCACCTGCGCAAACTCTCCAGGAACTAGAAAGAGCTCTTCAGGAGGAGTGGGGTAGAATACTCCAGCCCCTCATTAATATCCTCATTGATTCCATGCCTCAGAGATATTTTACATTGCTGGCTGTCCGGGGTTACCATACCCCCTACTAGAAGCGATTTTCTTTTAAGGAAACCCCAATTTTTACTCGCTTTTTTCATATGTACAAAGTGCGTTTTTTCCCTTTTGTACCCAAAAGTTCTAAAAAAAGGATTTTTTTCTGCCATACAAACGTAATTTTTGTCTCACATAGTTTACTACGTCTGTCAATAATGTATCAATCATCCAAAAAGTTCTCCAGGTTTAAGTTCAACCCAAAACCTCAATATCCTTTAATTGTTTTGAGAAGTGTATTTAGCCGGCCCTATTTGGCCTCGAAAAATTTAAAAAAAGAGGGCAAAAATGTACTTTTTTTCCAAAAAAAAAAAAAAAAAAAAACTGGTTGTTCCAAAAAATAAATTAATTTGAATCTAGTTCCTGCAAACAGTAGAAGTATCAGTCAGTGAATCAGTTCTAACACTGAAAGATTTTTATACATTTCGTAGAATATTTAGCTGCGCCCCTTTAAGACTGAAACATGGAGAAAATGAAAAAAAAAAAAAAAAAAATATATATATATATATATATATATATATATATATAATAACAAAATTAACAATACAAATATAAACTAACATAACAAAATTAGTTTAAAAAGTAGTTTCGAAATAAGTACTAATAGTGAAATGTTACGT
Source organism: Uloborus diversus (assembly GCF_026930045.1). NCBI lineage: Eukaryota > Metazoa > Arthropoda > Arachnida > Araneae > Uloboridae > Uloborus > Uloborus diversus. The sequence continues at coordinate 57,617,886 of NC_072733.1, forward strand.
AAATGTAGGGTTGTTTAGAATATCCAATGAAAATTCAATCAATTTTATGTGACATTTCTTCGCCAATTTTAAAAAATGCACACACTCAAATAAAAATAGTTATACAAGATGCTAATTTTCTAATTTGCGCTTCCATTTGTTTCTCCTGGTTAATTAACAGCGCTCACTACTATTTTAGATATATATCGCTAACAGCTGGTGAAAGTGCAAAAGAAATTTCGCAAGGTATAATAGGCCATTTTGCAAAAAAAGTGTAATATGAGCTTGCTCAACTTATCGGTTATTGGGTGTAACGGAACAACTGTAAATACAGATTGAAAGGTGAAGTAATTCGTTTACTTAGACATGTGTCAAAAGACTTTTACAGTGGAACATATGACTGCTGCATACTAATGAGCTGCCACTGAGGCATCTTATTCTGGGAATGTACGGTTGCACAAAGGACCACATTCATATTTTGGAGCTACCGGACAGCTCCTCAGAGATTGTGAAAAAGATCCAGTGGTCAAATTTGATAAAATTGACTGCAATCTTCTGGCTTTGGATGTGGAAGATGTAAAAAAAAATTCAGTACTGAACAACATTATTTGTATTGAATCTGTTTTGCCGTAAAAGATGGTAGTTGCCCTTCCAGCTTAGCTGACAGAAGCCCAGGTCAACTCAGTCATGCACGATGGATGACAACTGCAAACCGTTTGTTACGCTTGTATAAAGGCACTCCAAGTCCATCCGAAAATCTTACACTGCTTGTAAAGTATGTAATTCTAGTTTATGATCCAATGTGGCTTGAAATAATAAATTATTTTCAAATAAAAAAAGAACCGACTTCAAAAAACAAAGTGGAACTAAAAAGTAAAAAATAATTGGTGAAACTTACATACGATTTCCTACCCTAAAGAATAAATCAAATTTATTTTACAATTCGTGTACAAAAATCAACTAAACTAAACAACCAATTATAAAATAAACACTGATTTTAATACTATACGACGAATTATTTTAATACCTAACTAATTGTATATGATCTCTTAGTTTTTAATAACCATTTGAAGTCCGTGCCTCCTATAAATTACTATATAATGTAACTGAGTAGGTTTAGTTTTAAAGATTCGCGTTTTTCTAAATTAGTGTTTAACTCAGTATTTGGTGAGTTGTCAGTTAACTTAGGTAGTGGTTTATAGGAGGCCCTGACTCCAGCAGTGAAATACGTGTTAATAGATATTGCTAATAAATAATACGGTCCAAACAAAATCTAGTTCTACCATGCACAAGTGATTTGATGTGGTGCAAACAAATTCGTTCGTTTTTCGTTATTTCATTTTTGCATCCCAATTTAAACTTTTTTTTTTACTAAACTTTTTTCAAGTGGGTTTGGCAATTCATTCATTATAGTTTCAGAAGCTTTGTAGTTAGGAAGCAAAAAACATCACTACACATCTGTCACTTTCAGTGGCAGCGAGTAGGGTGTATAAGTGTGGGAGTATTTATTTTAGCTATTTTTGGGTGACTTAAAGGAGAGAGGTAAGGAGAGATATCAAAATTCTCTTAGAACTGTAGTATTAAAAAAAGCAGTTTTAGTATAGGGGTTTCTGCCCAGAATTCTTCTCGAAAACGGAAATTTGTTGGAGCTGAATTTTTTTTTAAGCAAAGGTAAGGGGGAATCTCTCAAAAAATAATTCCGAAGCTAGTGTCTTAAAAACGCTAATTACGACCTTATGTGGCAAACTTAGAGTAAGGGTTCGGGGATTCTCGTGACTTTGCTATGTTGGTGCTTTAAAAACGTTATTTCAGACTATCTTTGGGTGACAAGTATGACATTTAAATCGGAATATGTTCAGACTTGGCATGACATGTAGAATAAGGGATAAGCATGGCAGGTTGGGGAAAATTACAGGCAATAAAAGTATCCTTTATCTTGGTAACATACCGTTTTCGATGTCACTGCTTGCTCTAATGTTCTTTTTTTTAAAACAGTAATAAAGACATAAAGGACTTTTTTGACTACTGGATTTAACCAACTCTTAAAATTAATATGTTGCCGGGGAGTAATGGGATTCCATCGTGCCTTTGATAATACACCCTTAGCAACGAGACTTAATCGCACTCCTAAAATCTCTCTCTTGGGGCACCAAACTCAAGCAATCAATATTGTCTCCGTTTAAGTCAATTAGGCATAATTTGGAAACAATGTATACTTTTCCGTTTCTGCAGAGGATTTAAATTAAATCTATTCACTAAAATTAGCCTTTCTCTAAAACAGTAATTCCTCTTGGGCCACACTTTGTAAAGAATTACCCATTACATCCCGCAGTTTTACTAAACCGCATTAAATTTAAGCCTGCCAATGTCCACTTAATTGTAGAAAAATCTTTAAACCGTTAACTGTAAATTGGTCTATTGTACAAATTACATAGAGTGTACCACTGTTAAATTAGCAATTAAAAGTATTAACGCTAAACACAATCGAAAAGAATAGCGAATATTCATTCTCAATGCTGAAGCGAATTTTGATTAAAAATTTAGTTTATAATTTCAGTGAATAAAAATAATCATGTTAATTTAAGATAGTAAGTGAAATAATATTTTGTGCGGAAAATAAAAAAGCTAAAAACGAAGTTTATAATATGCCTAAATTTTGAAATAATTAAATATATATGTTTCGGGGTTGAAACTCTTCAATATAAAAGACATGATCTTAAGAATGAAAAAACACGGACAAAAGCTGTAATACAAGACACGTAGGAGAAAAGGGGGCACATGTGAACATTTTAATTTCTTTTCTTAATTTCTCGGAAAATATTTTCAATTTCTCACGGAAAAAAAGCCCCCATGATTAAATAGTCTTTTCTTGGTGCCATGGAATGTTTTCAGATTTTTTAAAAAATTATTTCTATGCTTTATGGAATTTTTAAAAAATATTTTCAATTGTTCACATGTGTCATTATAGGGAAGCAGGTGTGAACAAGTTTGAAAAATGCAGGACGAGCATCATATTTCAACGAAAAACCCGTTATAATGAAGCATATACGTATATACTAATTACATTCAAGGGCTTGTAATCTATACTGTCAGTTTAAATTGCACAGTAGCTTCTATTAAATTTTAAAGTTTCATAGCATGTTCTAATCAATAGATCGACAGGAAAAAATCTTATACGTCTACTAAAAAATACAAAGAATATTTTATTATGTAAATTATATTCTTGTTATATAGTACGTTGAAGATTCATACATAATATGATGAGGAATTTTAATTATTTTCTAAACTTCATTTTGTAGTTAAAGGAAAATATTTTGTCTTTATTTTCGTGCAAATATTATATACTATTAAATTTGTAGCCAACTATTTAGTAATTACCGAATTAAAAAAATAAAAAATAACAAAATAGATAATTAGTAATTATGTAATAATAGTTGACAATAAATTTACAAACTGATTGTAGCAAAACTATAATTATAAATCTCTACATCTCTTTTAACACTTATAATAAGCTTACACTAATAGTTATATTTGCGGAGAGGATATGGGAGCTGTTCACATGTGCCCCTACATGTTGCAATCACAAGTGCCCCGGCATATACCTTAAAACTAATTTTCGAAAATAAAGAATTTTTAATTTAATTACAAAATTTAAATACTGACATAAATTTACGTAAATGTTCTTATAATGGTTTGCAATAATTAAATTTAGCTTATTAATTAGTTTAAAATATGTTTTTACACGAAGAAGACAGTGATAAAAGTACATCAGCATCTGCTAAAACAAAGAAGTTGTCACCACAGGAACATAAACTGGCTCTTTGCTCTAAAAGTTTGGTTAAATAGTAGGGCTGGTACTGCTATTACTTGAGAATTTTTTGATTTTTTTTTCTCGACGTTATCCTAGTAAAACATACCATGATCACATGTGTCCTGTGCTCACATGTGCCCCCTTTTCCCCTATATGCAGTTATTTGCAAATTTTGAGCTTCGATTAAACTGTTTATCTTACATAAATGTAACATATTTTATTAACCCTCAGATAAATTTAAGAAACATTTTAAATTTGAGATCTTATAATAAGGTGTCTGACCCAAATAAATCCCTGTAGACCTAAAATGTCAACTCTCATTTTTCAATGCAATATAGCAAAAATTCGCGAGATCATGATTTATCGTCATCTGAAATCATAACGCATGATGAAGCGTTATCAACGAGCAGTTTGTTATGAACACGCAGTAGCGCATCACCAGTTATTACAAAAATGTCTTGTCAAAGTTGCACGAGCTTTCAAAAGAATCTTGTTAAACTTGCCTGAGCTTATTTGGCAGTCAAATTTATTTCTTCGTGTTCAATGCAATCAACTATCGAAAAAAAAAAGTTAATTTTTTTAGAAAGCTTAACTTATGTAGTTGACGAATTAAAAAAAAAAAAAAGTCGCTGTGCACAGTCATTTTTTCCTCTGATTTGATAACTCTAGAAAAGAAGACTGTAGTCCAAGACACCAAAGAATCAGGAGGAAGAAATGATCATGTGCTGCATATACGGCACATATGAGCAAGAACTGTTAGCAGAAATGTCCAAAAAATAAAATGACGACTTATCAGTGCACCGAATATGACAATTGATTTTTTTTCTTTACATTGAAATAAATATGGAGCTTTCGATAATATTTTTAGTTTTTCAAATGTGGTTTAATATGTTTCGATAACTTTTCTAACTTAACTAAAAGAACTTTTCAATTTTTTCTAGCTTGATAGTCCTGTTTGGCGTATTTTCAGAGTAGGCCGCATTAGGGACCTGTGTTCTTAATACGGTTTAGTTCCGTCATTTTTCGTTAAACTGCTGAAAAATGTAATTTAAACTCCAAATTTACTCATGAAACGATTTTATTCTTATTGTATGAGTCATCTGATGAATGTACAAATGTTTCAGACAATGGAATAATACATGAGAGAGAGATTATATCTAGAACCTTAGGTTGACCTTAGTCTGAGCCCTTACCAGGTATGATGAGGTTATAAAATATATTAATAGCGAAATAAGCACATGGAAGTGTATATAATGCGTTTAAATATCACTTACTACAAAAATCAGACAAAGTAAAATAGTAATTCAATACCCATATTTACAACTTCCCCTCTGTTTGTAGTATGGTTTTCTGTTTTGTGCACCATAAAGTGTATTTTTCAATTACTTTCACTACACAATGGTAAACATTTTATATTCATGATTTAAATATTTTCCTTAAAACTTTGAAATAAATCAAGGTTGTCTCATAAGAGTTCACCAATAAATACTATTTATCTTTTGTAGCATTCAGATAAAAATTCACGTTTAATAAGAGGAACCATTTTTGTCTATGTATTTCAAAATGATTTATTGAAGTTAACTTTGCAGTGGTGAATTAATCAAGTTCAAATTGACATGGACAAGGTAACATATAAGTTAATTACAGGTAAAAATGTTTTGGGAGATATCAATTTGCGTTTTCGTTCGTAGTAATATTGTCATTACAAGTTTTTTTACCGTACTATTTATTTTAGTTATAGTTGATGCTAATAATTACACTAAATTTTCAGTAATTACAGGTTTCATGCTACCAAAAGTTATGGAAATATCAATATTTTACAAAAAGGTTTATACTAATATGCCTTTTTAAACATAAAATGTGAAGATTATTGTGCGTAAACAGTTATTGTTTAAAAAAATCATGATTAAATAAAAATATTTTGTAATTGGGTACACAAAACTGATAAATGTAGAAAAACAATTTCCAATTCAACGGAATCGCAGAAAATAATTGAATATATGACCATGTTTGGAAATTATAAATCATTATTTTGTTTTCATATAGAAATTTCAAATTAACATACTTAATGGGTTTAAGTTTCATTCACATAATCAGATTTCAATCAGCAAAACCTTTACGCATGCGGATCACGTACTTAATTAGAGGAATTATAAATGCTATGTAATCAAATACCTATTACTTACAAAGTTGTTCAGCACTTCTAATCTTCTGGCTTTTCGTATGACGATAACATTGCTGGAATAAATTGAACTGAGATTCGGCAGAAATGATTTGAATTGCAATGAACATGTATGATCCATGTAAATGTCAGACATGCTTAGAGCAGCTTAACCCAATTCTCCTAGAGAGCAGGAATTACGTAGGAGTGAAGTTTTGGAATCAGGACTTTTACAGATTAGCGTCAATTCTAGTGTATCTTCTGTAGCTACTCTTTGCTGCATCAATGTACATTAACAGTAATGGGTTCGATGAAACGTATAAACAATATAAATTAGTTAATATTCCCAGTTAGTAATTTATATTAGGTAATGTTAGGTAGTTCAGTACGTAGAGGTATGTACGTAGAGGTACGTGTATTTACCTTTGAATATAAAAGTAATTTGATGACTTAAATGTTCAGCCAATAACAATTCAACTTTAAAGCAAAAACATATGCGATAAGATTCATTACAAATAATAAAATTTTTATTGAAACCCTTCAATAAATTAAATCAACCTAAAATTTTAGAAATGGACAAAGAAGAATTCTGAGAGTTACTGAAAGTGTCTCTTTTTCTTACCTCATCAACGTGAATTTATAAGACAGGTTCATTTTCTTATAAATTCACGTTAACACTCTTACATTAAAGCCTCACTTTGCAGATATTTAATTTACGAGTATTCATGATACTATTTAAGAGATAAATCTAGGATATTTTCTAACTTTTAGTGCTTCCTACTCCTTAAACTCAATTGGGTTTTACTTCCGTTTAAAAAGGCAATAACAAATAAATTCGAAATATACATTGCAGTCTTGCCATAAGGACTTAAAAATTCTTTTATTCCGCTGATGCTTTGAATTTGGTATGAATCATACTCAAAAGGTTTAGTTACTGCTCATTGATCGATATAATTTAAGGTGGACTGTGTTGGATCTTACTCTCGTGGTAGAGGTCAAAATATATGTGGTTTATTGAAAGCTTTTTTTTTTTTTACATTAATAACCGTTTTCATTCTGCCTATTTTTTTTGCAGTGAACTTGATCTATCTTTAAAAAGTCTCATTTGACAGAAATTTATGGGAGAGTGATCGAATTCAGCACAGAATGGAAACTATGCGCTCTTGCGTTCGCATGATTCATTGACATGGTCGTATGTATGATACTTGAATGAGCAAGAAAACTGTTTTAAAAAAATGAAAGTAACGAGCTGATGTGCGCATCACATGACTTCCTTTTACACCAACTTAATGTTATTTTCTCATTATTGGCAATTTTAATGTGATTTAATAGTCACCAACAGTGGCTAAATTCAAACCAGAATTAAAAAATAAATAAATAAAAAATTTTAAAAAACTCGCCAAATTTGTCACCAAGTTGGCGACAAAACTTGGCAACCAAAAGACTGGCGATATATCGCCAAGTATCCGCCAAATTATAACGTCACATGAGTTTGCATCGAAATTAACAATGATTTTCCCCAGAAAAGGGGCAAAAGACCCCTTTAGCAACACCCGATTGCAACCAAAAGGGGAGGTGCACAACTAGACCCGATTAAGAGTATACGTTCCAAATTTGAACTTTCTAGGACATACTGTTCTTGAGTTATGCGACATACATACGCACATCCGCACATCTGCCTATACGCGCATACATACATACGTTCATACGGACGTCATGAGAAAACTCGCTTTAATTAACTTAGGGATTGTCAAAATGGATATTTCGGGGGTCTATACTTCTTAGGCACTTATCCGCATGTGGTCGGGTTGAAAAAAAAACTGAACATTCATTCAGGGGTGAGCAAAATGAAAATTAAGGCCGATTTTTGAGTGAAATTGTTTTCGCGAATACAATACTTAATTTTTTTTGTAAAAGGAAGTAAAAAGCGACTTCTTGAACAAAAACAAGTGCAATATCATGTATTGTTTTTTAGTTGCCCTTCATGCAATATTATGAATAACTCATGTTCTATCAACAACATTTTTTTTTCCAGTAAACAAACGAAATTTTAATAACAGTAGTTACTTTCAGTCTAAAACTAGATTGTGATTTTTGAAGTATGAAAAAAAAAAAAAAATTAAGAAAATAAATGTAACTAAATCCCTTTATGTTCCTTCAGCCCTCTTCTTATAATGTCTCCTCAGCCCTCCTATTCCTTAAACCACATTTTTATTCGCATTTGAGTGTGGAGTCTGGATCTCGCCACATTGCATGTTTTGACCTCAATCGTGACTATTGGGGCTTCAAATCTTTTTTTTTTTTTTTTTAAGTGATCAAACTGTAAGCAGTATTTTTCGTTTCATTAATAGTTAAAATGACAGTTATAAAGGAAAAAATAATAGTATCCATATAAGTTTTACTCAATTGAGCATTTAACTCAATCAATTCTTCACTTGGTCAAAGAGAAAAAAAAAAAAAAAACATCGCTCTCAACCAGTAACTTTTTTAATTCATATGACGGTCCTTCTACTTTGCCTTCTCAAAACTTACATGAATTGAAAATTCTTTTAGTCAATAGAAGAAGAAGCGTAAAATAAATTTTAAATGAAAAAAAAAGATAATTTTCTCTCGAATCAAAAACTTATTTTTGAAAAAATTATTTTAAAACTGAGTTATTTTTCCTCCCTTATCGTCTTTTTACTGACGTAAATGACACAAAGAAAAACTGAGCTTCAAATAAAGCTCTTTTTGTTAACTTTACATAAAAGCCTTTTAACCATTTCTAGAGGCATAAGTGTGTTTTTCTTCTTTCAAAAGTGACATTTTTATACGTAATATCTTAAATCTTGTGTTAGTTTTTCTATTAAACTCAAATATGATTCGAGCATTGTTGGCGGAGTAAATATAATAAAATGAAATTGAATGGAAATAAAAATAATATTTTCATGTTTATGAATTCTTCTTTTGCAATTTTTTTCGAAGCCGGATGACAATGCACTACAGTTATTTTTTTCATAATTTTAAAACTCAACGCAATTCATCACTTTATTCAACTTAAGGGGGTCCGGGACACAAAAATCGTCAAATTTTGCAATTTTTTTAATCATGTGAAAAATTACTCCGTGTTTTTCTGCTTAATAGGACGTTTGAATCTTGTTTCTATCTTAAATAGAACGAAAGATATAATTATTTTTGTTTCATGCACATAGCTAATGTGTACTTAACTTTAAAACTTTAAACGCGTTTTTCTCCATGATGCAATTTTTCCCGATTTCTTGCATTCAAACTCTTATAAGTCAGGAACCGATAAAGATAAAGTAATGAAACTTGGAGCATGTCTTTTTCAAACAGTTTACTTTAAATTTTATTCGGCGAATTTGAAAAAAACGTTTACTGCAAAAATTTTGATTTTTTTTTAAAAAAAGTATCTTTGAATTTTTCGAAATTTTTCTTCAAATACTTTTTATTTTTTATTGAATCATTATTTTTAAAATCGCCGAATAAAAATTAAAGCTTAGATATTTGTGCGTAATTTATTTTAAAAAAAATTGAAAATTGATCAAGAATATTTTGAGTTATAGCAATTTAAAGCAACCCCATTTAAAAAAAAAAACTAATTAAATTTAAATATTTTTTTTTCATATTTCTGTCATGATTTTGCTTATGAAATAAATGGTGAATCAGTGCAAAAAATTTCAAAACTCTAAAGTGTATAATAAAAAAAAATTCAAAATGTTTCCTGGACCCCCTTAAAAAGAAAGAACCCTTTTGATTAACCAGTCGATTTCATATTAGTTATCCAACTAAAAAACATTAACAAAGGGATGAGAAAGATTATTTCAGAAAAGCATAAATATTAGTAGTATTATCATATACGTATAATAGTAATTTTAATGCATGAATTGACTGTACAAGTTTACTGAATTGCATTCAAAAATTTAATTATGAATTACTTTTAGCGAAGAATAAAGAGCAATAAAAGACACACAAATGTATTTTGTAGAAAGAGTAGATTTAGAAAGGGAAAATGAAAAAAGACATAGTCGCCTGTGCGCATAGGTGCGACAATTTTAGCCCCAAAGTTATATTAGTGAACTGTTCCAGCTCCTTGTATGTCTTACATAGTTTTCTCGATGCTAAATGTTTTGTATTAAGTTACTTATTTTTATTTTACTTACCAATACTTTTTCCCTTTTAATCTTAATGAAATGTTACAGTATAAATATATACACTACTGTTTGTGAAAATTTCAACACCACGAAGGACTTACGTGATGAGCTGAAAATTGCAGGAAATGTAAAGTAGGGATTGATATGCAAATGATTGGAATTGTAGATCGGCAGCGCATGCGTATGCTGAGCAGCGCCCTCTGAACGGCGGATGGAACCGAATATGAATAGACGGCTATAGCGAGGCGTGTATGATTATCGGTGGTTATATGCTAGAGTAAACGTCATTTTACTATGCCTCTTCGACGAAAGAAAGCGAAATTTTAGCAAATTTTGGGGTTTGAACGGGGCAGAAACGTCAGCCTTCGTGAAACTGGATTGTCTTATCGTGCAGTAGCCGCTCGTGTGCAGCGTGACAGCAGCACAATCATGCGTGTTTTGAAGCAGTAAATTGACGAGGGTCGGACAGCTCTTAAATCTGGGAGTGGACCCCAAAATGTGACGTCAGCTCGCGATGACAGACACCTGGTGCGTATGGTGCTGACAGACCGCACAGCTTCGTCTAGATAATTGGCAGCACAGTCAACAGCTACATGTGTTTCATTGTGTTTTTCATCAATTCGGAGACATCTGCTACTGCGTGGGCTGCGCGCAAGGATTCCTTTATACAGGAAAACAGTCGCCGCCTGCGGCTACAATAGGCTAATGTGCATAGGAGTTGGCGTGCTGATTGGCAGCAGATCGTCTTTTCTGACGAATCCCGCTTCAATTTGTGGCATAATAATGGCCGAATTCGTGTCAGGCGCTATGCCTAAGAACGGCACATTTCGGAGTGCATTTTCGAACACCACACTATACGAACACCCGGAGTTATGATCTGGGGTGCCATAGCATATCATGGACGATCACAATTAATACGAACTGTGGGCAATTTGATCAGTACCCGATACATAAACGAAGTTTTACAGCCTCAAGCTATTCCATTCCTGCAAGGATTGCCAGGGGCTGTATTCCAGCAGGATAATGACCGTCCACATGTCGCCAGGACTGTCAAATCTTACTTTGATTTGCAGCAAGTACAGCTCCTTCCTTGGCCTGCATTTTTCCCGGATATGTCACCGATTGAACATGCGTGGGATTTCATTGGGCAGCGTCTCGCTCGTGATCCTCGTCTTGTTGCTTCGACCGACAAACTTTGGTTGCGTATACAAACAATATGGAATACTCTTCCGCAGGCAGATATTCAAATTTTGTTTCACTCCATGCCGAATCGTGTAGCAGCTCTTATTGCGGCGCGTGGTGGCCACACAAAATACTAATTTCTTTTTTTTTATTGTTTGTTTGGTTTGAAAATGTAATCATTTATTTGTACTATTACCGCTCAACTGTGTATTAAATTTCATTCAACTATAATGCTTTCTTCTTGGTGTTGCAATTTTCACAAACAGGAGTGTAATACAATGAAAGAAATCGGAAACCCCTAGTGCGATTCAAACCGTAAGATGTTGAAAGTTTTATGATTGTTAAACATGAACACAATTTTAAACGTATTGTATAAGCAATGGGAAGTAATGTAGAATGTAATTAGTACAACTTTCAACCATTTCTTTGTTAGTGAAAATATTTGTTTAAAATACTTTCATCTGAAATAATCAAATCTATAGGACTTAAGAAAGAACCTTAAAAGTTCAAAACGCTTCAATATATTTCTACAGTAGGCTAAACAGCTCAACTGAAAATTACTAAATTTGATCTTAAAAGAAAAAATACAGAATATCGTCCTCTGAAACATTTTCAGTGCTTCGAAAATAGGAATACGAATAAGGAACAAAATACGAACTTAAGTGAAATGGTGCATAATTTGTGAATAAAAATATTGTATCTCCAAGTGTAGTATGGTCACAGGTGAAAATAAAACAAAAGGGAAAAAAAGGCTTTGTGTAAATAAATTAAGCAATAAAATGAGATAGAGACGGAGAGAAGAAAACTATATAAAATGAATGTCACTATTCAAAAGAACGGTCGTTCATTTTTCGTATCGTAGATTGTATTTAGAGATCGTATTGCATCCTTCATTTTAAGCTGTCTATCATTGACCCCTTTCTCTCATAAACGACACATCCCTAATGTACATATAAATTTTGAAACACAAAATTGGTTTACACGTTGACGGAAAGATTTATTATTATTTTTATTTATTTTCTTAAAGCTTGATTGCTGAACATGCGTCATTTGACACAACTTTTATTTTCGAAAGTCGACAACAATAAAATCAAAGAGGATGTATTAAAACGACAAAACATAAAATAATATATCAATACATTAACACTGATTCACACTTCAGTGATTGAAAACCCTAACCAAAAGTTATGCTGCCTTTGTAAAGAAAAATAAGTAAGAAAAATTTTGATAGCAAATTCAGATTTTCTTTATTTTTTAAGCACACAACTTTTATAAAAAAAAAGTAGTGTGAAACAAAAAGTATTACTCAAAGGTCAAAACCCAAACTTAAGTCTCAGGTGCCTTTTCTTCCATTACGTAAGAACTGAACTCAATAAAGAAGATTATGAATCCATGTTTTTTGGCGAAAAAGGTTCTTTGAATGCATAATAAGTATTATACAACGAAAAAACAATAATTTATGCTGGTCGGAATAAATTTTGAAAAATTATCTCTATTTTATCTTTAAAAAAGTAACAGTGAATATTCATACAAGTATTAAATGATTTTTAATTATTTTAATTAAAAATCATTAAAAAAACAACCAAATCTTTGCGTGTTAAAAAGCATATATATTTGTAAAAAAAATCCAAAAGCATTCCCACCAGCATTCCTGCTCAACATTTATAAGGAGTAATGAAAATTTTTGGTCAATAAATTGAGAAAGCATTTTAATCAAAAGCTTTTACTTGTTTGAATAAAAATATTTGCAGAGTGCAATTATTAATCTTATTTGTAATACTTCTTTTTAAAATGTATTAGGCACATAAAACTGGGTGATTCTCCGAAAACCTGACATTTTCCAATCACATTTTTTAAAAACATAAAAACGCTGAAAAAAATCTGAAAAAATAAATTACTTTTTGCTAGGAACTTATTAAGAGAAAAATAGAGGGAACTCACTTTAACTATGTTACACCCTCAAGAGAGGGGTCAAATTTTCATACAGCAAGAGACTGACAAGCAGCACCAGGAGAGTTACAAAATAAATTTCTTCAAGGAGTATCTAAAATGTAACTATAGTATTAAAGAAATAACTGAAGCCTAAAACAAAATATATGGTTATTAAATGACAAAACAAAATTTATGTAAAACTTCCCTTAACGGACACCCCCAAATTCTTCTAGAACAAGAACAACATGGGTTTTTCCATATTATTCACTCTGAATAGCTTACACGTCGAATGACGGACATTCATTTCAACGAAAAAAAAAATCGATTGCCACATTAAAACTTTCTTTAAGTTAGCCATACATAATGTGATAAAATTTGCAAAAAGAAAAGTTACCTTCTAATTACCTGCGAATTGTTTTATGATTCAGGAAATACACACAAGCATAAAACAAAAAGTGAATCAGCAATATTATATATATTTCACTTTTAATTTAAAAAGCAACTACGCAATTTATAGCAACTTCACTAACCTATTCGAGCAACATTTAGATAAACAAATGTCTGAGCAATAAATCTCTTTTGGAACGAATCGTCTGAACAACAAAAAAAAGAAAAATTAAATAAATAGAATTATTCCACTGATACATTTTTTATTTATCTTTTGCCAAATTTGACTTTTTTTTTCAACTAATGTATAGGAAATAAATCCTTCTATTCTCTACGGGATGCATTACCACTGCATGAGAAATAATACTAGGTGAGTGATTTTTTAGGACAGGAATGTGACATTTTTTCTTGGAGAAGAGTATGACACTTCCCATACAATGTGCGTATTGCGTAAGCCCAGGATTATAATTAAGGTAACTAATGTTATTTTTCGATTCTAACCATTCAATTCAACTGCACACTATAAGTAGAATTAGTATTTTTCTTTTATTTAACACAGAAATTTTGTCCAGGAGAATGAAAGTAAAAATGTTTCATGTTCATTTTTGAACTTCAAAGTTTTAGTAAGAACAGCAGACAAATCATATGAACTTAATACTCAAGGAATCTAACAAAATGGTGATAATAAACAGTGTAGCACAGGAAATCGAAAATTTCTTTTTTAAATATATAATAATTGAACTCAATCCTAGGACAGGAGAATGACATGAAACCTAGGGACAAAGTTTAAAAGCGATGTACGTTGATGATTTAAATAATTTAATTTATTTAAAGGAATGTTTTTTGCGTTAGTAACGTTTGACGGAAAACTCTGCGTGATATGAGCCGAAACCTTCAAAAAAATTCGCATTTTTGAAAGAAACGCTTATATATCTGTGGGTATAAAAGATACTTTCACGAAAATATAAAAATATAAATACTAGATAGGTTTTTAACTTATTTCTAAAATTTATTGCCTATTCCCACACTGTAAAAAATATCCGTACTATTTTGAACCAATTTATGGTACACTTGTACAAATATCGCGAAAAAGAGGTTCAACTAAAATTTTTCAGAAGCGATGATGGCTCGAAATCATGGTGCAACCGCTCAAAATTACGGATCTCACCGTATTTCAGTTCAACTAACGAAGTGAAGTGAAGTTACTCAACGGCCGTCATCTTTATTTATTTTCCGCCGCGCAGCACAGAATTTAAAGCTGCAATCCAAAGGTTTGTAATATTTTGATGTACTTGATGTTACTATGATTACTTTATGTTTCCATATTTTAAATATCACAAACGCAGATAATTTAGACTGTAAAATATTTGCATAACCTTCATTATTTTGACTTTAGTAATGCATTTAAAGGTTCGCTTAGGCTTAGCTGTATTATATTTAGAGCTTTGCTTATAGTATGTGTGTGCGTGTGTGTAGACTCATGGTTTGAACAGTGGTTGGAAAAAATACTTTTTTTTCGTACAGAGAACAACTACTTTATTACAAATGTAGTTAACTTCAACTACAACTACTTTTTTCAAAATGTAGCAGCTACAAACTAATTTTGAAAAGTAGTCGCTACTTCGCTACTTTTAAAAAAATAAATAAATAAAAGCATACACATATACACCGTTTGAGGATTGAACAAAAAAATTCAAAAAGTGGTTTAGATTAATAAAGTGGCTCATTTGAACATGGAATATAACAAAGAATTATTTATTCTTTCATTCCTTTATTGAGCCAATACTGAGCCACTTTGTCATTCCAAACATTTTCTACGATTTTTACAAATATTCGCTGCAAGATAGGATTGAAAAAGTTGAAGGAATTCAACCTTCAAGTTTTTAATCCTTTCCTGACAGTGAATGTTTCATTCAAGAAGTGCAAAGAAAATGTAAATAAATGCAGTCATAATTTGATTAAAAAATGTTATGTAGGCATACATACTATATTTACATAAAATTGATTTAGATGATTAAAAACATCTTTTAAAAGAGAAAAAACTTTAATTTTCGTTATAGGAGTTAGTTTTATAGGAGCTTATATTTTGCAGGAACTAGTTAATTGATTTTGAACTTCAAGCTAGGGATCCGGACCTGGACACCATCTCCTTTCTTACGCTGCTGATGAAATGAAGTAAGAGCAGTTTTCAATTTTACCAAATGACCTCAAAAACTAACAATATTTTTTGATAATTCACTTTTATTTAGTTGATATATCAACACTCCATCAGTAAAAAAGAAAATAAAGAAATAGGAAAAATATCCCGAATGGTACCAGTGTTTATAATCAAATATTAATAAATATACGAAATATGAAACATAACTAAGAATGCTTATTTTACTTCAATGTGCAATTTTAAACTGCAGTGGACTCTCGCTCCAATGTGATTCGACTTACGCGAAATGGATAAATAATGAACTTTTCTCGAGTAACGAATTTCGGAGCTCACGCGAATTCCTCATCCCGCAACACGAAAGTTTTCGGAAGGGAATCGCAAGGCTTAGGTATCACCTTCTTTATTGGGTACTAAATATCAGTTTCGTAAATGGACTTTCCCTTGACCATCACTGAAAGCAAAAGTATCCCGCACTGTACTAGTGGAAACATCGCTTTGTTAATTTACAAATCGTCACTCCGCATCTTTTTCATTTTAAATATGAAGTTGATGAAACATAATTCCACATAAGCGGCTGTTTATCTAAATTTTTAAAATGAAAGTAAAAATAAGAAGTTTCCGACAACTAAAGAAATTTAAAAAATGTCAATATGCTTGAACAACTAAAAAGTGCGTCGAATATAATTACTGTGTCTACTGTACAGTACTATTGTAGTACTGCATTTTATTCTCGCTACATACTATATGTACCGTCTAATTTTATGCCAGTCTCTCCCATTGATTTTGTGCATTCTAACCTTTTTTTTATTCAATAACAGAACATTAATTTAAATACAGTAAAATTTCAGTTCTCTATGTTTAAATTCGATAATAGGAAGTTAAGAAATGGGTTAAAACAATTTGATGTCTAAAATAATAGTTATGTTCAAAAA
Organism: Uloborus diversus; assembly: GCF_026930045.1. Lineage (NCBI taxonomy): Eukaryota > Metazoa > Arthropoda > Arachnida > Araneae > Uloboridae > Uloborus > Uloborus diversus. Next base: position 57,634,579 of record NC_072733.1, read on the forward strand.
AAAAAATCACATAGATACCCTTTTCCACAAAGCAAAATTTAAACCTGCGTGCACAGGTGTATTAGGGCCAAAGAACCTTAAAATAAATTCAATTATTATTCATGATTAAATTATCGCCTTGAAAAGGCTTAAATTGCTGTACGAATGACCTTCAGTTGAAGCATTCAGATTTCCGTATTGTCACTTCGGAGAACGATCGATGCATTTGAACACGTCCAGGGACCATGGGAGTCATGTTTAAGCGGAACATATGGTCACCTTAGTCATACCTGTTGCTTTCCAACTTAGCCCTTTTTTGCATTAATATTTCTTTTTTTTTTTTTCATTATCTTTATCTGAGTTAAGTGATTTAATTAGCTACTCCATTTTAAGATACATTTTATGTCCAAATGCTGCGCTAAATATGTTGTACACTTTTATGCTTTTCACAGAACCTTACTCAAAGTGGCCCTCGACAGGATCCCGACTTTGTGGTCTGCTGTCTCAAAAAGATAGCATCCTGTGCAGGAGATGTGCTTATGGGCAAGGTCAACCAGATGGTCAAATTTTAAAATTAAGATTTCTAAACAAATGAGGTGTCATTTTAAAGGTAAAAAGTTGTATATTTTGAAATGCCTGTCTAAAACTTGCTCACTTCAGTTATAAATAAGTTTCAGGAGGTTAAAGTATTTTTAAACCGTATTTGGTGACTCTCAAAGAAATTCTGTTTTTCCCAAAAAATACTTACTAATATTATGAATTAAGATAAATCACCATTTAAAGATACAATGTGTTGCTGGTGATGTTGCAAAAATGTGGCAAAAATATAATTCATTTTGATTTGTAAAAGAATTCCTTTGGGGTACATTAAGTGTTTTAGGTTCGACACCAAAATGTGCAGATAATTATGCTTAGCCAATAATTTTAAAGCTACATACATGTATTTTTGGGTACAAAGTAAGATTTTCAATCTCATTGATGGGGCATTCCAAGGTATTTGTGACATAGGGGTGTCCGTAACAAAACTTGTTATAAGGTTAAAGTTTTTATATATATATATTAAAAAAGCACATTCCAAAGGACACGCATGTCATATTTTTTTCTTCATTTACTTCATATTATCCATGTAATCGCAATCAAAACATCAAAAATACAACTTTTAACGTTACGGACTCTACATTGAATTTTTCTTCAATAGTGACTTGAACCGAATTTCAAGCCAAAACTGGTGCTTGGGACAAATAAAGTAAAGGATTATCTCTAATACATATAATAATTTTAATCAAAAAGTGCATTCGTTAAAAAATTATAAGTTGTGAAAATGGTGATTGTAGAGTCCGTAACAATAATTAGAAGAAAAGTTTTGTTAAAATTTTTATTTATGCATTTTATATCACTAAATTGAATGTTTTCTAACTTCACCTATGGTGTTACAATATTCTAAAATAAGTTTCATGATTATTTAAATTCAGTTTTTTTAATTAATTTTCTAAATTTGGTTACAGACTCTACAAAACGTTACGGACTCTACATTTGGCAACCGTTTCAACACAGCTCTTTCTTTACCAAAATGTGTGAACAGCCTGCACAAGAAAAAAAAAGTAGCCCTTTAAATGAAATTACAACTTATACTTAAAAAAAAAAACTTTGACTTTCAGAAGATTTTTGACTGAACAAGTAAGTGTATAGGGGGAATCAGGGCACATTGGTCTGGTTCTCCACCTTTCTTCTTCTTTTTTTTTTTATCTCATCATAAATTTCAATTCGTAGTTTTATTTTCTACCATGAGTTAAATATTTCTCACCACCCTAGAAAATTTTCAATTCATTACCATTTTCCCCCATTAATACTTTAAGAGAACTTTGTGAAGTGAACCAACCTGCCACAGTCCCGGTGTCCCCACATTACAAAACCAACTTCTATTACAATTTTAATGTTAAATATTATCCAACATTTGTACCAAACAAATGTTTTATGATTAGAATCAAAAACCAAAGTTTAAAGATCAATCAATATAATTCAAATTGACAAACATCTACTGTTACACTTTTTCAACAATCAGCACAATTTGTGTTTTTAGCAACTTCACTATTGCTAATACAGGAGTATTGCTTTTTTAATTGTTCTAAAAGTTTTTGTGTGTTTTCCAAAAGTGAAGCAACATACCCCAGGTACTTGGTCTAAAAAAAATTGTCCTGATTTTTTCCCTACAACAAAAAATAAACTGCTAATACTTAAGAACTAAAAAAACTTATTTTAGGAGAGGAATTCAATTTATTGCTTCATTCTTCATGAAAACCATTTAAAAAAAATAAAGTTGCTTAGTTATAAGAGTTAATCAATTAAAAGTAGCACTGTAAAATAAGTTTCTGAAATTTGTTCAAATAACTGTACAATATGATTTCATTATAGGAATTGTAGAACTATAGGCGCTACTTTTTGTTGGTCGTAAATTTAAAAAAAAAAGGTATTAAAATTATCAAGGCCGGTCTAACGAGTCCCAATTTACCCTATTATCTTATGGGATGTTGACTGATCTAGTGATCCCGAATTTCAGTATATTTCCAGTGTGACATTTGAAAAATTTCCAGTATAAAATACGAGTTTATATTGTACAAAAAAAAAGAAAAAAATCACTTTCACATTAAAATAAAGGAACAAAGTAAGGCATGTCAGATGCCATTTAGTACATTAATATAAGGGCCATTAAACAAAAATATAAGATCTTTCGTGCTATACATGAATGAGACTGATCATACATTTAATTAATTAAATGCAATTATTTAAACCGGAAATGAACAAAATTTTGTTGCTTAAAAATATATGTGATTCCTGAAGCCAAAAATGTTGCCTTTTTAAATTGAATTAACAGAAAATTTAACTTAACTTAAAAAATGCAATTTAAAAAGTATTGGCTTAAAAACATCTTCTTCCTAACATGTCTCCCCCCCCCAAAAAAAAAGGTATCCAGAAATTTCGACTTACCGAAGATGGTCCGGTATTGGTCACTTCAGATAACCAAGGTTCTACTATAAAAGTTGAATTGTTAGTGAAATTTGCATTAAAACCTATCTTTTCTAATATCAAATTCAAGACTGAAGAAATCAACATATCACTTGGTCTGTTCCAACATGAGGCCACCTTCAATCTGGTATCCCCCCCCCCCTAGAGCTTGGGTGCACCTCCCCTAAATATTCCACAGACCCCCTCCCCCATAATATAAAAAATCTCTCCACAAAAATGAGAAAAATACCCCTCAAAACACCCCCTAAAAAACTTCAATGGCACAGTCTGCGGCATGCCCCCCCCCCTCCTCCCCAGGTGGGCACCTTTCACATATATGATGAAGAAATAGTCATAACAGTTGATTCTATCATTGTAACTATTGAACAATGAGGTAGTATTGTTGTTGTTTACACTCTATAAACAATAATTCAAACAATACTAGAACGTGACAAATATGTAGAGTCCGTAACATGTTCATAATCGTGCAGTTCTTCAGTAAATAATTCCGTAAAAAATATTTTTTACCTTTTTAAAAATATTTTGGTGCTTAAATATATTAAAGATAAACTTAGACATAGTGGAAAACCTTCATTAGGTAAGAGTAGTTATTACTTTCACAGAAAATTTGAAGCTAGTTTAAGCAAAAATTTCCATGTCTTTTTAGTGTAGAGTCCGTAACATGCTATATATCTTCCTATATCTTTAGAAATTCAACACAAAATTAAACTTTTTTCAATGTTATGACATAACTACACATAGGACTAATCATTTACAAAAAGTTTAATTTTACTATTTGCTCTAATCATGAGTAGGAGGCTAAAACATCTCTATGAAGTGTAGAGTCCGTAACAGCCAAATACCTTGGAATGCCCCTGATATAACATATTTTTATTTTGTAACAAGTGAATATTTTTTACTAAAATGTAAGTGTCGGACGTAAAAAAAATTTTACGTCCGTAAAAATTTTTTTACGTCCGACACTGTTACATTCCTTTAAACATCATATGTTTTCAACTGTGTTTCTCCTTTTTTTGCCTTTGATTTCAAAGTTAAAGTGAAACATGCATAAGAAACAACTTAGTGAATTTACTGTATAACATTTAGAGTTGCTAGGGGTAAGTAGGACCCCTTTTGAGAAAAGGTGTGTTGGATGAATGTAATACAGTTGATTAAGTTCAATTTTGGCAAATTTGTAAAAACTATGATTGGAAATTGCAATTGGAAACACTAAATGACTACGTCTATGTGTAGTTGGCTAAGGAAGAACAATTATCAACATTCAATCCATATAAATCTTGATGGTTTTCTATCAGTTAAGTTTCACAAATAACTAATCACCAGCTTTTGTAGCTGAACTATCAATTCCTACTAAGTCATCATAGTTGTCTTGTATTTCATTAACACAAATGTTACATCAGAGAGTTGCTTTTGATTTTCATATACTCACTGTTATGGGGGAACTACTTACCCCATAGTGTTGGGACCTCGTCTAGTGAAATTTTACGGGGTAAGTGGGGCTCCTCCTCTAAAACAGTTTTGAACAATATTTTATTCAAAAATTCTAATTGCAGTATGCACTCTAAGTTAAACTGTACATGAATGTTTAATGATCATAAAAAATATATGCTAACTGGGAAACACTTTGAAAAATTCTGCTTAAACTCGGCAAAAAAAATTTTCAGATTTTTTTTTTTTTTTTTGACTAAGTCAACTGACCTAGAAAAAAAAATTCCACGTAACCCAATTATATTCAAAACTAATCACTGTGATGAAACATGACATGATCAATGTAAAAAAGTATAAAAACTATATACATATTTCAGTTTTAGGGAATGAACCACTTACCCCAGTGTCCCACTTCCCCAATCAACCCTATTTTTGAATTTATTTCATAAATTTTGTTTCAGTATATGTAACCTATATTATATATTTATAACTGTAATCATTGTTATGTATTTACATTTAAGAGCAATAGTTTACGTCCAATATGAACAATTTACGTCCGACACCAAGCTAAAAATATTTTTTTAATAATTTTTATTTCTTATGATATCATTTTGTACGGACTGTTTGCTTCTATTATCAACCAAAAAAAAGCAAAATAACACTTAACTCCTTAATTAAATTTTATGATCGTATAGCTTTCGTCCAGTCCGATAACCCAGTTCATAAGTATCTCCTTAATCATAAACAAGCCAATTTACCAGACAGAGCCAAATGGCGTCACGTGGTTGCGATCCGCAATCTAATTGCATCGTACAGTAAAAATCCAAATTGAGCTAAAATCCAAACTTATTCTTAATTATCGCAACACATGCTACTCAAATATATCACTATTTTTCCTAAAGAATAAAAACCACGTGGCATAGTGAAACATTACACTTTCGTAGATTACAAGGAAAAGTTTAATTAACATAAATCTATTGGAGTTACATGAAACCTTACACATTGACAAAATTCAATTATATCATAGCCTTAACATGATAGGAACAAATTGGTCACCAATAATATATGACAAACACTTACTGTTCGTTCGCTGCATCCTTCGTAATGGCGGGGCCCCGTGGATCAGCAAATCTCGTGAAAGTTTTGCCAAGTCAATAGGAGGAATATCGTGAATTCTCTCGAGGGCATAATTACTTTCCACGTTGCATTATCAGGTAGAGGAGGGGAATCTATCGCAGGTTTTCAGGGGTTCCGAGAAACATGGCACTCAACGATCACAGAAGGCTCATTTCTTCCCGTCGAAGCAACCTTTTCAGCTGTACCTTCCAGCCTCCTTTCGCTCGTCCTCTCCACTCTCACTCTCCAAGGAAGTTTTTTCGACTCTCCCCTTTTCATCTCGCCCCAACAGGGGTCCAGGGTTTCATCATCCCTCCACTACTCAGCCAAGTCGATGGCGCCCTCTTGATTTCGTTACACGTATTAAAAGTCTTTTGGAAACCAAAGTTTATATTTTTCGTAAATCCTTTATAGTAACGCATGTCATAAGGTGACCAACTTAAGTTGTACTTCTCTTTTCATTATTTGTTTGCAAAAAATCAACTGTACAAATACCTACGTCTCCCCGCGAAAAAAAAAATTTTTTTTTTTTTTTGCTTGCACATGATACATGCTAATGAAACCGAAACTAATTTAAGCAAAAGAAGTTAACCGTTTTCCCCAAAGAGGTATTGATCTAAGCCTATTCACAACAAAACGACAAAAAGTTTAAAAAATTCAGAAAACAAAAGGTACAGTTGATTTTGTGCTTACAAGAACAAAAATCCCTAAATAGCAATTAAACTGAAGTACAGTGTGGACCAGTAAAAATTAACCAGAAAAGTTTTAAGCATGATACATTTATACGATAAAAGAAATAATGAAAAATATCCTTGAATACGGAATACAATACATACATGTAAAATATTACTTAAATAAAAAGAGATAAAGTGTAATGACATAGTAATGAAACGCAATACTAGGAAAACATACATCTATAATCAAATATATACACAGAATTAATTTCCTTGCTGATAATTGTTTTATACAACTCTGCCATGGCGACGTGGTCGTAAATTATATGGTCTAGGTACAGATCGACCAATAACTTCAGGAAACACAACATTTGGGGCAACGTCATTCTGGTCAATAGCCAGGGGTCTGTCCAGGATTTTTCACAGGGTCCGTTTTTTGTGAAAAATAAAATAATTTTGTGAAAAATGAATTAATTTTGTGAAAAACCAAAAAATTTCGCAAAAAAAAAAGAAGTTTTTCTTTTTTTTTGTTAAAACGAAATTTTCGAATTTAGAGATGGCACAAACTGCATCAATTAAACTTAAAGTTGAGCGTTTTCCTCTTCTACGTCGAGAAAATCATTCTGAATTTTTTTTCTGATATTTGGCAAGGGGATGGGGGGCATCGCTCTTTCAAGTATCAATATTTATCTACCATTCTACATTATGTTGAATTATACTAGATATATTTCTGTACAGTACTTAAAATAATTGTAACAAAAATATAAATAAATAAAATAAAATTCAGAATAGGGTTCAGCATTCAACTTTTTGACCCAAGACACTCTTAAAAGGCAGAGAATTTCGTTTAAAACTTATAAATTCCGTGATTTTAACAAAAATAAAAAGATATTTCAATTGTTTACCTCTTAACAAAGCGTAATAATCATCAAAAATTCGAAAAATCTGATTCCCATAGCGGATGCAAAGAGATCGCAATTCTCAAAGTGAAGGCATCAAAAGTATAAAAACGGCTTGTAAAAGAAATATTTTTGATAAAATTATTTTAAAATTGCATTTCAGAGTCCTATGATAAACATATCATTAATATCTGTGGACACAGTTGACCCAAAAAATAAAATAAACCATCTATTCAGTATTTTAATTTTTGACTCATAACAGAAAATGGAATTTTGCTTTAAAAACTTGAAATGGGAGTTCTAACAGAAATAAAGAGACTTTTCATTTACTTGAATCCTAATAAAGCGAAGTTAGCTTGAAAAAAGAACAAAATATGATTCTCATATCGGATGATAAAAGATTGCATTTTTCAAAATGTAGACATCTAAAGAAAAAAAAAACGGTAATTAAAAGAGTTTATTTAAAGTTAATCATCCTTGTTAGCATCGAAAAATCAAAACCCATATAATTTTCTCCCAAAATAACTATTAAACATCGCACCGCACCGTAAAAATGCAAATATTGACAAGCTGGCAAAATGATGAGAATATTTTCTAATCAAGTCATTATAAAGGTTCAACGCCAGACGCTAAGTGGTGATAATTTTGAAGTTGGTAACCCCATCTGAAGCGATCATATTTTTTTCCTCACCCTTACTATCCCTTTGCAGTTCTAACTTCATTTCGCAGATATAAGGTAAACCTACCCAATTTCGTGATACTAAGGATTCAAACAGTATAATCGATAATTTTTTCTGAATTTATTGACTTGATATTTTTTCCATAGACATAGTAAACTTTATTCTTAATTATTAAAACCATCAAACAGAATTAATACATGATAATATAATGTAATTTAATTATTTTCCAAAAAAGTATCACATGTACCTAAATTCGTGATAGTCTACCTTATTCCGTGAGTCAGTGTACCTAACTTCGTGGTAATGACTTAATCACTGTAACTGTCATTTTCTTCATTACGTGCACATACACTACACATGAACACTGTTGGTGGATTTTTTGAGTCAACTGCCTGGCAACTTTCATGATACCAATTTAAAACAAAAACAACATTGGATCCATGGGCTCTTGTTATGTCCTTTGTAGTAACTTTCATTACAGTTGGGGCAGAACCATTCATCTTCAGCTTCACCTTTGCTCTTATTGGTGTTCTTTTTGGCTTTAACCAAACTGCTGGTACTGGCACTGACACAGGATTTGGTAGTGTCACTAGTACTGGAACTGGTACTGGCGGTGGAAGTATTACCACATGATTTCTCCCCTGGAAGATGAACTGCAGCTGATGGATCACGCCTCTTCCTTGCAGGTTTTGGAGCACGTGCTGTAAAATCAGGTAGTTTTAACACATCATCGAAGCCTTCCTTTGTAGCAGGTGCATTGCTGACTGACAGGGAATTTTCATCCATACACCTGTTATCCACGTTTGTTGTCAGGGCTTCATCAGGAATTTTCATCTTGTTTAGTGGGAAAACACCAGCCTTGCAGAATGCAGAAATGATATTTTCTCTGCTGAATGCTTCCAGAAAAGCGGGACTGAACATCCCATGGAAATCGAATCTTCCTGATCTTCTCAGCGGATTACCTTCTTGAAACTGCCTCAGGTGTTTCTGCCAAACCAATTTCAAAGGCCGGTATACTGCTACATCCAAAGGCTGTAGCAAATGACTTGTGTGGCTTGGAAATGTTACAATTATGATATCATTCTCTGAAGCCATTGCAATGACTTCAGGAGTTATGTGACTCGCATGTGAATCCATTAATAGCACCACAGGCCTTGCTGAGGAAATCCCCTGGACAAATTTTTGAAACCACATCAGAAATAACTCTGAGTTTATCCAGCCACTCTGAGACACTGCAACTGTTACATTTGGAAGCGCCCCAATTTTCAAACCATCAATCATTCTAGCGCCTTTGAAGATCAGTAGAGTAGGTCCAAATTCACCTGCGGCATTGATGCAAGGTAAAACGGTGTGAGTTTCAGCCTTGTCAGCAATTACTCGATTATAGACGAACCTCTTGCCTATTCTTGTAACAACTCGTCCAGACTTCACAACGTAGCACAGCCCCGTTTCGTCGCAGTTCCAAATTTGTTGAGGTTTGATGCCTTCTGGAAACTTTCCATAAACCTCAGAGAGTTTGTCGTAGAAATCATTGAGTAACACCCTATTAGAATTGTTTGCCCGATATGGGGACAAATTTTCGGGTGTTCTTAGGCCTAAATTGTATCTGCGACGAAACTCACGCCACCACTTCCAACTGGCACATTTTTTCTTGTCGCTGAATGGAAACGGTTTGTTGTTTGAAGCACACTCCTTCTCAGCAAGGGAGTATGATATGTGCCTGATTCGACTGACCGTCAAACCAAACCCAAGCTCCTGCATATTAATGACAAATTTCACTAACGAAGTTTCAGTTGCTGGGCCTAGAGCAAACGGTCTCCCCACTTTTCTCACATCCACACTGTCACTGTCACCTTCACAGCGTGTTGTGTAGTTTTTCAAGGTGCTCCATGGGATGAAAAATTTTTTTGCAGACTTGTACACTGACCAATTTTCATCCACTACCTTCCTCACTGCGAGTTGAAGTGTTTCCTTTGAGTATTTCTTCCGTTTGTTCCCACCTTTCTCTTGTTTCCCACCGGCTAGCTTGCTGTAAATAGGCGCCATCTGTCTGAAAGTAGCAAAATTTCATAAGAAATAACTGTGTTTTTGTAAGCCTCCGTTACGATTATTACACACAAAAACAAGAAACTAATATAAATACCACATTCATTATAGTATTAATTTAAATTTTAGTGTAAAAAATATTAATTTTCTTAAGAGATTACATATAAAAACTTACATTAATTATTGCAAGGAGTCACACCACGTGCACACTGTTCTCTTCTAACTGACAAAATGGCTACACAATAAACCAGTTGCCGGAGACCTCCAAAGCTTCGCCTGGGTTTGGACAACACCCTGCCATCTATGAGGAACATGTCAAATTAAGTGTACACAACCTACCTAACTCCGTGGTAAAATAAATGTTTCGTATCACAGAGTAAGGTATGTCACGAAATAAGGTAGGTTCACCCTATATTATTATTGTTCATTAAATCATGAGCGGAGAAAAGTGCTTACCAATGCCTTTTCAGAAAAGTTTACAACAACACCGCTGCTAATTAGCTGTGATAAAACAAACAACCATTATATTTATTTGGCAGTAGCAATCATTTATCGCTTGCAGGAGTATCCCAAGAGTGCCGATTTTTTTTTTTCAAAATTAGCCGATTTTGTTTAAGCTGATCCCTCTAATTTGACTTAAAAAAAGGTTCCAAAAATTATCGGTTTATACACAGAAATATGCGTTATTTTGCTTTCAGATCTGCTCTTGCAATAAACAATTTGTGATAGATCCGATCTTGTTTATCAGAATTTTGTGAAGAGTCCGTTTTGTTTGATCGGGATTTTGTGAAAGGTCCGTTTTGGTTGATCGGATTTTTGTGAAGGGTCCGTTAACGGACCCAAATATCCTCTGGCCAGACCCCTTGATAGCAGTATCATGGCTTTGACCTTTGTTTCCGTTTTCAGATTGAGCATCACCATCCGAATTTGAGCTCAAAATTTCATTCCTTTTTGTAGCAAGGGTTAAATTCTCAAAGTGAGCTAAACGCTTAACATCTGGTTTATTGACTTTTGAAATATCTGCTACCACAGGCGATAAGACTTTCGTGATCTTAAATGGGCCTTCGTTTATGTTTATAAATTTTTTTACAATGCCCAGGCTTTATCGCTGGGTTATACCAATATACAATATCATCTACTTTAAAAGTCCTTGTCCTTAGCTTTTGTCTTTCTGCGTTTTTCATTATTTTCAGCAGAAATTGTCAAGTTCTGTTTTACAGTGTTATATGTCTTATTTAAATTCACTAACATTTCATTTGCAAAATCAATGTTGTCATTGTAAGAAAAGGTGGGGAGGAGCATTTAAAAAACTATTAGGTAAATTAAATTCCCTCCCGAATACAAGAAACGCAGGCGAAAAGTTTGTTGCTTCATGAACCGATGTGCGGTATGCTAATAAAGCAAAATTAATTTTCTTATCCCAGTCGTTATGGTATTGATTTACTAGATGACTTAAAGAATTCCCTAAAGTCTTATGAACCCCTTTCTATGCAGCCATTGGACTGGGGCCCTCCATGCTATCACCTCCCTTTTGTTCACATTAAATGCCGAATACACTTTTTTCATACTGTCGCTAATTAAATTCAAATCTCTATCAGAAACTATTTTCTTAGGAGTACCATAGCGACAAATGTACTGTATCAAGACATCAGCAATAACCTCACTACCAATAGAAGGAACCGGAAAAGCCTCAGCCCAGCGAGTAAAATAGTCAATAAATGTGACAAGATACCTATTTCCCGATTCAGTAATGGGTAAAGCCCCAACAATATCGAACGATACTTTCTCAAACGGGCCGTTTGGCAAAGGAATTCTTTGTAGAGGCGCACTAACTTTTGGATTATGGGCTTTACGCTCCATACAGCTTACGCAAGACTTAATCCAGTTCATTGTGTGCTGTCGTAGTTTTGGAAAATAGTACAAGTCCTTACGTTTCTTCAAAGTTTTTCTTATCCCCGGATGACAAGCAGAGGGCGAGTCGTGATGGAGTTGGAAAATATTCCTAATCAAAGACTGGGGAATGACATACTTTTCCTTTCTTTTTTCAATGCCCATGCTCGTGTCAGTACACATAAGAATGCCCTCCTTCTCAAAAAACTTTAAATTCGATGGCTTATTTGGCATTTTATTTTTCATATTTTCCAGAATTTGCTTACATCTATCGTCCTCGAGTTGTTCCCCTTTTATGATTTCCATAGTTACTTCTGGGATAATTACGTCTAGCTCAGAAGTTTGCTCATTCATAAAAATGTGACCCTGAACAGTTCTACAAGAACTAACATGCCTACTGAGAAAATCGGCCACGCTATTCACTTTGCCAGGCACGAATTTTACTTCATACTCAAATTGGGATAGAGAAAGTGACCACCTTGCAACTCTGCAAAAAGAGTCTCTAATTTTTAAAGAGCCAGTCAGGGGAGCGTGGTCGGTGTAAATGTAAAATTTTCTACCCAGCAAATACTGTCGAAAATAGTTGGTAAAACATACAATTGAAAGAGCTTCCCTCTCAGTTACAGAGGATCTAGTTTCAGCCATATTTAATTTCCTACTACCAAAAGCTATGGGCTTATAGTAGCCTGAGCTGTCTAACTGACATAAAACACTACCTATTGCGGTATTACTTGCATCAGTATAAAGGTGGAAATCTTTTGTCATGTCCGGTAAAGAAAGGCAAGGCTCTTTAATAAGAGCTGACTTCAAGTCCAAAAATTCCTGTTCAGCTTCTTTTGTCCATTTAAACTTTAATTTTTCTTTTGTTAAATTTGGCAAATTTATAGCCCCTACGACTAATATCCGGAACAAATCTCCGATAGTAATTAACCGCTCCTAAAAATGATCGAACGTCCCTTCCTACTTTTCGGGATATTAAAATTCTGAACAATTTCGAGATTACTTTTGTCAGGATAAACTTTTCCTTTTGTAATTACAAAACCGAGGTATTTTATTGTTTCAGTTAAGAACTTACATTTACTTGGTTTTAGTTTCAACTTATGCTGACGCAGGCGATCAAAAACTACCTGTAATTTAGGAAAATTATCCTCAAACGACTTACTGCTGATAATTATGTCATCAATATAAATTCCAATATTTAGAGGCTCTAATCCCGATAAAACAATTGGACATCAGACGCTGAAACGAATTTGCGGAAGTTCTAAGTCCGAAAGGAGAACGCGTAAATTGATATAGTCCTCTGTGTGAGGTAATAGCTAATTTATGCCTATCTTCAGGCGCCACAATTTGTTGAAAAAAAACCGCTTGTTAAGTCCAGTGTCGAAAAAATAGTACCTGAGCTTAAATTATCAATAGCCTCATTAATAATCGGAATAGGAAAGGAATCAGGGACGACCTTTGCATTTAACGCTCTAAAATCTGTTACAAAGCCTAAAATCTCCTGAGCTTTTCTTAACCAGCATAATAGGTTCAGAAAATGCCGAAGTGGAGGGTTCCAGAATTCCCGACTCGATCAAAATATCTAATTGATTGTTCATTTCCTTCCTTAAGTTATATGGCACTTTGTATGGGTTATTTCTAACCGGTTCATCATCAGTCAAAGGGACTTTATGCAAAACAGTATCACAACCCGGTAATTGAAGTACAGACTTTGCAAAAACATCTTTGTTTTTATCCAAAAATTCTAAAAGTTTAAATTTAGCTTCCGGACTTAAATGAGATAAATTAAAATCTTCATCCCAATGCAAATCAACCTCAGCGGCATTCTCCCCACTGATTTTCATTTTCAACCGCGAGGATTTCATTTTTAACCTCATTTTCCGAAACTACTGGTGAACAATTTACAATTTTAGTTAATTTATTCAAGTGAATAACGTCATCAGTTGGATTTAAAACTAGAATAGGAAAAACCAAATTGTCATTAGACTTATTCACTGAACGAGCAACAAAATACTCTTTTTCAGACTTATTACACGACTCAACCATAAACAATTCCGAGTCAACTGGTCTTTCTAGTTTTACGTTAATTAAAGTCTGTGAAAAAGGTTGTAAAATATTTTTGCTCTGCACATAAGCATAATTATTTTCAAAATTAGCTTTTTCCTCAATTGTCTCAGTAGATAAAATTACATTTGCCTTCTCATTAACTGTGCTACAAGTTTTACCAACCGCATCATGTTGAATTGTCTCAGTAGTCATAATTAGATTTGCTTTTTCATTTGACTGCTCATTACCCGTGAACCATGAACACGAAACTTTATCAAAAGAAAATACAATTTTGCTCATAATTTAAAACACACTTGTTCTGTTTAAAAAACATATTGCCCAGTATTATTTTAAAATTTTTAGACAGAGGAAAATCAGCAACATAAAACAAAACACTTCTAGTGATCCCAGCGATTTCTACTGGCAATGTAACCATCCTGTTTAGAGATACACATCTTTCTCCTACAGTTCTTACCACAATGTTACATTCCTCTAAAACAACATTCTCTGGAAGGCATTGTTTTTCAGTGATATTTAAGGATGCCCCGCTATCGCAAAGTGCTAAAAATTTTGCTTTACTAATTTTTACGTTAATAATGGGTAAACTACTTTTCGTTTCATGTTGAAAAAGAATCTCCTTACAGACTATGGGAATTGTTACTTGTGAAGGAGTAGACACAGCTTCCCTTTCTAGTTTAAATTTTGATCATTTTGATACCCAATATCGACATTGCAGTCCTTTTTTAAGTGCCCCATCCGCTTACAGCGAAAGCATGGCCCAACCTTTCTATGACTTCTATGATCCGTATTCATATATCTATTATTGGGAGTTGCCAATTGTTTTTCCAACCCATCTACTTTCTCTTGTAATAATGACATTTGTTTTGTTAAAGTTTCACAGATATTAGTTAACTTATTTTCTATACTATTTTGCTCTCGCGACAACTGAAAAACTTGTGGGTTTTCTGCATATTGTGTAAAAGGGTTAGAATTTAATCGAGCGCTTTTCCAGGCGAGTTCTTCGATACACGCGGCACTTTTAACTTCTTCCAAAGTCTGAGGATTTTTGGAAATTACTCCTCTAAGAATTTCAGGGCATAAATTTGACAACAGCATACTTTTAAGAAAATGCTTTCTCTGAGTTTCCGCCGATTCCCATTGATCCTCAACTGACGCCCCTGATGTAACGAAATCTAACTTTTCTACTTTTCTGCTCCGCCTGGGCGAGAAAACGCTCTACAGGCATGTCTGGAGGTTGTCTAAAATTCAAAAATTCATGTAACGCTACAGTAGGAGGTGTGGTTCTGCTAAAATTTCTTTTCAGCGAGCGAACTAGGCTATCAAAATCCTTTGCATCCTCCCCTAACTCTCGCATACACTCCCTAGCTTCCCCATATAGTCTATCTTTCAAAGTGAACAACTTTTCTTGATCTGTCCACTTCCACTGGATCGCGGCCTCTGACACCCGCTCTAAAAATTCCTCTAACCCTACAGTCGAATCTCTGCCTTTAAAAACAGGCAGGTTAGAATGCTGGAAAAAATTCAGCCCTAAAGGCATAAAAGAACCAACAATTTGCTCCGGTGCAGTCATTTTGTTTATAATATAACGAGAAGTACACAAAATTTATTTTTTGACCAAATTAAAATTAATTATTAAAAATAAATGCACAACACTTCATATATCATACAATGAATTCATAAAAAGGTCCACAGTACTTCGAATCAGTGTGTAAGGTGACATGAAAAAAAAAATGGCACGGCACCATTTGTACGGACTGTTTGCTTCTATTATCAACCAAAAAAAGCAAGATAACACTTAACTCCTTAATTAAATTTTATGATCGTATAGCTTTCGTGTTCTCCAGTCCGATAACCCAGTTCATAAGTATCTCCTTAATCATAAACAAGCCAATTTACCAGACAGAGCCAAATGGCGTCACGTGGTTGCGATCCGCAATCTAATTGCATCGTACAGTAAAAATCCAAACTGAGCTAAAATCCAAACTTATTCTTAATTATCGTAACACATGCTACTCAAATATATCACTATTTTTCCTAAAGAATAAAAACCACGTGGCATAGTGAAACATTACACTTTCGTAGATTACAAGGAAAAGTTTAATTAACATAAATCTATTGGAGTTACATGAAACCTTACACATTGACAAAATTCAATTATATCATAGCCTTAACATGATAGGAGCAAATTGGTCACCAATAATATATGACAAACACTTACTGTTCGTTCGCTGCATCCTTCGTAATGGCGGGGCCCTGTGGATCAACAAATCTCGTGAAAGTTTTGCCAAGTCAATAGGAGGAATATCGTGAATTCTCTCGAGGGCATAATTACTTTCCACGTTGCATTATCAGGTAGAGGAGGGGAATCTATCGCAGGCTTTCAGGGGTTCCGAGAAACATGGCGCTCAACGATCAGAGAAGGCTCATTTCTTCCCGTCGAAGCAACCTTTTCAGCTGTACCTTCGAGCCTCCTTTCGCTCGTCCTCTCCACTCTCACTCTCCAAGGAAGTTTTTTCGACTCTCCCCTTTTCATCTCGCCCCAACAGGGGTCCAGGGTTTCATCATCCCTCCACTACTCAGCCAAGTCGATGGCGCCCCTCTTGATTTTTTTACACGTATTAAAAGTCTTTTGGAAACCAAAGTTTATATTTTTCGTAAATCCACTATAGTAACGCATGTCATAAGGTGACCAACTTAAGTTGTACTTCTCTTTTCATTATTTGTTTGCAAAAAATCAACTGTACAATTTGAAAACTGAAATATGAATTTAAATTAAAATGTAAGCCAATTCACAGACTTTTAATAAATTTTTAAGTGAACCATCAATTTTACTATTTGTGTGTTTACGTCCGACACCAACTCTTTACATTTTTTAAATTTATACTTTAGGGATCTATTGTGAAAAACTAACATGATTTTTATTCTGTGGGATGTAGTAAGTATCTTGTAAATAAATTTGATCATTTTGGAACAGTTTATATTTGGTAAGAGGAATTAAAACTGAGAAAATTTTTCTTCATTTTTTACGTCCGACAACATGGAATTGCCCTTATTTAATGTTTATTTATTTTATATTGTTTTATTCATTTCTTTTTTTATTGTACATTCATCTTTGTTTGTTTTTTTTTTTTTTTTATTTTTTAAATTCATCTTTATTTACTAAATCATTGTTACTATTTTCATGGCTTAATGAAGATAAAATATCTATTAAACCATGAATGATGAGTGTGGTACCACCATTTCTATTCTGTTCGGACTTCCAATATTTACACAAAGGGTCCACTCAAAGCAGATAATGTAAAAAGACTGAAATTCTTTTCTTTTTTTTTTTCTTTTTTTTTTTTTACATTAAACATCACCTATCTGCCCACTAATCTAAGGAATGAATAGAATCGTTTTTTTTTTTTTTTTTGGAGATCAGTTTTCTTAAGCATTCAATAAAAAATACATACTGGTATATTTTACTTAAAATACTCACAACGAAAAATAAAAATATCACTCTCATTTTGTTTTTAAAATTTGTTTTAAAAATAAAATGCAGGTAAAATGTCATTTCTGTACCTTGTCCACAACATGCATTCTATCGATTTTCCAGCAAGTTTACTGTATAATGATGCTGTGTTAGAAATGTATACGTACAAAGTATTATACGTAAAATAGCATAAATCTAATTAAATGTGTCAAATCGATACTCCTAAAATCATTCCACATTTTGTATATGTGTCCATAGATACTGCTATTAGTACAAAAGAAAAATAGATCTTAATATACATCTTAAGGTGTTAGTTAGTCACTTGAACTCCCCCCCCCCCTCCCCATTTTTTTAATCTTAAGTCAGCCATTCATAATTTTGTTTTGAATGTAAATCAAAATGTAAATTTTGAATGTGAACTATAGTTAAATTTTGATAAAAATAAACATTTAGCAGTTGTTTTGTTCTATTGAGATCCCTGGTAATTCCCATTGTTAATTAAATTTTAAATGTCCTGTTTAAATGTTGTTTACTTAGTTCAGAATATTTTGTCTAATAAAAATAGTTTTAATTTTTAGAATATGTAGAACAAAACGGATGTTAAAAAAATGTTTTTTAAGAGTAAACTTTTTTTTTTGGTCCCTCTTAGCAATTTAATTGAAGTTTGCTATTCTCATTTTATCCTTCGTAAAATTTAAATACTATCAAGCATTTGCATAATTGTTTTTTAACTGAGTAGTGCTTTCATATTACATTAATACACTAAACTGTTTTCTAATTAGTTTTTATTTTCAAATATTTTCAGTATACACTTACATATTTTTTGTTTTAACTTCTAATAAATAGAAATTTGGATACCAACTGCAAAAAAAAACATTTTTTATATAGTCTGAACCAAAGTATCAGTTTACTACTTATTTCAGTTTCTTGACTCAAGATATGCTACATAAATGAAAGAAAGTCAATGGGGGAAAATACCAGTGTAATAAAATGTATTTGTGAGGCCAAAAGCATAAAATTAAGGAAACATTCCTGAAAGCGAGATTATGTGTAGCAACATAATAAATGTGCCATCGTGCCCCAATTTATTTCTTCTTCTGTACAACAGACAAATAAAATAAGCAAAATATGTTCTGAAATGTTAGGGAATGATCTTATTTATAAAAAATATTACATTAAAAAAGTCTTGAAACAAAGCAAAATTATGTTAAAAATAAAGTTATTGTAATTTCTGACCCGTCCTTGCTGCTCCTTGAAACAGAAGTCGCAATTTAAATCAGCAACTTGTTCATTTAAAATTAAAAATATTATGTGTTTATTTACAAAATTTGATCCCCTTAAATGTGTTCACCTAGTTACTATTAAAACGTACAAAAAAGTTTTGCTAACGTACAACACCAAAAATTCTTGAGGATAATCAAAATTCAAAATATTTCTTCACAATTGTTGCCATTTTTTTAAAACATACTATTAAAATTTGAATCAACATTACTTAACATAAAGTCTTTTGTCTAACTTTTCAATTTTAATTACTTGAAAAAAAAATTAATCTTTTCCTGAGTTTGTGAAGCATTCAATTTAGGACAGTAAACCCTCATTAATCCAAACCCAATTAAACCTGTCTTTGCTTAATCTGAACAATCATTTATGTGTACATGCTGTATAAATGAAAGGCCATTTAAAGCAATAATGTATTTTTGTTGGCTGTATTTCGTATTTTTATATTTTTCTCTTATGCAGTTTTATATTTCATTGTCTTGAGTTCAAAATTTTACTGTGTACAGTAGTTTGTTTATGCACCTTGGCTGAATTTGTCCTAAACTTTCATTAATTCAGACGACTTGGATCACATATTAGTTACTACATTTAGATATTTTTTCGACCATTGCATGGTTTTCATATAAGAGTTAAAACCCAAAGGGTTAATGTATGAGATGAATGTTTCAACTTACCATAGGCAAAAGTTAATAAACTCGTAAAATCACCCATGTAAGTATTTTTTACATTTATAGAATTTTTATATTGTATCTCCTTTTGGTTATGAGAAATAACATAAACATGTTTAAAATTGAATATTTTAAAACTTTTTATGTACATTTGTGAATAAAGATATTATTTAATTTATATTTTGTGTTCATTTACTGATTTTTCCATAATTTTCAAGTATGTTCGGTTAATTTTAAAAAGCAATGCTGTAGTTGGAAAAAATATTTTGGGGAACTCAAAAAAGAAAAGATGGTGTGAAACCAGTTACACAGTATTTGCAATATTTTTGCAACAAAAAAACATTTTTTGGAGACGGCATGCCCCATACTCCCAACTGCTGCCGCTGCTTATGACATATCCGTAACACGCAAACAACACCTTTTCTTACTTTAATTGACTATTATGAATGTGTTGCTTAGAAAAAATTTTGATGTTTAAAAATACAGTGGACGCTTGTTAATTGAATCCGAAGTAAATTCAATCAAATGCGTTATTGAATCAAATCTTCAATGCCACTTTATTGAATCAGCCACTTTACAGAATCAAAACTGTGTAGAACAAAGGGGGTTCATGTAAGAGGTGGCCACTGGATAAACTATAAAAATAATGGAAGGGGTTGCTTTGAGGGATATTTTTCTCTTTTTTGGAGGGGGAGAGTTTGTGGCATTTAGAGAGGTGCTCCCCTGCTTTTGGGGGGGGTATAATCATCCCTGTGCTATATATAGATTATAAAATGGAGGGTTCTGTTGAGCAATCAAGATTGCTTACTGTTTTCACTTGACAGCAGTTGATTTGTCTTTTGATTTTATTTTTCTATACTTATAATGTGGCGTTCTGTGCCTTAGAATGAAATGACAGTGGACGCCGCTTCATGTAATTACATTTAATATTTGTGTAACACAGTTGTTTATCAGCTGAGCCTTGTTTGGTTGCGCATATGTACATTAAAACTTTTCTCTTTTATTATAATCAGCCAATTATTGATATCAAATCACTTTCGCCCAAAAGTTATCACATTAGGTGGTGTCTACTGAATTTACAAACCACCACCTTGCGTTGACACAATCTTTTTTACGCAAAATCGGTATACACACATAACATCTAACATCCAGCCCATGGCATTCATTTGAAATTTGACGTCTTGAATTCAAAAAATGGTTGCAATAAAAGCCATTAGTAGAAGCAGGAAACCCAAGGTGTCGAGTCCTATCACAGTTTGTGATTGCAAAAAACATGATTTTTATTAAAGGTCTCAGAATCCAATTTTTTTTTATGTATAGTAACAATACACAATTTAAATGCTAAACAAATTCAAACAAAAACTTACTATCTGTTGTGTTTTTTAAACATACTTTATATTAAAACACTACCTGCATATATTTATTTATTTTTCTTTCTAAAAGAACACCTATTGATTACAAAGTCAGCTTGATTACTTCCTAACAATCTTTGAATTATTTTTTTTACTCGAGTTTTATGAAATTGTAATTTGCTTTTCCTTTTGCACAAATACTCTTACCTGTCAATTTTATCAATTTTGATTATCAATTAGTTTATGCAATTCGGAGTTTTAATTCAACGAAAAAGTTTGCCTTGCCTCTCCTAGAGGGGGGGGATGTCCTTTTTCACCCCTCCCCCTCCTACATTAATTTTTGAATCAATCATACATTATTTAAAAAATGAAATGTTTACTTGTGTGCAAAAATAGTTGAAGAAAGATTTGATGCATAAACGAAAAAAAAAACAAAAAAAAAAAACGTGAATTACTTGGAATACATTTTTCATCACACAGAAACGAAATAAAAGTTCAAGCACATTTGAAACAATGTATAATATTTATATCATGAGATTAATTCTTCCCCATTTAAAAGAGGTTCATTTTAACCCCCGAAACACGTGTGCAGTGTCCTGCAAATTTGGACATTAACGTTGTATTATTTATGTTTTGTTTTACTTTTCATCACAAAGGCAAAAGCACAAAAGCTTTTACTTTTAAATCTGCTCATATTTTTCCTCAAAAGAAAAAAAAAAGAATAATAACAACAAAAATAAATAAATAAAAATCTCTGAAATTCTGTATTAGTTAAATGAAATATTAAAATAATAAGAATTGTATAATTTTAATATTTCATTTTAATAATTCAATAATTATTGAAAAAATATCTTTATGCCTAAAAAGTAAAAAAAAAAAGTTCTTGTTCTACATTATAATTATTACTGGATTCAATAGTAATAAAATTAATAATGAAATCGAAAATCGGCGTCGGTGATTACATGAAAGAATGCAATAGAACCAGAATTTTTTTTTTTTTTTTACTCATTTAGATTTAAATAACATTGATTTTTATTTTATTTTCGATTTCTTAGAAATACTTAAAAACAAAATAATAGTATATTAAACTACGCACTGCTTCTACTATTAAAATTGGGCCTAAGTACAGTTCGATCACGCTCTAAACCTTCGCATTAAATAAAACCATTTCATTGTTTTACCATATGCTATCCACCCGCGCTCAACCGATCAATATTTTGGTTCAACCTCGCACTAGTCTTTTGCGCGAGCGAGACTCATTCTAGGTTTCAGCTTTCACCATTCGTGCGGGAAGAAAAGGACGCCGCTTTATGCTTCATTCTTTCCCCAAACAGAAGAGCCAGCAAATGTTCTCTCGATTTTGGTTCGATGTTTCACCGATATTTTTTACAGTGCAGCTATTTACAATGAAAAATAATCAGAAGCATTTTTTTTTTTGTTTCCTCAATTTGTTGTTTGTCCTCTAAATAAATAGCAGATTTAATTGTTATTGGAAAATGACAGCTAGAGTATACTTTTTGTGTGAAAAAAATTACACAGCAGTTGGTCTTTTATTTCTCGAGAAATCCGCAAAAATGTGAATTTTTGAAAGTGTCTTAATCTTTTTGGTCATATAGTGTAATGACCCAAAAGGAATGTAAGTAGGATTTAATGTCAGCTCAACTTTTGAAACGTTATGTGATACTTTATACCTATTTGCAACACTGTTAGCGGATTCAAAATAGAAAAAACATTTCACCCTTTTTAAATTTTAAATTGAATGATTCAAATAAAAATAAGGCTTTTATTGATATTCATTCTTTTCATCAACATTTTTAGCATCAATTGATTATGTATTTGATATCAAAAATAAATCTCTATTAATAACTTCGGAATTTGTCATGTTAATTTTCGTAACAGAAGATAACTACTTATACTTCATGTGCAACTAACTTTTAATTTTATAGTGCAATTTATGCATCATGTGTCCAAAAAATTATTTTAAATTTTGAGTATGATATATAGTTGGGGACATATGGCATACATTGGAACTGCAAAGAATTTTAACTTACGGTATGCGAACACGTTCGGAGTGCTTTTTAGGAAAACTATGTTTAGAAACAATGAAATGCCATTCTGCATCCAGTTTTAGTATTAATAATTATCTGGAATTTAAAAAAAAGGGGGGGGGGACTTCCAAAAATATTTTACAAATTCACAATTAAAATAGTTTTCAAGCATTTCAAAAGTGCTATAAAATAGTTACTTTAGCTTATTAGGATGAAAGTAACATTGACATAACTAATTGATTTTAACCTAATGAAAATACCAAAAATTTAAAAAATGTATGGAAAAATTTTAGATCCCATATCTCGTCGTCACAGAGCAACACTAAGACATCTAATCCCAGGAATGACACAAAGATAGCCTGCTTTTGCTCTGAGGCGACGATACGCTTTTGTAAGATTTTCGAAAAATTGACCACAGTAATATTTTTAAAGTAGACTTTGACTAATAAAGTACTGACATTATGATTAAACCTTTTGCATGTCCCTAGCAACCACTATAGCGATTAAGTCTGCAAAGTTTTACAAACGTGGGATGAGCATATTTTATCATTCCTGAAGTGAACAAACTTTGTATTAAAATTAATTTCCAAAATACCTTTGAAGTTGAAATTTCATTACCATTTTATTATCCACATACAAAAGCTACTAAATAATGTAGAGACAAAGATTGATACTTTTGCAAAACTAAGGTAAAGATTAAACCAATAGCTTCACATTTAAAATTTTGTGCAATTATGTCAAAAATAGCCTTTTTAACGTATACTTATGGATAAAAAATTTAAAAATAACATGAAAGTTGTTTTCAATTTTAATTTTTTTGAACATGTCATGAGATTGAAAAGCTGCATACATAATTGGTATTGTATTTGTCTTAGACATTTCTCCAACTAGGTTGACTAATTTAGCGTCTTCTGGCCATCTGTCACCTTCTATTGAGAGTAAAGAAGAAGTTTAAATTTAATTTCGTTCCCATCGATTTATTTTATTAATGTTTCTTTCTTCAAATGTGTGATTACTTTTAATTATGCTAAATTCATTAGAGGGTTTACTCAAAAGTCATCAACTGTTCTGTCCACGCGTTTCAAGCTCATAATATTTGAATTGTGAATGTGTTTAGTGTAAAACTTAACTAAGACAACGTTTCCTTTTTTCTAGTCAAGAAAGCTGTCAACTGTTTGTGTTAAAAATTAAACGAATATGGAGATAAAAACTTCAAATTCATTGCTGAAGAAACTCTTAAAACGTTATTAGAGCTGAGCAGTCAGCGAGTTACCGCTGAATCAGCTTTCCAGTTAGATGAAGTTAGATTTTTCTAAATGAAGTAAAAAAACTCTTGTCAAAGAACGAAATCAAAAAAGTTAAGATGTTTTTTTTTTTAAACTATATTTCTATATATTTAACATTTCTGAGCAGATTTCTGAAAGCTAATATATTGTTGGCATCAGTTTTAATATTAATTACACCTAAAATAATTACCAAACTAATTGTGCACTCTATCCTTATATATTATTTCTGTAGCCTGTTTTTGGTTTCTACGCCAGATTTTCCTTAATTCTTGATCGATTTCTTTGATTTACGCCTTATTTTAAAGCTTATGGTGTTGGCTACTGACGAAAAATAGACCCACGGTCTAAAAGTTGTTTTTTTCAGCCGAAAAACCTGTTTTAAAGAACCAGAATGAGGTTTTCGGTTAAACTTATAACTTTAATTTGCGCTATGACCGACAGAGCTGAATAGCTTGATCGGCAGAGCGTTCTCTTCATAACCAGGAGAATGCGTGTTCGGACCCACGTCCGGACAATCTGCAGCAAAAAGTTAGAGAAATATCGCGTATTACATGCACACTTAAGGAAGTGAATAACAACAATGAAGAAACAGAATAAATGAGAAGGAAACGCTCCTTGCTGATATGAAAAATTGAAGTGACATTGTGCTAAATTACTTCTGAATTGTACGTTTTTTCTTTTTAAGCTTTGGCTCTGGTAAGAAAATTAAAGCATAACGTAAGTTAAAATATAAGTAACAGGTTTAAGATTTCAGACTACAATAGAATTGTTTTTTGTTCAGAAAAAAAAAATAAATCGTATATTGAAATATATATTCTTCTAATGAGTTTTTGACTCTTTGTACAAATAAAAAAATTACTACCTCAATTTGAAGGGTAAAATATACATGATTTCTTCTTTTTGTAAAAAAACAAATAGCTTATCACATTTTTACTACATTCGAAAAGCTACGCATAAAGAAGAGCATAGTTCAATTTATTTTGTATTTTAACCGTGCTGTTAAATGATGAACACGTGCTGCCATCTAAGTTATAACGGTTCAAGCAGCTTGCGGTAACAAATTGTAAAAATTTTCAAGAATAAAAAAATGTTTCTTCAATATCTTATCCTATATATTATTCCCTTCTCATTTTAAAACTTATCAGGCTGGCTAATGAAGAAAAATAGACTTACGGTCGAAAAATCAAGTTTTCGAAAACGCCCTTTGCTGTTTCAAAACCTTGATGCTGCCTGTAGTTCTTATGCATTTTTTAAAAGCAAAGTTCTAATAAAGTTTTCCATTTTTTACGTCGCTTTCGGCAAAAAAAAAAAGCCTGTGTGTGTGTTCATATTTTAATAAAGCTTAAAAGCACTGGACTTAGTTGTTCGGTTAAATTGATAAGTTTTTTTCGGTAGAGCGTTCGGCTATAAAATATCTGAACTTCGGGCAAGTTTAGGCTGTCCTATATAATATCAAATTTATATTAGTATTACGCATTACATGTACTCATAACATACAAACGTAATAAAATAAATGCAGTGGGAATTCTGCTTGGTGTTTCGACTCCTTTATGCAGGCTACAGTTATCATTCGGATAAGTTGACTGTTAATCGAAGGGTGATCTTCCCTTTTTTTAAGCTTTGACTACATCCAGACCACTCAGCGTAATGTAAGCATAAAAAAGTATTAGATTTACCTAAAGGAAATCATTTTTGTGCAGAAAAACATTTTCATTGTATGCTGAAATGTAGATGTTTCTAATAGCAGTGTTCGATCTTTTGTACAAATGAAAAAATACTAAGCCAAATTAAAACTACGAGTTTCAATCAGTAAACCTTTAATTTTTTATTCGCGCGAATACGATATAAAGCATTAAAATTATTATCAACTTCATTAGCAAGGAATCATTTTCTACTCCTCTGCTTTCTGCTGAAAAAAAAATACATTTTGTCTACGTTCGAAAAATTACACTTAAAAAACGGACTCAGTTCAACTGGTTTTGGTTTTGAATTTTAAGTGTTCGATCAAAAGAGAAACATGTTCGGGCATTAAAGCCGTAACGGTTAAAGCAACCTTCTATGTGAAATAGTTCAATATTCAAAGATAAAAACATTTATTTTCAATCTAATTTATTACTTCTCTAGAATGTTTGTTTCAATCGCTACGTGAGATCTTCGTCATTCTTTAATCAAATTCCATGCTTTGCGAATAATTTTAAATCGTATCATGCTGGTTAATGACAAAACATAGAAGCATGATCTTATTATTTTTTTTTTGGCAAAAAGCTTTTTTGCTGTTTTTTACTACGCATTCCTTCAATGAATAGCTTTCGAAAAGGAAGGCGCAATTGCTAGGTTTGTTGGGGTGTCGGGCTGTTAATCAGAATGGCGCCAATTCGAATCCGTGCCAATAAATATCTCTTTAATGTTTCTTTTTTTCCCGTCAGATGCTCACATGGGCAGGACTGTATTTGCCACAACCTGTTTTTTTACATGCACAATTATTGCTTTTTCACGAGTCCATTCTCAGCCACACTTTTAATGATATTTATGTTTGAATTGAAAATATGTACGACCAAAAGGTGAGCGATGATCAAATTATCACAACGTTGTATTTAACGAGGTTTTGTTACTGATGTCTTTAAATTACATGCCTTCTCTTCTGCACTTACTTTATTTTCGGTTCTTCTTCATAATGTTCTTCCTTTGAAATTCTTAAAGAGCGAAAACCCTTATGAAACGATTCGAAGCACAGTGCGGAGTTCCGCACGGGTCGACTAGTAAGACAAAATTAAATTTTCTATCTCATACAGTTCAAAGACCGATAGGGTCCACTTTTCTCACAATTTTAAACTTCTTTGTAAAATATTTTAAATTATGTATGAGCTAAATACCCTATATTTAAGAAACAAACTGAATTTCTTAAGACAAATGTTTCTAAATACTGGCAAGAATTCGATTTTCTTAAACAAACTTGACGTGATATTATTATTAAAGACCAACATTTATGTTATCATAAGCTAATTTTCTACTGCCGTGAGCTAAGGATTAATTTTCAGCTTTTAGAAATATTGTAATATGTTTTAGTATAACATCATTAAAGCTCGACTTTGGGGACACTATTTCATGACGGAATATTTAATTATGTTCATTAGTTGGGGGAATATTTATGAATGCTAAACAGAGTAGGAAAACGTCAAGTAACATAACTAGCTGAATAAATTGCAGATTAATGTAGTTTATTTTGATTACAATTGTAAAATGTTACATAAAAAATATTATGTTTTTTTTTTCTTTTATCTTGAGAATGCGAGAAAACAAAAACTCTTGTTGAGTTTCGTTAATAAGTTTAAATAAAGTAAAATATGCACGTAGAAGAAAAATGACACAGTATACTTCTGTCTTTACATTTTTTTTTCTTTTTTTTTTATGGTTATCATGTTTGGACTACTCTAATTCCAGGTAGTCGGCTATTTTCAGATAACGGTGCGGCAGAATTATGTTTGAAACACTAAAGTCCATCAGATGAACACACATTAAAACAAACACCATACATAACTAACCCTATTTTACTTTTTACTATATATTTACTATTTTATTAACTGTTTTAGTACTTATTATACACTAAATTTAGAGTCTTATGAATTTAATAAATAAAAGATAATACTTTATACTAACAGCAATACATTTGAAACTTACAAACCAAAGATCTAAGTGATGTTTAAAAACATGCTTCAAAAGAACACCAACTGGTAGCCATATTGGAATCACTTTTGCCCCACACTTGCCCTCACCACCATTTTAAAGGGCATAAGTGATTAAAATAGCTGTTATAAGTGTTATAAAATTTATATTATTATAAATTTATAATGTAAAATTTCATTTAAAATAGCGCAGTACAAAAATTATATTTTTAGAACAAAAATTAAAAATTTAGTGAAAACCTTTGTAGATTATCAACAAACCTGAAATCCATGTTCAAAAGTAATGTAATAGAAAAACTCCATTCATTAAAAAGTATAATGTAAATGCATCTCAAATACTTTTGAGTGTTATATAAGACATTTTAAGGTATAAGACTGAGGTAATTTCATACAGTAAATAATAATATCACAGGAGTAATAAACTCTGGTCACATTTGCCCCAAATCACAATTGCCCCACCTTACCCTATTAAACGGCTTTAATGTCGTAATTGTGAAAAATGGGCACATGACCGATGTGCTAAGTTTGATAAACTATATGCTTGCAATAATTGTAATTCGCGGACAATGATAATGCTGATGATAGTTTATTAGAATAAGTCATTAATGAAGTAAATTTTTAAAGCCAAAAAGTTTTTGATTTTTAACGTGATTAAGAATTTTTAAAATTTAACAGAATAAACCAGAAAATGTGTAAAATTAATTTCATTACTAAAATACACTCAAGAGCCAAAACATTATAACCACCCCTACATTTTGCAATGAACTCGCCTGGATGACGTGGAAGGCACGTGATCAGGTGAAAGTGATATTTAACTGCTGCTGGAGAGTCTGAAGAATCATTCTTTCACTTACTTCTGTGTGTGATGGGAAAGGCTGCGGATTTAAGCGACTTTGATAGAGGACAAATTCTAATGGTTCGAAGGCTCGGAACAAGTATTTCAGAAACTGCACAACTCGTGGGTTGTTCGCGACCTACAGTTGTTAGTACTTATGCAAAGTGAACGAATGACGGTGAAACCAGCAGTAGACGACATGGTATTGAACGTCCACACGCTATCGAAGAAAAAGGTCGTCGGAGACTGTCTCGCATGGTGAAGCAAAATTGGAGCCAGACAGTGGCTCAGCTGACAGCCCAATACAATGCAGGGCCAAGTAGAATAGTATCGAATCACACTGTTCAACGGACACTGTAGGATATGGGGCTACGCAACAAACGTCCCACTCGTCTGCCTCTGCTGACCAAGCGTCACCGCCAACTGCGCCTGCGCTGGGCCCGGGAACATCACGGTTGGTCCATGGATCAGTGGGAAAGAATTGCTTGGTCAGATGAATCACGTTTTGTCGCATCACGGCGATGGCCGTGTCAGGATACGCCGTCTTCCAGGTGAACAGTTTGCTCCCTCAATGTACAGTAGGTCATACACAGGCCGGTGGTGGCGGTATTATGCTTTGGGAGACATTCTCTTGGGCATCTCTGGGACCCATGGTTGTGGTACAGAAGACCCTGAAAGCCACAGGGTATCTGAACATTAGATAAAAATGGAACAACGTTTAAAAGCACAAAAAGGATAAAAAGTTTTTAAAAACGCAGACGTGTTTCGGAGGCAATAGCCTTCTTCCTCAGTGCGAAATGAACAAATGCCCTGTCGATGACCTGAAGAGGGTAACCCTGTCCAGAGCCACGGCTTTCAAAAAATTGAGTTCATTATTGAGAAGCGTCTGATCAAAACATATGGAAATGGCTCGGTTGACAAAAGTATAAAAAGCAGACATTTTTTGCTTCTTCGGGTGTCATGAACGAGAGTGTGGGGGAAGACAGACAGCAAATGCTTTTCGGTAAACGGTAGTAAAAAACTTATTATTGTTCTTCGAGATTAAAACGTCCAAAAAAGGCAAAGAATTATTGTTTGCAAAAGAGCAAAGAATTATTGACTTTCCACTCTGGCTTATAGATATGTTGATGACACTTTCACCCTCTTAGATTGCACTGTTGATTTTGTTCCGTCTATCATTGATCTAATTAACTCCGTCAATTCTAATATTCAGTTTACTGCTGAGATTGAAAACAATAATTCTTTGCCCCTCTGGACAGGGGTTACCGTCTACAGGTCATCGACAGGGCTTTTTGCAAACTTTCCACCTGGAATAAAACCTCCAACATACGTAGTTTTTCTTCTACAAATTTTGTGGTTTTACCGTTTTATCCACACATTTCTTTTCGTATTTCTAGAATTCTCAGTAAATTTGACTTTCGCGTAATTTACAGACCCATAAATAAACTTTCTTTTTCCAAACTGAAGGACCCAATCCAACCACTTGATCAGTGGGGCATATATCACATTCCTTGTCAATGTAATATCGGTTACGTGGAACAGACAAGGCGTTCACTTAAATTTCGCTTGAAAGAACATGAAAACCACGTTAAAAAACAGGAACTGAACAAATCTTCAATTGCTAAACATTGTTCGGACACAGGGCACAATTTTCTCTTTTCGGAAGCCAAGATCATTTGCAGACCTACAACAGTAGGTGAATTAGATTTTCTGGAATCCTTTTACATTCATAAAAACTTAAATAATCTTTGCAATGAGTCTTTTGCTGTTCCGCATTTTTCTCTAATCTTATTCAATCTTACATGTTAGAATACGTCATATTTTGCCTCAGCACTCGCTGATAGCTGATTGGTCAATGTTTTTCCGGTTACGCATTTAAACTCTCCCTTAACCTTGATTCATCCATTTGTTCATTTCGCACTGAGGAAGGAAGCTATTGCCTCCGAAACATGTCTGCGCTTTTAAAAACTTTTTATCCTTTTTGTGCTTTTAAACGTTGTTCCATTTTTATCTAATTTACCTTGCACAAAGCTACCGCTTTTCAATCTGAACATTATTGCGGACCAGTTGCACCTTTACATAGCCTCTGTTTTTCCAGCTGGAAATGGAATGTTCCAACAGGACAACCACTTGCGTCACAAGGCTAAAATTGTGTTGGAGTGGTTCGAGGAACATGATGCTGAATTCCAGTTAATGTCCTGGTCGCCTAACTCACCGGATCTCAATCCGGTAGAACGCATTTGGGATGTGATGGGACGGCAGCTCAGAGTTCAAAGACCACTAATTCGCAATATCTCGGATTTGGATTTGCGTGACGTTTAAACATCTGGTACAATCTGTCTCCGGCCATCTACCAAGGACTTGTGGCATCCATGCCAAGGCGGGTTGAAGCTGTGTTGCGCGCCAAAGGTGGGCCAACTCGTTACTGACAGGTGGTCATGTTTTGGCTCTTGAGTGTATATCTCATGTAACAACTAACCCCATATACTGTAACAACATGCCCCGTGGTGGGGTAAGTTCTTACAATCAACATCTATTAAAAAAACTTGAAATATTTTAAAGTAGTGGCTTTTAATCATTTTTTAAAATTTATGTTATGAATGTTAAACAATCTAGATGCATTTTAAAGTTTCTCGCGTGTAAATAATTGAAATATTTCAGCGTAAAAAAAATGTTGAAAAAAATTGTAACAACTAACCCCGGTCTCCCCTACTTAATGAGACTAATTGTATGAAACACTTGACTTTATAACTATTTATTAAGAAATTAAATTACCTTATCGCTCACCACCGCGTATTTTCACTCAACCTTTGAATTAAAGGTATATTGAAGCAGTGATTTTCTTCCCCATGATGCTGATGTTAGTGTTAAACCATAGCATTAAAGTTCAGCTTAGAAAATTAAGAAGCTCCAGAATAACAATTTTCTACAGGCTGCCCATGGGTTATATGGGTGGGGGGCTGCCCACTGGTATTATTTCCAAAGGTATTCTAAAATCATTTAATGATAAAAATCCTTTAAAAAATTAAATTTCACGCTAAATTTGTCAAAAATGTTCTTAAAATATGATTTACAATGCAACACACTCTAGAGGAAGAGTCCAGAGGATTGGGACACCTGAATTTCTGTTTTAATAAAACGTTAGAATTTTTTTATAGTTTCTCCACTTGAAGTAGCACTTACAGACGTTTGCTAGATTCTATTTGTTCCACAAAGTACAGTATTGTACGTGGTTAAAATAGAAATCCCCTTTTTTATACCTCAGAAGTAGTAAAAGTTGTTACTTTTTCAATGATTTTTCTTAGTTGTGTTTCCTTTGAAAAAAATGTTATGAATGTACTACAAGCTCAAATATAAATTATTTAAAAACTAGCAGTCAAACTAGATCTAAATGTAGCACGCCTTCTCGTGTTCCTAAATTTTCCTTTTGTTCTCTTAGTGTTAAGTTGTATGACATGTATGGATTTCAGTTTTAACCTTCTCTTAATATTGTTTATTAAAAGTAATTGTTGGGGTATTACGAGGAATTGACAAGTTGATGATCTTCTATGCCATAACTTAACAATTAAACTTGCCTAGTTTAAAAAATATCTTGTTCTGACTTTGCAATCTTCTGCTTATTTCCTCATACACGGCATACTTGTTAAGTTTCTTGATAGTAGCTCATTTCCTTCCGGTTGCATGTATTTTTTTAAAGTGCACTATTATGTAATTCTATTTTTTAAAAATGAAATGTCATTATATGTATCAATATAAAAGTAGGATTTTCAAATTTCACTCTTTTCCAAAATCTTTCTTAAGAACACCAGTGTCTGGAAACATTCAGTATCATTTTACGCAAAAATAATATCTTCAAACTTAAGCGATATTGAACACTCAATTTCAATTAATAAATTATGTATACTGCATGTTAGTAATCCAAAAAAGTCTTCAGAAGTTCGGCAGCTAATCGCGGTTATAAGAACAGTTCAATCGTTCTTCCAGAGGTAGAGATAGATGGTTTAACATTGATGCTCAAAATTGAAGGGGAAGCTGCTGTACCCACTGACAAAATAAACTTTTCATTCTTTGCTGGTCTCTCAGAATGGATAATCGATCGGAAAACTTTTTAGGCAGAATCTACAACTTATTATCTAATTTGACAATTTTTGTCAGTTGAAAATCTCAAAGCTTTCAACTTCAAAATTTTTTTCTTAAAAATCATCTTTTTTGTCCGTGGGTGCAACAACCCATTCACCCTGCCGACAGGAGCCTTTGTACCCATGGACATACGAAAAAATGATATGTAAATAGATATAAATAGGTCTGAGGAACTCAATTACACTCAATACATTTTTATAAGCCATTTTATATTGAAATACTTCAAACATCCATTGAAAATAGCATTAAATAAAATATTCAACAGAAATTAAACTACGAAAGCTTTTGTTAAGGTACCGCATGTTGCTCTTCTCAGCAAATTAGCTGATATAGGAATAGGAGGAAAAACTTTACTTTGGGTTAGAAATTGGCTGACTGGAAGGAAACGAAGAGTAGTTATGAGGGGAAGTCACTCTAAATGGAGTGATGTTTTAAGCGGGGTTCCTCAGGGTTCGGTTTTAAGGCCTCTCTTGTTTATGATTTTTATGAATGACTTAAATCAGAATATTTCTGGAAACATGAATTGTTTTGCTGATGATGTAAAAGTTATGTGGATTGTGGAAAATGAAGAACAGATAAAACAGCTTCAAGAGGATTTAGATTATATTACTAAGTGGGCGGATAAGTGAGGTACGGCAGTTAATGTAGGGAAATGAAAAGTGCTACACTTAGGTCATGGAAATAAGCATACGAGTTATCGTTTACAGGGTTCAATCATTAGTCAGGCAGAAAATGTTATTGATATAGGCATCTTAATAAATCAGGACTTCAAGTTTAGTCAACAGTGCAGCATTGCAACGAACAAAGCCAACAGAATGCTTGGGTTTATCAATAGATCTATTTCAAACAAATCTAAGAAGGTTCTTCTGCCTTTATATAAGAGTTTAGTAAGACCCCATTTTTGGAGTATGCTGTGCAGTTTTGGTCGCCTTATCTGAGGATAGATATTTGCGTATTGGAAAGGGTTCAAAGAAGGGTAACTAGACTAGTAAGGAGACTTTCAGATTTAGATTATGATACCAGACTTAATAGGCTTAACATGTATAGCCTGGAGCAAAAATGGATCAGAGGGGACATGATTCAGTTGTTTAAATTTATCAAAATAAATGATGTTAATGGATTAAATTTTTGCACCGAAAGCAGAACGAGGGGTCATTGTTTTAAGCTATTCAAATCTTAGGCTAACCTGGAAATAAGGAAAAACTACTACTTTAGTAGGGTTGTGAGCACTTGGAACAGCTTACCGGAAGAGATGGTAATGAGCAAGGGGGTGGACAGCTTTAAGAGGGCCATTGATTTTCATCGTGACTAATAAATTGACTAGGACCAGCCTAGTTGGGCCAAGACCCTGTTGCTGGTCGTCACATTTGTATTTGTATTTGAAAATTAATCGAAGGTTTTTTCCCCCTTTTTTAAAATTTTCCTTAATTTTTTACATCAATGAACTCTTTCAAAAATGTTATTACTCTTAAGAGAGTTAATGATGTTAGGTATAATTAATATGCTTTTAAGCAACAAAATAACTAAATTCATGATATTATGGCTGTCTATGTACCTACATAATAACCTCAATTTATATGCAAATTGAAACCTTTAACCAAAATTAACCCATTACAAAAAAAAAAAAAAAAAAAAAAAAAAAAAACTCAGTTTAGATTAAACCAACAAAAATCTAGAAAAGTCGACTTCAAATGAAAACAGGTTGGATTGACGGCCTGTAGATCCTACAACAGGTGGAGGTTACTTAAACACTATATCTTCAAGCCCTACTTCAAATTCATCATCATTGTTGAAAGCAAACTTCAGACGTTGATGACAAGGCGGTACTTTACATTGTAAGAAGACTCACCTGTGACCCAAGGAGACTAAAAATTGCTGTCCGTGGGTACATATGGTTATGTGTCGTACAAAGGTACGCCATTTTGGTTTTGCAAGCCAGTCACATCGACAGGACCACAGTTTTACAACATTAAAAATCAGAAACAAAACCTTTAAAATATAGGGAATCACGGTACCTACAACAAAAATGAATAATACAATCCAAGATGAACGAAAAAAAAAAAGAGAAATTTCTCATGTTTTTTTTTTTTACTTAGATCCTACTAAAAACGAAAAAATTTCATACGTTTGTTGCCGTTGAAACTTCCTAGGGTACTGGAGAGGGCTGAGACACACACGTTGAACTCCAATTAGGATCTCTCTCGACGATACCCGAAATTTCCCGACCAACGTCCGTGGGTACAGCAGCTTCCCTAATACATTGAGCAAGAAAATAAGCATTGTATTAAGAGGGAAAATATTTTTTGTGGCATTCTAAATTGGAAGGGAAAACCTTTTCCTTCTTTTTTTTTTTTTCCTGCTAAGAAAATGCTACGAATATGAAAGGAAAAATTATCCAGAAGGACGAAATATATTAAGTAATAACCTATTGTAAGTATTGACTGCAGTAAAAAATAAAGAAACTTTCGAGATATGGAAGTTTTAATACAAATAATAAACTAAGCTCCAATGAAAAAGGTAATTGTTAAATATATTTACAAACAAATGGATGTAGAGAGCGATAAAGAGTTTTCAGTACATGAGAAAGAACATGAAAGAAAAAGTTTCACTTTCCGTTGGAAAATGATTGTAGAGAAAAATGAAATCATGGTGAAACTATTCCCAACAATATTTGGTGGTATCAGACGAGTCTCGTCTTACTTTTCTTTCAATTTCCTCTAATCAAGAAACATTTTCAGCAAACCTTCTCAAATGTCGTCCCTGATTAGGTGCGTCTCACACATCCTTCATGTGAGTAGGTTTGAGACAAAAATATTAACAAATTTTAAATGTGCAATTTAAATCAGGTTTTTTTTTTATTGCCGTGCTCGTACGTGTTTTATATGCTTAAAGAATATATCATTAGATCTCTTTGTGATGCCCTCGTGTTATATCTGTTCCATCGTACCCCACTTTCCCCACTTACCCACTTTTGTCTTCTAAAAAAATGGAAATACGGGCAAGTTTATTTGTTTCGATTTGTCCTATTGGTTTCAAGTAGTGAAAACACCTAACTACTACATAAAAAGTAGAGGAAAATGAAAAATTGATGATGAAACATTTTTGTTGTATTTCACAAGACAAACTAAGACATTTGAAATCGCTTAACTTGCATTTCGAATTCTGCTAGAGTAAGATCAATGCAGAACAACTATTTTTGCAGTTTCATCTTTAAACAATGGTAGCCCCTGGGCAATTTCATTTTTAAAAAAACGTCAATTCTTGCACAATACAGCCTACAAGTATGTTACATCCTTGCTTTATTGCAGAAATTTTATGAAGAATATAGAAGATGCAATTATTATATAAAAAGACAATTAAATTTGAAATAATTCCAGTAACAATGCTAATGTGGTGTTTTTTGACTCATTAACGAACGTTTCTTATATGATATGTCCGTTCCTGAGCAAATAGTATAATTTATATATTGTTTCTGGAAATCTTTAAAATTTAACTAGAACAAATAAAAGTAGAGTCCATTTTCTTCATAAAGTCCATGCATTATAAAGCAAAGATTTAACATATTTATTGCTACTATCTACTTACTTTCATTTATTTCAAACCGATAGCTAATGCTTTAAACTTTTTAACATAATTTTTTTTTCAACTTTTTTATTTTCTTTGTTCATAGGTTAAAACATAAAGTTAGTAGTAAGTTCATAAAAATACTCAGACTGTGTGTATATAATATTAATGACTTCAATGCAAAGCAAAAAACATTATTCAAAATATTGGGATCACTTTTACATAAAATACAAAAATATACGTTTTTAAACATATTTTTTTATAAAAAGCGGTTTCTGTTTTACTTTTAAACAAAGAAAAATACGTATACAAAAATGTTACAATAAAGAAATAAATAAACTGAATTAAAAAAAAGGGACAGAGCATTATTTTGTGAATAGGAAAATCAACAAAAAAAAAAAAAGTTTTGTGAGCAAAAATAAACTATTATGCCCATGCCCACAAATCAAATCCTTCTATATTGATTTGTCTCCGCTGCAACAATAGCTCAAAAACGCATTTGCTCTTTAAAACAAATGATCATGAAAAACACTCGAAAACCCATTTCTTTGGATTAGCTCATTCCTCATTTACATAAATATTGTCTTTTCAGTGAAGGATTGATCAATAAAAACATACTTAACATAGAAAACTCCGTTAATCAGGTACCGGTTTTAGATAGCTTCTTTCATTTATTCGTATTTACCCCAAAGTCTGGAGCGTTTTATTGTAAAACAGAATCATTCCAACATTACATTGAAAACAGCGATTTATCCGTACTATTATAGAGAAAGTATTTCTCCCCAGACACAAGGATTAGTTAGGTTTCGAGAGGTGAGTTTTGAAAATAGTGCCCCAGTGGACCTCATTATACGGAATTATTGCCGATGGCACGCATCCAGGTCTCGAAGAAACCCTTTTTCATCAGTCTTTTGTTTACATAAAAGTGTAATTGTGGTTTTTGAATAAAGCATAAAAACGTGCCTGTAAGAGTAAAGCAGCCTATCACTGATTGAAGTAATTCAAATTGAGAATGAAAACGTTTTAACCCATTAAGCGCCAAGTGTCCCATTTTGGGAACCTTCAATTAAGATTTTTTTCTTCATCAAGTAATTAAGATATCATTTTGTAATTTTTTAAAATGAATGATAGAAAACCAAACTTTATTGGTAATTTTTTCAAAAAGGTTTGTAATGTAAATTATTTTTTAAAAAAAAATTTAATTTTGCAAAAATTTCTTGTTTTTGCATTACACGGGAAAAAAATTCCCTAAAAATAATTAATGCGAATGCAGGAAATTAGAAACATTGAATATGAAGCTCAATAGACCTTTTTTCAAATCACAACAAACAGGGGCCG
Organism: Uloborus diversus; assembly: GCF_026930045.1. Classification (NCBI taxonomy): domain Eukaryota; kingdom Metazoa; phylum Arthropoda; class Arachnida; order Araneae; family Uloboridae; genus Uloborus; species Uloborus diversus. Next base: position 57,672,046 of record NC_072733.1, read on the forward strand.
AGAAAAATAATTTCAAGGAGTTTTATATGACTTTATTTACTAAAGTCCCAAAATGGGAGACTTGGCGTGTTCTGATTAGCAGAGCAAGTCATGCCTAGTAGAAATTGTCTTCACCTATTTTGCATGAATGAACTCTCCCCTTTTTTCCTGTTGAAGCTACAGCCTCCTTTGTATTTTCTCATTGTTAACATCCTTTTGTTGTTCAATTTCAAGAGCAGGTGCTTTTGTCAAAACAAGTGACATTCCATTCGTTTAGAAGAAAGTTCTGGAAAAACAGGGGTGCCTATCCTCCCTAAGGAGGATGACGCATCTCTCTGAATTTCTACAGATCACGAAAGAGATTCCCGTAAAAGGACATCAAAATTCCCTTTAAAATTATTCCCCTCCCTCCCCATAAAAATATTTTGTAGCTCAGTCAGCGCCATGTTCCCCTCCCCTTGAGGGCTCCCCCTTCAATAAGGGAGGTTGAATTTCAATTGAGAAATTTCTTCACTTTTTTTTTTTTAAATCAAAAATGTAGGTAGAATTTTTGACTTTGCTACGAGCTTCAAACAATATTAAAATAATATATTTAAGCTTAAAACAAGAAGATGAGTGCAGTAACACTTGTTTGTAAACTGCCAAATTTTGTTTAGATAGTTGAGAAAAAAAACTTTAATGGAAATCGCTTAGATCACAGATAATGCGATAACTCTCAATTTACTTTTTTACAATTTATCGTAATTTGTTGGATGAAATCGGAGCTATAACCATTGATAATTCCTCAATGTGAAGCATGCTGGACATTTATCTCTAGAAACATTATGATGATGCATAAATCATACGTCATCAAACATGTTGTGAAGCAAAACCGAAATGTTGACTGTAAAAAAATATTTGCCTATAATAACACAAATACACCGTCAGGGAGCCCAAAAATATCTTAGTTCCATTTTATAAGAGCCTTTTTATATAGTGCTTCGGGTTATTGTCATTTACCCTTGCTCGATACACGACATGGTTAATAGAAAAAACCTATACCTCTTGTCTTTTTGTGTATGAAAATCCTAAGCCTTTTTGCTGAAAGGTAGTAAAATGTGTGGGAAAAGTTCCGTTTTGTACAAAAATGTATAAGAAGAAGGAATGAAACAATAATGAAAACCAGACTTGGAGTGACGTACGGGCAGAGCGAGGGGGGGGGGGGGGGACGTCCTTAAGGGGCCCAACGGCTAAAGAAATTGAAAATAACTAGCAGACTAATACTTATTAACGTTGCAAATATACACTGCTAGCCTCTGGGGCTGGCCTCTACTGCTTTCGTTGCAAGGGGGCCCAAAATTTATAGCTTTGGGTCTCATGAAAACTTAAAAGTTCTACATTTTAAAGCTTGAATATGTTAAATATGTACTTAAAGTACCAATAACTAGCTGTATTAATTACATAAAAATGATTTTAGGGCTTTCTAATTGGATTTAGCCAGAAATTATTCAAGTATCAACATAGTGGCAGGGATATGTATGTTATCCCCATTAAACGCCAAGTCTCCCATTTAGGGACCATACCATATCTCCTAACCTAATAAATATTTTTGCGAAATTTCAGCTACATATGATTAGAGATGTGCATTGAACATCAAAACACATGAAAACTTAAGTATTTTCAAAGTGGTTCATATAGCGGCGCTTAATGGGTTAATTTAATGAAATAAACTTATAACGAAATTAGTCCAACAGCTATTTTATTATTTTTTCGCGAGAAGAAAATTCCTCTCTGGCTAAACTGTACTTATTTACTCCGAATGTTCCGTCATCTCCGAAATAATGGACTGCAAAATTGATGAGTAGCGATTATGGTAACATCCCTCCATAAGGATTATTAGATTAGGCTATTTTTCTCCGTAAAATGGGAACAAGTGGTAGAGAAAATGAGAAAAAGTTGAAAAAGAAGAATCCATCTACCTTTTCTTTATTACAGTCATCATCGAAAAAACACAAACCAAAAAAAAAAAAAAAAAAAAACTCTCCATGCTTTAAATTATTTTTGGCAGCAAATAACTTCGCTCACAGAAAATCTCGAAAATTGATTACCCTTAATTCTCAGGAAGAGAGAGGGGACTACTATTTCGCTTCTTTTGGTGAATCCTGTGGGAAATTATACTCTTTGCTTCTTAGAAATTATCTGAAAAACCTGCTTGAACAATAACCTGCTGCCCACGTTTTTTTTTCTTTTTTTTTTTCCCAGAAAGTGCAGGGTAGCCATAAGGAGTTCCAAAGGCTTGTCCTTTCCAATTCTCTACTAAGGTTTTTTTTTATGAAGTCAATTATTTCATCCTTGGAAAATCATGGTTAACTTATTGTTTTTTTTTTTTTTTGGTGACTTAGCAATAGATTTTATCATCTGAACTAGGATGCGTGGAAAAGGGATTCAGGAAGTTTAGCAGAGACAATTAAGATAAAAAGTTTACTTGTTTTTTTCACTGATATATCGATAATTAAGATATGTTTTATTACTTAAAAGAACAGTAATGCATATACAATATTTGCCGCGTGTTTTTGAAACAATTTAAATTCAAAGGAAATAAATATATGCAGCAAGATTAAATTGACATTTTACTGTAAAAGATACCGAAGTATGTTGAACCAAAAAACTACCAATTTGAGGGCGACAATGGAGCCAGTAAATTGGTATTATTTTTCGGAGCAACTCACCAACACTTTTTTTTTACAGGGCATTGCAATTTTATAAAAAATATTATCTGGGAAATAAAATAATTGCTTCATTAACTAACCGAAATAAATCATGATTTTATTAGTTTCATCCGTTCTTTTTAAATTAATGAAATACTAAGTCCCTAATGATACAGTAGAAATAGTATAAATATAAATTTGCGTAGCTAGGGGACTATTAAAGTGAAGGCAATTCACCACTGAAGCAAAAAAATACGCAACAAAAAATTAAGTAAGTATTCATTCTTTATTTTAAAGCTAAAACGAATTTCTTGTATACCATTAAATTATCTGTTATAATTTATAGTTGTAATTAAAGTTTTAACTGAAAGTTAGGACGAAACACTTACAAAGCCACACAGAAAGTTTCAAGAAAGTCACTTTTAGAACAAATGAGACATGCTATGAGAGGAAATGTTTAATCATATTGGTAGTGGTTAACTTTCATTCTACAGATTGTTATTGAGGCATGCTAATCATCCATGTTTGTTATAAGAAAATTAAAAAAAAAATCATTTAATAAATAACATATTGCGGTAGAGAAGGGTCAACTACTAGTTGTCTAGAATACTATCAGTGCTAGTTGATCACCACAGCGATAAATTAATTAACTTAAGTTGGATTTAAAGCTTTTTGTCTCAAAACCGAATAAAATTACAAACATTTTTGTTAAGGATAAAATATAACTTTTATTTCGGAAAAAAAAATCACGCAGTAGTTGACTAGAACAGATAATTAAAAAATGTCCTAGTCAACCACTGAATGATTTCATACAATCGACATATCTCTACAAATGAAGGGGGAAAGGTGGGACATGTGAACATGATATGTTTTACTAGGAAATTTGAGCAAAAAATTCTCAAGTATAGTACCAGTCCTACCTCTTGGCCAAACTTTTAGATCAATGAGTCATTTTATGTTTCAGCGGTGACACTTTCATTGTTTCAGCACCTGTTGTATGTAATTCTATCCGTGTCTTCTACGTGTAAAAACATGTTTCAAACCAACAAATTAAATAAACTGTATTATTGCAAACGATTAAATGAACATTCACGCAAATTTATGACAATGTTTAAATGTTTCGACCAAATTTAGAATTCATTGTTTTGGCAGAAAATGTTTTCAATTAAATTCTAAGATAGATGATGGGACACAAGAGCTAGGGGTAGAGTGGGTACAGTGAGACACGAAAGTTCAATTGCATTTTCTTTATTGAAAAACACAGAAATTCAATTCTTTTAAATGATACTCTATTTGTCCCTGTAAAAGGTATTATAAATACACTGTAATAGGTATTGAGTTCTAAACACTTTCTAATTTACAAGATATTGGAAACATTTGCAGAAACATTTTTTATTATTCAGTTATCTCATAAAAACGTGGGGGAAAATGTTAAAAAGAGCTGATGCATCACATGCATGTGTGCATCACATGACTTCCTTTTACTCCAATTTTAATGTAATTTTCCTATTATTGGCAATTTTAATGTGATTCAAAAGTTTACTCTCTAAATATCACCACCAGTGGCCAAATTGGAACAAGATTTAAAAAAAACCGCCAAACGAAAGAACAAAAGACTGGCGATATATCGCCAAGTGTCCGCCATATTATAACACCAATTGAGTATACATCGAAATTAACAATGATTTCCCACCAAAAAGGGGCAAAAGACCCCTTTAGAAACATCCGAATGCTACCAAAATGCGAGGTGCACAAGTAGACCCCACTAGGAGTTTACGTACCAAATTTCAACTTTCTAGGACATATCGTTCTTGAGTTATGCGTTACAGGTACGCACATACGCACATGCCCAGATACATACATACGTACATACGGACGTCACGAGAAAAGTCGTTGTAATTAAATCGGGGAATGTCAAAATGGATATTTCTGGTGTCAATACGTTCTTAGGCACTTATCCGCGTATGGTCAGGTTGAAAAAAAATTCAACATTAATTAGGGGGTGAGCAAAATGGAAATTAAGGCTGAGTTTTGAGTGAAAATTTGTTCGCGAATACAATACTTCCTTTTTTGTAAAAGGAAGTAAAAACATATATCAATGTTAAACACGAATCATTTTCTTTGATTTAATATATCTTTTATTTAAAAAAAAAGAAAATATCTCTAACTCAATTTTCTGTGTTATGAAATGTTTTTCTGATTTCTATCAAGATGATTTATTTTCACAACACAAGACTTTTTTTTTTTTTTTGCCTTTTTTCTTAGAAGAAGAATTAAATTGTCTTTCGATTCGTGCATTTAAATCTCTTATCTACGATAATCTTAAACTTTTATGTCTCGTTAACGGAATTCTACCAAAAAATATAGAACCTTCTTCAGAATTTATTACTTTATAGGAAATAAAGTTTATAATTGCAGTATCATAGAGAAACGATGTTTTATGCAACGTTAAATGAATTTCAGATAAAATATGATAATGCATTTTAAAAATGACTTTTTTAAAAGACTGGTAACCCATATTTATGTAGTTATGGATCATTAGTTGCTGTTGGTAGTACATATTTTAGTTTGCTACATGTGATAAATAAAATTGTGAGTACTACGCATGAGTAGATGGTATTCTATCTCTTTCTCTTTGTTGCTATCATTTGTTCAACTTTTAACAGTTGAAATTGTCTTACACATTCAATCCTGTTTTTGTGCAGTCTTTTTGTGTATGATTTTTTTTTCTTTTTTGGTAAGACTTTTAATATGCGATTTTTTTTAATTTGTATTTTGTGCGGTATATGAAAATTTCCATCAAATTGAGACATAGTTGACGAAGTTCTATGAAAGGTAGTATCTTCGAGTGAAAAAAACGATTTTGGACCAGTTTAGCAGAAGAAAGATCGCGTGCTGTCCGCTTGCGACGGATAATGGTTGTACGTTTTTAATAGTTTTGTATGTGTAAAATGTGAACATATTGTCTCCTCAGAACAACAGTAAGGTATCTTCCGGGTTTAGGTATCATACTTCTGATCTAAGGGCACGATATGTAAATAAATAATACAAAAATGCTTACATGTGTATTTAAAAACCAGATTGTTTGGGAAAATGTGAGCATTTTTTTCATGCGGTCCCTATCCACCACATTAAAAACAATCGTGCAGCGAAAACTATTTTTAGAATCTACTCGTGAAGTTTAGGACGATTTTTTTATGCGGTCCCTATCCACCACACAAAAACAGGTTTTTTAATGCGCTTTTTTTTTTTTTTTGAACATTTTTAATAACTGTTACAGAACACTTAATTTTTATGAATAAAAGTGTAAAATAGGTTTTCACTTCAAAGTTAGTCACGAAAACTAAATGTCGACCCACGGCATACAACTATAAATAATTTCATGAAAAAATAATCTACAAGGATTTTTACTAAAAAAACTCCAAAGCGAAAGAGTGGGGCAAAGTAAAATGGTAAAATATTTACTGAGCTTTTAGCGCCCCCTACCTGATAATATTTTAACTATGTAGTAGCGCATGTAGTGTATTCCAGCCCGGAAAAAAACACCGCCGAAGATGAAAGCATGTGAGAATACAGGCAATTTTCAAAAATTTATACTCTATTGTAATGTTTTGTTGTAAGACAAAAAGTATTTTCGTTACTATAAATTGATAAAGTTTTTGTTATTAACATTTAAAAAAAAATAATCGAGACCTTCTAATATTCTGTGCAGTATTTTTTAAATTAATGTTAAGCTTATTTGTATTTAAAATATTTTGCACAATTAGTTAATTTCATGTGGGGCAAAGTTGATGGGGCAGGTGAAATAGTTTATTTTGTTTACTCACTCAATCATTTAATACGTATTTATTTTTTAAATAGATCCTTTACGTTGCTTCATTTAGTAATTCACTTATTTATTCATTTATTCACTTATTTTCTTGTTCATTCAGTCATTTACTCACTCATTTATTTTTCTTCATATATCAATTAAAAACTATTGTAATGTTTTGTTGTAAGACAAAAATTATTTTCGTTACTATAAATTGATAAAGTTTTTGTTATTAACATTAAAAAAATTAGCTGAGAAATTCTAATATTCTGTGCAGTATTTATTTAGTGAATATTAAGCTTATTTGTATTTTAAATATTTTGCACAATAAGTTAAGTTCATGTGGAGCAAAGTGGATGGAGCAAGTGAAGTAGTTTATTTTGTTTACTTACTCAATCATTTAATATGTATTTATTTTTTAAATAGATCATTTACGTTGTTTCATTTAGTAATTCACTCATTTATTCATTTATTCACTTATTTTCCTGTTCATTCAGTCATTTACTCACTCATTTATTTTTCTTCATATCTCAATTAATTATTCTTTCATTTTTGTTTTATCTCTTCTCTTATTCACCCAACCTTTTATTTACTGATTCATGTGATCAAAAATATTCTTCATTATCGAATCGAAATTGGCTCTCTGTTTCACGACAATCTATTTAACGACTTTCTCTATTTACCGATGGTTTTTCACAGTCCCAGATGGTTCACTACAGTGTTAAAAGCATTCTATTTAAAGACGATTTCTACTTAGGGACGGTTTTTTGTGGTTTCTTGAAAGTCGTTAAACAGAGAGCCAACTGTATTTCATTCGAAAAATACTTTATTTTTCCCACTGCCTCAAAAAAAGAAGTAAAAATTTTCAACTTTTTTTTTTTTTTTTTTGAACGTGCAAATTCACTGCCTAAAATAAAAAAAAAACAGTTTCAATGCAATTTTCATTATAAAATGTTCTTTTCTTATGTACTGTAATTTTCAAAACAAATTTCCAATTTGTTCATTATGAAATCCCACGTTACATGTTTCTGAATTAATATGACTTTCTACGAAAACTTAACACTAAGCAGATCTTTTTGTACTATTAATTCGTTTCAAAAGAAAGAGGTGGGGAAGAAAGATAGAAAGTTCAAGCGAACTTGGGGGACTCACAAGGGGGGGAGGCCAAATTCAGCGTTATTGTTTTAACCGACCTCTTAAAACTTTACGTATTAGTGCCCTAAGCAGTAAGCGCCGCTACAGCTTCTGAAAACTACAACATTTTGGAATAAGTCAGCGTTTTTGAATGGAAAAGATGGAAAAAAAAAGAGTAAAAACAAAAGAAAACGTTTTAAATTTTAATAAAATAAAATGTAACGAAAAATATGCAACATGTTCTTATAACTTAAAATTACGTTTAAAACTTGTTAATCGTTGAGTGCTTCGACTACACCCGGCAACTACCGTTTCGTCTTCTGGTTCAACATCCTATCTTTGGAGGAAAATATTTGAGAAAACAGAAACACACACCTAACCTTGAAGTTTGGATAACAATTCCGCATATACACTTAAAAGTGTCTCAAGTTTTCAGAACAAATGCATTTTTTTATATTATACATACCTATTAAGTAACCTGAATTTGTTAATAAATAGATTTATAATTCCCAATTGCTCAGCCAAAGAGGAATATGACATTTCACCTAATGTTTTTCAGTTGACCTAGACAACCAAAGTCAATTTCCATGCTGAATATGGCCCATTTACCTACAAACCTTACAAAACTTACATAAAAAGATTGAAATATAAGGTAAAATTCATATTAACATAATCAAGTTTTAAAAAACGTAGCATCAGTGATGAATTTTGTCTCCGGTTGAAGGGTGACTTAATAGTCAAAATACTAAAAATACATTATTAGTAACGCTGTTTTTATGAAGAGATCGAAATTGAGTGAAAATGGAAATTTGGAATTCGTTTGTGAATTGTAAATGTTAAAAAAGGATGACCTGGTTAAACAATATCACAAGAAAATAAAGCAATTTCCTACATGCTAGCTAAATGCACTTTGTTTCCTTTTCGATCGAATAAAAAGACAAATACAGTATTTTAGTTATGTTGAAAATTTAAATACGGAAGAAAGAAATTACGAAATACCATTAATAAGCAATTGATTTTTTAAAAATTTGTTGCAATAGGCGATACCTGAACTGAATTGAAACGAAAGAAACATGAAAAAAAAAATTGATGCACAGTTTAAAAAGGGTACACAAAATGTATTTTCTTATGCATGAAATGTATTTGCAGTATTAAAATTGTCTCCCTGTAGATGCTAGTAAATACTATTTCTAGCGATAGTAAACCATATTTTTCAAATTGGGATTTTTTCTGTGGTCTAGAACTCCTTCTAAAAAATTTTAAATTTAAAAATTACATAATATAAACATTTTTAAAAATATTACTGAAAATATTTTCATTATTTGACAGAGATCTACGAAGGTATGTTTGATATAAAACCCGAACTACTAATATACATTGTCTATAATACATTGTCTAAGGAATTTAATCTAGATTACTATATCGTTCCAGCTACGCTTGAGCATATGCATTACTTCAACAATATTCACCTGAATTAAACTTGCAAACAAGCGTAAAACCTTGACACGAGAAAAGAAGGATTTTCCGTAGTCTTCTGAATCTTTCACTCCACTTCCTCCAAATCTCTTTCTGATCTTTCTTTCACACTCTGTTCTCACCTTACCTTTAGACTTTAAGACTTGTTTTCTACAGTTTACCCTAACTTAATTTTCTGTACGTCTAAAAAAGCTAGAAGATAAGATATGAGTAAATTATTTTGCTAAGCTATCCTGCATTTTGTTGTGAAGTGCTAAACTTTTTTACTTTGATATTTGACAAAATGGGTGCAGACAAAAATGAATGAATAAGTAATGTATAGTAATGTAGGGTAAAAAATTACATTTTATTTGAAGAAAAAAAAACATTTATCGTTCTGTTATTCTCTAAGAAAATCTATGTATTTTTCATTCTGAACCGAAAACAACTTTTTTTTTATATTAAAATTTACCGTTTCACATTTTACAATACTTAATGATTATTCAATTGAAAATTCTGCAAAGTTCACTATCGTCCATGTTATTAATCATGCATAAAAAAGGTATAGTAATTTGCAAAATTGATTTACCTTGTGCTGTCAATTTATTGATTAAAATTCTTTACTTAATTACACCGTGTGACACGATTATTCTAACATGAATAATATTACGTGTAATGAATTACAGTTTAGCCTCCATATATCGAACTTCCACATATCAAAATTTTCTATATATCGAAATCCCAGTAAATTTCAATGTTCATTACATAGAAAAATTGTTTCTTTGTATCAAAAAAATCTCTATATATCGAAAATTTTTTCGAGACTTTCGTAGATTGTTTTTCTACTTTAAACTGTGTGTCTCATAAAAAAGGAAGGTTAGGGCTGAAAATTATGTTTACTAAAGGTTGCTAAGAAACTCATAAGAAATCTGGGTTTGAGGGGTATGTAGATGTGTCGTTGTTCCGTTCTAGAGTTTTTAAATTATCTCAAGTTTATTTCAAATCTTAGTTTTAACCAGTAACACTAAAATCAGTTTCAAGTTATCCTTTTTGTCTGTTCATTATCATTCCTAGTCTTTTTATCTTCAGTAAAAATCATTCAAGTTAAGTAGATTGATTTTTTTACTTTTCTCTCGATTACATTGTCAAAACAAAAATCCCCTCATGGTGCGAATCAAGCTGAACTGCCGAAGAATGAAGATGTATGAAGGCACAAAAATGTAATTTCTGTTAAATTTTCAGTTATTAACTTTCGTTTAATCCGATGCTCGTATGAATTAGAAATTGGGTTTCATGCACGAAAATTAGCTTTAATTTTAATGTTTTAGGAGATTTTTATCATAAAATAAGATCGTTTCTATACATCGAAATTTCTATATATCGAATTTTTTTCCAGCAATTTGCTACTTCGATATATGGAGGTCAGACTGTACTTACACAATTGTAACAAAAATTGCCAAATGATATGGATTTCTAACACATCACGTTTCTTAGTTATAGCCTCTATATCATTTTTCCTCACCCTCGTTTATAATATGATACAAATAATTTAATTCCATATATACGAGTATTTCAATAATTAGAAGTATAGAACAGCTTATTAATATATACTGTAATAAATATAATTTGCAACAGTTATTGTTTAATAGAATATTTTACTAGAATTAGAATTGCTGTAATTTTCTGAAGTGGCAATGCAGTTTTTGAATATGCTTCTTGTTGTCGTACGCCAGCTAGGCGGGCAATTTAGGGTGCGCTGCTTCACTTTTCCAACTGTACCGTATTTTGGTGTGAAGTCCGACTTCTACAGTACACACATGCCATTAGGACCCCTTTTATACCGTCGTTAACCATTTACAGCACAACAACACATTCAGACGAACTAAGGACAAGGACAGGAGAGAGAAAGTACGTCCATGCCCGAGCTGGTATTCGAACCCGGACCTTGCTTTCGAAAGCACACTTCTCTGACCACTAGGCAATGCAGGCTAATTTACCGCTTAATCCATAATGAAATAATTCTTCCGCCCTTACATATAAAACTTCTATCAAAGCTAGGAACAAAAATAGCAAAAGAGTTTTACATCTGAAAAGTATTTTTCCCAAATCAAGTCATGTTACATTTAAATTAAAGCATTTTTGTCAGCCCACAAACAAGAAAGCTTATGAAGAACGATGACCTTGAAAAAAAAACCTTACCCAAAAATTACTATCAGCTTGGTTATCTCTGAAGGAGGAAACTCGAGGATTTTTAATCAGTCATAAAACTTAAAATGCCAAGTTTTTAAGTGAAAAACTTGCAAAAATATCAAACAATGAGGTGCAGAATGTGCTTGAATATACATTTGCATTCTCATTTCAATTTTTTCCCTGCTAATCATGCAATGGTAAATGATGAGCAAGGTGAACGCTTTCATCAAGATATTAAATGTACAGAAGAACGTTACCAATGAAAATGGAATGCAAAAATTTTGGGAGATTACTGTTGGTTTCTAATTCAAGAGAGAGAGTTTCCTGTTACACATAAGGAAATGATAATTTTTAATCTTTTTCTTTTATGAAATGAGACTGATATTTCTACTTACTGCTAAAACCTGTGCTATTTCTCTGCAAAATAAATGTATAAGTGTACATTGTAACTATATTTGCAATAAAGATCAAAATATAAGTAAAGAAACATGATTAGATTTGTCTTTAAAAACTCAGTTTTAGCCATTTATGGAAATTAAATTTGTGATAACTTTAAAATGGTACGTGTTACAAGAATTTAGTTTTCAGGATGACCAGTAATGAACGCGCTGATTCTAAAAATTAATTTCTCAAAAAGTACTGATTCAAAAAATTCTATTTAAATTCTAAAAAAAGTACAATACATTGGACTTTGATACATGTTCGATTTGTCTTTCATCTCTAACTTTAATATGGCGCAAACGAATGGCAAAATTCTGTGTCACTCGCTGAAGGGGCGAATTTTCAATGCTTTCAATAACAGTTATAATTGCAGGTTTCAGGTCTTCAATGCTCTTGGGGTTTCTAGCGTAAATTTTGCTTTTGATTTAACCCCACAAAAATGAATCGCAGGGGTTAAAGTAAGGAGAATTGGGTATTGCATAATTAATTCCCATATTCTTTGATTTCGGATACCGTAAAGCCAAAATCCGCTTATTAAAATGCTCTTCAAGCAGATCAAGAATTTCATTGGAGCGATGAGGTGCTGCGCCATCTTGCATGAGCCACGCGCTTTCGAAATTCAGAGTTCACTTTGAATTGCTGGAATGAACTGATTTTCCAAAATTTCCGCATATCGTTCACATGTAAGTCTATTCGTTGTCTTATAAGCTTAAACTCAGTCGCTAACTTTCTTTAGGTCACAATTGGGCTGTTGTTGTTCGAATAATACGTTCAAACCATGAAAATGCTTTCATTAACGCTAAATCTCAACATTTTCACTGAAAAATAAATAGCAAAAACCAACTCAATGAGACTGAGCAGAAAAAAAAAACCGCCAACGCACTATATCTAACCGCCAAGTTTGCACTTGATACACTAAACAGTTTTCGAGAATTTGAGATTTCTTTTAAACACGTTAATTACGGTATAACAAATAAATACCTTTGTGCTGAAACTTCAAATAATCAGTAATCCAACGTTAAGTAGCACAAAAAATTGCAAATTTTTTGTGCCGTTAATTACTGGTCACCCTGTATACATTTATGTTTAGCTGGTCCAAATTGACATGAATCAGCTTTTTGACTCAATGCTATATTAAAAAAATGGTCACACAGTGTTATTATTTTCTTCACTTATTTTGATGCAGAAAGAAAATCATTCAAATCTGTGATCTTTTATTACTATACAAGCTATAAACTTCTAAACATAACTGTTGCATCTCAAATCTAGAAGTGGTGTGCCGGTGGCGCCATCACGGTTGTTAGAAGGCTCGCACGTTTTGCTTCGGGATCGTTACCTGAAGAGCCGGTGCAGATGCACCGAGAGTTGTTTAACATTATGTTTAGTTACTTAACCCGGGAGAATTCGCATCGGGTCTCTCAAGCCCGGTCATCACAAAACTACGCTGCCAAAAATCACCCCTTCAACGGAAATGAATGAGGTCCACAGTAGCTGCGTTCAAGGTGACCTACATACTGACCACATGCTTTTCAGGAATGTACATTTTCCCTTTTCCCCAGAAAATTCCAGTTCGGGCCTCAGAGGCCAGGAGCGAGCGCTTACGCTTTTCATTTCAGATTGTGAATGTAAAAGAAGAGGTTGTGAAATGCATCGCTATTTAAGCTACAAAGATGAAATGAAGAGGTTGCAGACCTTGTTAGTTGAGGTTTCAACTGATGAGGACTCCCTTAATGAAGGTGATGAAGAAGAAGTTGACACAGAACAGTATAGCGATCATTAGTCATGCTTAGAAGAAGATTTAGATTCATGTATCATAAAATCTTCTTAAACCTTACTTTTTAAAACATATTTTAGAGGCTGTTTGTCTATTTATAATTCAGTGTTGCAAACACAATTTTTTTTTCTATTTTGCAAACTCAATTTACTGAAATAACCACTCCGGGCCTACGGAGCCCCACGCGAACTTTCGTATGACGAAAAGTACCGCGAGTTCTCCCGGATTAATAAAAGTGTTCTACCTAAATTTTTATCAATTTACCTTTTTAAACATACAGTATGAATTAACCGAGTAAACCTTACCAATAACCAAAAAAAAAAAAAATGAATTGACCAGATTACATTCATTATTCTTAGTACAAGTCTTATGGCAGGGATGGGGAACATTTCGTCTATTTTATGGTCAGTAAGCAGTGTGTCATGTTGTTGACGATTGATTAACTATTTTCAACTAGAACAAAATAGGGATGCATCGTTAATGAGGGAACGGGTCTAAAAGATCAGCTCCTTAAAAGTCAACGGTGCTGTACGATATTTTAGAAAATGAATGGCGACCGGTTTGGAATCTAGAACATTTCACTGATACACTAATAGTACTCTTGCCTCACGTCGTTCCTTCATTCATTTCCCAGGTGAATTGTTTAGAAAATTGCATTGGAACTACATTTAGTTCATTTCACTCTTTTTTACTTTTATTAGCTTTCAATCTATAATACATAAGTAAATACATTATTGGTTTCGTTTCTTTTTTTTCCGTTTTTAAATAAAGCATTCAGCTTCAATTGCTCTTCAGTTTTTCATTACCATGTTGCTTATGCCGCGCCGGTAAGTTAATGAATTAGTTGTACTAAGTTCATAGCTTGTTTTTGTTATATTTTCTTTCTTAATTGAAAATGATTTATTTGACGGTATTCAGTGATTTTTATTTATTTCATTTATTTTTTAAAAATAAATTTTACAAATTTTCTAACATCATGAGAATTGTATATGCTTTCTTTTCGCAGTGAATAAAATTCAATTAATTAATTTTATACCGTGATGAAATCGAAACTGCTACTTTTGGAATGAAAAACTGATGTCTTAACAACCGGTTACTGAGAGATATCTTGCAAAATGAGAATTGTTTTATTCATCTAAACCCAAATAAAATGTTTTTAAATAAATTTTTCCTGGCATGTTTTTTTTGCTTTCAGGTAATTTTAGTGATTCCCCTTAAAAGAATAATAATGATACAACGAAATATTTTCAAGGTTAATGAGCAACTCTAGCAGAAAGATCGACAGCACTTTTTTTTAATGAGTGATTTCAATGTATAGGTAAAAGATGAACGACTATCAAATGAATGAATTATCAAAAAGAGCGACACTGACCATCCCAAGTATAATTTTGGCTGCTATACTTAGTATTCATATTAGATACTTACAATATAAGCACTATTTGAACTAGATGTTTAGTATCAATACAAAGCGAAGTCCCCCCCCCCCCCCGACCTTTTTCGGTACTGCTAAACTTAACGCAGTACTTCAGTGTAAAAAGTTTCACAACATCTTGCATATTTTACAGTCAAAAATTATCTATCTCTATATTTTCTAATACAGTTTATTTCCATGAACCCCATTGATATTATTTAACTCGAAAGATAAATTTTAATTAATGGGATGTGCCAAGGGGAAAAAATATCGTTTGTAATGTGGAAAAGGTGCCATTGGTGGCATAAAATGTAAATAAAAATGTGAGGAATGTTGGGAGATTTCTATCTTATTCGTACAAGCACAGAAATTTCGGCAATCGCTGCTTCGACCTGTGTTTTTTTTCCTTAATTATTATTATTATTCAATTTTCTGATGATAGGTGATGTAGAAATTGGGTCATTGCTGATAAAGTGCATGGAAATAATTGAAACGGAAGTAGAATAATTCCCTAATTCCCTTCTTTACCCGGAATAGTTTTTTTTTTTTTTTTTGAGCTATTACGATTGCACATTGTTTTCATTTGACCGTCCTTGATGCTGTGGTTTCTTTTCAGTTTGGACCAGGGGCCTCTGCAGCACCACTGCCTATCGGCCTCTGCAGGTCCTGACCACTGTTCCCCGGAATCTGGTGGCGTACATGTTTTACACACACGCGGGCGCCTTTGCATTCATACACACTGACACACACACACAAACTCAACTACGTTAATACACGCAGGTCTACGCACAGACACAAACTTATAGCCTACACATGCACGCACTTACACCTTACACATGCACGCCAGCACGCCTACACACACATGCCTGCACAAACACACACAAAACTATACACACGTAACTACCCAGGAAGAGGTACAGGCTTGAGGGGACAGGGGCCATTTCTAGAAAAAATAACTCCAATGTGTAGGGTCCTGCCTAAACTCTTGATTGCGAAAAATATAATTTGAATTCAAAGTTTCAGAATTCAAATTGTTATTATTATTATTTTTTTTTTCAAATTTTTATTTCACTAGGTGGTAGCAGCAAGCGATTGATAAATTTAATCCACCTGCACCACTGTTGCTGGAACTTATTGTGTACTATAGCAGAAATAATGTGCTTATTTTAAAATAAATTAACTTATGGTTCTTTCTTTTTTTTCTGAGTTTACCCCTTAGAAAATCGCTGTAGTAGGTTTCTTAACTTGTTCATCACAGTCAACGCTGTGGCGGGAATTCCTTTTGTGCGTTTTTTAGTTCTATAAATGGAACAGAAAACAGTAAATAAAATGCACTTAACCAACAAGATCCTAAACTAAGAATAATTTTATTTATTGGTTTTTTAACTAGTGTAGCAAATCGTTAAGCAGCGAAATGTGTAAAAAATAGTACCTCTTCTTCAACATAGAAAAGAACATCTGCTGGCAAAAACCACCATATCCATGAACAAAGCAAAACAACACTCTTGTATTTTCGAAATCATCTACCATTATTTCATTGTAAAAGTTTCTACACTCCTGTTTGTGAAAATTGCAACACCATGAAAGAAGCATCATAGTTAAATGAAATTTAGTACACAGTTGAGTGGTAATGGTACAAATAAATGATTACATTTTCAAACCAAACAAACAATAAAACGAGTAGAAATTAGTATTTTGTGTTGCTACCACGCGCCGCAATAAGAGCTGCTACACGACTCGGCATGGAATGAAACAAAGTTTGAATATCTGCCTGCGGAAGAGTATTCCATATCGTTTGTATGCGCGACCAAAGTTCGTCTGTCGAAGCAACAGGACGAGGATCCCGAGCGAGACGCCGCCCAACGAAATCCCACGCGTGTTCAATCGGTGACATATCCGGGGAATATGCAGGCCAAGGAAGAAGTTGTACCTGTTGTGAATCAAAGTAGGATTTTCTAGTCCTGGTGACAAGTGGACGGGCATTATCCTGCTGGAATACAGCCCCTGCCAATCCTTGCAGGAAAGGAATAGCTTGAGGCTGTAAAACTTCGTTTATGTATCGGGTACTGTTTCAATGGCCCACAATTCGTAGCAACTGTGATCGTCCATGACATACTATGGCACCCTAGACCATAACTCCGGGTGTTCGTCCACTGTGGCGTTCGATAATGCACTCCGGAATGTGCCGTTCAGCGGCATAGCAAATGACACGAATTCGGCCATCATGGTGCCACAAATTGAAGCGGAATTCGTCGGAAATGACGACCTGCTGCCAATCAGCACGCCAGCTCCTATGCACATTGGCCCATTGTAGCCGCAGGCGGCGATGGATTTGCGTGTGAGGAATCCTGTATAAAGGAATTCTTGCGCGCATCCCACGCTGCAGCAGACGTCTCCGAATTGATGAAGCATAAAATGAAGCACCTGTAGCTTTTGATCACTGTGCTGCCAATTGTCTAGAAGAAGCTGTGCGGTCCGTCAGCGCCATACGCACCAGGTGTCTGTCATCGCGAGCTGACGTCACATTTCGGGATCCACTCCCAGATTTCCGAGCTGTCCGACCTTTTTCCGTCCACTGCTTCCAAACACGCATGATTGTACTGCTGTGACACTGCACAGGAGCGGCTACTCCACGATAAGACAATCCAGTTTCAAAAAGCCGACGATTCTGCCCCGTTCAAACCCCGAAATTTGCTCAAATTGCGCTTTCTTTCGTCGAAGAGGCATAGTAAAGATTCAGTTAACGTTTACTCTAGCATATAATCACCGATAATCATATACGCCTCGCTATAGCCGTCTATTTATATTCGGTTCCATCCGCCGTTCGGAGGGCGCTGCTCAGCATACGCATGCTTTACCGGTCTGCAATTCTAATCATTTGCGTATCATGCCCTACTTTACATTTAATGCAATTTTCCGCTCACTCGCGTAAGTCTTTCATAGTGTTGCAATTTGCACAAACAGGAGTGTATTATAAAAGTATTTCCAAACAATATATAATGTCATATAATCCATAATGACATATATCAATTAAGAAACCCAGTCGCAGCTAAACGTAAAACATTATTTTTATATTTCTAAAGATTCCGTTAAAAACCTAAATCAATTAAGGTTAAAAGAAAAAAAAGAAATTGACAAAATAGAAGAATAGAAAACCTCTTATAGTCATTTGGCAAATACATTTTCACTCAACAAAAATGTTTATTTCAATTGAAATTGTTTTGCTGTCACCGTAACGTATGAAGTTCATATAAAACCAATTAAGTTTGAGTAAGTTGTCATTTTTTCATAAGATATTCCACTTATTTTTATAGTAAACGATTTTCCCCATCTTCTTAATCTAATTACGGAACACATTCTGACGAATTCTTTGAGCGAATTTCGATTTAACAATTTATGATTTGTGATTTTTCTGTTTTGCAAAAAAAAAAAAAAAAAATCAATAACTTCAAAATTAACAGAATTTATTCAATTAATTTTAAATCTTCTGAACAATAACTGTAATACCTGTTTTACGATTTCTGGTTCGAATTTCTTTCTTATAACTAGTTCATATCTCGCATTTTAATTTACTGTATTGTGTCCGGCTGTTATATTTTAGCTTGAAAAAAATGATGGCATATGCATAAGGATTCGTTGCAGTTATTTGTCGTTTGAATTTTTTAAAAGAGGAAGTTATGCGTTCCAAAAAGGAAATTGTCTGAAAATGAAAATATTCACCGCAAAATGTATTAAAGTACTTTTTCGGAAATGAATCTAAATGGAGGGGATCACTTATATTAATGGTAATGATAAATATTGCTACAACACAAGAGGAATTTTACTGTCAAATTGCGCTCCAATTTTTAGTAACTGCAATAAATGTTGAAACAGACAAGACCACCACAATTATTGAATTCAAAATAAGCAGCCTCACTTCAGAAAAAAAGAGAATTTTAAACGTTTAAACCTTATTTTAAGAACAAAATGTATAAGGGTAATAATATCTTTGATTCGTACTCTTTCTTATATAGAGAGCGGAAATTTTAATTCTATCTGACAATAGATTATTGTTCCTTTGCACTCTATAAAAGAAATAAATTTATGTTTCTCTGATTTTGAGTGAGAGGAATATATTAACTTCAAAAAAGGGTAAAGCTAATTGTTTCATTTGCATTAATAAAATGGAATATCTTATTGATGTAGTATAATTTAAAAAAAATAATTCGTGTTTCTTTTATAGTTAAGCACAGATACGGCAAGGAGTTGCCCAATAAGGTCAAATATTTCACAGATTTTTTTTTTCTTCTTTTGAATAACATACTTAAGACTTGATGAAGATAAAGTACCACACTTATTTACTGAGGGATTTAGGTGTTTCATTAAGCTTAACTGTTAAATCCTGACAATATAGTTTATATTCATCTACTTTGACGTAAATGATGTTAGAATATATTTAGAGTATTGATGCTTGTTCAGACTGGAAAACATTTAATCATATCCTGATGAAAGTTCTTCGGTTCGAGAAACTCGCTCTGGGTACCAAACATACTAGGTTCAAAGTACTACTAAAAGTCCTTTTGTTGTTTTGAGCAAACAAATTGCTTTTTACTTCTTTTGAATGGCAAGTCACTTTTCTCCATTGCCCTTTTCAGACTCGTTTTCTTTACACCAAGAGAAACCGTTGAAGCATCAGATAAATCTGACCTTATTTTATCATTCAAGGACAGCAACCCGCGTTCAAAGGATTTCGAGGGCCTCGGTGTGCCATTATTTCCTGCTGTTTTCTCTCTTTGTCTGATTAACTCCATCTATTTTTGCCATGGAAGGCACAGGAATATTTTTCTTACCAAAGAAAGCATCCGTAGAACGGATTTGTAATTCTTTTATTTTGTTAGAAAATATTTCTGAGTAGAAGGCTTCTTTAAAACATTTTGGAAGTAAGATCATAGAAAATAACGATATTACGACATTTTGCAATTTTTGGAGGTGTTCTCAAAATGTTCTCCGTCATGCATTTAATGAATCCGAAATACATAAAGGAGTTAAAAGATGTTTACATTCACCCATTCATATAGGCTTCAATTTTCAAGGCTCAAATTGTTGTAAGAAAAATAACTGGCGCAAAAAATAGTTATATTCTAACGTAACTCCATTTCTTTCCAGGGAAGAAAAGGCAGTTTTTTGGGAATTCAAAACACGTTTTCATAATGCTCATTACAGATTCGCATCAAGAAATTTGCGATTCGTCAATGCAGGCAACCAGGGCGAAAATAATTATGTCGCTTTAAAAAAATTGTATTTTGCTTTTTAAAGGTGTTTTTACTTCCTTTTATAACGAGCTGATGTGTAAATCACATTACTTCCATTTACTCCAATTTAATGTCATTTTCCCATTATTGGCAATTTTAATGTGATTAAATAGTTTACTCTCTAAATGGCCAACAATGGCCAAATTGAAACCAGATTTTAAAAAAAAAATGCCAACTTTGTCGACAAGTTGGCAAAAAAACTTGGCGACCAAAAGACTGGCGATATATCGCCAAGTGTCAGCCAAATTATAACACCACTTGAGTTTACATCGAAATTAACAACGATTTCCCCCCAAAAAGGGGCAAAAGACCCTTTAAAAACACCCCAATGCAACCAAAAGGGGAGGTGCACAACTAGACCCCGATAGGAGTCTACGTACCGAATTTCAACTTTCTAGGAAATACCGTTCTTGAGTTTTGCGACATACATATGCACGTACGCACATACGTATGCCACGAGAAAACTCGTTGTAATTAACTCGGGAATAGTCAAAATGGATATTTCGCGCGCCTATACGTTTTTAGGCACTTATCCACGTGTGGTCGAGTCGAAAAAACATTCATTTGAGGGTGAGCAAAATGGAAATTTAGGTCAATTTTTGAGTGAAAATTTTTTCGCGAATACAATACTTCTTTTTTACTTCCTTTTACAAAACGAGCTGATGTGTCCATCACATCACTTCCTTTTACTCCAATTTAAAGATAATAGTGCCTTGGAGTGAGCGAAAAAACACTTTAAATACTTTCATTCCAAGTCTGTTGTGAACCGAAGCAAGGAAAACGTTTTATACAGATAAATTTCCCCAATATTGGCAGTTTTATGTGATTCAATGGTTAACTCTCTAAATATGGCCAAATTGAAACCAGGTAAAAAAAAAAAAAAAAAAAAAAAAAAAAAAAAAAAAAAAACGCCAAATTCATAGCTAAGTTGGCGACAAAACTTGGCGACCAAAAGCTTGGCGATATATTGCCAAGTGTTTGCCAAATTATTGCACCGCTTGAATTTACATTGAAATTAACAATGATTTTACCGAAAAAAGGTGTAAAAGACCCCCTATGGAACATCCGAATGCAACCCAAACAGAAGGTGCACTACTAGAACCCACTTGAAGTCTATGTACCAATTTTCAACTTTCTAGGACATACCGTTCTTGAGTTATGCAAGATACATACGCACATACATACGTACAAACGGACGTCACGAGAAAACGCGTTGTAATTAACTCGGGGATCGTCAAAATGTATTCTTCAGGTGTCTATACGTTCTTAGGCATGTATCCACGTGTGGTCGGTTTGAAAAAAAAAATCAATATTCATTCGGGGGCGAGCAAACCGATTTTTGAGTGAAATTTTTTTCGCGAACACAATACTTCCTTTTTTTGTAAAAGGAAGTAAAAGGAAGCATTGTATTCGCGAAAAAAATTTCACCCTAAAATCGACCTTAATTTCCATTTTCCTCACTTTCCAACCTGGCGACAAATTTGGTAGGGTTTTTTTTTTTTCTAAATCTGTTTCAATTCGGCCATTATTTTCGATATTTAGAGAGGTAACAATTGAATCACATTAAATTTGCCAATATTGGGAAAATTAATCTGTATAAAACGATTTTTCTTTTTTTTTTTTTTTTTGCTTTGGGTTGCAACAAACTTAGATTGAAAACATTTGAAGGTTTTTTGTTTTTTTTTTCCTTACTCCAAGTTCAAGGCACTATTATCATTATAAATTAGCGTAAAAGAAAGTAATGTGACGCGCACATCAGCTGTTTTTTTTTTTTTTTTTTCTGCTTGCTAAAAGTTACCTTTGTTGAAGATATGTTGCATTTTATTTCATAAGATTAATACGTAGAAGGGAAAAAAAGCAAATAGAATAAGTCAAACTAAACGAATTATTAAAGTGTCTACTTTTGATGTTCATTGTCTTCAATGTAGCTTAGGGTTTAAAACGCTTTAGAGAGTAAACATTTTACCAAACACCAATTTGAAAAAGGTATTATTTTTCAACTTTCAAACATTTCCAGTTATTTATCTAGAGCAATTTTAAAGAATAAAATCTGTTGCTGATAATGCAGAATAAAATTATTGTGAAATTTTGAACCTGTCAGAAGAAAACAATTTTGAATCAAAACGGTACTTTCATGACATTAATTTTAACGTCAATGTGGATGAAAAAAAAGATTTTTTTAAGTTCATTTTTATAATATAACGGTAGAAATCATGCTGATAAAATGAAAGTCCTTTTAAAAAAGCCATTTTAATATTAAAACCAGTTTATCTGAGTTTTTCTAGAGCATTCTAAGTAGATATGGAATTAAAAGTATTCCTTTAAGAACGAATAATTTTAAAAATATATCGAAATTTCGAGATAAAAATACTTTATCAACAACATTTCCATTTTTATTGCTTTCACAAAATTGCATGATAAATGTTAAAAATGCAGGAAGTACTTTTATAAAATAATGGCGTAACTTTCAAATGTTAAGAGTCGTTTTTTTAAAGTTAGACATATGGGGGCCTGATAGTTGACACCTTCAATTTTCCTTAAAGTTTTAGGATATTTTACTAGTATGGTGATAAAAAAAAGCGATGCTTCTTTCCTCTCTAACTTGACTTGTTGGCGCTCGAGTGGAGGTCAAATTTTCGGGTCTTAAGAAAAAAGAACTACATATATGATTGCTTTGCTTCAAAAGCAATGAGTGTACCAAGTCAATTTTTACTTCCTTTTACAAAAAAGAAAGTATTGTATTCGCAAAAAAAATTTCACTCAAAAGTCGACCTTAATTTCCATTTTACTCACCCCCTAATGAATGTTGAGTTTTTTTTTTTTCGACTCGACCACACGTGGATAAGTGCCTAAGAACGTATAAACACTTAAGATATCCATTTTAAAGATTCCCCGAGTTAATTGCAAGGGTCGATTGAAACTTACTTTTTTTACATTTTTTGCCTTGTTTAGGCCCGGATATCTGCTAAAGCTATGAGTAGTCCTCGGAAATAAGTATATAATTAACTACTCACTACAGTATAGTACTAAGAAAAACATAAAATTGCTTTCGTTTCTCTTGACTCTAGTAGTTAAACGCGGGAACAGTTTGAAAAAACAAGTCAGTTGATGTGGAATCACTCTGAGATAATCATTATGCACATTTCATCTGCATTTTTTGTTATTGTCTAACAAACCTGTGTGTGCGCTTGTGTGTGTTTTATTTGACGTTATATTTATATTTTTTATTTTGTGCCTTATTTATTAAATTCGTTTATTTATAAAAGTTTATTACTTAGTAGTGTATATGCAAATTCTACTGTAATTATAAACTCAATCTCTTACCCATCTGCAATCCTTTTCCTAAAATGTAGTTAAAAATAAACAATTTATGATCATTATAAAGTCAAAAATAACAAAAGATGCATGTGAATTGTCATAACGTTATATCAGGGTGAAGATTCCACCTCAACTGAAATAAATTTTTCAAACTGTCCCAGCTCGATCATCCCCGAATGGAATGAAATTTATAGAGGTGTAGAGATGTCTTTGAAACTAGCATATGCAAATTTTCAGCTTCCGAGATCTAAATCCTGAGTATCTAAGATCACCAAGATATAGTGTTAAAAAAGGGCGGATCAGCTTTGTGAGAAGAATTGCCATGTTGTGGTCAAGGTTACAGAAAATTTTATAACACTGGAAGTACGAATCTTTGGGAGCTTAAAAGTACGTTTGGCTATTGATTCGTTCTAGTATTTATGTGAGTTAAAGCTCATAAGATTTTGAGTAGCACTCATATAAACTCGTGAAAAAAACGCTCTTTTATACTGAAATCATCATTTTTGAAACCGTTTAATTAAGTAAAATGATTAGATCTCATGATTTTCTGACATGAGTCTAAAACTATATCACTTAGAGCATAATTACAGCTTTTCCTCAAAGTTATTGACTCAGGCGTTTTAGAGTAATTGACCTAAAACTGTGGTTCTTTTTGTTTCAAATTATCAACTTTGAGACCATGTAATTAAAAAAGTTAATTAGTTGCCATGGGTTTCTAACCTGGATCTTAAACTACACTACATGGACTATAACTACAGCTGTGTCTCAAAGTTGTTGACCCGTCGCGATGAAAGTTATTGACCTCTAAACTTGGGCATTTTTAAAAAATCATCGACTTTGAGACCGTTTAACTACTAATGTAAAGAGAAACAAAAGCTATTCTATATTTTTCTTAGTACTATACTGTGGTAAGTAGGTAATCATATACTTATTTTTGAGGGTTACTCGCGGTTTTCGCAGATATCCGGGCCTAAACAAAGCAAAACAAGTATAAAAAGTAACAGTTTCAATTGACCTATGCCCTCAAAGCCATAAGTGAGCCACCAAAGTATTTATGCAAGCATGTACCTAGTATCAAGTAGCATCCACATTTAATAGAATTGACTTGGTTCACTCATTGTTTTTGAAGCAAAGCAATCATATATTTAGCTCTTTTTTTCTCACGACCTTAAACTTTGACCTCTACTCAAGGATAAACAAATTCATTTTTTAGAAAAAAAAAACTTTCTTATCTTCATTAGACATCAACTATCAAAAGTGTCCAGTTTTAAATAAAATAACTCTTAATGCTTAGCTTTAGAGATATTGAATTTCATAAAAATGAACTTAATTTTTATAAAAATTAAAGTGCATTTCACATTTTCACAGTTTATTTCATGCCGCGTAAAATGTCACTTAAATACTTGAAGTTTTACGCATCAACTCAACAAAGTTATGCACATTATTTACACCTTTGAGAATAAGTCAAAATATCTGCTGCTATTACATTTATTCAATTTTTATAAGGGGCATTTTTTCAATCTTCAAAATTAAGGAAAGTTTAAAAGGAAAACTTTTAAAATCAACCAATATTATACTTCGCATTTAGACACAACAACCAAGCAACAAAACTAAATACCAGTATCAAACATTTTTTTTTTAAGAAAAGTGTAAAGCCCATTTTACATTCAAATATTCAAGACATTTTTCTCGCTTTAAGATGCAAATTAATTTTTGAAAAATTATACGTATGACGTCTTTAAATTAATAAGATTATTTTCAAAAACAGAAACTGTGGTTATCTTTTTTGTGAAACATGAAAAATGTCATCAAAAACAAATCTAAGATGATGAAGTGAGGTGGGTAAGAGGACGAACAGCTAAAAGTAAACATTAAGAGAGAAAAAAGATGCTTTATATACGTACGTACAAACTGATTAAATTGATAGGACCGTTATGTCCTTCCGTCTCTAAACCTCAAGCAACAATCGGTTGATTCTGATCGTGAAATTCTTAACGATTAATTGCCAATTATAGACACCGAGAGAGTCTAAGAGACTACCTAAATATTGTATGAGTATACTATCCGTCATAGAACACCATAACCAATGCTAGAAGATATTTTCTTTCTTTATTTTTTTTTTTCTGTTTTTAACAAAAACAGAATTCATTCACTTTCGGGTTTTTGTTCGAAAAATTACTTGTGATATTCATTTTTGCATCAATCAGGGGGAGCAGAAGAAAAATTCAAGTATGAGAAAATATAACATAATCGGCTTTTCCAATAACGAAACTAAGCCTTAAATTATGGTATGAAAAAGCTTGGTTCCTGATTATTTTCTTCATGGTCATCTGAAAAGGAAAAAATGTTGAGGAAACAAATGAAGAGCTACGGTGAACGTGTCAAAGAATTAGTTGGATGTGGAAGAACAGTTGAAAAATTAGCAGTCTTTTGAGATAGTGTTTCTGACATAGTTTAGTCTGGGGAATAGAGGTCATATGAATTTGAGAAAGAGCTGAGCAGGTTGGAAGCTACGGTGTCAGGGTAAAGAAAACTGATGGCAGCGAGAAATGGGTAAGCCAATGAGGTGGTATTCTTGAGATTTTATTTGGTTTGACGGATGTCTGAGGAAATGAGAAAGTCGATGTTTTTTCAACTGCATCAGTGGTATATGAAGCTTGAAAATCTTTGTTTGCATAAATATTGATGTCTCGAGTTTTATTCAATCATAATAGGTACTCAAAAATGTGTAAGATAAGATTGTAAAAGAGCAATTCATTCGTTTTCTTACTCTCCCAGCCATTTACCATCTTGCCCCATTATTTCATTTTGAGTATGTTTTTAAAAGCGCAGCATATAATCAAAATCCTACACCATACATGATTTTTTGCTTTATTATTTGTCTTTTCAAAATAGTTAATGCAAAAAAAAAGAAGATATATTTATGTCATCAAGTAGTGCCTAACGTTTGGTAAAGCCCAAAAATTACAATCGCAAGCAAGAAAAAGCCATATCTTGCTGGTTTTTGCTTGCAAAACAATTGTTCCGACATCAATTACAGCGATGTAACCCCTCAGTATTAAAATGTACCTTGACAGATGCGTAGGGAAGGGTGGCCCAAAGCGGGTAGGTTAATGATGAACGTTCGAACATTGTAGTTTTGGGATTTTTATCGTAACAATTTCGGTTATATTTCCTAGCAAGGATCGTGAACTTCAAAATAAAGAGTGATTATTGCATTATTTCATACCCGATATTTATTTGTTATCAAACATTACAAACACTAGAAAAACCAGCTTTCCCCTACCAGGAGCCTAAAGCGGGTAAGCTCAACTAATTTTGATTTGCTGCATTTGTCAATCAAACATGAAGTTATAAATGAATAAATCAATTGACTAGGAAACTACTATTATAAAAAAAAAGTTATGAAAATCTAAGTCAATACATTTGTGGAAAAACAAAGGACTAATTGATTAAGTTAATAGACTAACTAGTTGCCACCATAAAAATAACTTTTTCAACACATAATTATCCTATTTAAATAGTAAATCAAAGTTTGTACATTTTCCAAAAAACATAAATAAATAAATGACTTAAATCTTATACCCACATTTCCCGAAAGTATACGTTTTTAATCCAAATAATAATAACTTTATATTTAAAAAAGAATCGAACAGAATGATCATTGTAGTTTATAGGTGGATGGTGTCACAATAATGTATTGTTATTGAAAATTCAAAAAATAAATAAATAAATAAATAAACTGGTCTTTGACTAATCACAAATTACATACTTTCCAGTTTTTTTTTTAAAGATATGTACCATTTTATTCATTTTAAGCCTGGTTACGCAATGTCACTTCACCGCTGCTTCGCTGGGACTAATTGAAACTCGGGGATGTTCGGGTAAACACAGACATACGCATGCATCGCCGCTTGCACACCACGCAGCGGCATACGAATGCCTACCCGCTTTGGGCAAATTACCTGCTTCGGGCCATTTTCCCCTATAACAATTAAAGAGCTACAGATATGATAAATTCGTCATATTACTGTCCCTTGCCCGACGTAGCTACAGGATTGATTGCTTTGATTGTAGCCTACAAACTTGACATGTTTGAACAGTTGTCATCCCTATAATCATGAAATTTTTCACACTTTATGAAATCGCTTACACTGTGCATGTTAGGTTTTTTTTCAATGTGTTCGAAACTCTTGAAGATTGTTTAAAATCACAAAAGTGTGACTTCCCTATCTAATTTATATAGCGAATAAGCGAGGATTAGCTTTTTAGTATTAATGACCACAGGACATTATTCTTCAAATATTGAATCACATTTACACTATTGAACATTGGTTACGATTTTTGAGACTATTTTTTTCCCATAATACAATATATTCGTTACAAAAATCTGGTCTCAAATATAATGCTTGAAGTTTTATATATCCAAATAGGATTACGGGCTCTAGAGAGACCAAACTTATCCAGCAACGTTTTTTTTTTTAGGTATCAACTTATTGTGAAGTAAGGTAAAAGTTATGTAATGTTAATCATTATATGAAAACTTCATACCTGTCAAGAAGAAAACTAACGTTATAAACTTAATTTATCACGTCATTTCACTAAGTAAAACAGACTAAACCATCTATATTGAATTAATTAAACACATAAATTAATTAAAACGAACATGTTAGGCACTTTCATTTTCTAAAATTAATTACCTTTTCATCCAATTAGTTAAAACAAGCCTGAATAAATTTAGCAAGAACTAAATGGTTAGGTTTTATCAATTAATCAATAAAAAATCCATCGTTTTTCAGTGAAGACGAAGAATTCAGAAATGCACAAGATAGAAAGTTTGCATCCGTTGTTCAGTGTTAGACGAATTGCTTTCTTGATGTCTATACAAATGAGTTAAAGCAATTTAAATATATGAATAATGCTATTTTTAGATATGTTTTTTAACTACACTAGTCTACGCTTACAGTGTACATGAAATCAGTAATGAATAATTTCGATACTAAAAAGTAATACTAAACAAAGTAGAATTTCGTTACCCTACAAAAATATTCATTAATCAATGAACACGTTTAACGTTTATTGTAAAAAAAAACTCTTTCTCTGTAAAGTATAATGAATACATGTTTCGCTCTAAAAAGGAGAGTGCACTCAATAATCGGTGTCCTTATTGGAAACACTGCTAATCATAAAACACATTTTGAAGACGGACACTATTTTCAATTGTTAAAATGGGCGAGCCTTTTAACAACTGCGATGGAGCCACATACGCATCACTTCTAGAGCTGAGATGCATGAGTTAGAATGTATCATAGTATATGAACATAGTGATATAACAAAGCTAACTTCAAAATTACAAAAAAGAGGTAAACATTCAAAGCAAAATTGTAAGTGGCAAAATTTGATACCCGAAAAGAACTTCTAACTGGGTTGGTAAAATACAAATTTTGGAAATAAAATGAGTAAAAATAGCAGTAGAAGTTCTAATTTTTACTACTCTAATTTTGTTATCTGAACCCATTACGGTTTCCACAATACGGCCAAGTAGCCATTGTAACGGGGGTATGTTGGGTTGTTTTAATAGCACCATAGTACCAAGTTCAACATTATCCTTAGCAAATTGCCACTTGTTACGCGGCTGTAAGTTATTCAAATAATCAATCTGCCATCGTTTCCAAATTTTTTGAATATAATTTGTAAGTTTTTTCCACTTAGACAATTTACTTTCTGGAATGTCCTTTAAATTTGACTCTGGAAGTGCAAGTAGTGGGTGGCCAATTAAAAAATGACCAGGGGTCAAAACTTCATACTCGTTTACATCTTTTTATAAAGGAGTAAGTGGACGGGAGTTAATAATATTTTCTATCTGAACATTACAGTGGTAAATTCCTCGAAACTTAATTCATTATTACCTACTGCCCGTTTAAAATGATGCTAAAGGATTTCACACCTGATTCCGATAACCCTCCAAAGAAATTTGAAAAAATATTTTTCCAAACAATTTCTTCAGACAATAAATAGTTATTTAAAGTTGAGGTAGGCGTTTCTGCTTGTGCCAATAACCTCTTAGTTTTAGAATCCGCGCCTTTAAAATTGATTGCGTTATCACCGATAAAGCTTGAAATTTTTCCCCGCCTGGAGATAAACCTTTTCAGAGAAGCAATAAATGCCTCCGAAGGTTAAATCAGAAACAATCTCCAAGTGAATGACCTTTGCGTAAAGACATAAAAATTGAAACATATATATTAACAATTTCTGCATTTCGAAGGTTACTCACACGAATTTGAAATGGTCCACAAAAAACGACAACACTATTGACAAAGGGGGCAACTGGGTTTACTCCAATGGCAAACTTGGGTTATTTTTGAAACAAACATTACAAGTATGCACAACCTTTCTTGCAATGCTTTTGCCATTAATAGGACAAAACTGCAGTCACAAAACATGAAGCAATCCCTGGGCACCAATGTGAAAATATTTTTTATGAAAACTTTCTAATATTACTTCGCAAATTAAAAATATGAAAAACGCTTTTTTAGATATGTTTTTTTTAACTACACTAGTCTATGCTTACAGTGCACATGAAATCAGTGATGAATAATTTCGATACTTAAAAATAATGCTAAACAAAGCAGAGTTTTGTAACTTCCAAAAATGTTCGTTAATCAATAAACACGTTTAACGTTTATTGCAAAAAAAAAAAAAAACACTTTCGCTAACAGTAAAGTATGACGCGTAAATGTTTTGCTCTGAAAAGAAGAGTCGACTCAATAATCGATGGGTTTATTGCTTACACTGCAAATCATAAAACAGATTTTGAAGACTGACAATATTTTCTTACTTGTTTAATTAATACACAAAAGAAATTAAGACTACTTATTAGGTAAGTTTCAGCATAAGTTTAATATTCAAAGCATCTGCAGAGTTATATTAAAAACTCTTAAAACCTTTCACATTCTTCACCCTATTTGGCGAACTTTTTTAACAGATCAATGAGAGTGAAATATCAATGCAAGTATAGGAGTTAAAAGTAATTTTAAAACTCCTGAAGGTAGCTGATTTCGGGTGGTATTTTACGTAACGTTCATAAAAAGGGAAGTTTAGACGGATGATGTAATGTCATTTTTACAGTTCAGAAATATCAAATTATTCCACTAAATGGAAACCATATTTCCCCAAAACTGTTACGTAGGATGAAAAAAAAAATCAATATTGTTATGAGTGCAGTCCGTCAATGTAGACTATATGCACTATAAATTTATCAAGTCTAATTAATGGAGCATTGTTCTGAAGTTATACGAGAATAGTATTAATTTTCAAACGTTTAAAATATGACATCGACTTTTTTTTTCTTTTTTGTGTTTGTGATGAGAAAATGTTTTAAACGGCTTTTATCTCCGTTTCGGATCCTCATATTCAGCTTCATGGCATAAGAAATCACTACATTATCAAAAAAGCGGTTTTCATTCCTTAAAAAACAAATCAACTTTTAAGAAGGTACTTTCTTAGTGAAGTTGAGATTATTTTATGTTCATTTATTTATTAATTCATTATTTATTGCAAAAAAAAAATGTTTTACCTAGTAAACTTGTGATTAATCTTGTTTATCACCTTCGACTGAAACAGAAAATTTAGTTTTATCAAAAAATTTGTTATCTCGAAAGTATTTCATTTTTTGAAATAAATTTTAAAAGAGAAAAACAAAACTTCTGAAATGATGCATTTTAGTATCATACCTCCGAAAAACGAAGCCAAATTAACATCCAAATCAATTTTACACATTTAAAACAAGTTTTTATTGCCGTTGTATATTTTTTTAATGCAAGACTAAAATTTCAGTAAATTTTATTTTATGTTTTTTTATTATATTAACTTTAATTTCTTAATTTTTGAACTTTTCACGTCAAATTTTATTTAAAAGTTTTTTGTGACCTTGATAGTAAACTCGATGTCACTTTTTTTTTTTTTTGGTGTCAACACGCTAATTTTTTATATAAAGATTTCTCTAAAAATAGAACTGGTTCCTCAATTTTGTCAAACTCATTATATGAGCTTTTTGTAAGACACTTAGTAGTAATTCGTGTTGGAGGTGTCATTAATATTAAACTTTCTTATTCATTTTGATTGATGGTCTTCAAAAAAAGGATAAGAATGGGAACAAATTATGGGGGCGAATGTTTAATCTTTCAAATTTTGTTCGCCTAAGTAGCCATATTTTGTATTTTGCTGATTATATATATATATATATATATATATATATATATATATATATATATATATATATATATAAAGCTATATTTGTTAATATTTTATCGAATTTCATAAATAAGGCATCATTTTTAAAGATTTTTGTCACTGATTTCGGCTAAAAATAAAGAAACATTTTAAATTTTGGTTGTTTCATCGAAAATACTAATTTATTCCTTTTTTATTAATCATTACTTGAATGCACAGCATCGACAAATGCAGACTCGTTGGTCCAGTTGGTTAGAGTGTGATGCCAATACTGCGAAGATCGTAGGTTCAAATTCGCATGAACCGAATATGTCATTCTCCTATCTTTTATTATTCATCAGAATTCTGATTCAAATTAGCATGAGAATCGAAACTCATTGCAGGACTCCAAACTACAATTCTGTTGTTAAATTACAGGAAACAAGACATCCGTTTCAAAATGGGGAACCGCAGTAAAAAAAAAAATAATAATAATATTTCAACAAAATAAAGACATTAATTTTCAATTAATTTTATTGCTTTATTGCACATTGATTTAATTACAGCTTTCAGAGATGGAGGCCATATAGATCCTGTTAAAAATATGAAAGGAATGGAAGCGATTCTCTTATAAAGCCTAAAAATGTGGTTTTTGAATGACAGAATTCAGATTCAAATTTTCATAAACACTGAAAAAACATTTTTTTTCCTACGATTTTTGCGAGTACGTCGTAATCGCAAAATATTTAGACTCGCAAAACAGAAAAATTTCTCATTTTTCGATTCTGTTCACATAATATTCAAGAAATTTTCAGCTCACGAAATCACCGATATCATCATTTTCGCAAAAATTGCGGGTCTTGAAAATTTAAAGTCAATAATCTTAAACTATTTTGAGCAGGATTCTAAACCACTGTTGCGTTTCATTGAAATCAGGAAATAGAAACGTTTAGTTTAACATAGTTAATTGCAGTATTATAGTATATTATATTTCTCAAATATTTTTTTTTTCTTGGTGTGAAGAGGGGAGCCAAAACTTTCTTAATACTTTATTAAACTTTTTTAAAAAATATCATTTTAAAGATTTTTAAAAAGAAATAAGTCACATTTTTGCTTTTCAAAAAAAAAGAAAAACAAACCTTAAAAACTGGGATTTCGAATGCCATCCGCTAATCGCGAATGTCTCGCACGAGTCAGCTAGTGTATACTTAGAATGATGGGAAAGTTTCAGTCACTACAGCGATATTTTACATAAAATGCTTTTGTCTGAATAAATTTAAGATTAAAAAAAATCTTTAAAACAATATTTTTAATTAAAATAATGGAATAATTTGCCGTAAATAGGTTTTTTAAGGTATCAATTAAGGATACTTAGTGAAAACGAGTTAAATATAATATAACACTCTTATTGAATGTTCGAAGTGCTAAAGTTTCAGAAACTGAACAAAGATTCAATATGTAACTCTAAATATAACCAAAGTTTTTCGATTATTTATTTGCAGGTTTACTAAGAAATAAAGATTTTATTTCTAAAAAAATCCTAGACATTGGACAATATTTAGCAATTTTTCTCTAAAACAGCAAAAAGCCTTTGAAGTGCAAAGTGCAAAAGTAATTAACAATCAGTTGTAAAAATCATATCTTTGAAAATTTATAAAAAAAAAGGACTGGTTTAGTAAAACTATTACTTGTGTTTTTACACTCCTGCTAATGTATAAACAATGCTGGCTGTTAGTTTCGTAAAGAGATTGCCTTAAGATTTCTAAATTAACTTTTTAATAACTTCAGTTTTTTTTTTCATATAACATCATTTTTAATGCTCGAAGTTTTCCGAATGAAAACACAGAAATTTTATTAAAATAATGCATTACGTATATATTTACGTTTATTATTATAAACTATTTTCTTTTTCTTACTATTTTCAAAATTCATTTCTGAATAGATTATTTTGAGCATTAGATTTAAATATCATTTGCATTAAAACTCGAAGTTTATGCAATATATTTGCTTATGTACTTAAGAAATATCCCACCTACACATGACTTTTTACTTCCCCTCCAAGTTTTCTTAGAATTATTTTAAGACAACTGTTTTTAGATTTCATGAGATATATTAAAACCTTTACGGAATTATAAAGATGTTTTAATAGTTTTATGAAGGAAGTTTATTAATATTTATGTTATGCTCTGTATATTTTCTAAAGTTTTTCTTTTATTTTCCTTTTGCTTTCATGTTTGCCTGTTTCAAAATAATAATTAAACAAATAAATAGGAAAAAAAATTATAATACACGGTGTAAAAATAATTAAATTTCTTCAAAATTACGTTTAAGATCAAAGAACAAGAATGAAATATCTAATGTAGACATTCTTCATTTTTTAACTAGTGACAAAATATAAATGCATCCAAATTTGAGCTGAAAAATTTTAAGCAATAACGATTGTAATTAATCATCTACATAAAAAGCAACATAAAAAGTTATATGATTAAACGCACAATGCAAGCAATACGTAGCATATAGTTTTCAATTGAATTCAACCTTCACTTCACATGTCAGAAAAATAATCCACACTACGATACAAAATACATTTTATTTTTACCAATCATCGAGTTATTTTTTAAGTTATGAGTAGTACAGATAGAGATTCTCAGTTTTTACAGAATGGAACTACGTTTTTTGCAGAGTAATAAAATAGAAGCATGCGTTAATACCTACGGCTACGGAAAATGAACATGATGCATAACTTTTTTTTAAATGCAATATTACTATGCTCTATCGAATATTTTTCCGAATTAGACAAAACTTGTATCAAAAGACATTTGTTTTGGGGAGAAGTCATAGTGATCTTTTATTGGAGTAGATCAAAATTTTTCAGTTGGAAAGTTGAATTTTCTCTTCACCACAATGAAGTTAAGATACTCGTATTCTGCGGGAAGAAATTTTCACTAAAATCCTTTTCTATGCATTAAGAGCTCTCTCTCTCTCTCTCTCTCTCTTTGCTTCGTAGTTAACAATTTAAAGTATTGATGCTTTTTATTTCAAGAATGTTTTCAATATTTAGGGATTCAACTTTAAAATGCAAAGTTTAAAAAGTTAGTAGTAAAATTACCAAATAAACATTTACCTGATTGATTGTGGAATGCTATTTCTTCTCCCTTATTTTTGTGACACACTGTTCAGCTTTAATTTCTAAGATTTTTCTCTTGAAAAATTATATTTATTTTGTTTTGGACAGGTGCCAGTACCAGTACTTACAAACAAGGAAATCAGAAGATAATTCGGAACTTATTACTGTTCTGGAAAATATACTTTTGGCATTTTTTTTTCAGTTACGCCATTATCTTGCTCCAAAGATTGGTAAAATGCAGTCATACCCTTCGGGTATTTCTTAGATTTCTGAACTAAATCGGAGATATTTTAAAAGTAAGTGCAAAATTGTATCATTCCTATCTGAAAAGAGCTTTATATTTTGAGTTTCTCAGTTTTCACTTATTTTCTCTATGTTCTTCATTTCACTTAATTGCTTTCTCAGAATCAAAACGAAATGCAATAAAGCAAAAAAAAAGAAAAAAAAACATGAAAGTTCACTTACGCACCTGAATCGAAAATAGTTTTAAGCATAAATATTGTACATTTGTAAAAAAAAGAAAAAACCCTAAGGAACATCAATTCCGGAAGAAAATGAAATTTCTTCTTCCTCGTAAGTTTTGAAACATTGCTGCCATAAACATAAAAACTAAACTTGATTTTGAATATCAATTTAAACATAAAAATCAGCAGATATGCAAAGCAAATGCAGATGAAGGAGCGAGTGCAATAACACTTGACGAAATTTGAATTTTTGCAGTGAAATAAAAGAAAAAGAGTGGATTAAATTTGCTACTGCTGTGTTGAGTAGAATATAGCTGATTGCAGAATTTTATTTCATTTTAATAATAGCCGAATTAACTTACTTAACTTATTAAAAATTTGAAATACCTGCGAAACATGAGAATTACTAAGCCAGCAATGTATACTCATATTTTAAAGATTTGCTACATTAACTTCAAATTTTCAAATATCTTATTGTTTAAATAAAAAACTAACAAAACGCATAGCAGAATAACTATTACTTTTTTTAACTATTTTTTATTGCTTCAACATTTTCGTTTCTAAAATACTAATGCGATATTAGATAAACACATGAACTAGTGTCAACAGCATTCAGTTCATACTAGAGGTGCGACATCGATAGCAAAACATCGATGTTAGAAATTAAAATATCGATAGTATTGATACATCGACCAAAAAACATCGATGTTTTAAAACATCGATCTTTTTATCAATGTATAACATACATTTTTGAATATACTACACTAATTTAAGCAATACAAAAGATTACGTCCCCGACGAATATATTGAAAATACTGAACCTCAAATCATGAATATAATTTAATAAAAATAATTTCGCAACATCTTGGTATTTTAGTAGGTCAAAAAATGATAATAAGACAAGCACCGATTAATACAAACTAGTTATAGTAATAAGGAAATATTTTCAAACTGAATGAAAGTAAATTTATATCAAAAAAGAACATAAGAAACAATGTATTTTAGCACTTACCGTCAGTCGAATACTGAGAAAAAGTTGTGCTAATTGTTTTAAAAATACAAAATTAATTCTAACAATTATTATTAAGTGCAAGAAATATGTGTTGTACAGTTCGTTAATAATTAAACACCAATTGTAAATAATAGAGGGACGACTTGTTGGGGTAAATCGATAAGTAACCACGAATATTGGTGTTGACAGTTTGGAAAAAACGAAATTTGTTTACTTTTGTTCCCCAGAAGAGCATTTCTTTTTTCTCAGGCTATCCCACCAGTCAGAGAAACATCTCTTTCCGATGGAACAGAAGTTGCCATCACTCTCAAGTACTTTAAAGCAACTTTTACGAGCTCTGAATTTTGAAAGTTATAACTTTCATCGTAGTAATGTATACGATTTTCCTATAGTTTAATAACTGGAGCCTAGAAATAGACTGCAAGTTCTGGCACCGGACTACCAGTGTCAAGTTCTTCCAATAGCTTTGTCCTCTCCCTCACTCTCTAGTTAATCTTCTACTATCTTGTAGTGATCATCCCAAAAGTCATCCTCTACACAGAAAAAAATGATCTTATAAAACGGGTGCAAAAAAAAAAAAAAAACATCGATGTTTTAACAAAAACATCGATGTTTCCGAAACATCGACATCGATGCCGCATCTCTAGTTCATACCATAATGCAGCGAAAATAACACCTGTATTAGAACCTGGAAGCTTCAGATTCCGGTTACATGACGGGAGTTACATGATAGCAGTGTGACAGATTCCACTTCGATTAAAATTCATCTCTTGAAAGAATAAAGCTAGTTTTTATTTCTTTAAACGTTAAGAGATTGTGTTTCCTATCAATTTAACAGTAGTATTTTTTTATTTAGTTTTTTTTTTTTTTTTTATTAAGAACAAAATTTGTTCTTAAACGAAAATAGAAATCTATCAGAATCTGTCCTATCTAGAGATGAAAACAGTCAGGAAAAAAACCGGAAATTTTCGGAAAAAAATGTTTTTTTTTAAAAGGGTGTATTACCACTCCGGAAAAATTGAAAGAAAATGAACTTTTTAAACTTTTCAGGAAGTTTTAATTGAAGTTTTCAGCAAAAAGTGATTAGAAATTTTTCATACTTAAATTCTTGGTCAAGTGCTAATCCTATATTAGCTACCAGTTTGTTAATTAAGAGGATTCCCGTCTCCAGCTCAGTCACTTCAAATTCCGTGCTGATGAGTGCTAATAAGCACGAAACTGCAGTCCTGGGACGGAATGACTGAGCTGGCGTTGCATTTTATATAATTCTGCCTTAGCGAGCGGTAACTTACTGAAATTACTATGCCATGCCTTCAGTCTTCGACTTGAACCAAACCAATGCTTCGGTCACTCGTCTGGTCAAGCGCTAATTATGTTGGGAATTCCAAATATTATTATCAATACTTTGGCTTTAATTAAATCAATATTTTCTTTTCTCTTGCAAAGTTACAAATGCTAATTTCAATGATTGTAACGTATTTCCCGATCTTAGACACGTGCGTACCTTTTGTCATGAAATGACGAAGATCCTTCTTCATTTTATTGGCTGACGTTCTAACTTCGGAAAATGCGCATCTCAAATACATGTCTTGAAAACCATGCAAATGACTCTGGCTAAATATACACTCCTGTTTGTAAAAATTGCAACACCATGAAGGAAGCATCATAATTGAAGGAAATTTAATACACAGTTGAGTGGTAATGGTACAAATAAATGATTACATTTTCAAACCAAACAAACAATAAAAAGAGATAGAAATTAGTATTTTGTGTGGCCACCACGTGCCGCAAAAACAGCTGCAACACGACTCGGCATGGAGTGAAACAAAGCTTGAATATCTGCCTGCGGAAGAGTATTCCATATTGTTTGTATGCGGAACTATAAAGTTCGTCTGTCGAAGCAACAGGACGAGGATCCCGAGCGAGACGCCGCCCAACGGAATCCCACACATGTTCAATCGGTGACATATCCGGGGAATATGCAGGCCAAGGAAGAAGCTGTACCTGCTGCGAGTCAAGGTAGGATTTGACAGTCCTGGCGACATGTGGACGGGCATTATCCTGCTGGAATACAGCCATTGGCAATCCTTGCAGGAAAGGAATAGCTTGGGGCTGTAAAACTTCGTTTGCGTATCGGGTACTGTTCAAATTGCCCACAATTCGTAGCAATTGTGATCGTCCATGATATGCTATGGCACCCCAGGCCATAACTCCGGGTGTTCGTCTACTGTGGCGTTCGATAATGCACTCCAGAATGTGCCGTTTACCGGCATAGTGCCTGACACGAATTCGGCCATCATGGTTCCAGAAGTTGAAGCGGGATTCGTCCGAAAAGACGACCTGCTGCCAATCAGCACGCCAGCTCCTATGCACATTGGCAAATTGTAGCCACAGGCGGCGATGGTTTTGCGTGAGAGGAATCCTGTATACAGTAATCCTTGCGCACAGCCTATTCTGCAGCAGACGTCTCCGAATTGATGAAGAACCCAATGAAACACCTGTAGTTGTTGACCACTCTGCTGCCAATTGTCTAGAAGAAGCTGTGCGGTCCGTCAGTCTTATACGCACCAGGTGTCTGTCATCGCGTGCTGACGTCACATTTCGGGGTCCACTCCCGGATTTCCGAGCTCACCGACCCTCGTCCGTTCATTGCTTCCAAACACGCATGATTGTTCTGCTGTTACGCTGCACATGAGCGGCTACTTCACGATAAGACAATCCAGTTTCACGAAGGCCGACGATTCTGACCCGTTCAAACTCCGAAATTTGCTCAAATTTCGCTTTCTTTCGTCGAAGAGGCATAGTAAAGATTCAGTTAACGTTTACTCTAGCACATAACCACCGATAACCATACACGCCTCGCTACAGCCGTGTATTTATATTCGGTTCGATCCGCCGTTCAGAGGGCGCTGCTCATGATACGCATGCGCTACTGGTCTGCAATTCTAATCATTTGCATATCATGCCCTACTTTACATTTCCTGCAATTTTCAGCTCACTCGCGTAAATCCTTCGTGGTGTTGCTATTTTCACAAACAGGAGTTTATATTTGTTGTTTCGGTAGCTCAGAGGCGCTCTCGTTTAAGACGCCGTCTTTTTAGTTTCTTGGTCAGCCGAGTCGACTGTTTGCCGTCATGCTCTAGATTAAGCATTTTAAAATCGTAAACTTAGTCAGAAAACCTTAAGTTTGAGTTAATGGAACCTCGATTAGATCAATAACTCTCTATTAGTCATGTTACAAATTGATCAATAATGGTTTTGCTAGTTGACTAAATTATCAATGCTTCGAGAAAATTATTTTCCACTTTCATATTTCATATGTAAATAGCTCGCCAAGGATATCATTGTATTATATCACCATGGAGGAAATAAAAAGAGATAATTTCAACCACAGGTATTGTTTTCTGCAAAGGACTCCAATTACACTGTGCAATTCAAAAGGGCAATAATTTAATTAGTCATCGGTGCGATAACTTCATTAGATGCAATCTCATCGCACAATTAGTTCTATATTAGCCACCAGTTTGTTTCACACTCTTGGCTTCCTTAAGAGGTTTTCCACCTCCAGCTCAGTTACTTCCTATTCCGGGTTGATGAGTGCTAATAAGCACGAAACTGCAGTCCTCGGATTTAATGACTGAGCTGGCGGTGCATTTTATGTAATTCTGCTGAGCCCTGGCTATAGGGTGGGAACTTACTGAAAAAAAAATTTCTATTACTCTAAATCCCTTTCAAGCTTAAAAAACTCAAAAGATTTTTATAACAGTTAATATTGGAGTGTCAAAGGATAAAAATTCATTTGTATCAATATATAATCGCTAAAAGGTTGTTCACTTAGGTAAAGAATTGTCCAAAAACCTTGGCTTCAGACTTCACAAAAAAAAAAAAAAAGGGAAAAAATAAACACTTTTGATTGAAAGTGTAAATATTAAGAATAATAATTTGAAGAATAGTGTGAAAAAAAAAATTTCTTATGGCATTATTTTGCATTTTTTTCGACATTAAAAGATTGAAAAAAAAAATTACTAATTAAACGCTTTTATAGCGTAAACTTGTTTGGATTACGTAACACCTGACAATGACCTTCCACTCTTACAATACTCATGCAATACGCATCATTTTCTTTCGCTTTGAAAGTGAATCGACACATAGCTTTTGTCGATTGGAAAATATGAAATGAAAGGCATGCTTGTGCGGACTTCATTTATTCTTAAAATTTACCATTTCCTTTCTATTAAAAGATGAGAGAATTTATATCAATAAGTTTCAAAGAAATTTTAAAATGAACTTCAATCAGCAAAAATAATCTTTTTCATAGAAATCTAGAGTTGCGCTGCATGAGTATTTTAAGTGTGGAAGATTATTGTCAGGTGTAACGAAATTCCAAACAAGTTTATGCTATGAAAACTTATCAATGGTTTTTTTTTTTTTTTTATCTTTTAATGTCGAAAAAAAATGCAAAATAATGCCGTTAAAAGTATTTTTTTTTACACTTTTCTTCAAATTATTATTCTTAATATTTAGTACACTTTTCTTTTCCAAAGTGAACAACTTTTTAGCGATTAAATATTGATACTAATCCTTTGAGAGTCCAGTATTAATTGTTCTGAAAAGTTTTTGGGTTCTTTTAAGCTTAAAAGGGATTTAAAGTAATAGAAAATTTGCATTTCTGTGTAACATTTTTTTTTAATTTAAAAATAACAAAAAAAAAAAACACCGTTTTAATTTTTACTACCAGCAAGAGAATAATTTAAATATGACAAAAAAAAGACGCAGATTATTGTAGATGCTTCGGAGATATGACTTATTTAATATCCCAATTAAAAAAGCGTAAAAGCTGATTTTATGTAAAGTGGCAACACCCAACTGTTCACAGAATACTTTCTTTCATTCACACAGAAAGAGAAAAATATTAGCTTGAAATTGATGCCAAATTCAGCTTAATTTGTTGAAAAATAAAGAAATTAGAAAGATTTTCTAAATTCATGCCAGAACGGTGACCCCGAAAAATGATCAAAAATCGAATTTTTGAAAAAAAAATCTCCAAAACGTAATTTTCTTTCAAAAATTCTAAAAAAAAAATTTGAGCTTATCTCATAGCTATATATTCGTAAAAAAATAACGGACAAAATCTGAGACATGACGGCACGGACGACTATTTAAGTTAGGCGATTTGACGTGGAATGATCCAAACGTAAGATCATAAATGTATTTCATATTAGAAGGTACGTTTTTAAAAAAAATAGACTTAAAGCATTATAATAAGGCATTCATCACAACTAAAAACAAACTGTACTTAAATTATTTTGAAACCTATAATTAAACACTAGTTTAATTATGAACATAATTAATAACCTTATTTTTACTCTAAAGATTGTGTTTTAAGTAGAAGAAAATCGTGCAATGAAACGAATATCGTAGAATAAAATTGTCGTATTTTGTAGAGTCTCAACTTAAAGGATTCGTTCCAAGACTCCTCGCATAAGTCGAAATTTTGCGTTGTTGGAAAGAGTATTTATACTTTTTTTTTTAGTAAACATACCCAGTTATTTAAGGTACTTGTAAGGACCCCTCAAACTATTTATACCTATTTTGTGACTTAATATCACTATTTTTTACATAAAATGCTGAATTTTGTTTCAAAAAAAAAAAAAAAAACAGAAAAAACGAGCTGATGACATCACATGACTTCCTTTTACATCAATTTAATGATAATAGTGCCTTGGAGTAAGCAAAGAAACACTTTAAATATTTTCACCCTTAGTTCGTCACGAACCGATGCAAAAAAGCATTTTACAGAGATTAATTTTCCCAATCTCAACAATTTTAACATGATTCAGTGGATAACACTCTAATGATCGGCAATAGGGCCAAACTGAAATCAAATTCTTTTTGCCAAATTTGTAGCCAACTTGGTGATACATCACCAACTTGGCGGTCAAAAGCTTGCCGATATAAGCCAAGTGTTGCTCAAACAATAATATCACTAGTGTTTTTATTGATAATCTGATTTTCCCCCCAAAAGTGCAGAAGTCCCCTATTGGAACATCCGAATACAACCAAAAGGGAAGGTGCACAACTAGACCCCATTAGGAGTCTATATACCAAAACTCAATTTTCTACGACATGCTGTTTTTGAGTTATGTGATATACGCAAGTACATACATACGTACATGCAAACGTACATACACTGCTTGACATTGAAAGTGCAACACAAAGAAGGAGTGGTCAGAAAGTGATGAAATTTGGAGCTGCAAGGGATAATAAATGATCTTAATTTCAAAATGATGGGCAGAATACAGAGCGAGAACGGCGTCGGCACAGTAGGATGTAGGACCACCGCGGACAGCAATACACGAAGAAACACATCTAGGCATAGAGTCAATAAGGGTGCCGATGGTGTTCAGAGGGATGGCTATCCATTCCCTTTCAACAATTTGTCACAGTTCGTCTTCTGATCGAGGCAGGGACAGAGTCTGCAAACGGCGTCCAATCACATCCCACACATGTTCGATTTGTGACAGGTCAGGAGAGTATGGTGACCAAGAAAGCATCTGTGTGCTTTGGAGAGCATTTTGACAGTGCGAGCACTGTGTGGTCGGGCGTTATCCTGCCGAAAAATTGCACGGTAGCCCTTGAAGGTAAGAGATTGCCACCGGCCGCAACACATTTTCCAAGTATCCTTGGGCCGTCATAGTGCACTGAATACGAACTAGAGGTGATATGGAATTGTACGCAATTGCGCCCAATTATCATTATGATACGTTGTCGTGCGGCGGGAGGTTTCACAGTTACTCCCGGATTAGATCTGTCTCCACGTCGACTCCACACACGTATGCGGTGACTATCACTGTATAAACAGAAGCGGGATTTATCTGAGAACACTACATTTCGCCATTCTGTCATTTACGTGGCTCTAGTCCGGAACCATACTAAACGATGCTGTCTATGTTGTGGGGTCAATTGCAGTCTTCTTAGCGGACGCCATGATTGCAGACCACGTGCGACCAAACGACGGGAAATGGTTCTGGTTGACACGTGAACGTTCAGGGTATCTTGCACCTGCTGCAGAATCGAGGAACAAGTGACTTGTGGGTCTGCTACAGCTTGTCGGTGGATGCGTCGATCCACGCGTTCTGACGTCACTCTGGCTGCCTTGCACCCCTCAATCTTCCCGCATCTCGTTGTTCCAACCATCTTCGGTACAGCCGATGCACCGTGCTCGCATCCATGTGGATATCAGCTGCGATTTGACGTACGGACCACCCTCCCCTTCTCAGTTCGATCACCATACCCCTCTAAAATCGTCTATCTGCAGGAAGTGCCTTCATTGACGGCGGCCTAGCTTTCTCTCGTGTTACACCCATTCTCCAAGACAAAAACAAAAGTTCTTCGATAATTCTCCAGTCAGAAATAACGACACGAATATTGCCCATTCTGCAAGTTCCTTCCCTTATTATTTACTTCACGTGCGCGGGAGAGCTGCGCATTTCACATCATTTACATAACTCAGTGATATACGTCTACTCTAAAATTTGCATAAATTTCTGAACACTCTTTCTTGGTGTTGCGTTTTCAATGTCGAGCAGTGTACATACGCACATGCAGACGTCACCAGAAAACTCATATTAATTCATTTGGGGATCGTTAAAATTTATATTCCGGGCGTCCACACTTTCTTAGGCATACATGTACGCTCGGTAAGGTCGAAAAAGTCACTCAATTTTATTCAGAGATGAGTAAAATGGAAATTTGGGGGAACTTTTTTTCGCGAATAAAATACTTTTTTACTGTGTAAAAGGAAGTATAAAGTTGTGTTATTTAACATGAAATACTGTAAGGATGCACAAATGAGAGAGAGAGACGCATTAAGTGAAACAGTAAGGTACGTATAATATGTAGTAATAATAAAATGCAGCAATATAATGGTACGGTACAGTAGATACAGTAATTTATATTCGACGCACTTTTTAGTTGCTCAAGCGTTTGAAAATTTTTACCTTTTCTTTAATTGCCTGTGAAACTGTCTCCCTTTTCTTTCCATTTACACAAACTTTAGGCAAACAGCGGGCTTAGGTGAAATTATATTTCATCAACTTTGTATTTAGAACGAAAAAAAAAATAATAATAATAAATGAAAG
Source organism: Uloborus diversus (assembly GCF_026930045.1). NCBI lineage: Eukaryota > Metazoa > Arthropoda > Arachnida > Araneae > Uloboridae > Uloborus > Uloborus diversus. The sequence goes on from NC_072733.1 coordinate 57,716,492, forward strand.
ATGCGGAGTGGGGTTGTTTGCTTCCACACCAAGGCGATGTTTAGACAAATACGGTGTGGAAAATTTGTTTTTGAATCATGCTAAAGGGAACGTCCATTTACAAAACTAATATTTAGTAGCCAATAACGAAGCCGTTACTTTGCGCCCCGTAATTACATTAAAATGTTCAGGCTGTGGGGGAGGAACTCGCGTTATCTCTAAATTTCGTTACTCCTGAAAAACTCGCGTTATAGATATTTCACCTAAGTTGAACCACTTTGTAGCACAATTCCACTGTATTCATGTATATTTAATCTGAACGGTAAACATTTCACATGAAAATGCTACGTAAATCAACCATCATTAAAATATAAATAAATTTTGTAGGTATACTTCATTCTTAGACAGCGCAAAAAAAGGCTTTAAAGCATAAAATGTATTCTTAACATATATTGAAATGCGTAAACAGTGTAAAAAAATCCTACTACTACAACTCGAGCATGAAATAGACCTTCTTGTAATAATTTTCGACCTACAGGTACAAATATATTTTGCTTATCCATTGCAGTAGTAAACAGAGAACATATACCGTTCTCCATATCGAATATTTAAAAAAATTCAATTCTTGTAAAAAGGATTATAAACAGAAATGCACGACACACAAGATCATTTCTTGTTAAGAATGTCTTCTTAAAGTCCAAATTTTTCTTTGAGGACGACTGCAAATATTTTCCCTCCAGTGACTGCAAATACCTTTCTTTCACAATAACTAAATTTTTTTCACTTTCAGTTTCTTGCATGATGAAGTGACGCTCATAAATATTTTTAGGCTGCATAAAAGGCTATGAACACTGTACAAATATAACCGTTGAATTAAATAATGTATATTTCAAATCACATCAATTTCTTTGAAAAACAATGGCTCGAGGGAATTTTCATTTCGTAAAACGTTTGTACTACCAATACAAATTTGATTCTTTAAAAATATTTTTGTCCCCCCACCCTCAAGATGTTTTGTAAGTGCTAAACCTTTAAGAATTTAAAAACTGTTTGATTTTCAATGCATACACGGAACAATGACTACTCGTCAGAACTGAAAAAATTGCGATAAAATGCTGAAAATACCCTTAACGTAATTTTTTACGGTAAGAAAGCATTACACTTGCGGTCTGGAAAAATCACATTGAAAAAATATTGACTGCAAAAAAATTTTTTTATTTAGTCGTATTTTACAATTTGGCATATTAAAGAAAAAATAACAATAAAAATATTGACTTCCTTTTACAAAAAATGAAGCATTGTATTCGCAAAAAAATTTTCACTCAAAAATCGTCCTTAATTTCCATTTTGCTCACCTTTGAATGAATGTTGAGGTTTTTTTTCGACTCAACTACACGTGGATAAGTGCCTAAGCACGTATAGACACGCGAAATATCCATTTTGACGATTCCCTAGTTAATTACAACGAGTTTTCTCGTGACGTCTGTATGTACGTATGTATGTGCGTACTTGCCTATGTGCGTATGTGCGTACATGCGTATGTATGTCGCATAACTCAAGAACGGCATGTCCTAGAAAGTTGAAATTTAGTACGTAGAATCCTAGTGGGGTCTAGTTGTGCACCTCCCCTTTTGGTTGCATTGGGGTGTTTTTAAAGGGTCTTTTGCCCCTTTTTGGGAGGAAATCGTTGTTAATTTCGATGTAAACTCAAGTGGTGTTATAATTTGTCGGACACTTAGCGATATATCGACAGTCGTTTTGTCGCCAACTTGGCGATTTTTTTTTCTTCGTTTTTAAAATCTGTTTCAGTTTGGCCAATGTTGGTGATATTTAGAGAGTAAGCTATTGAATCACATTAAAATTGTCAGTAATGGGGAAATGACATTAAATTGGAGTAAAAGGAAGTCATGTAATGCACACATCAGCTAGGGTTTTTTTTTTGTTAAATTAGCTCATTAATGAGACGAAAGTCCAAAACTTAGAATTTCATTAAAAACTTTTATATTTTATTTATATTTTACAGTTTGTGATTTATTTCAAAAAATAACGAAACTAACCATCCAGCAACACATTGATCCATTTTTCGACACTAAATAAATTTACTCGAACCAATTTAACACGACCAACAGCCAGAATTTTTACCCTTCATTTCATACTTTTGCCCAGGTTTCACGTGTCGTTAAGACATTAAAATTGCAAGTTTTTAAACTATAAAATTTGCTTTGTTAAATTTATGAGTTATACAGAGTTTTAAAATGTTTCAGTAGTTATCCATCTTTAACAACGTAACATCAAGCTAATTTATGTCATGATTTCAAAAAAGAAAAAATGCATTTATATTTTCGTCCAGCAGTACAAAACGTCTTCAGATCTCAAACTTTCAATTAAAACGACGTACTAGAATACATTAAGGTCTCAATTTTTTTATTACCTATACATTTCCCTGGTTAGTTGCAACAATAGTGGGGGAATGTGAGGCAAAGTAAAATAGTGAAAGTAACTTACGTTTTTCAAAATTTTAAAAATTGGAAATTTTTTTGAAAATTACTGTACTTGATTAAATAACAATGTATTTTGTGACAAAACTTGCACTGAAATGTTACTTTTCGTATTTAGAATTAAATTTTTAGCTTTAAAGAAAAAAAAAAGATTTTTCACATTGCTGTTTCTATGGCACAAAGTGAAAAATGATTTTTTTTTTCTGATAAAACATTTTCTATTGGATTATTAAATACTAGAGGCCCGTCCCGACCTTGTTCGGGTAGAAACGAGCTGATGTGTGCATCACATGACTTCCTTTTACTCCAATTTAATGTCATTCCCCATTACTGACAATTTTAATGTGATTCAATAGTTTACTGTCTAAATATCACCAACAGTGGCCAAATTAAAACGGATTATTAAAAAAAAATCGCCAAATTTTTCTCCAAGTTGCCGACAAAACTTGGCGACCAAAAGACTGGCGATATATCGCCAAGTGTCCACCAAATTATAACACCACTTGAGTTTACATCGAAATTGACAATGATTTCCCCCCAAAAAGGGGCAAAAGACCGCTTTAGAAAAACCCTAATGCAACCAAAAAGGGAGGTGTACAGCTAGACCCCACTAGGAGTCTACGTACCAAATTTCAACTTTCTAGGACTTACCGTTCTTGAGTTATGCGACATACATACGCACATACGCACATCCGCACATACGCACATACATACATACGTACATACAGACGTCACGAGAAAATTCGTTGCAATTAACTCGGGAATCGTCATTATGGATATTTTGCGTGTCTATACGTTCTTTGGCACTTATCCACGTGTGGTCGAGTCAAAAAAAAAACTTAATATTCATTCTGGGATGAGTAAAATGCATATTAAGGTCGATTTTTGAGTAAAACTTTTTTCTCGAATACAATACTTCCTTTTTTGTAAAAGGAAGTAAACATACTATCTATCTTAAATAAATATTATGTTGGTACTTTTGAGTCTAAAATTTAATAATAAGCAACATTTCTTATTTCGTTTTTATGAGATTTGAAACAAATTCATTTACCCCATTTCCTGATTAAGAGACCATTATATAATCCCCAGTGAACAATACAATCTTTTCGTATGTAACGTTGTACTACGTATCGTACAGCTGTACGTTTGAACTTCAGATTTGATGAAGGTGATGGCATAAAGAATTTTCATTGAAAATTGTAATCACTTAAATTGGAAAATAAGGGATCCATGGTCCCTGCATAATTGGAAAATAATTATGCAGGGACCATGGGGATGCAACGAAAATGAACCAACTGATATGCTGCTAGTGATATAAGAACAATAATCTCAATTATGTTATTCCGTAAAGATTTTAACTCTGGTCTAATTCCATTGCATTAATTACGCAAATTAAAGTTAAGCAATAAAATTTTTTTTAGTTCGCCTTTAATTTTAATAGTATGAAGAGCAATCCTAAGGAATTAAGGAAGTTAAGTGCATGATGCACAGCGTTGTTGGCAAAAGCTATTGTCCTCTTGCACATCCACGCGTATTTTTTTTTTTTTTTTGACAAAGAATCTTGGTTTCAGAATAAACATTCAGGATCATTTAGAGAGAAATTCTCATTTCATCTATTTTGATTAGATATTATGTACTATGAGTTTTCCGGTTACTTTCTTGCAGTAAAAAACTCTAGTATTGCTTACAACCATCTCTTAAACGGCCTTTTATAGTTTTTCTTAAGATACAGATATTGTAAAGGACTCTACAGAGGATGTGACATCTCTCATAATCTACTCTAAACGTTTTTGACTAATTGAACCATTTCGATTGGCTAACAGGATAGTTATTGTTATTCGACTAAAAGTAGAGTCTTTCTCAGTCCCGAGATGCCTTTCAACCATTTGTACTCGTTTTCTTCAGAAAACTTGCTTTTTCCACATGCCTCCACTTTTTCTTTCTTTTTTTTTTTTTTTTAGCAATTTCTTCCTGATATTATATTTGTGAGCTATATTATTTAACTATATTCTTTTAAATGCCTAAATGTGATCATAAAGTATATTTCTCCAATCAATTTTATTTATTTTTCCTTCTTTTCAATTTTTTTCATATCGAATGCTCTTTTTTCGTCATTGTCTCTTGACTTTAAATGTAAGATAATTATGCGCAACTACTCTTTAAGTTTAGAATTTGCTAAACTACATGAACAAAAGGGGATTCAATAGCGAGTGTTTTTCATTTCGATTTCAGTATGATTATAAAACCTTTAAGGATAGCTTGCCGAAATGCATGTCAAATCACAACCTTTAGAGGCACGGATTAATATCGTCCATCTGCCAACTTGAATTTAAAAATTAACTTGCTCGAAACGAATCTCAGTCATAAGTCGTTTGGATAAATTTTGAGGCATTAGCATTCTGTGACTGTAATTGGTTTGCAATGTTCAATGCTACTATATACCTTATCCTGTGGTGTTCACATAGGGAACGTCTCATAGTCCATATGAATAGTATACTCTCAAAACATTATTTAGACATATAGCGTATACCCTCAAGCTTCAAAAATTTTCATATTATGATTATTATGTACATGATCGCATAAACATATTGTGCATAGTTGATTTGGCGGTTCTCATGCTGGCATCGTGGTATTTACAGCTTTCACGTGTTCCCAACCCTCAGCATTCAGTTCGAAGAAAACCGTTGCCCATTCGTTCATTACGGATGCGGGGCAATCGAGATTTGTTTTTACGTAGCTAAAAACAAAACAGTACGAAACAAAAACTGGTAGTGAAGACAAACTATTGGTTTAAAAAATAGTATGAATGCATATATGCATAAATTATAGCATATGTCACTCAGTAAGTATGCACCTTTTATGTAGTGAAAGAATTTTTCAAATAGTTGCAGTGGTTCCGGAGATTACATCAAACATATAAACACACAAAAATCCGCTCTCTCTCTCTCTTTGTAATATTAATATAGATATTTTTCATTAAATAAGGGAAGTAAAAAGATCATGAATGAAAAAATGAAACATTAAAGAATAAATAAACTTATTTATTTGCTTAAATGTGAGAAAAAAGATAAGAAAAAAAAATATTGAATGAATTAAAAAGTAAATTAATCAGTGATGGAAGGTAAATGAATTTAAAAGTGAATGAATACGTACGTTATTTACTAAATGAATAAATAAGTAAACGAAATGAACTTTTACCCCCAATTCACTTTGCCCCAGTTGCACTTGACAAATGGTACATATTAAAAGACAACATGTATATTAATTAAATAAGAACTGATCTGGACATTAGATCTCAATCACTTATTGCACAGTTAATAGCAAAACTTTATGTTTTGATTACTCACAAAATATTACAGTATGTCTATCAAATTTTTAAAATGGCTTCTATTATTATATACCTTGATGTTTAAAGGTATTTATTTTTTGACTGGAATCAACTGTATGATTAAGTGCATACTTAAAATATTGCTAGGCTGGTGGCGCTGCAAACTGAAAATATAATGCTCTTTCCCTTTTGCCTCGCTATTTTATTTTACTATTCCACATTGCTCCACTATTTTACTTTACTGTTAAAAATTGCCCTCCAATTTCACTTTTTTGCCTGGACTCAACTATATGTTTAAGGACATAATTAAAATTTGCAAGATTGGTGGCGCTGCAAACTATGAAAATATTTTACTATCTCGCTTTGCCCCGCTATTTCACTCTATTATTCCACATTGTTCCGCTATTTTACTTTCCTATTTGACACTGCCCTCCAATTTCACTTTTTTTGCCTGGAATCAATTACATGTTTAAGAACATAATTAAAATATGGTACACTGGTGGCGCTGCAAACTGTGAAAATATTTTACTATCTCAATTTTCCCCGCTATTTCACTTTACTATTCCTATTGTTCCAATATTTTACTTCACTATTCCACATTGCCCTCCAATTTCCCTTTTTTGATTGGAATCAATTATATGTTTAAGAACATAATTAAAATTTGTTACACTGGTGGCGCTGCAAACTGTGAAAATATTTTACTATCTCACTTTTCCCCGCTATTTAACTTTACTATTCCACATTGATCCACTATTTTACTTTACTATTCCACTTTCGGCTCCCATTTCACTTCACTATTCCACACTCCTCTACTCATAAAAGATGTGTATCTTAAAATATTTTATTTTGTGCTTAGTTTCCCTCAATGATAAGAACTTGTTTTGCGCTGAAGCATTAACTTGCCATGTAACGCTTCTGTAAATTTATAGCTGAGAATACTTCACGAAAGCTGGGAAATAAGGTTACACAAATGAAGGAATTAACATAAAGGTAGAATATTGATTACCGTTAATTCGAAGCCGAGAAACGTTGGAACAATAAGAACTTTAATTATGAAATGCAAATTATGAATAAAGCTAAATTAGAGAGCACCTGAAGGAGATGCTTTATGGAGTTGAAAATAACTCCTTTAAAAATAAAGAGAGATCATAGTTTTAGAGCAATTGAATTACAGATCAAACGGCTGAAGAATAATCGAATTTCAATTGGGAAGCAGAACTTTTAATTCAACGTTCATTAGTTGTGAGGAATTAGCAGATTATCTTTTTTCACATGAGCTTTGATGGGAAAACTATTTTAATTGTTTCTGGATTATTTTCAAAGTTAGGGTTTTTTGTGTAAGTAATTGACTTGTAAGTGTGCAACATTTAATCTATTAATTTAAAAAGAAAAACATTACTTCAACGTATGTTTATTGAAAAAGGTTGCATTTATATTTAATCAATGTAATTTATGAAACACGTAGCATAATGTAAATATAAACATAATTATATTAACACCAACCATGTCCTTTAATGCTACTTTTTTAGCTATGGAGAACAGGAAATTGGTTAACTAATAAAGGAATCATATGCGTCTTCTAAACATAAACAAATATTCTTTCCTTTATAGTTAATTTTCCTCGAAATCAGAAAGGTAATTTCAGTTTTTTCAGGAGCACTCCCACTAGATTTTGCCCCTAGCAAAGGCTCAATATTATATAAAACTGGTTTTGATGGGCATTAGGGTGGTTCATGTTAAAAAAAAAGAGTTCCTCTTAGATAACAGGACACTCCTCAATATTTTTAGACTTGTGGATAGCATTATACTGAAATAATTTGATCTTCCAATTTCAATTGAAAGAGGATGCTCAATCCCTCCCCCAAACTTCAAAGGTATGGAGAGGGGTTAAAAATACATTGAACTGAAAAAACAATGCTACATACTATTATAGTATACACGAATAATATGCACATACATTGCAATAAAATAATTATTTAAAAAAACAGCGGGCAAAAATTTAATGTTTCTAAATTTGTGACATTTTCTATGCTACGGCTAATAGTGGTAAATTGGGGGGTCATTCAGCACCCTCTTAAAATTTGAGTAGGAAGCTAAAACTTTTACAGCATAATACTATTAGTAAGTCTAAAAAAAATAGGAGGTGTCCTGGACAATAGCAGAAAAACAAATTTTTTTGAACCACCCCCATCATAAGTTTGGAAAGCCAGGTAGGGTGGCTCATGAAATTTAAAATGATTTGCGAAGCTAATAATCGGAGAAAAAAAGTACAGTTATTTTTACTATTTTTAACTTGAAATCAACCAAACAAACGGCTTTATTATATAATGTTTGTAAAAAATATAACCTTCGCAAATCAATCTTATAGTTTCGATTACATTTGACAACTCATTATGTATTCAGAATATTTTCAGCAAAGTGCAAAATGTATTTACAAGTTTTATGTTAATGAACTGCTAATTAGTTTGACTTTTAAAGACTTTTACCAGTGAGGTATGCAAAAAAAGGAAAAGAAAAGAAAAAGAAAAGAAAAAAAAAACAATTCTAGCTAAAAAATAAAAAAAGTAAAAATCGTTAAATCGCTGCAAAGTAAAACTAAATGATGCTGAAGTTCCGGATCAACTTCAGGTATTCTTGGTAAGACATCCATCATATATCTGTAAACAGCATAACGCAAAGCTAAACACGTATTTACTTCTAAATATCATAAGTCTTAATGGCAATGAATCATAAGGTCAAATCATTGACAAATTTCTCCACATTTGTCACCTACAGCTTGACAACATTTGGCGATTTCTCTAAAATGAGGAATCCAGAAAAAAGACGCAAAAAATGACGCCAACTTGGAGATATTTCTAAATTTTTTCACCAAACGCATAGACTTAAATGTTAAAAGTAACGAAAAAAAAAGATGCAAAATTACAGAAAATTAATTATATAAAAATGACATATATTTGGAAGACTTGAAACAATAATAGTTAGGGTTTCCGAAAAAGCTTTTTGAGAATTCGTGATACAAATAATTATATCTCCTGTTAAAATTAGCTTAGAATCGTCGAGTAAATATCACTTTATGCAAGAATCTGTTATTACCTTAAATGTAAAATTGTCATAGAATAAAAATTCTAAATGTTAAGTCTCGTAATTAGAGCAATTATGTTAATTGTTTAAAATCAAAAAATAAAGAGAGGGAACCCATAAGAAAATCATTTCGAGGTGCATACCCACTTTAGTTTGACCTAAAGCAGCATTTCTTAAATTGTGTTCCGCGGCACCCCAGGGTTCCACGGATCTCTCTCAGGGGTTCCATGAGACTTGCATGTTTTCATTCCACAATTTTCAAATTTGTCACTTAAAAGATCGATAAAAACGCATTCCCAAAATTAAAAATAAGTTTACTTTTACTTTCGTATACTAATCTGAGCTTGATTACAAATCAAGGTTAGCCACTATAGGAATAATTTTAATTTGTCGCCTGAAATTGTGCCTCTAAGATTCAACTACGAAATTTTTCCAATATCAGTCATAAAGCACCTCTCTCTCACTTTTAAACACTTCAATTTCGAAAAAAAATCCGAAAGAAGCTACTGACCCCCTAATGTCACCAAAGAAAGTTTAAAAATGACTTCAATGTTGGAAAACTTATGGAAGGACAAAATTCCCTTTCCTGCATCATTACCAAATATTGCCTAAAATTTCGATTTCTGACTTAAATTTCAAATATTCTACTATTAATACTAGCCACTTTCCCAGTATGTATGGCAGCAGTTGAAAGCACAATTTTAACATTTACCGAGTGAGGACCAATTTAAATAAAAATAACATACAGTGACATCAAAGTCCCTGATTCATACATAACTTTAAAAATTGTTGTAAAATAAGAGACATTTTAGTTTTTAAGTTTAAAAAACTTTTTCTTTGTAAATTTTAGTGAATTATTAACACTAATGTAGGTAAAACACATCACTATTTCTTTTCCTAACTAAGAAAAGGGAGCAAGAGGGGCAATTGCCCTCTCACTTTCATGAGTAAATGAATTTTGCACCTCCACTTTTCTAAGTTCAAAACTAAGGGTCGAATGAAAAATGATATGATCTATTCACACACGTGTTTAAAGAAAGAAACTGATTTAATAGGTGCTTGTTTTATGCTTTTTTCATGTTATTTTTATGTAAAAATTAAAATGGAACTTTGACTTTGGCAGGAGGGAATCTTCTGTGATCGTCTGGTCCCACTTTTTGAGTCTGTTTCTCGAATTTTTGGAAGGAGGTCAATTCATTAATGGGCGATTCTCGAAAAAATGTCCCATTCATAACGCTAAGTTTTTTATTTCTTCCAGCTAACCAAAGCCTTCAAAAAATAATGTTGTCAGGGGAATAATACATGCTTTAATATACATAACAGTTAATCTCATATTTAATTAATAGTTACTTGAATAAGATTAAAAATTCAGCGTCATGCACGGGAAATTTTTTCGAGAATCGCCCTAATTATGACGTAAAAAATCAATTGCCAAATTCTTGAAGAAAAAAATTAGCATTAAGGCTGTATCGCCCACCAAACCTGCCCCCCCCCCCACACACACACCTTTGACCTCCCCCCACTTTTTTGGGGCTCCAGCCACCTATAGCAGTAATTACCAAGGTACATAACGAAGACTATTTAAACTATCAATTTAACGATAAATAGTTAATGTGATAGTCTGAGATAAGAGCCAGGACACCCTCTCAAACAGAACCTTGGCTACGCCACTGCAAACTATTGACAAAATACTAAGTGTTCCACGAAAACAGTAAGCATTTAAAAGTGTTCCACTGATCAAAGAAATTAATAAACGCTGAGCTAAAGTTTCGAAACATTTTGTAATTATTGGAGTCAGAGAGTCCCCAAACAGACAAGGAAGCTGCGTAATAGTAAGCAGACACTCTGCTTTATAAAAACATATATCCTTACGAAATAAACAAAACACATGCTGTGAGAAAAAAGACACTACTTGGAACTAGAAAGAAATTAAGACTGAAAATTGAGAAAAATAAATGGTTACTGATTTTGACGACGTTGCCAACATTTGAAGAGCTTATTGTTATTTTTTAAAGGAACAAAAAAACTTGTTGAGTTCTGTTTGACTGGTTGCCTTTCTTTTTTCTTTTTTGTTCATTTACTGATATTTTAGTTTTTAAATGTTCATATTGCAGTGCATGCAACACTTCGTTTTCCGTCTTTAGTTAAATCTTGATAATTTTGAAGCTACTTTGCTTTCAAATTGTAGAATTTATAAAAAAAAAAATCGCATGTTCCTTTTCGTTTTTTTTTCTTTTTTTTTTAAATATGCTTTAACTCAAAAACAACTCAAGAAAATGATCTAAACTTGTGCACTATTAAATCAAATGAACAGATGTCTGTCCCCTGAAATTATAGACTGATATCAGTTATTTCTTTGATCTCTCTCGTAATTTCAGTGATAAATCATTGTAAATGTCAGTCATAAACCACAGTAAAATGACTGTATAAGTAATGTAAAATATCGTAAAAATATAAAACATCATGTGTTCAGAATACATAAACCACTTCCATGGTTTCACTACCCTAATTTTTTTTAATAAAAACAACAAACTTAGTCAAGGGCACTTTTGACTAGGGAAAAATATAAAATGTTTCAATCCACAAAAGATAGCAGTTCTGTTTTAATGCTCTTTTTACATTCTCCTTGTACCACCCTTATGTATACATCTTATACTTTTTAGACGTCTTTTGTGATCCGATCACGTTCACAGACACTCTTATCACTTACTACCTGACATGTTTCCGTTTCTCTGGTGTGATCGTTTCCCACTGTAATCACACAACGAAATAGTTGTACATTCACGGCATTACCTTTATATACAAAAACAACTTTTCAGGAGCGTTTTTTGTCTAGAAACAGACTGGTTAGAAGCGAAGAAGTGTAAAAAGTTCTGAAGAATAGTAGACATCAAAAGAATTATTGACTTGAGATAACTTTTGTGTAGTGGCGGTGCTCTACAGAAGGTAGTTGAAGAAATCAATAGTAACTATAATTTGACATAAAAGAAATGGATAGTCCATTGCACTATTGATATCTCAAAACTTGAATTACTTGCATACAATTCATTGTATTTTTTATTCATCTGATAAAAAGGACTTTTGTCAAATGTCTTTATGTACATAAGCTTGCATTGAAAAAAGAATTATGCGAAACTTCGAAACACGTGCCTGCAATTTTGTTGCAAATTCGAGCTCATTTTTAAATGCTGTTAAATACACTTCTATTTGTTTTTTTTGTTTTTTTTTACGGGAACTAGCTTTGTAATAAGTTATTTATCAGAATGGCACTGGTGATTTTTCCTTCCACCAAAAAAAAAAAAAAAAACACATTACTTTTAATTAAAAAAAACCGCTTTCAAAAAACACCAAGGAACTAAAAAGTAAAAAATAATCGGTTACACTTACATACCATTTCCTACCAAAAACTAGAAATGAAATTTATTTTACAATTCCAGTTTCAAGCTCAACTAAACAGCCAAGTATAAAACAAATACTGATTTTAATTACTATACAATGCATTATTTTAATTACCTAACTAATTATATACGATCTCTTAATTTTAGATAACCTTTTAAAGTCGGGGCCTCCTATGAACGTAACGTAACTGACAACTCACCGAATCCTGAATGAAACACTAATTTAACTAAACACGAAATTAGTCTTCAAAACTTAACCTACTCAGTTACGTTAGGTAGTAGTTTATAGGAGGCCCCGACTTCAAAAGGTTATTAAAAATTAAGAGATCGTATATGATTAGGTATTTAAAATAATTATCTTATATAATTAAAATCAGTGTTTGTTTTATAATTGGGTGTTTAGTTTAGTTGATTTTTGTTCTGGAATTGTAAAATAAATTTCATTTCTAGTTTGAGGTAGGAAATGGTATGTAAGTGTAATCGGTTATTTTTTGCTTTTTAGTTCCTTGGTGTTTTTTGAAGACGGTTTTTTTATTTTAAAGTAATTTATTCTTTCCTTTTTAGTAGTGTAAATCTAAAATAAGTTCGTAGGATAGAGTATGCGATATATGACGTTGAGACCTTTCTTACGCGCATGTCCAGTAAGAAAACGTTGAGCACATGAGTCTGAAAACAACTAAGATGAGCACGATAGAAAAATAAATAGACCATAGCTTTTCGGAGACTTCCGTCGATTGCGAAGAAAGGCTTTTTCAAATGCGCTATGTACAAAAAATTTTTGTCTTCATTATTAGTTCGACTTGATCCAAAGTTTGCTTTCCGAAAGCAAATGCACGAGCCACTAAAAAAAACAGAAATCGCTTTAAGTTTAAAATTGTAAAATTGTAAATTGCAAATTTGAAAAGAGTAACATTGTAAATTGTAAATTATATTTCACAACAATACGCATCACACAACCTTTGATAAAGCTATCATAGATTTAGGAAAATAGAACTTTGCGAAAGGAGGAGTATATACGTAGCTCTTAGCATAGTCCAGACTTGAAGTAATAGCTATATCTGATTTAGAGCCCTTTAAACTTTTAACTAAACCTCACGATGAACGAGCATTAGCAAAAATCCAAAAATTGATATATCTCATTTCTGATGATAAGTATAGACTGTGTTCAGTATTTAGTTAGAACACTTTAAATGTTTACGGTTTCCCAAACTACAAATAAATTCTAAATTGCAAGTCGTAAAATTGTAAATTATAAATGTAACATTGTAAATTGTAAAATTGTTATTTATGTGTCACAAGAATACGTGCCATGTAATTCGTGATAAAAGTTGCATGGCTTTTCAAATGTCGCCATTATAGATGAAGATAAACAATTCCACTAGAATGAATTTTATGTTTGCATCAGAGAATCTCTGATTCAAAATTTTCATTGTGATTACTCTTAATAATAATGTTTTTTAGTACTTTCTTTAACTATGGGTAAAGAAAATACATACCTTTGTTTTATGGCATTTTTTTAACAATGGGTTTTATATTTAGTCATTCGTGGGGGAAATTACATGAAATTTACTGTTTTTTAACCATACCCTTTCTCTAAATAACAAAAAGGGTGAATCAAAGATTTGGAGTCTTAGATTAAAGTTAGACCACCTCATATCCACTAAACAAAAAAAAAAAATCATAAAAACCGATTCACTAAGTGAGACGATATGCAAAATACGAATCGCTTTAAAGCTGAGTATGATATTTGAAGAATTCCCTCAATTTTATCAAATCCGAACTTGATTACCATTAGATCGCCGGAGAAGTATACTGTTTCAAAAAAAAAAAAAAAAAAAAGAATTTTCCTAATCGCTACAGACAGGGGTGTGCACAGAAGTTTTGGGGCCAGTCACAAATGACTGTTCCGGGCCCCACTTCATATTGTTTACCCCTATAGTTCACCCCAGATTTAAAAATATTCGGCTCCCTTCATTCTCAGGTGCAGATCAACAGGTGTTCTTTCTCTGCCCTCCTCCGGGCACGCCCCCTGGGTGCAGATGTCTTCGAGTATTTATAGAACATTGTACAAAGAAAGAACTAATCCGACAAGTTCAGAACCTCCTCCTTTTTTTAAAGCCTGCTAATTAGTATAACCCTAATTTCAAATTAAACTGGCGGCATTGTGAAATAGTAAATCTAGAATACTCGTCAAACTTGAAAAATCAGAAACCAGTTACTACATATTGTTTTATAAGTTACACCATCGGGGGAGGGGTGTTCTGTATTCAATTCCCCTTGGATTGAACACTAAATATGTTTAAAAAATGAGTTATCAAAAAAAAAAAAAAAACATTTTAGTGAATAAATTAAGTTATTTTAGTTAAGAATAATATTAAGGTAATTGATTCAGCTATTAAAGTAGCAAAATATATTTAATTTACTGCTTTGCTACGAAGTAAAACATTGGTAACACCTATAAGTAAACATTAACAGGCGGCGAAAATAATTCATCCATATGCCGCGAGAATTCTCGTTCAAGACGAAGGCAAAACCTTTGCCGTGAAAAGATACCGGTCACGAAAATACCACGTGACCTGTGACGTAATTCGCCCGATGACGTGCGCTGGATTACGTATCTACAACGTGTGAAATGCAAAGTTTCTTAGATTTCTCCGGGACCCCTTATCATATCCAGACCATATTACCATGGGACCATTTGAGTAGTATACTCATCCAAAAAAAAAAAAAAAAAAAGAATTTTTCAAATCGGTCCAGTAGTCTTATTCCAAAAACATACATAAAAAGCCGCATGACGAAATCATAACCTCCTTTTTTGAAGTCAGTTAAAGAAAAAAAACAAATCTATCATTTTGCAAAGACTACGTCTTTCTAATATTCTTTCTAATATCTATTTTCCTGCCTTTATTAATGTGGAAAGGAGCATGTAAAAAATTTTAATGAATACTTTCAGGTATATAAATCTTTTCGAGTTTGTTTCCTATAAGTTTCAACTTTTTCGCTCAAACCTCGGAGCATCCTACTATTAGCACCACAAATAAAGAATGAGACTGACCTCAAAATGCTGTAGGTGAAGGCTCTGCTAACAAAGACCACTGACCAAGATCCTTTTTCTTCTATCCTTGGAAGTATTGCACTGACAATATTCTTCGTACTGATCCCCCGAAAGTCCCAAAACTGGTAAAGCCAAACCTCTATGACATACCTATACTCGTGACATAGCCAAGAACCTATAACATACACTTCTTTCTTTATCTGTGTTGTTTAGTATTATAGAGCTTCAGTGGGGGTTTGTGTGAAAAAGTTAAAACATCAATTGAGAAAAACAACAAGATTAGACAAACCTAAAGGTGTCATTAACCTATAGAAATAAACTGCTTGGTTCCAACGAAACAGAAACTTAATTTGCTTGTCGCATTATAATCTGGTAAAATATACTTACGACAGCGTGAAGACGCCTTTAAATGGAGAATTAATGATTAAGAGTCATTTTTTTAAAGCTGAACACTTGATAGTTGATGTCTTCAATTTTCTTAAAAATTTCAGGATGTGTTAGTGGTACTATGATAAGAAAAAGTGTAGATTTTTTTTCCTAAAAAAATGATTTGTTTGTCCTTGAATATCGGTTAAAGTTTAGGGTCGAGAAAAAAAGAGCTAAATATATGATTGCTTTGCTTCAAAAGCAATGAGTGAACCAAGCCAATTCTTTTTAATGTGGATACTACTTGATACTAGGTACATGCTAACATAAATATTTTGGTGGCTTACTCATGGCTTTGAGAGCAAAGGTCAATTGAAACTGCTACTATTTTTGCCTTGTTTTGGCCCGAATATCTGCTAAAGCCGTGAGTAACCCATCTGAAATAAATATATGATTAACTACTCACAGCATGGTACTAAGAAAAATATAAAATAGCTTTCGTTTCTCTTGACTTTTGTAACTAAACGGTCTCAAAGTCGATGATTTTTTAAAAAATGCCCACGTTTAGAGGTCAATAACTTTGTTCGCGACGGGTCAACAACTTTGGGACACAGCTGTAGTTATAGTCCCAGTGGTGTAGTTTAAGGTCCAGGTTAGAAACCCATGGCAACTAATCAACTTTTTTAATTACGCGGTCTCAAAGTTGATAATTTGAAAGAAAAATAGTCACAGTTTTAAGTCAATTACTCTAAAACGCCTGAGACAATAACTTTGAGCAAGAGCTGTAATTATGCTCTAGGTGGTGTAGGTTTAGACTCATGTCAGAAATCCATGAGATCTAATCATCTTACTTTATTAAACGGTCTCAAAAATTATGATTTCAGTATAAAAGAGCATTTTTTTACGAGTTTATATGCGTGTTACTCAAATTCTTATGTGAGCTCAAACTCGCATAAATACTAGAACGAATCAACAGCATAATGTACTTTAAGCTCCCAAAATTTCATGCTTCCGGTGTAATAAAATTTTCTGTAACCTTGACCACAACATGGCAATTCTTCTCACAAATCTGATCTGCCATTTTGGAGCACTATATTTTGGAGATCCTAGATCCTCAGGATTCGGATCTCGGAAGTTGAAAATTAGCATCAGGTTAGTTTGAAAGACATCTCTATGCCTCTAAAATTTCATCCCGTTCGCGGATTATCGAGCGGGAACAGTTTGAAAAATCAGGTCAGTTTTTGTGGAATCACTCTGATGCAATCCTCTATCTAAAATATAACATTTATTTATGATAAAAAATAGCAAAAGAAATCATGTGAATTGTCACAATGTTATATCAGGGTGATTCCACGTCAACTGACCTAATTTTCTCAAGTTTTCCCTGCTCGATCATCCCCGAATGGGATAAAATTTTATACAGATATAGAGATGTCTTTAAAATTAACCTATGCAAATTTTCAGCTTCCAAGATCCAAATCCTGAGTATTTAGGATCTCCAAAATGTAGTGCTCCAAAATGGCGATCAGCTTTGTGATAAGAATTGCCATGTTGTGGTCAAGGTTACAGAAATTTTTATAACACTGGAAGAATGAAATTTTGGGAGCTTAAAAAACATGCTTTATTTTTTGCACTTTACTCTCAATATTCAAAAAAATAGAGTGAAATTATTTCCTTCTCATTGGTATCAGCTATTTTTATCCTCTTGTAATTCCAGCTTTTTTTCTTACTAGCAGTACCCGCACGGCGATGCCCGTGCTAAAAATGTAATGGAAGTACGTTGAATAAAAAAATGACGCCCCCTCCCCCTCTGATGTAAAATGATCATTTTTCTTTGTATAACATGCGTACACACCTTTTCAAAGAAAAAAAACTCTATTAAAGTTTCTTTGGAATTTAAAACATTTCGTCAAATTATTAAATTAGATTTACAGTTGCTTTAAAACTCTATTTAGTGAGTGAAGCGGTTTTTACTGCCGCCAAATAAACAAAAGAAAAAGACATCAAATAATATCTTTCAAATGTAAAAATAGTTTCGCAACTCTACTGTTTATCGCCAAACTCGCCCAGCAACCACACTCTCATAATCCCTCCGTCTAACAAAAAAAATAAAACAAAAAACAAGCAAAAAAAAGAAAAAAAACATCCAGTTTAATATTTAAAAATTATCGTCAGAAAAAAAAAGAAGAAAATGTCGTACATTTCACTCGGACAAAAACAAATCAAAAGTTTCTTTTCTTCCAAAACAAATCGCCAAAACAATAAATTACATTTACGGTTGCTTCAAAGCAATAATCCTAGACTGAACTGCTCAGCGCCTTACGCGCCAAGCGACCACGCTACCGGAACCCAGCCCTTTTGCAAAAGAAGCGGATGTTTTTACTTTGGCAAAAGAAAAATGTAAACTATGTCACTCATTATGCCTCATTCATTATGCTCGGGGGGCCTTCATGGCTTTGTGATAGAATCTTCGCTTCAAATGCCGGTAAACGTGGGTTCGATAACCTCGGATGCTCTGAGTGGTGTATTTCCTTTCTTTACGCTGAAAATCTTTATCATAATGTCTTATGTGTGAATACATAAAAAAGGTCCAAAATCTCAAGGCAATGGCCCTCAATCCTTTCATGATTATTAACTATCGACGCGTAAACAACAACAGTTGCGTCCCATAAGTTAAAGGCAACAATTTTCAACTTAATTATAAATATGGTCATTTTTATAGTAATGAATGGATTCCAAAAGCCACTCCACTGCAATCATTACGTCAAAACCGCTTAAACTTGAATTTGTCAACCTAGTGCATGAAAAATTATTTAAATTAACAGTTTCTTATGGTTACTTCTCTATCACGAAAGCATTCGTCAGTTAAAAGATTGAATTGTTACACAATTTCACAAAAATATCGTTCTGCTCTAAGAAGTCCCAAAACTTAGTTCAGAAAAGTGTCATTTCATCACAGAGCAGAAAATAGCACAAAAATTGTGGGAAAAGGAACATAATTTTTTTTTTCTCCGTCTTGCTTTGTCATATTTTAACAATGAAGTGCAGAAAAAAAAAGTCAGCTGAAATGAAAATAATTTCCCTGTAATTGCTTAAAAAACTGACTTTCTGTTACACATGGAATTGCTCTGCATAAAAGGCATTATTTTCTCTATTGTAATTAAAATAGCAAAGCTGGTGGACATTACCGAACGCTGTAAATAGCTGTAAAATAAAATCCCAACAAAACATAAATGTGAAAAGGAGCCAAGTTCGATCACAATGAGGCCCTGGGTAGACGGTGTCAGCAATAAAATAGTTCAGATCTCAAGGGGTACCAAGTTTCGTATCTGTTCCTCATGAGAAGTTGGACTGTCCCCATTTTCTTCAATTCATTCAGAAAACAATTTTTTTATTTTCTTTGATTCCGGATTTTAAACTTGCGGCAAGTTTTGGTCGTCAATCAACAATTTCAAAAACATTTGACTGCTCCAATTATACAATAACTTGCCAAGTTTAAATCCGGGATCAAAGAAAGTAAAAAATTGTTTTGAAAATGAATTGAAGAACACGGGGCAGTCCCAATTTCCATGAAAATTTGCTATGGAACTTGTTATCCGTTGAGAACAGAATCTTGTCGGTGACACCGTCTAGCCAGAACCTCATTTCGATCGAACTTGGCTACTTTTCACATTGATATTTTATTTGGATATCATTAAGTTTTGAAAGCTAAATTATAGTAATGTTCTTCTTTAGAATTAAATGTAAAAGCGCGTACAAATACAACTTCCATTACCCCTGCTTTTACGATGCACTGGTTTATTTTCATTAGTAATTTCGAAGATATTTCGATAACTGGGGGTTTATCAATTGACGTCTGGGGGGGGGGGGCGTCAATTATGGGCTATAATTGTTTGCTTCTGCCACTGTCTGCAAGGCCATGGCCGAAGTACATTAGCCCTTGGTCTTTGGTGTCCACAAATTTGGCGACAATTGGGGAAAATGCTAAAGGGGATATCACACGAGAGAAATTACAAGACATCGCAACCGCAATAGCAACCGTAACGCTATCCGGAACTGGTTTTTCTACTCACTTCCACAAACGATTGCTCCAAAATTCTCGTGTGCTATGGAAATTTGCAGTTGCTCGTATAGGGGCAAACTTTTTCCTCCGCTAGAAAAAATTGCCTTTAATTCTGGACAAGTTACGAAGGAACCAATCAGGGCGCTGGGATTTCGTGACGTCAGGCAGCGTCACTGTAAAATACATTTGCAATCGTGGCGACAGAAATGTGGGGATTCCTTTTTATTGTTCTATTTATTTTATGTTTCAAATATTTTCAATTACACTTTAAAAAACGGATGAGCGACATTTAATCTTTGGTTTTGCATCTGATTTTGAATTTAAATTGCTACTTATATGTTAGTTAACATCAGTGCGAATTTTATGCATTTCTTAATTTATATTGGTATTTTTCGTTTCTTTAGGTTTTTGAAAATTCTTTTGCACAAATGTTACAATGGGGTCGTTTCTAAAATTTTAAACGTATTTTTTTCTGAAAGAGCATGTTTAAAAACATAGGATCTGACCATTTTTTAAATAATTTGTTTTTGTTTAATATTTTTAAAAAATTACTTAAATCGTGGCGCTTTCATTGTTTACATTTCTGTCGTGTGACGTCACGAATGATGAAATGCCATTCGTGTTGACATTCACAGAGCAAAATATTTAATTCGCATCTTTACTCACGTGTATTTGTAACGTCATCAAGACCGCGCTTTGTTTGAAAAATCGGACATTTAAAAAAATTAATTAAAAAAATAACGGTTGGAAAAATGAAAGTATTTTTGGGTCCAAGTTATTTTTTATTTATTTATTTATTTATTTTTGCTTATTCTATCAATTTAAGTGATAAAAGTACTACTTTTGACTGGAAGAAGCCACTCCATTCTGATATTTGAACAATTACAGTAAATTTTTTCCTTGAAAAAGTTACGTGAAATTTCCTTTTTAAAAATCATAGCATTGAAGCTGTACTTTTCTTTTTTAATTCAAACTGATGGGTACATACAGTATGTACCATTTGAAAATACTTAAAATGTAGGAGAATGTGAGGCAAAGTGAAATGGTGAAATATTTACTCTACTTTTAGCTCCACCTGTTTAGTAATATTTTGACTGTGTAGTAACACATGTACTCTATTCCAGTCAAGAAAAAAAATCCCTCTGAAAATCAAAGAATATGATAATACAAAGAATTTTTTAAAAATGATACGCACATTGTAATATTTTGTTGAGATGTCAAAGATTATGTTTGGCATTATTAAATGATAAAGTTATTTTTATTAACATTTGAAACATTGATTGAGACGTACTAATATTCAATGCAGTGTTAATTTGCTCAGTATTAAGCTTATTTGTATTATAAATATATGATATTATATATTTATGAACTCAAAGTTTAAAAAAATAATTATGAAAGGCCTATTGATCAGAGTTTGCTGGCTTTTTTTTTTTATTATTATTATTTGTCATGTTTGTTTTTAGCTATGAATTAAGGTATAATTTGTTAGAATTAAAATTTCTTCTTACCTGTCAATAAGTGACTAATAATTCCTATCTATAATTAAGATTTAATTTAGTAGTTATGGGAAAAAATAAGCCTAGAGAAGTCATATATTCTGTATGTCTTCTTTAAATGTAACAAGAGTATCACTTTAAATCAAACATTCAATTAATAGTAATAAAAGTTTTCTGTTTTTCTGAAATTTTCACCATAAGTTCTACAAATTAATGTTAAAACTCAAATCAGGGCCGGATTTAGTTTTTGAACCACTCCGTGCAAAAGGAAAAAATTGCGCCCCTTTTGAACTGCATGTATAAAGAGCCCCCCTCCCCCCCCCCCCCAACAAATGAAAAAAACACATGATCTTTTTTACATTTTTTGGCAAACACATAAAATGTGTCAAAGTAACTTGGCAATTAATGTAAATTGTAAATAACAATTTTCAAATCGGTTGACATTTGATTCTGGTGATTTCAAATTCTCCATTCATAAGACAGCGATCTGAGAGAGAGAGAGAGAGAGAGAGAGTAGATCTAACGTCTGTGGCTTAAGTGGGAGTAAAAAAGCCAAACCCTGCGGCACGACAGCCCATGAGGGCCGAGGCCTACTGTGCCCAACTCAGTTTTCCTGACCAGGGGCTCTGGGTTGCAAGGCATACGACCCGGTTAGGTGGTCAGTCTAACGCGGAACCCCCAGTGCTTGGTTCCCAAGTGCACTTGGTACTCATTTTATCGACCCACTGAAGGGATGAACGGCTGAGTTCAACCATGCTCCACCCGGGAATAGAAATCCGGGCCTGTGGCGTGGGAGCGCGAAGCGCTAAGAGCTCACAAATCAGGGGACTTGTGTTATCTATGTGGAATCTAGAATTAGTAGAATTATGCTTATGTGTTACATGCATATTACTAATCCTTTTTCTATGTGCAAATAAATAAATAAAACAGTTTGAATTTTGAGATTTTGAAATCAGATTATGTTTTTCTGCAATCACGAATTGCGATAGGACTCTACTCCTTGGGTTCTACTAATGGCTCTTATCGCAACAAAATTATAATTTAAGTCTTTAAAATTCAAATGAACGTCAGGGGCTGGTTGTTATGTGCTGAATGTTGTGTGCTGAATACTTTTTTTTTGCGAAAAAAAGATTGTGTACAATCGACGGTCGTTTCTAAATAATTCGATTCCGAGGCACGTGGACGCCTGCATTATAATAGAAAAATAAAATCAAGGGACAGGACGTCGTTCAACGGTCAAGTGAAAACAATAAGCAATTCGTGATTGCTCAAAAAAAAAAAAAAAAAGCAATGTGAACATTGCGTCATGGGTAAATTTTGCGCCTAAATAGGGGGTCTAGGGGTTACACCCTGGAAAGTTTTCTGAATAGTAGCTCTGAAAACGCTATTTTAGACAATCTTTGATGATTTGATGATGGAAGAGAAGGAATGTTAAGGGGACCTTAGTTTGGAATTTTTCGAACTTGAGGCTCAAAACAAAATTTTAAACGATTCAAAATTTTAATTCTGTACACAAAATTTGAAAAAGAGAAGGGAAGAAGAGGTTGTCAAAGCGTCTAGAGAGGAAAATTCCCCCCCCCCCCAAAAAATGCAGTTGTTAGCAATCTTTGTCTTTTTTTATTTATTTCTAATGAGACTGTGTTAGAGGCTTTGACTTTTGTAGACCTAGTGCGATCTCCCGATGTAGCATCCGTATCAGATGGAGGTACCTGGGCTCTTACAATGCGAAACTGAGCTTTGAATTTAATTTTCCCGAGAGTACTTCAAGCCAAACGAATAATCGAAGGATCTTTAACATGCCTCAAAATCATACGACCCGGGAGCTGTCTATTTTATTCATCTTGAAAATCCATCGATTAAAGCCAGGTTTGAACCTTTGTCTTCAGGCGTAAGATGCCAACGCCTAACCATTACACCACTCGGTCGGCAGTCAACACTTGTTAAAGTAAGGGAACGGAATGGGATCTGGGATCATCCCCCATACATTTTTCGTCCAAAATACGTAATTGTAAGTAATTGTAAGAGAAGGAATGGGATTGGAGAAATCTTCATTAGTAAATTGTCAGAAGTTTTAATTTCCAAAATCGCAGTTTTAGACGATCTTCGGGATGTTAGGATGAGGAGAATTTAGTGCCTCTCCCCTCGGAATTTTTCGAAATTGAAATCGTTTAAACAAAAGTCGACCTTTAAAGGTGGAAAGGGAAGGTTGTAAAAACTTCCGCGAAAACTTTTCAAAATTGAAATTATAATTACGCAAATTGTAAGCAATCTTTGATGACGTTAGGGTAAGGGGTAAGATTTGCGGAGACTTCCTCGGAAATTTTTCAAAATTAAAGTTTCGAAAACAACTTTAGACAATCTTTGATGATGTTATAGGGATCAGGTTTTAGGGTTCTAGGGTTTCACCTAACCCTGGGAACTCTTTCAGAATACAGTCCTAAAACCGGAAATATTAAAACTTTTAATTTTCATCCTTACCTTACATTTTAACATGTTTGAATTCAAACGCTTACATCCCCAGAAGTATATTTTATTGATTTGGACGGAGGTGTTTTTATTTATTTATTATTTTATTTTATTTTTGACTTTTGTGTGATAACTATGGTCATTTTTCTACTATGTTTCATTTTAAATATCGTGTCTCATTAATCTCCTGCGGAGTTCTTGTTTTAACCTTCGTTTTTTCCCTTCAACCATTTAACAACTTCTAGTGCGACTTTTCATATCATTCGTTTAAATCTCACTTCTCTCTATCTCTCTCTACTTTGATTTATCTGTTTGAACCATATTTTAACGGCATATACATTTTTCAGCATTCAGCTTTGAGGTTTTCATGGTAAGAAAAAAATGAAAGTATGAAAAACAGAAACAGAAAAACATCAGCACCCCAGACGCTATCTTGTTTATTTATAAAATTATACATTTTTTAGTCTAAAGCGTGCCATGAGTTTCCAAATTGCACTGAATACTGTAAGAGCATTTTTTTCGCGAGGCTTTAATTTTCGCAACCCCGTCATAATAAAAATTTTTAAACCTTGTAAAAAATCTTTTTACGTCGGATTTTTCAATTTTCGCTTCTGTTTGCAAAAAAAAAAACCGCGAAATTTTGTTTTCCGATGGGAAGTCACTGTAATCTTCCAAAAATTTCATAATTCGGGACATTTTGCCTGATGATTCTGAAAATTTGGAGACATAATCTTTACTAATAATAAAGCTGAAAGTCTCTCTGTCTGGATATCCGGAGGATGTCTGGATCTCTGTGACGCGCAAAGCGCCTAGACCATTCGGCCGATTTTCATGAAATTTGGCACAAAGTTAGTTTGTAGCATGGAGGTGTGCACCTCAAAGCGATTTTTCGAAAATTCGATGTGGTCTTTTTCTATTCCAATTTTAAGAACAAAAATATCATAAGATAGACGAGTAAATTTCGAAATTATCATAACGTGGAACCGTAACATGGACACAAGCCAATTGGCGAGATACTAAATTATAACGTGGAACCGTAACATGGGTGCAAGCCAAGTGGCGAGAAAATTCACCATACATTATTTGTAAATATACAGGCGAACCAAAAGACCTTTTAATTTTTCTATTACAGGCAAAGCCGTGCCGGTACCACTAGTTGAAATAATAAAATGCCTAAATGTAATTATTTACTAAAGATGTAAGCACATGTGTGAATATCCATAATTTATCATTCTGCAAAGTTTAGAGCTCCGTTCGGCAGAAAAGTTCTCTCCTCTTAAAAATTTAAGTTCGAGGCGCCCCTGCTGGTGTTGATCCTACTTATGACAAAATGATTTTAAAATCTCTGTAATTAGTATAAAAGAACTAACACCTTTTACTTCAAACTTGTGCAGACTACGGTTATAGAATAGATAAAGGGATATCGCGATGCGCCCTCTTCATTTGTAGATGGTGCCAGTATTTTTTCCAGAGAAATTATTATTATTTTTTTTTCAGCAGCTCAGTTGCAAATATTTTTCATATTTTGATTTGGCAATTTTGCGCCCCTCAAAAATCTTTACTCCGTGCTGGGGCACGGACTGACGGAGTATTAGTCCGGCCCTGCTCAAATATGAATTTAACAGATTTGGTGACTGCATGAAATAATAATTGATGCTCTAGCTCTGAAATCATTGCCTTGATCATTTCCCTTTTTTTTTTTTTTTTTTTTTGTCCATCTTTTCACAAATCCACATACAATTAAAGCTGCAAGAGCTGCATTAAGTATTCGATTACTAATTTCAACCATAAGTGTCGAATTAACGCGACGCAGCGTGATAACCAAATGCGGAATTGACGAAAAGCAATGAACAAGCGCAAGCACATGGATGTACGCTAAAAAATGGTAGCCCCTGTTGTGAGCAAATCGAGCAACCGTCCGAGCAACCGGCAGTAACCCTGTAGGCAACTTCCCGCCCGAAAAACCAGTTCCAGATAGCGTTGACGGTTCCTATTGCGGTTGCGATGTCCCGTAATTTCTCTCGTGTGATATCCCCTTAAGACTCCTAGTTTTCAAACTCTTCCCGAAATTTCTACATTATCTGGGGGAATTATCATAACATAGATCGTAAAATATGCAGAATTGACGAAAACATTTCCACATTGCTTATAATTCCGTGGCGCCAAGTTTGTGGACCTTTTAGAAATTAAAATGAAGCGAAGCTAAAAGTCGTAACCATGGCAATGCGAAGCAAAACATCAGTAATTTTCGAACTTTATTTTTAACGGCTTGTAACTTTTTTCCTTTAGAGATAGAAGGTTATTTTTTCGACCATAGGTCGAAATATTTCTGAAGTAAAAAATGTCGCTTTTGTCGAAAACTGTTGGACAAATCCTTCATTTTTTATTCATAGATTTAATGAAGATAGTATTGCCAAAATTTCAGCTAAGCCTAAAAATTCGACATAAAAATGCAAATTGCTCCCGTCGTAATGAAGTTAGAGCATTAAAACAAATTGCTTAGAACACGTAAAATTCTACCCTTTTCAACGATATAAAATATTAATATGTGCAATTAATTTTTCACGCCTTTAATAGCTAATAATAGGGAATTTACGTAAAATTTAGGCCTAAATTGGAATATAAAAAGAACTAATTATCGGATTTTTTTCGAATCATAGCCGATGTTACTCAGTAAGAAGGCACCTTTCATACAGTGAAAGAATTTTTCAAATAGTTGCAATAATTCCGGAGATTACCTCGAACATATAAACACACAAAAATTCGTCCTCTCTCTTTATAATATTAGTATAGATAAACTGTACCATGACTGAATTTTTACTTTTTTTAAAAAACTTTTTTACTAATATATGACTAAAACTGTAGTCTGGATTGAAATTTCATAATAAATAACAGGAATGTACTTTTTAACTGCGGGTATCAGTTTTAGTTTTGTATTGCAATATGGTTTTTGATTTGAATTGTTGGTTTCATCCTCACACAAATAAAGATTATGATGTCTTAGTAGCTGAGGATTTATAATGATGTAACTCCTCAGTTGTGGGGTTAATCTCCAGAAGGTAAATGTAGCTTTGTCAAATAATGCACGATTTGCGTTTCCAAAAGTTTGACATTATGTAAATAGGGCATAAAAGTTCAGCCAATTGATAAAAATGTCGATGCGTATTAGTATTAAAATTGAACCACGTCAAAGAGTTTATATCATCAGAAATATCATGGAAAATACCTTATCATAAATGGTTAAACCGGAAAAACAACTTTTTCTCTAAAACAAAAAATTTTAAAATGAGATATAACAATATTATTATTATTTATTTTGATTTATCAAAACTTTTGTTACAAAATTTATCCTTGGGTATAGAAAGAAACAAAATATTAAATTTAACATTGTTTCGAAATTATCACCGTATATTTTGTAAAATTGAAATATATGTTTCATCTAGTCTAGTTTATTTGAATTTAACTCTTCTGATGATTTCCAGAAGGATTTGAAGCAATTACGAAATGCTAACAGAGTGCCGCACTTCTGTTAATTTAAACACTGGATGAGATTTGGTAGATCAGAAAGTATTTGTAATCATATTGTCCTATTTGTTGAAAACTGTCGTAACTGCATAAAGTCCAGTTTAGCTATCCAGATTTTCAACTCTACGCTTCTATATTGGAATTTCTAAATCATGTTAAGAGTATTTTTATTTTTACAGAATTTTAGCAACATACATACAGAGTATGTTTATACAAAGATATAAGGGTAGATTGATATTCTAAAATCATTGGGTTTTTTTTTTAACATTTGAATTACGTGGAATAATATTTCATTTGCCGCAAACGTGTAAACATTTTGGCATTTTTTTTTTTTTTTTTTTGTGTTTTTTAACGATTTTTAATAATCTTTTTCAGAGTCTTGAAATGCTTTTTTTACCAGATTTATCTCAATAATATACATTTTTCATATACTTGGTATGTTAAAAACTATATACTTTAGATATTTCTGGTTATTAAAGTGGGTCAAATAACGAATAGCTAAAAGCAAGCGGAAATGGGGAAAATGTTATTTTAAAATAAAGTATAAAGTTAAATGCTACCCAATAGAAGAAAATAAAATAACAATGTGCAAATAAATAAAAAATAATTTTCAAAACGGTAAAATTTAGTAAGAATTAGATAAAATAAAAATTTAGAGGGCCAAAGTTCATTTATTTATTTTATGCACAAAAATCAACTCACCTAATAAAGAATAATTCAGATGCCTAGTGATTTTTATATTCTTTACTTTTTTGTTGCTTTCTTTGGATGACAATGTTCAATTTTTCTTTTTTATTTCAGTTACATTTTAAATTCCAACCCCTTTTTTCTTGAAGAGTTTGCATGACAGGATTTCTACAAATGTGGTAAGAAGCTTTTATTTTCCCTACTGTGTATCTGAAGTGGAGAAAGATCTCAGCACTTCTTGCTGAGATCTTTCTCCACTAGGATATGCGGAGAATGTGTCGAGTAAGATGGTCGTTATGAAAGAACTGCTGAAGAACTTTCAGCATTTCGAGGTGGGTTTGCTGGCAAGTCTGAGCACGGAGAACAAAGAATGATGGAAAGAATACAGCTACTTCAATAGCTTTCATGTAAGGCAGCTGAAAAGGGAGAAGAGTTGTGCAATGAGGAAGCTACAGAGAAAGTGTTTAGGGAGTTAGTGTGTGTAAGAAAACACTTAAAGAATTAGTAAGCAGCGTAGTTAGTGTTGCCGACGTGGTTGGGCCGGGAGCAAGTGCTGAGGAAATGGGCATTAGAAACATCCATTTCGTTGATTTCAAGTAGAGAGACTAGGGATACTTGATCCCTGGAGATACATGATCCCTAAGCGAAAAATGTACCAACATCATTAAGTAGAGCTTTGAAACCTGATAACAATGTTAAAGTTATACCTATACATAAAAACTGGCAACACTTCGTCTTTTTCAACCATTTTGTTTTGACTCACGAAATGACTGTCTGAATGTGCCAAGGGAAACTTCTTTTTATGGAAAGCATTCTGAAGTTTACATTATCTGTTTTATACAACTTTAAGAAACAGCGAAGTATATTTTTAAAGTATATACAGTCGTTAATAATCAAGACATAATTTTAGCAAACTGCCAGATTGTTAATATTAGAGCAAGTATGTTTGTAAAAAATCTCATATTAGGGATACTTAATCCCTTTGATTTCAGGGATACAGGATCCCGGGATCAATTATCCCTATAACAATGTAAGCGCAATAAAAACAATGTAACTGTAGTTTACTTAGTTGACTTTAATTTCAAGCGTTCAAAACCATGTCAACATAATAAAATGTATCATAGTATAAGTGACAGATATGAACAATCAATGCAGTAAATCTGCTAAATTATTATTATATCAGGTCGCACTTGTAACCAAACTCGGGAGTTTTTTTTACACATAACACCTCAAACATATAAATTAACTTTGCTGATAAATTATGTTATGAACAGCCAAATGAGCTTGAACAAGTTTTAATTGATTATCCTTGTTTGAATTTTTTAAAAAAATGATATTGCTAGAGTTAGATTTACAAAGAAAAAGACAGTTGCCCATTATGTAAATGAAATATAATGCACAGTCGGATTTCCATAGTTTGAAAAAAGTTTTTTTTGAACGAAAAAGTAATATGCTTAATTAATTAGTAATATGCTGAAAAATTGACAAAAGTGTAGTAGATGAGAATGAATGTGTTAAGTTGCCACATCCAGTTACGTTGAGCGAAACTATAAGAACTACAACAACTGTAACGTTTGCATTTGACTTTTCAGGTTTTGAAGAGATATGCTAGGTTTTCTTTTGTTTTTCATAAGTATACAGATACTAATATTTTTATTCATTTTTTTAAAAAAATAATTCAATTGAAAAACTCTTAATGTTATTTTTGCAAGACTAGAAGCATATAAATTGATTTTTGTAGTTATCATCGTATGTTTTTGTTAGTTGTTGTAATTTTAGCTTTATTACGCTACTTTAAAAAGAATTATTAGTTTTATTTATAAAATTTTTCACAACTGTATTGAGGAATAAGTAACTGAACAAAAGCATTTAAGTTCATTAAGGATTTGTACGTTTTTCTACAAATTTCCTAGTTGAATTTAAAACAACGTTATTTTTGTGTTCATATTATTATCATCTAAGATAATTGAAAATGTTGTTATTTTTTAGAAACATTATGTAGAAAACTGATCAGATATGGATTTCAAATAAAATAGAAAATAGCTGCCACTAAAATTCAGTTTCAAAACCAAATTTCACATTACTTCACTTCGCGTTTTTTTTTTTTTTTTTTCCTTTTTAATCATTAACTTAACTTATTGTAATCAACCTACACCACGCCTAAATCCACAGAGGGTGGCCAAATTATTCTGCTCAAACAAACCTTTATGTATTTTTATTGTTTTTTAATGTTGTTACATAATTTTATTATTTGAACACATTTTAAAGTTTATTTAAAACATGAATTAAACATATTAAACATTAAGTAACTTCTAATCGATACTATAAATGGGTAAAAAAATAATTATTTAATCCTTAGTAACTCCGCCTTTTGCTGCCATCACAGCATGCTTTCAATGCATAATACGGTTACATGTTACCTACTCTGTTATTTTAAAATAGTTATTTTTTTTCCAAAACTCACGCTCACGAAAAGAAGCTTGTATCTTGAAATTTTAACGGACACCAACACTGACGTCTATAACATTTAAAATATATTTTTTAAAAAAGTAAAGTGTTGAGAGAATAAACTTTAAGCTCTGAATAAAGTGCAAAATGTGTTCAAATTATAAAACTATATAACAACAATAAAAATTAAAAAATACAAAAACAGAAAAGTTTGAGTATAATAATTTGATCACCCTCTGTAAATACTAAAACTAAGGCTTAATAAATAATAAACGGAAGCACAAAAGCTTACTGTAGTCAAAAAACACGTACCTTGTGTTGCAACGTCGAAAAATTACATGCCCAGTCAAGAGAAACTCATTTTGGTGACTCAACGAAACAATTCGTTCCGATATCCCTTCCAGTAAACTTTGTTACTCATTACTTGAGTCTCAATAAGTGCTTAGGGGCAATTTCATTGCAAGAGAATTAGCATTTGTTGCACAAAATACTTTGCAAATACTCTAAATATGCGACATTCCTGTTTCATTGCATGAACTCCAGAATAGATTCTTCATTTATAGTGCTATTAAATTTATAAAGAACATGAATTCTTTTTCTATATAATGCTACTGAATTTCAATGGTTTTCAAAAATAATACTTAAATAATATTTTTTGGCTAAACAACGGACGCATCTTATGAGATACGTCCACACACACCCAGACACCCACTCACACACATAGTGTGTGTGTGTGTTCGGAAAAAGAATTATGATCTCAGAAGTAGGTGACAGGAAAAAGAAAAAATAAAGCAAAAATAAATCAAGTTGTTAACTTGAATAGACAGAGATCAATGTAAAACTAACTTTAATATGGAAAATATAAACCGGGCATAAAACAGTTTTTTGAAGGGTCATTCTCTAAAGAATTAATCGTTGAAAAATATTAAAACAAGTGGTATCTCAAATAAAAATTTATTACTCAAATGCAAGAAAAATACATCGTGCTGTAAAATACGATGCGTGCTATATATTTTATGGCTTTTTGAAGTAGCCTTTTCATACATTTTCTCCGCATTTTCCATCCATAAAGTGTTTCAGGGACTATTTTATTGTTTTCTGCTACACTTTGTGGAACTAATATTTATTTCTAGAAAAAAAAATATTGTTTCTTAAGCATCCGAAGCTTAAGCTAATAAAAAAACATTAAACTGCCGTTTAATTAGTATTTTTTATGCTTAATAACGATGGATAAAGATGAGTTTGTCAAAAACGGAAACAATTAAAAACATTTTTTAGTCAAAACATTGTCATAAACCAGGTTTTAACTTTTTACAAAGACTTTCTTGAAACTTTTAAATTTTATTTTACTTTTCTTTTCCTAATGAAACAAAAATTAATTCATACTCTGCTAGAATTAAAATTTTCCAACTATATATTTTTAAAAACATCTGAAGGATGTGCCCACTGTCTGTAACTAATAGTAAAGCTAACTGGTTGGTTTTCAATAATAGTAGTGACATAACAAGCAAAATATCTACTATTAATACAATTCATCGTATAAATACATACATTTTTCTAATTATCTTCCACTTGATGTAGCTAATGAAACTGCTTCAAATATTGCGTATAGTTTGAGATAAGTAGTGCTCCTAAACTTCTTTTTCTGTTTTACTTAATCCTTGCTTTCGTAATAATTATCTTTTTAATGGGCAAGATACGTTTTCCATACCAACTATATCGCTATAGGGGCCAAATTAATTTCATCATGGAAAATCATGCTTTTTTACAGACAAAAATAAATCCGTTTCTATATTTAAAAAAATAGTAGAATATCGCTAATTCTTTCGCGATGTTCTTGCTATTTTATTAATACATTTCGAAGACATTTATTTTTTGGGAAACAGATTCTACCCTATTACTTAGTGTTGAAAGAAACTAAAGAATCGGGTACAGAATGTGTCAATCAGGATAAGATATTCTTTAAATTATCCTTAAAAAACGCAAATAATTTAAGAAGTGAGCCCTAAAATAGACTTACAAACTAGTTATTCCTGTTTCAGCAAAAAAATATCTACTTAAATTATTCCGCTAGAAGTATGATTAAAATGTATATAAGTAACGTTGAAAGTGATTTTTACAGTGAATTTGTAATTTCACATAAAAAGCATTTTGAAAACAATTTTCTTGCTGCTTTCATAAATACAATACGTAGAATGCATTCATTATACACTCACTGGTCAAGGAATGAGAAACCTTTGAGAGAAACATCTTGCCTTACTCTCAATGTGCAAGGATCTGGAGGGAATATTATGATATGGGGGGGGGGGATCATGTTCTGCTGAAATGGTGCCCTGATGCTCCTCGAGGGTAAACCAACAGCCATGCGATAATTAGATATACACTGCAAATAATCGGTACACATTTAAAACTCTATAAGTGTTCCTGTTGCCTGAATATGTGCTAAAATGTATTTCGAATGTGTTGTGTACAAAGAAATGAAGCTGAAATAATTTACTAATCCTTTCCGTTTTAAAGAAAACGTTCCAAAAGTGCACCGAATGTGTTTTGCTGGGAATCTGTATTCAGCCGAAGTTTGGGAATACACTTGAGAACACATATCGCGCAGATTTGAGAGTGCTTGTGAAATCCCTGCTTTTTTAGCAGGTGTTACTGTAAAATGGCGGACTTAACGCATCGCTGATTTTTATGGTAATTTATACCGGAAAAATAAGCGATCCCAGCTCCAATTGGTTGCTGTGGCTTACCGATGAAACCATAAAATTTTACAGTAACATTTGGTTTTTACGGTAATAGTTACTGGCAACATGGATGCCAGTAACAATTACTGTAAATTTTCCAGAAAATTTTTAACAGTGTATGAATGTCCGCTTGATTAGTCTTCAACTCAGAAATTGTGAGTTCATCACTTATTTCCAATGGAAACACGCGTTTCACGGGTCTTGTAAGCTCACCCGTGGAAGTTTTCAGTCTCACAACGCGTACTTCGTTATCCTTTGCCTGGAAAAGTATCAATGACACGAGCCATTGGCCAGTCGATTCTCTTCTTTTGATCGCTTCCTATTAGAACGAAGTTATTCTTTTGCACAGATTTTGGCAGACGCTTAGGTGATCGTTGTATCAGTAGAGAAAGATATTCGTCACGAAATCTTTTACGAAACTGTTGTCTCAAATGTTGTAGAAACTGATGTCTTTTATTCAAATTAACTGCGCATCAAGATGATCCAGGTCTGGAACTCCAACTTGAGATATATCTTGCGAAAACATCGATGGTGTGAGAGGGACAAGATCATTCGGATCTTCGGACACACAAGTTAACGGTCTTCCGTTGGTCACAGACTCGACATCACATAAAATTGTGAACAATTCCTCGTAAGATACGCAACTCTTTCCTAAAATATTTCTCAACAATTTTTTGACCATTTGTACTAATCTCTCCCACCATCCACCCCACCAACATGCAGTTGGGGGATTGAATTTCCACTGAATTCTCGAAACTGAAGAATCGCATTCAATCTGTCTCCAATCTACGGATTTCAAGAGATTATCCGCACCAACGAAGTTAGTTCCGTTATCTGTATATATAACTTTCGGTCGTCCCCTTCTAGCAATGAATCTGTGGAGACCGAGTAGCAATACCTCTGTTGACATACTATCGATAAGCTCAAGATGGACCGCACGATAAACAGCGTAGGTAAATAGCAAAATCCATACTTTCTTTCCTTTCTTTAAGTAAATGGGGCCTGCTACATCGATACCAGTGACTTCAAAGACTAAAGCTTCTCTTATTCGATCCTCGGGAAGGGGAGATGGTACAGTTTCTGGATGTTGTACTTTGTACCGTTTACATCGAATACACTTGTTCAACACCCGATGCACTGTTTTCTTACCTCGCAAAATCCAAAATTTCTGTCGAATATTACAAAGCACAAATTGTACACCAGCATGAGAAAACCGTTGGTGATAATCAATAATTCAATATTCCACTAACTTGTGGTCAGAGGGCAACAAGATAGGGCATCGAAAATATTCATCATCCTCTCTTCTATTTATCTTGGTTTTTAGCCTTATCAAGCCGTCTTGGTCAACAAAAGTGCAGAGGTTTTTAACATTCTTAACAAATGTTTCCTCTTGGACGATTTTCCACAATTTCTTTTCCGCCACATCGATTTCATTAACAGTCAGTTCCCCTGTCAATTTAGTTTTCGGTGTTTTGCAATTTATAACAAACCGAATTATCCATGATATCATTCTAACGATCAGAAAATACTTTGAAAAATATCTTAAATACCATCGTTCTTGAGAAGTGCTGGTAACAGCCTGAATAACTTGTTTCCTTCTCTCACGCGATATTTCTTCCTCATCTAGCTGTAGTTTCGTCTCCGGCCAGTGGTTAATGTTCTTTTTCAGCCAATCTGGACCCGAACACCAGTCGGATTTGATAAGCGTTTTAATTGAGCACCCTCGTGAGGGCAAAACAGCCGCGTTCAAAGCGCTAGGAACTAGCCCCCATACACCCTCAGGAACCTTCTCTATCACGAAAGCATTCGTCAGTTAAAAGATTGAATTGTTACACAATTTCACAAAAATATCGTTCTGCTCTAAGAAGTCCCAAAACTTAGTTCAGAAAAGTGTCATTTCATCACAGAGCAGAAAATAGCACAAAAATTGTGGGAAAAGGAACATAATTTTTTTTTCTCCGTCTTGCTTTGTCATATTTTAACAATGAAGTGCAGAAAAAAAAAGTCAGCTGAAATGAAAATAATTTCCCTGTAATTGCTTAAAAAAACTGTCTTTCTGTTACACATGGAATTGCTCTGCATAAAAGGCATTATTTTCTCTATTGTAATTAAAATAGCAAAGCTGTGGACATTACCGAACGCTGTAAATAGCTGTAAAATAAAATCCCAACAAAACATAAATGTGAAAAGGAGCCAAGTTCGATCACAATGAGGCCCTGGGTAGACGGTGTCAGCAATAAAATAGTTCAGATCTCAAGGGGTACCAAGTTTCGTATCTGTTCCTCATAGAAGTTGGACTGCCCCATTTTCTTCAATTCATTCAGAAAACAATTTTTTTATTTTCTTTGATTCCGGATTTTAAACTTGCGGCAAGTTTTGGTCGTCAATCAACAATTTCAAAAACATTTGACTGCTCCAATTATACAATAACTTGCCAAGTTTAAATCCGGGATCAAAGAAAGTAAAAAATTGTTTTGAAAATGAATTGAAGAACACGGGGCAGTCCAATTTCCATGAAAATTTGCTATGGAACTTGTTATCCGTTGAGAACAGAATCTTGTCGGTGACACCGTCTAGCCAGAACCTCATTTCGATCGAACTTGGCTACTTTTCACATTGATATTTTATTTGGATATCATTAAGTTTTGAAAGCTAAATTATAGTAATGTTCTTCTTTAGAATTAAATGTAAAAGCGCGTACAAATACAACTTCCATTACCCCTGCTTTTACGATGCACTGGTTTATTTTCATTAGTAATTTCGAAGATATTTCGATAACTGGGGGTTTATCAATTGACGTCTGGGGGGGGGGGGCGTCAATTATGGGCTATAATTGTTTGCTTCTGCCACTGTCTGCAAGGCCATGGCCGAAGTACATTAGCCCTTGGTCTTTGGTGTCCACAAATTTGGCGACAATTGGGGAAAATGCTTAAGACTCCTAGTTTTCAAACTCTTCCCGAAATTTCTACATTATCTGGGGGAATTATCATAACATAGATCGTAAAATATGCAGAATTGACGAAAACATTTCCACATTGCTTATAATTCCGTGGCGCCAAGTTTGTGGACCTTTTAGAAATTAAAATGAAGCGAAGCTAAAAGTCGTAACCATGGCAATGCGAAGCAAAACATCAGTAATTTTCGAACTTTATTTTTAACGGCTTGTAACTTTTTTCCTTTAGAGATAGAAGGTTATTTTTTCGACCATAGGTCGAAATATTTCTGAAGTAAAAAATGTCGCTTTTGTCGAAAACTGTTGGACAAATCCTTCATTTTTTATTCATAGATTTAATGAAGATAGTATTGCCAAAATTTCAGCTAAGCCTAAAAATTCGACATAAAAATGCAAATTGCTCCCGTCGTAATGAAGTTAGAGCATTAAAACAAATTGCTTAGAACACGTAAAATTCTACCCTTTTCAACGATATAAAATATTAATATGTGCAATTAATTTTTCACGCCTTTAATAGCTAATAATAGGGAATTTACGTAAAATTTAGGCCTAAATTGGAATATAAAAAGAACTAATTATCGGATTTTTTTCGAATCATAGCCGATGTTACTCAGTAAGAAGGCACCTTTCATACAGTGAAAGAATTTTTCAAATAGTTGCAATAATTCCGGAGATTACCTCGAACATATAAACACACAAAAATTCGTCCTCTCTCTTTATAATATTAGTATACACTCTAAAAAATTTCCGTAAATTTAGGCGCATTGGCCATAAAATTATACGGTAAGTGCCCTTCTTCGAGAAAACAGGGCAGTGACCGTAATTGTAAAAAAACTACAGTAAATTTAAGTTGCGTTGAACGTAAAATTACGGGGCAGTCGTCCAGTCCCTTAATCTGTGCAGAATACGGTCATTCCCCGTAATATGCTAGCTGATAAAGATCACGTGTCGTTGTCACGTGTTTCTACGCAAAGAAGCGGGAAGGAGAAAAATCAAGATGGATGGCCTGTGTTGAACGAATGTTGTCTTCCAACTAGAGTCCCTTCCTACAACTTAACCTTTTAAATATGTAATGTATGATATAAGTCCCACAATATCTGGACCAAATATACGTATTGGAGAGTAGGGACTCTGACATACAGGCTCTCATCTAAGTATTGCGCCTAGGCATCGAAAGAAAGATGTTGTCTTCGTGCTTCGTCGCCGTCGCCATGTGATTCCAATGTCTGGATTCAAAATATTAAGTAAGTGTTTTTTTTTCTATACTATTGTTTAAGTGTAATTTTAATCCACTGTTCTTTTTTTATTAGCTATTTTGATAACAATAATTTGTGAGCATTGATTGATGGCGAGTACCGAAGCTTCGCTGTAACGTTGAAATTTAGAATTGATATTGATTGTATCAAGACGTACTTCAAGACGTACTGCATGCAAACGTGATGCAATATAAACGCACAAATGAATATCATATTATGCTCCATGTGTTTTAATTTCCATAGTTTCATTCAAAAATTTCTGCAGTATTTTTCTAAATTAATGTAATTAATTAAAGATGTTGTGCATGAGGACAAAATGAATTATTTACTAATTCTCTGCATGCTTTATATTTCTGGTTTTAAATAACCATGATCAATGACTAATAGGAATTGGTTACATTTTTTAGATTGCTTTTAATGAACTCAAATGTTACATTTAAACCAATGAAATAAAACATAGGTACGTAGTTGAAAATAAATTGCTTTAGGCTACCTATTAACGACAGATTCGTTTTTAGTACAAAATATAAATAATGACATCATTGTTTTCATTAGTTTCACAGCTATAAATGTTTAAAACATGTTTCATACATTTTTTTTTTATAGCTAAATCTTTAAACAGTTATTCATACAATTATTATAAACCAAAAATAATGTGATGTAACATGTATTTCATATCAACTTTCAACACTTAATTAATTACTGAATTGTTTCTGGTTCAATGTGCCTAAACTTATAAATTAAATGTAAATTTCTATAATAATACTATGTTTTACTATAACTTACAACTATTCATAACTTAAAATATAATATTTTGTATAATAATTACTGTAAGAAGAATGTTCACATCATTAACTGCTGTATTGTCTGAATCGCAGCTCTCTATATGAAATTGAAGCAGTTTTCAATTTGCTCAATCTGAGCGGACGAGAAGCCATGTCTTTCTAGTAGGAAATTTAGGCTGTGTTTGCATATGTGTGTATCGGATTTTTTTGGGGGGGGGGGAGGGGGGAGGGAGGTGATTAAAGTGGTGAGATTGTGCTATTGAAATTTACTGTGGGTATGCCTTTTTTAGAGAGTCGTTCATGTGACTTATAAAATCAAATAACTTTTTATTGGGGGTTGTATAGCCAGGATTTCATTTCTTTAAGGGTCTAATATACAGAATACAGAGTGGTTCAAACGGGGTGACCCCCCCTCCCCCATCGTATATTCAGTGTTATGTTCGTTACGCAGTCACTTTACAGTCTTGAAAGTAGTAAAAATCGGCAGAGCACCATCTATGTCGTAACACAGTGGAATTCTGCTCCATGTTATTGCAGATGTTTTGCTGGGTTCGGAGCAGAATTTTAAACGCAATGTTCTAAACGCCCAAATTAAGTGGAATATGGTGCAGAATTCAGCTGTGTTGCAACATGGATCTTGTTCAACTGAAGTTCTTAAGACTTCAAAGTAACTGTTAAGCCCAGCTCGATAAATTTTTGCCCCCTTGCAAAAACTCAGTGGGTCCTCTCCTAGACCAGCAGTGTATA
The DNA here is from genome assembly GCF_026930045.1 of Uloborus diversus. Taxonomy (NCBI): domain Eukaryota; kingdom Metazoa; phylum Arthropoda; class Arachnida; order Araneae; family Uloboridae; genus Uloborus; species Uloborus diversus. Next base: position 57,755,364 of record NC_072733.1, read on the forward strand.
TTGTTTACGTAAATAAGTCTCAGTACTAGTTTTTTTTTTCTTTTTTTCCCTCAATTTCTTGGGCCGTGGATCTCCTTAAGGATGTGTCCCCCCCCCCCCCCCGAACTGTAGGTACTCAGATCGGAGCCTGAACTTTACAGCAAACATTCAACCATAGTAAAATTAAAAAAGGGTTACTCCCGCTTTCGGACCACTCTGTGTATTATACAGTGAAGCACAGTTTATAAGTTTCTCTTGTATACGTTTTTATCATTTATACATTTTTAAAATTAGTCACTGCTGAGTTCAATACATAATAACGAATACCTATTATACTTTTTTCATTTAATAGGCTTGTTTCATGCAGTACTTTCAAAAACGTTTAAATCATGCTTACTTCAAGTTTTCTTATATACGACTAATGAAATTATATGCGAAACACAAATATTTTCATTTTTGAATTTTCTTGGTCATTTCAATTTGGGTCTAGATCCATGAACGCTCCCCCTGGTTGTACTGCTGTTTTTTGAAGTGTTTCCTTCAAATAGTGTTATAATCGAATGTTTGTTGTCAAAGGCGCGTTTCATGTTATTCTTTTGAATGATTTGGTTCTGGTATGAATGTTTTTGACTGGAATGTGTTTTAATCATAATGGTAGGTTTATAGGAGTCATGGTTGCAGGTCCTTGAAGTGGGGGAGGGGCAGTGGTGGATCCACAGAGGGAGCAATTGGGGTGATCCCCCCCCCCCCCCCCCCCCCCGAATTCACAAACCTAAATTTACCTTTGCAAATTTAAATTTGTAAATTCGAAAAATTTCCGGAAAAGGTCTCCAAACCTCCCCCCCCTCCCCCCCAAACTCATCACAAAAAATCGCCAACTGTATTTTTACGACTTTAGTTCCAAAATTTTTTCAGGGGAGAGTCCTCAACCCCCTCTCTCCAATGTCATCAAAGATGGCCAAAATTTTTGAATTTTTCGATCTTCAATTTCGAAAAACTACCCGAAATCGAAAACGTTTTCGAAAATGTCGTTCATTCAAACTTTACGGGGTTCTTGAATCAGAAAGGAATGGGCCCTTACTGTTGATCCTTCTATTCTGCTTTTGAATTTATGCTTTGTCTTATGTGTGTACGGTTATAAAACTATTTCAACGGTGTAGTTATTTAGTAGTACTTAATACATTCTAAACTACTGGGCTTATACATTTTTCTTTTTAGTTTTTTTGGTTTTTGCGCAGTCGGGTTTTTTGTTTTTATTTAATAATTTTTTATTTAATCTGGATTTTTTTTATATAAATGATGCATAATCATACCTACCATTTTTTATTTTGTTCCATATACTTAGTTGAATTTTCTTTCACACAGACAATCCTTGCTTTAAAGTTTGATCCAGTTTGCACAATTGGATGAAAAATAACTTCTGGATCAAGAAGTGTTTCATCGGAATTTATTTAGAGGTATGTATTAATATTTTATTTTAAGAAATGTTTTTCTAAACTCTATTGAGCGACGATCAGTTTCTTTGCTCTTAAACTAACGATTTTAATTTTTCTACTTGTTACTTGTATTCAGTGCTTTTATTTCTGGTCGCTGTTGTATTTAAATGTTATCGATATGAAATAATAAAATTTTATAATAAATTTAAAAGAATATAAAATGTTCAGTATAATTGTGCCACAGAGTGATGTCCGATGAACTGGACACGAAAACAGAACTTTTCATTTTGTAATCTTAGGTAGTCTATTTGTATTGTATAGGTATGAGAACACGTCCTATTTGTATTGTATTGTATAGGCAGGGCGTCCATATGCAAAGTTGCAGGGGGGGGGGGTGCTCAAATATTTTCCCTGTGGTTTAGCTATATGTTTTCCCCATGGAAACTGATTTCAGGACGGATTAGAGTCATTAAAATTTGACATTTTTAATAACTTATTCGTTAATGGCTGGAGAAGAAATGTTTTTACATTTTTGCAAGGAAAAAAGTACTAAAAGCAAGGAAATTCTAATTTCAAGGGGGGCTCTAGCCCCCCTTCACCCCTATATGGGCTCCCTTGCCTTATACGTATATAAACTACTGTATTTCGGATTGGCAACATGTGCTACAACCAAGGATACTTGGGCAGCTTTCAACAGTTAAAATCTCAACCCTGGCTGTCCCACTGCATACCCATCCATGCTCGTCACTGGAGGGGGGGGGGATTTCCCCCCTCCCTTTCTTCCAAGAAAAAAAGATGAGCATGACTAGGGTATGCACGGGCGCTGCCAGTTAGGAGGTTTTAGGGGCTCAATTCCTCCCAGAATCCTTGGTTTTAACCGCATTGCCGATCCTAATGCCTAACGCATTCACAGTAGTTAAAATGCCGGGCCTGATCCTACTTACGACAAAAGAAGTGCATTAGCCATCTTTTGTGGTACAACTTATAAATGATGAAAAGATTGATATCAGGGGGTTAGATACTGCTATTTTAGGGCTGGTCATGCTGAAGAATATTTTTAAGGTGCATAAAAAATTCTGAAAATACTTGGGTGTCAATTAAAGCAATAACTTATCCAGAAATAAAGCACCTTGTGGGACATAAACAATACTAATTAATTTTAAAAGCAATGAAAGGAAGTTGTATTCCAGATTTTTACTTTAAAAAATATTAAGTGAAATTAAAAAAAAAATACTCCAATTGTTTGCAGGTTATTCATTAAGTATATTTGAGCACAAAGTGATTGGATAATAATGTCGGCAAAGAATTATGACCCTCACCTTGTATCCATCGTTGCATGTAAGATGCAGAGATTTCCATATTTATTTTGAAAATACAGTCAAACCTTATTAAAACTGACTCCAAGGGACCTTTATAATCTATTAGCCTTCACCTTAGTTTATCTTATCCAAATATCAATCATTAACAATCAAAAGGACAGGGATCACAAATGTAGTTTATCTTAGCAGAAATTCATTTTAAGCATGTTCAAAATAGTATGATATGTTTGATATTTTGTTTTCCAATTGCGATGTTTGCAATCTAAGAATTATATTAATCATATCAGTAACACTCATTTACTATTGAAAAGAACCAAAAGTAGACTGCTAATAAAATTTACTGTAAGGGTGTCTTTTTTAGGAATGTCCTTCTTTGAGGCACCGTCTTTTAGGGGATGAGCCTCCATTATTGTGGAATAGATACCTTTGTGTTTTTTAAATGATTGTTTCTTTAGTGTTTTAATTATATAGTGTTATAAAAGAATGTTTGTTGTCGAGAGTTTGGTTATTGATTTCTTTTGGATGATTTGATAGCTCAATTATATGTTTTTGAGCGAATATTTTATTAGAATTCTAGTCAAATATTTGACTGAAGACTGAATATTTGGCTAAAAAATGATTTATAAGTTTTGTATTTTATTTTATGGCAATTCAGAATTGAAGATGCTTATCTATTTTCTGTAGATTAATTATTTTGTTTGAAGCATTACATAATATTTTGAATTGTAAAACTTCCGAAATCAAAATACTGCAAAATTTAATTTCTGAGTGTTTTCTTTGCACGTTATAAATTGCCTTTTTTAAACATTTGTGAGACGAGAAACGTTTCACAAATTGATTTTTTCTGCTTAGTGTTTCATACCTAAGAAGTCCAGTGGCACTTTGTGCCTCCTCATTGCAGATTTGAGTTTAATTCCCCGTTGGGCACAGTTGACTTCACCTTTCATCCCATAAGTGGGTCAATAAAATGAGTACCAAGCATGCTTGGAAACTAAACACTGGAGGTTCCACGTTTGGCTGACCACCTTACTAGAACACCTGCCTTTGCACCCCACAGCCCTCTGTCATGAAGATTGATATGGGCACGGTGGGATTGCCTCCAATTTTGCGCCACTGAGTTTAGTTTCATACTTATGACTTATAAGTGGTAAAAAAAAATGTTTATGTGGCGTAAGATATAAAAGAAAGTGAAAAGTTGCGAAACTTAAATGTAACATCTGAATGTTTTCTCTTGCACTAAAATCACCTTAAATGTTTCAATCTTCAAACAGTATGCCTTTTACAGTAAAAAATTTTGGGAACAATTCATTTAACAATGATTTTTAATTTCATCAAAAGTATATTGATTTAAACCTGCCAGCAATTTTTGAATAACAAGTTTTATTTTAGTATATTTTTGGTTCACAACGTGTGAATTTCACTTCCATGGCATGTCACACACCTTGTGTGGCTGTTTATGTTGCTTAATAACTTGATTAATTAAAAGTATATACTAATTTATTAATTATTCCTTTCACAAGTGCCTCAAATGATAATTGTTTAAGTATATTTAACTTTTTAATAGTGGTTTAGTTCATTTTAGTAGGACAAGAAGTCATGTCGCACAAAAATTTACTAAATACTATTTTACATGTATTTGAAACTACTAATTAAACCATACTTTAATGAAGAGAACTTAATTATATTCCCACTAATCATTAAAATAGCTGATTGATTGCACAATTAACAAAACTACCACTTTGATATTAAATTGGCCTCAATTTTTAAATACTAAAAGTTATTTTTATTTTAATTTCTATGAACAAGGGATTATTTTATTTTTTATTTATACGTAAAATAATTGGAACTGAGCTGGCCATTGTTTATGGTTACTTCTTAGGTAACACTTTCATGGAAGAACGAAAAAAAAAGGAAAAAAGGTTTCGAAATTGAAAAATATTTGCATTCAAAAGTTATGTTTTCTGAAGAATTACCCAAATGTGATAATATTAGTAAATAACAGGTTGGAAGTTTGTACTAGAGTACTATATACACATTCATTCTATATACACATTCATGGTATAAAAAATTGTTTGCCTACTAATTGTCAACTATTTATGTTATTTACTATTCAATTGCTGACTAAATATTAAGGTATTCAGCCAAACCAAGTATTCGGTTTTGTGTGCCAAATAGCCAGCAGTATACCAAAAATCAACTGCATATTCAATGTATCCCTAATTTAAACGAAGAGCTTTTTCAAAGTTGGTGGGTATGCATGTTAAAACCCAGTGTGCATGTGTGGTTGAAAACATTGTCCTACTATTGAGTGCAGTAATTTAGTGTGGTTGAATAGTACTTAGGATGACTACTGAGTACTCAACCCAAGTTCATGCTACTGGGTCAAGTACTGAATATAGATCTTTTTTTAACGAACAACTGACATACACAAGGGAAAATTTTTCTGTTATTGGAATATTTATATGGATATTAAGCATGAAATAAGTTTTCAATTAAAAAGAAAATCCAAAAAGATTTAAAGTTTAAAATTTAAAACTATTTTTTCAGAATTTGTGGGGGGAAAATTGAAATTGATTTAAAAAACTTAAATTTTTCCATCACAGTTCTTTCTCGCGTTAAAAATTAATCATAGATAGCTTCTTTGTACTTTAAAAATTTTTGACCAGTACTTTTACTGGGAAGTCTCTTATTTTGGGGTAAGGAGCTGAAGATTCCCGTAGTTTGTCTTTTTCCTTCCCACAATGCAACATGTTTTCTGTCTTTACTTTTCTTTTTGAACTTGGAAAAAAAAATACAAATACTAAACCTGTACAAATGCATCCTTTAGCACTGGACTCAGACTCCAATATTATTCCTATAGCGAACAAAAGTAGTTTTATTCAAATATTATGTTTTTATTTATAAAATTTGTTTAAAAGTTTTATTTATGTATGGGCAAATGAAAATTTATGAAATAAAATAGTTTATTTTTATTTATCTTTTGTGGCCCCCCTTAGCCCCTCTACTAGAAAATCTGCTACCATGCTTATGTATGGGGTCAAAAAGCTTGGATGCTTATGCTCTGAAAAAAGGTGTTTTCAATATCTGTTTTTATCATACTGTAGATGCCCGTCAGGAAATAGCCCATATTGGCACTAAAAATTCCAAAATGTTTTTTCCCTGAAATTTCCCCTTATACTTGTACTACAGTTGCAGGTTTCCCCCAAGATCTTTGCAAGACTCCAAAGTGCTTTATGTTTAATTATATCTCTTAATGATCATCATTATTGTTTATGTTTTCAATTGAATATGATTCATTGTTTCTTTCTTTTTTTGAAATTGATGTTCACTAAATATTCATAACCTCATTTTGTTTTCTTTTCAAAACAGACCACATATTTTGAATTGATGTTGGAAAAATGCTTTTCTTTGTCACTCGTTTGATTTGATGAAACACATTTTTCGATATTTACGTGTTTACCAGCTTTTATGCATTAAACTTAAGATTTATACATTTTAGCAGTTACGATGTCTTTTGATCTAGCCTTAATTTTTTGTTTAATTTTATTATAGCTTTTATTTCTATGTATGCATGTGCTTTTTCCTAGGATTCCTGGAAATTATGTAAAAATCCTTTGAACATCATATTAGGGAGGAAAACCTTATGAAACCAGGGAAAGGGGTGAAAAAAAAATAGGGTGCTTTAAAATGCTTTATTTTGATTTTCACTATTTAGTGAGAATGCTGCTCTGCTTTAAATGTGTGAAAAACAAATCATTCTTAATTTTCCTTATGGTGATTTCTTTTTAGGGCAATATTTTGGATAAGTTACTGAACTAAAGGATCCAAAAGGAATAAAGATTTGGAAAAAGTGATTCAACCAAGTTTTGAAAAATTTGACCATAATTTCTCTTCTGAAAAAGTTTATTTGTAATTATGTTGTTATTTAACTTGTAATTAGTGTAAAATAAACCTTTTTGATGTTTTAACTTCTTTGTTTTCATTATTGACACTTCTGGATATTGTCTCTTCTTATTTCTTATGTAGACATGCTCACATATTTTTTTGGTAATAATTTTTGAGCTAAAATTCTTTCTCTCGATAAAATTGTTTTCGAGATGCTTACCTTTAATGGATACTTATGGTGTTTAAAAATTAATTTATCCATAAGTTTATGCTAGCTAGTAAAAAATGCAGTCTATTTTAGAAGTCGACTGCACAAGTTTTTAATTTATGTATAATTTAATTAATTTATAACTTTTTTAAATATGAAGTATAAATATGTTTTTTAATAATTTATATAACTTTTTTGAATGTTCTATGTTCTTTGAATGAACGAGGTCAGCAAACAAGTAAAGGCAATGGACGAACCATTAAAAAAACACTAGTTGCCAATGTTGGTAACATGTGTTTTAGCGATGAAACAAATTATTATGTATGTAAGCATTTTACATAAAATGTTAAGTGTTGTATTTTACTATAATCCATACAGTAAAAAAGCTTTACTGAATTTGTTTTTTTTTTCAGTTAAGTTTCCCTTATTTCACGGGATTTTTTCTATATTTCTTTTTATACTTCTCTCTCTTAAACATGCATTCTCATTTTTAGAGATCATTTAATAGAATATTTATAATTCTGGCAACTGGGGTCCTCAAACTGCATTACTAACAGTGTTAGCCTATTTTACGTGTTTATTGAATTGTAAAAATGACTTGCATTTTATTGTGTTCTTAAAACTTTTATTCATAACTTGGTTCTTATATGACAATAAACTAAGTTTTAAAGCACCTAATAATTTATGGGCAATGACGATAAAGAATGACATTTTTTTATGAACATCATGTTAATTTACAGGAGGCAGTGACCATAGAAAAGTTTTATGAGCATAACGCCAATTTACGGGCAGTGATCCTAGAAAATGAATTATAGCTTTTACGGAAGTAATATCAATTTACGGGCAATAGGCGTAGAGAATAAATTCTAGCTTTTACGGGAGCAATATCAATTTACGGGCAATAGGCCTAGAAAATAAATTTTAGCTTTTACGGGAGCAATATCAATTTACGGTAAATGGGCGTAGAAAACAAATTCTAGCTTTTACGGGCATATAGTCAATGTACGGGCAGTGGCCGTAGAAAGAGGAATATAATTTTCACGGGCACATAGTCAATTTACGGTCACTCCCCTTTTATTTTACGGGGAGGAAATTACGGGCAAACCTATTATTTTCACGGTCAGGAAAGATTACGGGCAGAATATTATTTTTACGGGCAGTGACCGGACCATTTTCTGCCGGTCACTGACCGTATTCTAACGGTGAAATTTCTTACAGTGTAGATAAACTGTACCATGACTGAATTTTTACTTTTTTTAAAAAACTTTTTTACTAATATATGACTAAAACTGTAGTCTGGATTGAAATTTCATAATAAATAACAGGAATGTACTTTTTAACTGCGGGTATCAGTTTTAGTTTTGTATTGCAATATGGTTTTTGATTTGAATTGTTGGTTTCATCCTCACACAAATAAAGATTATGATGTCTTAGTAGCTGAGGATTTATAATGATGTAACTCCTCAGTTGTGGGGTTAATCTCCAGAAGGTAAATGTAGCTTTGTCAAATAATGCACGATTTGCGTTTCCAAAAGTTTGACATTATGTAAATAGGGCATAAAAGTTCAGCCAATTGATAAAAATGTCGATGCGTATTAGTATTAAAATTGAACCACGTCAAAGAGTTTATATCATCAGAAATATCATGGAAAATACCTTATCATAAATGGTTAAACCGGAAAAACAACTTTTTCTCTAAAACAAAAAATTTTAAAATGAGATATAACAATATTATTATTATTTATTTTGATTTATCAAAACTTTTGTTACAAAATTTATCCTTGGGTATAGAAAGAAACAAAATATTAAATTTAACATTGTTTCGAAATTATCACCGTATATTTTGTAAAATTGAAATATATGTTTCATCTAGTCTAGTTTATTTGAATTTAACTCTTCTGATGATTTCCAGAAGGATTTGAAGCAATTACGAAATGCTAACAGAGTGCCGCACTTCTGTTAATTTAAACACTGGATGAGATTTGGTAGATCAGAAAGTATTTGTAATCATATTGTCCTATTTGTTGAAAACTGTCGTAACTGCATAAAGTCCAGTTTAGCTATCCAGATTTTCAACTCTACGCTTCTATATTGGAATTTCTAAATCATGTTAAGAGTATTTTTATTTTTACAGAATTTTAGCAACATACATACAGAGTATGTTTATACAAAGATATAAGGGTAGATTGATATTCTAAAATCATTGGGTTTTTTTTTTAACATTTGAATTACGTGGAATAATATTTCATTTGCCGCAAACGTGTAAACATTTTGGCTTTTTTTTTTTTTTTTTTTGTGTTTTTTAACGATTTTTAATAATCTTTTTCAGAGTCTTGAAATGCTTTTTTTACCAGATTTATCTCAATAATATACATTTTTCATATACTTGGTATGTTAAAAACTATATACTTTAGATATTTCTGGTTATTAAAGTGGGTCAAATAACGAATAGCTAAAAGCAAGCGGAAATGGGGAAAATGTTATTTTAAAATAAAGTATAAAGTTAAATGCTACCCAATAGAAGAAAATAAAATAACAATGTGCAAATAAATAAAAAATAATTTTCAAAACGGTAAAATTTAGTAAGAATTAGATAAAATAAAAATTTAGAGGGCCAAAGTTCATTTATTTATTTTATGCACAAAAATCAACTCACCTAATAAAGAATAATTCAGATGCCTAGTGATTTTTATATTCTTTACTTTTTTGTTGCTTTCTTTGGATGACAATGTTCAATTTTTCTTTTTTATTTCAGTTACATTTTAAATTCCAACCCCTTTTTTCTTGAAGAGTTTGCATGACAGGATTTCTACAAATGTGGTAAGAAGCTTTTATTTTCCCTACTGTGTATCTGAAGTGGAGAAAGATCTCAGCACTTCTTGCTGAGATCTTTCTCCACTAGGATATGCGGAGAATGTGTCGAGTAAGATGGTCGTTATGAAAGAACTGCTGAAGAACTTTCAGCATTTCGAGGTGGGTTTGCTGGCAAGTCTGAGCACGGAGAACAAAGAATGATGGAAAGAATACAGCTACTTCAATAGCTTTCATGTAAGGCAGCTGAAAAGGGAGAAGAGTTGTGCAATGAGGAAGCTACAGAGAAAGTGTTTAGGGAGTTAGTGTGTGTAAGAAAACACTTAAAGAATTAGTAAGCAGCGTAGTTAGTGTTGCCGACGTGGTTGGGCCGGGAGCAAGTGCTGAGGAAATGGGCATTAGAAACATCCATTTCGTTGATTTCAAGTAGAGAGACTAGGGATACTTGATCCCTGGAGATACATGATCCCTAAGCGAAAAATGTACCAACATCATTAAGTAGAGCTTTGAAACCTGATAACAATGTTAAAGTTATACCTATACATAAAAACTGGCAACACTTCGTCTTTTTCAACCATTTTGTTTTGACTCACGAAATGACTGTCTGAATGTGCCAAGGGAAACTTCTTTTTATGGAAAGCATTCTGAAGTTTACATTATCTGTTTTATACAACTTTAAGAAACAGCGAAGTATATTTTTAAAGTATATACAGTCGTTAATAATCAAGACATAATTTTAGCAAACTGCCAGATTGTTAATATTAGAGCAAGTATGTTTGTAAAAAATCTCATATTAGGGATACTTAATCCCTTTGATTTCAGGGATACAGGATCCCGGGATCAATTATCCCTATAACAATGTAAGCGCAATAAAAACAATGTAACTGTAGTTTACTTAGTTGACTTTAATTTCAAGCGTTCAAAACCATGTCAACATAATAAAATGTATCATAGTATAAGTGACAGATATGAACAATCAATGCAGTAAATCTGCTAAATTATTATTATATCAGGTCGCACTTGTAACCAAACTCGGGAGTTTTTTTTACACATAACACCTCAAACATATAAATTAACTTTGCTGATAAATTATGTTATGAACAGCCAAATGAGCTTGAACAAGTTTTAATTGATTATCCTTGTTTGAATTTTTTAAAAAAATGATATTGCTAGAGTTAGATTTACAAAGAAAAAGACAGTTGCCCATTATGTAAATGAAATATAATGCACAGTCGGATTTCCATAGTTTGAAAAAAGTTTTTTTTGAACGAAAAAGTAATATGCTTAATTAATTAGTAATATGCTGAAAAATTGACAAAAGTGTAGTAGATGAGAATGAATGTGTTAAGTTGCCACATCCAGTTACGTTGAGCGAAACTATAAGAACTACAACAACTGTAACGTTTGCATTTGACTTTTCAGGTTTTGAAGAGATATGCTAGGTTTTCTTTTGTTTTTCATAAGTATACAGATACTAATATTTTTATTCATTTTTTTAAAAAAATAATTCAATTGAAAAACTCTTAATGTTATTTTTGCAAGACTAGAAGCATATAAATTGATTTTTGTAGTTATCATCGTATGTTTTTGTTAGTTGTTGTAATTTTAGCTTTATTACGCTACTTTAAAAAGAATTATTAGTTTTATTTATAAAATTTTTCACAACTGTATTGAGGAATAAGTAACTGAACAAAAGCATTTAAGTTCATTAAGGATTTGTACGTTTTTCTACAAATTTCCTAGTTGAATTTAAAACAACGTTATTTTTGTGTTCATATTATTATCATCTAAGATAATTGAAAATGTTGTTATTTTTTAGAAACATTATGTAGAAAACTGATCAGATATGGATTTCAAATAAAATAGAAAATAGCTGCCACTAAAATTCAGTTTCAAAACCAAATTTCACATTACTTCACTTCGCGTTTTTTTTTTTTTTTTTTCCTTTTTAATCATTAACTTAACTTATTGTAATCAACCTACACCACGCCTAAATCCACAGAGGGTGGCCAAATTATTCTGCTCAAACAAACCTTTATGTATTTTTATTGTTTTTTAATGTTGTTACATAATTTTATTATTTGAACACATTTTAAAGTTTATTTAAAACATGAATTAAACATATTAAACATTAAGTAACTTCTAATCGATACTATAAATGGGTAAAAAAATAATTATTTAATCCTTAGTAACTCCGCCTTTTGCTGCCATCACAGCATGCTTTCAATGCATAATACGGTTACATGTTACCTACTCTGTTATTTTAAAATAGTTATTTTTTTTCCAAAACTCACGCTCACGAAAAGAAGCTTGTATCTTGAAATTTTAACGGACACCAACACTGACGTCTATAACATTTAAAATATATTTTTTAAAAAAGTAAAGTGTTGAGAGAATAAACTTTAAGCTCTGAATAAAGTGCAAAATGTGTTCAAATTATAAAACTATATAACAACAATAAAAATTAAAAAATACAAAAACAGAAAAGTTTGAGTATAATAATTTGATCACCCTCTGTAAATACTAAAACTAAGGCTTAATAAATAATAAACGGAAGCACAAAAGCTTACTGTAGTCAAAAAACACGTACCTTGTGTTGCAACGTCGAAAAATTACATGCCCAGTCAAGAGAAACTCATTTTGGTGACTCAACGAAACAATTCGTTCCGATATCCCTTCCAGTAAACTTTGTTACTCATTACTTGAGTCTCAATAAGTGCTTAGGGGCAATTTCATTGCAAGAGAATTAGCATTTGTTGCACAAAATACTTTGCAAATACTCTAAATATGCGACATTCCTGTTTCATTGCATGAACTCCAGAATAGATTCTTCATTTATAGTGCTATTAAATTTATAAAGAACATGAATTCTTTTTCTATATAATGCTACTGAATTTCAATGGTTTTCAAAAATAATACTTAAATAATATTTTTTGGCTAAACAACGGACGCATCTTATGAGATACGTCCACACACACCCAGACACCCACTCACACACATAGTGTGTGTGTGTGTTCGGAAAAAGAATTATGATCTCAGAAGTAGGTGACAGGAAAAAGAAAAAATAAAGCAAAAATAAATCAAGTTGTTAACTTGAATAGACAGAGATCAATGTAAAACTAACTTTAATATGGAAAATATAAACCGGGCATAAAACAGTTTTTTGAAGGGTCATTCTCTAAAGAATTAATCGTTGAAAAATATTAAAACAAGTGGTATCTCAAATAAAAATTTATTACTCAAATGCAAGAAAAATACATCGTGCTGTAAAATACGATGCGTGCTATATATTTTATGGCTTTTTGAAGTAGCCTTTTCATACATTTTCTCCGCATTTTCCATCCATAAAGTGTTTCAGGGACTATTTTATTGTTTTCTGCTACACTTTGTGGAACTAATATTTATTTCTAGAAAAAAAAATATTGTTTCTTAAGCATCCGAAGCTTAAGCTAATAAAAAAAACATTAAACTGCCGTTTAATTAGTATTTTTTTATGCTTAATAACGATGGATAAAGATGAGTTTGTCAAAAACGGAAACAATTAAAAACATTTTTTAGTCAAAACATTGTCATAAACCAGGTTTTAACTTTTTACAAAGACTTTCTTGAAACTTTTAAATTTTATTTTACTTTTCTTTTCCTAATGAAACAAAAATTAATTCATACTCTGCTAGAATTAAAATTTTCCAACTATATATTTTTAAAAACATCTGAAGGATGTGCCCACTGTCTATAACTAATAGTAAAGCTAACTGGTTGGTTTTCAATAATAGTAGTGACATAACAAGCAAAATATCTACTATTAATACAATTCATCGTATAAATACATACATTTTTCTAATTATCTTCCACTTGATGTAGCTAATGAAACTGCTTCAAATATTGCGTATAGTTTGAGATAAGTAGTGCTCCTAAACTTCTTTTTCTGTTTTACTTAATCCTTGCTTTCGTAATAATTATCTTTTTAATGGGCAAGATACGTTTTCCATACCAACTATATCGCTATAGGGGCCAAATTAATTTCATCATGGAAAATCATGCTTTTTTACAGACAAAAATAAATCCGTTTCTATATTTAAAAAAATAGTAGAATATCGCTAATTCTTTCGCGATGTTCTTGCTATTTTATTAATACATTTCGAAGACATTTATTTTTTGGGAAACAGATTCTACCCTATTACTTAGTGTTGAAAGAAACTAAAGAATCGGGTACAGAATGTGTCAATCAGGATAAGATATTCTTTAAATTATCCTTAAAAAACGCAAATAATTTAAGAAGTGAGCCCTAAAATAGACTTACAAACTAGTTATTCCTGTTTCAGCAAAAAAATATCTACTTAAATTATTCCGCTAGAAGTATGATTAAAATGTATATAAGTAACGTTGAAAGTGATTTTTACAGTGAATTTGTAATTTCACATAAAAAGCATTTTGAAAACAATTTTCTTGCTGCTTTCATAAATACAATACGTAGAATGCATTCATTATACACTCACTGGTCAAGGAATGAGAAACCTTTGAGAGAAACATCTTGCCTTACTCTCAATGTGCAAGGATCTGGAGGGAATATTATGATATGGGGGGGGGATCATGTTCTGCTGAAATGGTGCCCTGATGCTCCTCGAGGGTAAACCAACAGCCATGCGATAATTAGATGATACACTGCAAATAATCGGTACACATTTAAAACTCTATAAGTGTTCCTGTTGCCTGAATATGTGCTAAAATGTATTTCGAATGTGTTGTGTACAAAAGAAATGAAGCTGAAATAATTTACTAATCCTTTCCGTTTTAAAGAAAACGTTCCAAAAGTGCACCGAATGTGGTTTTGCTGGGAATCTGTATTCAGCCGAAGTTTGGGAATACACTTGAGAACACATATCGCGCAGATTTGAGAGTGCTTGTGAAATCCCTGCTTTTTTAGCAGGTGTTACTGTAAAATGGCGGACTTAACGCATCGCTGATTTTTATGGTAATTTATACCGGAAAAATAAGCGATCCCAGCTCCAATTGGTTGCTGTGGCTTACCGATGAAACCATAAAATTTTACAGTAACATTTGGTTTTTACGGTAATAGTTACTGGCAACATGGATGCCAGTAACAATTACTGTAAATTTTCCAGAAAATTTTTAACAGTGTATGAATGTCCGCTTGATTAGTCTTCAACTCAGAAATTGTGAGTTCATCACTTATTTCCAATGGAAACACGCGTTTCACGGGTCTTGTAAGCTCACCCGTGGAAGTTTTCAGTCTCACAACGCGTACTTCGTTATCCTTTGCCTGGAAAAGTATCAATGACACGAGCCATTGGCCAGTCGATTCTCTTCTTTTGATCGCTTCCTATTAGAACTAAGTTATTCTTTTGCACAGATTTTGGCAGACGCTTAGGTGATCGTTGTATCAGTAGAGAAAGATATTCGTCACGAAATCTTTTACGAAACTGTTGTCTCAAATGTTGTAGAAACTGATGTCTTTTATTCAAATTAACTGCGCATCAAGATGATCCAGGTCTGGAACTCCAACTTGAGATATATCTTGCGAAAACATCGATGGTGTGAGAGGGACAAGATCATTCGGATCTTCGGACACACAAGTTAACGGTCTTCCGTTGGTCACAGACTCGACATCACATAAAATTGTGAACAATTCCTCGTAAGATACGCAACTCTTTCCTAAAATATTTCTCAACAATTTTTTGACCATTTGTACTAATCTCTCCCACCATCCACCCCACCAACATGCAGTTGGGGGATTGAATTTCCACTGAATTCTCGAAACTGAAGAATCGCATTCAATCTGTCTCCAATCTACGGATTTCAAGAGATTATCCGCACCAACGAAGTTAGTTCCGTTATCTGTATATATAACTTTCGGTCGTCCCCTTCTAGCAATGAATCTGTGGAGACCGAGTAGCAATACCTCTGTTGACATACTATCGATAAGCTCAAGATGGACCGCACGATAAACAGCGTAGGTAAATAGCAAAATCCATACTTTCTTTCCTTTCTTTAAGTAAATGGGGCCTGCTACATCGATACCAGTGACTTCAAAGACTAAAGCTTCTCTTATTCGATCCTCGGGAAGGGGAGATGGTACAGTTTCTGGATGTTGTACTTTGTACCGTTTACATCGAATACACTTGTTCAACACCCGATGCACTGTTTTCTTACCTCGCAAAATCCAAAATTTCTGTCGAATATTACAAAGCACAAATTGTACACCAGCATGAGAAAACCGTTGGTGATAATCAATAATTCAATATTCCACTAACTTGTGGTCAGAGGGCAACAAGATAGGGCATCGAAAATATTCATCATCCTCTCTTCTATTTATCTTGGTTTTTAGCCTTATCAAGCCGTCTTGGTCAACAAAAGTGCAGAGGTTTTTAACATTCTTAACAAATGTTTCCTCTTGGACGATTTTCCACAATTTCTTTTCCGCCACATCGATTTCATTAACAGTCAGTTCCCCTGTCAATTTAGTTTTCGGTGTTTTGCAATTTATAACAAACCGAATTATCCATGATATCATTCTAACGATCAGAAAATACTTTGAAAAATATCTTAAATACCATCGTTCTTGAGAAGTGCTGGTAACAGCCTGAATAACTTGTTTCCTTCTCTCACGCGATATTTCTTCCTCATCTAGCTGTAGTTTCGTCTCCGGCCAGTGGTTAATGTTCTTTTTCAGCCAATCTGGACCCGAACACCAGTCGGATTTGATAAGCGTTTTAATTGAGCACCCTCGTGAGGGCAAAACAGCCGCGTTCAAAGCGCTAGGAACTAGCCCCCATACACCCTCAGGAACCTTCTCTATCACGAAAGCATTCGTCAGTTAAAAGATTGAATTGTTACACAATTTCACAAAAATATCGTTCTGCTCTAAGAAGTCCCAAAACTTAGTTCAGAAAAGTGTCATTTCATCACAGAGCAGAAAATAGCACAAAAATTGTGGGAAAAGGAACATAATTTTTTTTTCTCCGTCTTGCTTTGTCATATTTTAACAATGAAGTGCAGAAAAAAAAAGTCAGCTGAAATGAAAATAATTTCCCTGTAATTGCTTAAAAAAACTGTCTTTCTGTTACACATGGAATTGCTCTGCATAAAAGGCATTATTTTCTCTATTGTAATTAAAATAGCAAAGCTGTGGACATTACCGAACGCTGTAAATAGCTGTAAAATAAAATCCCAACAAAACATAAATGTGAAAAGGAGCCAAGTTCGATCACAATGAGGCCCTGGGTAGACGGTGTCAGCAATAAAATAGTTCAGATCTCAAGGGGTACCAAGTTTCGTATCTGTTCCTCATAGAAGTTGGACTGTCCCATTTTCTTCAATTCATTCAGAAAACAATTTTTTTATTTTCTTTGATTCCGGATTTTAAACTTGCGGCAAGTTTTGGTCGTCAATCAACAATTTCAAAAACATTTGACTGCTCCAATTATACAATAACTTGCCAAGTTTAAATCCGGGATCAAAGAAAGTAAAAAATTGTTTTGAAAATGAATTGAAGAACACGGGGCAGTCCAATTTCCATGAAAATTTGCTATGGAACTTGTTATCCGTTGAGAACAGAATCTTGTCGGTGACAACGTCTAGCCAGAACCTCATTTCGATCGAACTTGGCTACTTTTTACATTGATATTTTATTTGGATATCATTAAGTTTTGAAAGCTAAATTATAGTAATGTTCTTCTTTAGAATTAAATGTAAAAGCGCGTACAAATACAACTTCCATTACCCCTGCTTTTACGATGCACTGGTTTATTTTCATTAGTAATTTCGAAGATATTTCGATAACTGGGGGTTTATCAATTGACGTCTGGGGGGGGGCGTCAATTATGGGCTATAATTGTTTGCTTCTGCCACTGTCTGCAAGGCCATGGCCGAAGTACATTAGCCCTTGGTCTTTGGTGTCCACAAATTTGGCGACAATTGGGGAAAATGCTAAGACTCCTAGTTTTCAAACTCTTCCCGCAATTTCTACATTATCTGGGGGAATTATCATAACATAGATCGTAAAATATGCAGAATTGACGAAAACATTTCCACATTGCTTATAATTCCGTGGCGCCAAGTTTGTGGACCTTTTAGAAATTAAAATGAAGCGAAGCTAAAAGTCGTAACCATGGCAATGCGAAGCAAAACATCAGTAATTTTCGAACTTTATTTTTAACGGCTTGTAACTTTTTTCCTTTAGAGATAGAAGGTTATTTTTTCGACCATAGGTCGAAATATTTCTGAAGTAAAAAATGTCGCTTTTGTCGAAAACTGTTGGACAAATCCTTCATTTTTTATTCATAGATTTAATGAAGATAGTATTGCCAAAATTTCAGCTAAGCCTAAAAATTCGACATAAAAATGCAAATTGCTCCCGTCGTAATGAAGTTAGAGCATTAAAACAAATTGCTTAGAACACGTAAAATTCTACCCTTTTCAACGATATAAAATATTAATATGTGCAATTAATTTGCCATTGGCCAGTCGATTCTCTTATTTTGATCGCTTCCTATTAGAACTAAGTTATTCTTTTGCACAGATTTTGGCAGACGCTTAGGTGATCGTTGTATCAGTAGAGAAAGATATTCGTCACGAAATCTTTTACGAAACTGTTGTCTCAAATGTTGTAGAAACTGATGTCTTTTATTCAAATTAACTGCATCAAGATGATCCAGGTCTGGAACTCCAACTTGAGATATATCTTGCAAAAACATCGATGGTGTGAGAGGGACAAGATCATTCGGATCTTCGGACACACAAGTTAACGGTCCTCCGTTGATCACAGACTCGACATCACATAAAATTGTGAACAATTCCTCGTAAGATACGCAACTCTTTCCTAAAATATTTCTCAACAATTTTTTGACCATTTGTACTAATCTCTCCCACCATCCACCCCACCAACATGCAGTTGGGGGATTGAATTTCCACTGAATTCTCGAAACTGAAGAATCGCATTCAATCTGTCTCCAATCTACGGATTTCAAGAGATTATCCGCACCAACGAAGTTAGTTCCGTTATCTGTATATATAACTTTCGGTCGTCCCCTTCTAGCAATGAATCTGTGGAGACCGAGTAGCAATACCTCTGTTGACATACTATCGATAAGCTCAAGATGGACCGCACGATAAACAGCGTAGGTAAATAGCAAAATCCATACTTTCTTTCCTTTCTTTAAGTAAATGGGGCCTGCTACATCGATACCAGTGACTTCAAAGACTAAAGCTTCTCTTATTCGATCCTCGGGAAGGGGAGATGGTACAGTTTCTGGATGTTGTACTTTGTACCGTTTACATCGAATACACTTGTTCAACACCCGATGCACTGTTTTCTTACCTCGCAAAATCCAAAATTTCTGTCGAATATTACAAAGCACAAATTGTACACCAGCATGAGAAAACCGTTGGTGATAATCAATAATTCAATATTCCACTAACTTGTGGTCAGAGGGCAACAAGATAGGGCATCGAAAATATTCATCATCCTCTCTTCTATTTATCTTGGTTTTTAGCCTTATCAAGCCGTCTTGGTCAACAAAAGTGCAGAGGTTTTTAACATTCTTAACAAATGTTTCCTCTTGGACGATTTTCCACAATTTCTTTTCCGCCACATCGATTTCATTAACAGTCAGTTCCCCTGTCAATTTAGTTTTCGGTGTTTTGCAATTTATAACAAACCGAATTATCCATGATATCATTCTAACGATCAGAAAATACTTTGAAAAATATCTTAAATACCATCGTTCTTGAGAAGTGCTGGTAACAGCCTGAATAACTTGTTTCCTTCTCTCACGCGATATTTCTTCCTCATCTAGCTGTAGTTTCGTGTCCGGCCAGTGGTTAATGTTCTTTTTCAGCCAATCTGGACCCGAACACCAGTCGGATTTGATAAGCGTTTTAATTGAGCACCCTCGTGAGGGCAAAACAGCCGCGTTCAAAGCGCTAGGAACTAGCCCCCATACACCCTCAGGAACCTTCTCTATCACGAAAGCATTCGTCAGTTAAAAGATTGAATTGTTACACAATTTCACAAAAATATCGTTCTGCTCTAAGAAGTCCCAAAACTTAGTTCAGAAAAGTGTCATTTCATCACAGAGCAGAAAATAGCACAAAAATTGTGGGAAAAGGAACATAATTTTTTTTTCTCCGTCTTGCTTTGTCATATTTTAACAATGAAGTGCAGAAAAAAAAAGTCAGCTGAAATGAAAATAATTTCCCTGTAATTGCTTAAAAAAACTGTCTTTCTGTTACACATGGAATTGCTCTGCATAAAAGGCATTATTTTCTCTATTGTAATTAAAATAGCAAAGCTGTGGACATTACCGAACGCTGTAAATAGCTGTAAAATAAAATCCCAACAAAACATAAATGTGAAAAGGAGCCAAGTTCGATCACAATGAGGCCCTGGGTAGACGGTGTCAGCAATAAAATAGTTCAGATCTCAAGGGGTACCAAGTTTCGTATCTGTTCCTCATAGAAGTTGGACTGTCCCATTTTCTTCAATTCATTCAGAAAACAATTTTTTTATTTTCTTTGATTCCGGATTTTAAACTTGCGGCAAGTTTTGGTCGTCAATCAACAATTTCAAAAACATTTGACTGCTCCAATTATACAATAACTTGCCAAGTTTAAATCCGGGATCAAAGAAAGTAAAAAATTGTTTTGAAAATGAATTGAAGAACACGGGGCAGTCCAATTTCCATGAAAATTTGCTATGGAACTTGTTATCCGTTGAGAACAGAATCTTGTCGGTGACAACGTCTAGCCAGAACCTCATTTCGATCGAACTTGGCTACTTTTTACATTGATATTTTATTTGGATATCATTAAGTTTTGAAAGCTAAATTATAGTAATGTTCTTCTTTAGAATTAAATGTAAAAGCGCGTACAAATACAACTTCCATTACCCCTGCTTTTACGATGCACTGGTTTATTTTCATTAGTAATTTCGAAGATATTTCGATAACTGGGGGTTTATCAATTGACGTCTGGGGGGGGCGTCAATTATGGGCTATAATTGTTTGCTTCTGCCACTGTCTGCAAGGCCATGGCCGAAGTACATTAGCCCTTGGTCTTTGGTGTCCACAAATTTGGCGACAATTGGGGAAAATGCTAAGACTCCTAGTTTTCAAACTCTTCCCGCAATTTCTACATTATCTGGGGGAATTATCATAACATAGATCGTAAAATATGCAGAATTGACGAAAACATTTCCACATTGCTTATAATTCCGTGGCGCCAAGTTTGTGGACCTTTTAGAAATTAAAATGAAGCGAAGCTAAAAGTCGTAACCATGGCAATGCGAAGCAAAACATCAGTAATTTTCGAACTTTATTTTTAACGGCTTGTAACTTTTTTCCTTTAGAGATAGAAGGTTATTTTTTCGACCATAGGTCGAAATATTTCTGAAGTAAAAAATGTCGCTTTTGTCGAAAACTGTTGGACAAATCCTTCATTTTTTATTCATAGATTTAATGAAGATAGTATTGCCAAAATTTCAGCTAAGCCTAAAAATTCGACATAAAAATGCAAATTGCTCCCGTCGTAATGAAGTTAGAGCATTAAAACAAATTGCTTAGAACACGTAAAATTCTACCCTTTTCAACGATATAAAATATTAATATGTGCAATTAATTTGCCATTGGCCAGTCGATTCTCTTATTTTGATCGCTTCCTATTAGAACTAAGTTATTCTTTTGCACAGATTTTGGCAGACGCTTAGGTGATCGTTGTATCAGTAGAGAAAGATATTCGTCACGAAATCTTTTACGAAACTGTTGTCTCAAATGTTGTAGAAACTGATGTCTTTTATTCAAATTAACTGCATCAAGATGATCCAGGTCTGGAACTCCAACTTGAGATATATCTTGCAAAAACATCGATGGTGTGAGAGGGACAAGATCATTCGGATCTTCGGACACACAAGTTAACGGTCCTCCGTTGATCACAGACTCGACATCACATAAAATTGTGAACAATTCCTCGTAGGATACGCAACTCTTTCCTAAAATATTTCTCAACAATTTTTTGACCATTTGTACTAATCTCTCCCACCATCCACCCCACCAACATGCAGTTGGGGGATTGAACTAGCCCCCATACACCCTCAGGAACCAGTTTTCGAATTTCTTTAACTCTGTTTTCAACAAAATCTCCCCATGGCTCATTTTTCTTAATCCACGTTAAAGCTGTAGACGAATCAGTCTAAAAGTAGCTTTGAAGGTTTGGAATGTTGAGTGCTTGTAGGGTAGAAAAGGCCAAACGAGTCCCAATACAACATCCCAGCAACTCCATTCGTGGAATGGTAGTTTTACGCAATGGAGCAACACGACTTTTCGCCTATACTAATTGCACGTAAACGTTACCATACTAACCTGACCTAAGAAATACTACTGCACTATATGCACTTTTACTTCCATCACAAAATGTATGTAAAGAAAGTTCAGCCGATTCAAATGTATTAATGTATCTTGGAACTCGAACTTCCGAAAGCAAATGTAAATCTTTAAATTCGATATTAAACTCTTCTGGTAGTGGTGTATCCCACCCCAGTTTTAAACCCCAGCTTTTTTGAAGTATAAGCTTTGGAATCAACGTAGTTGGGCACAAAATACCTATTACATCGAAAATCTTGTGAACTATCGACAATATATTTCTACGAGTAATTTCTAAGGAATCCTAATCCAAGTTCTTTATCTGACAAAATAAAACATCTTCATGTTTGTCCCAAAGCAATCCAAGTACTGAGATAGGTTCAGATTTTTCTTCAAAATTTTGAGTGGTATACTCCCACCCTCTTAGGTCAAAACAGCCCGCATTCATCAAATAAGTTGATTTATGAATAAACTGATTCAGTTTTTTCTCGTCTGGAACGGATGTAACACAATTGTCCACATAGAACGCATTTCTTAAAATGGTGCAAGTCTCTGGAAATTGAGAGGAATAAGTTGCAATGAAGTGGTTTAAAACTGACGAGAGCAGAAACGGACTGCAATTTAGTCCGAAAACCAGACGATTATGACGAAATGTTCGAAATTCACGTTCCTCAATATTTTCCCACCATAAGAATCGTAGGAAATCACGATCTTCTTTGGCAACAGAGATCTGTAAAAATGCTTTCTTGATATCCGAAGTTACGCCTATCTTATATTTAAGAAATTTAATCAAAAGAGGAGGGATTTGTCCCAAAAGATTTGGACCTTTTAGCAGAAAGTCATTAATAGACCGCATTTGTTTAGTTTTACAACTGGCATCAAACACTGGACATACTTTTGTTGTCGAATGTTCTTTGTAAACGCCTCTGTGAGGTAAATAATGAGCTGGTTTATCTATTTCCCTTAAAGGCACTGCCTCAATGATTCTTTCTTCTAACCATTCCTTGAATACTGCATCGTACTCAAAATACTTGTTTTCCCGAAGCAATTTGTTTGTAGTAGACCTGCATCTTTGTTTTGCTGTTTCTAGATTACTGTCTAAATCTTCGAACCCTTTAAGTCGAGGAAGCCTGATTTCATAGCGCCCTTCATCATTAATTCGAACAGTTTTCTCGAAAGTATCTAACGCATCTTGCTCTAGATTTTTACTCTCTGTAGGGTCACGAATTCCCAAAGAATCCAATCTCCAGAAGTTTTCTATGTTAGGAGAGTGGACAAACAGAGATGAGATAGAAAGCGCGCCAAAAGTTTTATTTCCTAATTCAAAATCAGTCTTATCTTCTTTTAACTTTCCCATTAAAAGCCAACCTAACTTGGTTTCAGTTGCTACCAAAGCGGAATTCAAGCGTTCAATTTTCCCCGTAACAATTTTCCAATAATTGTCAGCACCTATGAGCAAAGAAATGCCTTTAGCCCGCATAGCATTTTCACAAACGTCGACTAACAATATCCCCTTAGATTTCAGCTGCTCATGTACCTCTGCGGGAGGTGATTCTAAAGTAGCATGAGTAATTTCGTCCATTTCAAGAGCTTCAATTTTAAATTCCGTACAATCCAATTTATTTTATTTTGACTTCTACTCTAGTACAAGTGCGACGACGAGGAATTTTCGACCCAAACGTATGAATTAACATCTCTTCTTTTCCTAATATACGTAACTTCAAGGATCTAGAAATATCTTTCCGGATAAAAGTTTTTTCACTACCCGTCTCAAGAAGGCAATGTAAAACCTTATTGGAATCCTTACCCCCTAATTCCAAGGATGCAGTTTGAAGTAAAATTCTATTATGACCCTCGATTACATGATTTGAAACAAAGTTTTCAACTTTATTAGAATTAACATGTACCTTATCCTTAAGATTTTCTTTCCTATAACATAAAGTAACATTGTGTTTCTTTGTACAAAACGTGCATGATTTATCACTCTTACGGCAGTCTATCATTCTATGAAATAATTGCAAGTAAATAAAACACCTTCCGGTACGTTTCAAAATTGCCCTTTTTCGTCAACAGTTAAAGAGCAACAATTTTCACTATCATGATCTGAATTCGAACAAAACATACAACATTTATCGAGAGATGTCAAGAGTTCAACTGCTGAAGGGGTGTTTGTAATATTTCTTTTATGAAATGGTTTTTTAGAAAAATTCTTCGATTTATTAAAGACAAATTTATTCTTTTCTAAGTTTGGAATACTTTGACCTTGGGGACATTGGGTTTCTGCTTTTTGTATTGCGTAAACTCGTTCTTTAGTTTCAATTTCTGCTCTAATAAATTCCATTAAGTCTTGAACACTCAAATTTGTCTTCTGAGATTGTTCTCGTGTAAATCTGAGGGTTAAATCAGACGGAAGAACCTTTAAGATTAAAGGGCAAAGTAGTGTACTATACGTGTCAGCAGCAACATTCAGCGATTCCAGACTTCTAATTTCAACAATGCATTTATCATAAAGAGCACGTAATGCATATAAATCCCTAGAATTTTTTACACCTTGAATATTTAACAAATTATTCGAATGAGCTTGAACTAAATCTGAATGTCTTCCGAAACGGAATTGAAGAATTTCAATTGCAATCTTATAGTTTTCCGCCGACAACGCAAACCCGCTAACTGCATTTGCAGCCGAACCACCAAGTAGCGATTTTAGATACGAAAATCGGTCAACATCTGTTAACGTAGGGTTTTTGTGAACTGCATTTTCAAACTGACTCCAAAAGTTTAAATATTTATCTCTTTCGCCGTAATATTTATCTATGTGAAGTTTAGGTAAGTGCACAGTGTTGATCAAATTTAAGCTTTCAAACCCTGAAACATTTTGTAAACTACTAGATGTGCTATCGCCTTTGAATTTTAAAATCTTTCGATCAATTTTTAACTTTAAAGTACGCATTTTATCACTGTATTCTGCACATCCGAAAATTTCACTTTCAATATCTTTTTCATCTGTTAAAGGCAGTTTTTTCGTCTAACTGAATTTTCAAATCCTCAAAGTCCTCAATAGGTGTACTTGTGTTATTGAGTTTTTCTTCTATTTTATTACAAATGCGTGTAGCTAGTGTTCGATATGGTGTTCGTATCGCTTTCAATGCTTTTAAATCCATAATAGATGGTGAAAAACAAGTTCAAATATCAAATAACGTAAAAGTGGGTATTTTTACTTACCCCTTTCTTTGAAGGTTCAATCATCCAGAATTGTCTAGGTATCCGAATCGCACAATAGTAAAATTGTCCTAGAGTTCCAATTGTCCAATAATCCAATTTTTCGATGGTAATAATAGTGAAAGTCCAAATTTTCGCTAATCCAAAGAATTCCGAGTTTTCAACTTTCAACAATCTAAAGGAGCCTGGTTGAGGCACCAAAAATTATGTTCAATTCACTAACAAAATAACTTGATAATTTGGGAGAGCAAAATTTTCTATTCGATACGAAATAACGACAGTTCAACATTTTAAACTGGTTAGAACTTTAATTAGTAACTGGAACATATGTACAATGAAAAATGTTTAAAAAGGATGGCACATTTCAGAAGGTTGAGCAAAACGGCTCATTTCAAAACTCAACATCGACGGATGACGAACATTCGAAAAAAGGCCTCGAGCAATACAGCAACTCCCTTTTTGTAGGTGTCTGTGTTGCCAACAATCAATGCCGAAACTATCGAGTGCTCGTGACATACAACCTAATAACGTAAAAACAAAAATATATATATATTTTTTTTTTGAATCATGAGAACTTCTATAAATTGTTGGATAATTAAACGTGATGTCTGCTGCAGTGCAAAAACTATTTCAATTGTAATTTAGTTGTTATATGCTGTAGATAGATTAAGGGTGACCACAGACTAAGGAAACAGAAGATATCAGACCTTTTTCTGAGAAAAATAGCGAATTCAATATTAGTAACGCAAGTTTAAGCCATTTTTACAGTTCTGGAAAGGGCGTAGGGAGATCTCCCTCGGAGATTTATCTAGTCTAAAATATGTTTAAGCTGTGTTTGATTATGTAAAGAGGGGGAAAAGTATGGAGAGGGGGGAAGGATACATCTAGGAAAAAATGTAAGAATGCAGTTTTAAAACTGTACATTTAGGGCATTTTTAAGGAACTTTGGGTTTTATGTTCCGGGGTTCATTTCAGCGGAAAATATTTTGAAGCTAAATTTTTAAAAACATTTTTGTAAGGTAACTTGAGGAATAAGGGTATTATTAACCACAATATTTTGAAAATGTTTTTTTTAAGTATAGTTTAAAGCTATCTTTGGTGATGTTAGAGGAAGGAAACTCTGGTTGGAGGGGGGAGAGGGTTGATATCCAGAAAATTGTAAAAACTGATGCGTCTAAATCATTTTAGCTATCTTTGATGATGTAAAGAGAAAAGGATGAAGACAGGTATATAGGGGCTTTTTTCGGAAAAATTATTATTATAGAAAAAATAGTAGGGGAATGTGGGGTAAAGTGAAATTGCTAAGCTGGCTAGATTTTTTTTTTAAATGAACAAATTGGAAATTTCTTTTGAAAATTACACTTTACAAAGAAAGAACATTAAAAGAAAAGTTTAAATTTTTCCCTTTATTTCTTTCACAGAAAGAGTGAAAAAGAAAATATTTTTCTGAATGAAAAATGTTCTATTCACTCATAAAAAATGTATTTGTTCAAATGAATGATTAAAAGAAGGGTAGAATGAATAATAAAAAGATAATAAACAATGAACGAATACTTAAATAAATAAAATACTTAATACATGAAGAAAAATAAATGACCGTATAAAATAGTGAATGAATGAGAAAATGGGTGAAGGCATGAATAAATAAGTGAATTAATGAATGAAGAAATGTAAATAAATTAATAAATGAAACCGTAAGTGATTTTGTAAATAACACTGCGCGGCAAAAAAAAAAAAAAAAAAAAGCCTTCAAAATGCTTCTGACATTTCATTGACTGATTCTTATGTAGAATGACCCCCTGAATCCGAATATGACCTCCGTTTCCCCCCTATACGTACCAATGTTTTTTTTAAAGGACCCCCAAGTTTTTTTCAATTTTCCTTTGTTTTAGAGCAATTAATTTTTTTTTTGGAGGTGAAAGGAGCTTTATATTAACTGCTAACATTGTTTTGGTGGGCAAGAGAGGTTCAAATTTCAAGATCATGGACACCGATCGCCAAAAGGGGAACTTGGGTGGGGGGGAGTATAACCTCTCAAAATAAAAGAAAAATCATGAAAAACGATCTTTTTATTCTGATTTCTTTTAAAAAGATGTTTGTAAAAATAAAAAAAATTCCGAGCAGAATGAGAGCATAAGACTAAGCTTCTATTACTCCTATGTCCAAAAAAAATTTTCGCGACGTAAGAAAAAAAAATCAAGTGAATGTCGCACGTTGCATACGAGTTGAATCGCAGGTCTTCATTCAAAAAGGCATTCCTCTGGCTGATTTCTATGTAAAATGACCCCTATGACCCCTTGTTTCCAAATACGACCATCTTTCTCCCTATCACGCCCCCTTTTCAGAAACTACCCCCCCTCCTCTCCTGCGCCATCTTTTTATTTGAAGGGGGAAAAGAGCATTACAATAACCGTAAACATAATTCTGAATGATTAGATATGTGCAAAGCTCAAAATCTTATGCATATGTAGCAAAATGGAAAACAAGGAGGGGGGCACCCCTCCAAACACACTGTGCAGCAAAAATTACTCTCAAATGCTTCTGAGGCTAATCCGCCTGATTCTTCTGCAAATTTACCCCCTGAATCCAAAAATGATCTTCGTTATCCTCCTACATGTACCGATTTTTGTACAACTCCCCCCCCCCTTTTTTATTTGGGGGGGGGCAAGTTTTTTTTTGCTATATATGCACAAGAATTAGAACTTTGCACATCTCTAGTCATTCAGAATAATGTTTACGGTTATTGTAATGCTCATTTTCCCCTCAAAATTTAAAACAATAAATGGCTCTGAATCAGGGGAGGGGGGAGGTTCTAAAAAGGGGCGTGATGGGGGAAAGATGGTCGTATTTGGAAACAAGGAGTCATTTTATAAATAAGAATCAGCAAGAAGAATATCTATTTGAATGAAGACCTGCGATTCAACTCGTATGCAATGTGCGACATTCATGAGACAGTTTTTTTTTTTAATTTTATTTTTTACATCGCGAAAATTTTTTTGGACATAGGAGTCATAGAAGAGAGTATTATACTCCCATTCTACACCGAAATGTTTTTTACAAACATCTTTTTTAAAAAAGCAGAATAAAAAGATCGTTTTTCGTGATTTTTCTTATATTAAGGGGGGTTAACACCTCAAGTCCCCCCTTTTTTGCGATGGGTGTCCATGATCTTGAACTTTGAACCTCTCTTGCCCACCAAAACTATGTTAGCAGTTAATATAAAGCTCCTTTCACCTCCAAAAAAAAAAAAAAAAACTCTAAAACTAAGGAAAATTGAAAAAAACTTGGGGGGGCCTTTAAAAAAAAATGGTACGTAGAAGGAGAAAACGTAGGTCATATTTGGATTCAGGGGGTCATTTAACATAAGAATCAGCCGACGAAATGTCAGAAACATTTTGAAGTTTTTTTTTTTTTTGCCGAACAGTGTAATTGAGTGAGTAAACGAAATAAACAATTTCACTTTGTTCCATTCACCTTGCCAATATTAGAAATACAAGTAAGCTTAAAATTAACTGAAAAAAGTAAAAAATACCGCATTAAATATTAGAAGGTCTCAATTAATATTTAAAATGTTAGTAACAATAATTTTATCATTTTATTCTTACAAAAATAATTTTTGACTTACATCAAAATATTACAATATGAATGTCCTTTTTTGAAAATTGCCATTATTATCATTAATTTTAAACTCCAGATGTATTTTTTTCCTGACTGGAATAGAGTACATGTGCTACTATATAGTTAAAATATTGTAACGGATTCGCTGCGACTTCCACTTTCTTGAAATGAAAACACAGTTCTTGATAAAAACACAGGAAATTTATTTACACTATTTACAGGAAATATCGTCAACAACTGCTAAATTATTCATCAGCAATTAAGCAATTATCACACAACACCGTAAACTCAACGTTTACACACGTATTTACTTCCAAATACGAAAACAACACAGCGAAATGCTTCGCTATAAACAGAGCTAATACACACTCTCAGTACAAATTCTCAATCGAAACTAAACTTTTTATCCATCGCTAACGGCTTATATACACACCGAAAAGAAATCTCAAAGATTCCAGAAAATGCTACAACGTTCTACAACTACACTTTCATTGATAAAATCAGTGAATGAAATAAGAAAAAAAAGAATAGGGGATTGTGTACTTTAGACATATGTTAAGGGGTTGTATATTCATTACGGGAAACTATTTACAGGTTACGTTACTACAATAATTACTATTTACAGAATTTGTAACATTGTCCCCTTCCCAAGGACTGCACGTCCCGGGCAGTACAATCCCCAGAAAGGGTGCAAACTTCTATCACAAGTTCACAAATACACACATTAAATAATAACCAATAATGCATAGGAAACACAATAATAACAAGAAATATTACTAAACATTAAAAGCAAAAAAAAAATTATCTACAACTTTTATGTTATCAACCATGGTTGTTTACGTAATACTCATGAACTATGGCCATAGTATGGGGCTAACCGATCATAATGTACAACCCTAGGTTTTGCATTAGGTGATTTTTGGATAATCACTACGACGTCATTCAGTCGGTTAAGGACTTTGTAGGGTCCATCCCAATGCGACTGCAATTTGGGTGACAGACCTTTCCGTCGGATGGGATTCCATAACCAAACCTTGTCGCCTTCGTTGAATTCATGTCCAGTAGACCTTGTGTCGTATCGGGTCTTCATCTTCTCCGCCGCGATGTTGATTCGCTCTCGTGCGAAGTTATGAACGTCTTCCAACCGGGCCTGGAGATCCTGGATGTACTCCTCAGGCGATGCAGGCGCATCCGGAGGACGACCGAAGACGAGATCACAAGGTAGCCGAAGCTCTCGTCCGAAGAGCATCTGAGATGGGGCATATCCGGTAGTCTCGTGGACAGCACTGCGGTAGGCCAGCAGGAAAAAAGGTACCTTCTTGTCCCAATCCTGTTGATTTCTGGAGACCATAAGTGAGAGATTATTCAGGATTGTGCTGTTTAATCTCTCCACCATGCCGTCCGATTGTGTGTGTAGTGGTGTTGTCCTAGTTTTCTCAATTCCGAGAATTTGACATAGGCCCTTAAACACAGCAGAGATGAAATTCCTCCCTTGATCGGAATGAATCTGCAAAGGTGTTCCGTATCTCGAGATCCAATGTTGGACCAGAGTCTCTGCGACGGTGGTAGCCTCTTGATCTGGAATGGGATATGCTTCTGGACATTCGATGGAAACAAGAATGTATTTGTTCCCATCAGCAGTTCTTGGTAGAGGACCCAGGATGTCGATCCCAATTCGTTCGAAAGGAGCTCCAACGTTGTACAGATGTAGCTTCCCTCTGCTTCTTTTCTTCGGTCCTTTACGAGCAGCACAGGCGTCACAAGAATGGCACCACTTCTTTACGTCATCCTTCGCCTTGCTCCAGAAGAAGCGCTCCCGAACTTTATTGAGGGTTTTCAACACACCAAAATGTCCTCCAGTCGCACTACTATGTTTTTCTTTCAGAACATCTGAAATCCTTGATCGGGGAAGTAGTAACTGCCACCTAGACGTTTTGCCGTCATCAGATTCCCATTTTCGGTGTAGCACGCCGTTCCGTAAATGGAGCGAGTTCCATAAAGCCCAGTATCTTTTTGTTGCAGGACTAAAGATGGAAACGTCCTGCCAGCTAGGTCGCCGACTGTCACTCTCCATGAACTCCAAAATTGGTTTTATGTCGGGGTCTTCAAGTTGATCTTTTCGAACTTGGTCGTCACTCCATGGATCAGGTTCTGAAGATGTGGAGTCACTGTCACCTGATAGGCAGTGGGGCTAGTCGTTCCATACTGTTTCTCGATTCGGGAACAATAATTGCAGTTCTCAGGACAGGGTCTCCTTGATAAAGCGTCTGCATTACCGTGAGACAACCCTTTTCGGTGCTTGATCTCCATGTCATATTCCTGGAGCCGCTGTATCCACCTGGCTATCTGGCCTTCTGGATTCCTGAAGTTCAAAAGCCAAGTTAACGAGGCATGATCTGTCCGAAGCAGAAACTTTCGGCCGTAGAGGTAATGATGGAAGTGTTCTACAGCTTTCACTATGGCCAGTAACTCCTTTCTGGTGACGCAGTAATTTCGCTCCGACTTTGATAAGCATTTGCTCCAGTAAGCGATGACATGTTCATTGCCGTCAATTTCTTGGGATAAAACAGCTCCGATGCCCTCGTTGCTCGCATCAGTGTCCAGGATGAAGGATTTTTCAGGCTGAGGATAGGCGAGGAGAGGCGCTGATGTTAAAGCCTCCTTCAGTCGTAGAAATGCATCTTCGCATTCTTTGGACCATTCAAACTTTTGCTTGCTCTCCGTCAGCTTATGCAAAGGTCGTGCGATGTTGGAAAAACCCTTTACAAACTTCCTGTAGTACGTGCAGAGCCCCAGGAAACTCCGCAGCTGATGGATGTTTTCGGGACGACTCCAACTCCTGACCGCAGATACCTTTTCTGGATCGGTTTGTACACCTTCAGAAGAGATGATGTGACCAAGGTAGTTCACTTCTCGGCGGAACAAATTACATTTGGACGGGCTTAACTTCAGATTGGCTTCCTTAAGCTTTTGCAGCACCTTCCTAAGATTTGCCAGATGTTCTTCGAAACTGCGTCCCACGATGATGATATCGTCTAAGTAGACCAGACAGGATTCGTAGGAAAGTCCTCTTAACACTGTCTCCATAAGACGCTCGAACGTAGCTGGTGCATTGCAGGGGCCGAAGGGCATCACTTTAAACTGCCATAAGCCTTGTCCAGTTGTAAACGCTGTCTTCTCTCGGTCATCAGGGTGTATCTCAACCTGCCAGTAGCCGCTCTTCAAGTCCAGGGTCGAAAACCACTTGTGTCCGGAAAGAGTGTCCAAGGTGTCGTCTATCCGTGGAAGAGGGTAGCTGTCTTTCTTGGTGGTTTCATTCAGCCGTCGGTAATCGACACAAAATCTGGTGGAGCCATCTTTCTTTCGGACCAAGACGATGGGAGAGGCCCAAGGACTGGATAAGGGTTCGATTACATCATTCTCCTTCATCTCTTTCAGGAGGGTCTCAACCTCTTCCTTCTTGGCGAACGGTAGTCGTCTTGGATGCTGTTTAATAGGGGGGTGTTCTCCAGTGTAGATCCTATGCTGCGTTAAATTCGTACGGCCAACATCCTCCGATGTAGATGAAAACAGATGTTTGAAGTCATCCACCAATTGTTCCGCAGCAGTTCTTTGATCTTTCGATAAGGGTGCACTCCCGATTAACTTCGATGTCAAGGACTCAGAAGACACAGTCTCGTGGGAATTGATTCTTCTAATGATGCAGTTTACTGGAGTACAAGTTGCCAGCACTTCACCTTTCCGGATATTCCTTGGCCTTTCACTCACGTTGACGACTCGCACAGGAATTACATCTTTAGAAAGGTCCACCAGCGTAGATGCTACCAGCACTCCTTTTGGGCTATTGCTTAAGTTGGGGTATTCAATGAGTCCAAATCGAAAACTATTGCTTTCTTCAATGGAGCCAGGTATTAATGATTCTGACCTTGAGGGAATCGATAAATCTGTTTGGGCTATTATTTGATGAGCGGATTTTAAATCACTTTCTGCGGGGAAAACGGCTATGTCTTCTCTCATCGAGTGCAGCTCATTTGTCTTGAAGTCGAGGTTGAAGTCATACTTCTTTAAAAAGTCCAATCCGAGAATGAAGGGGTCTGTGATAGCAGCAACGAATGCCGTATGATGGTAAGTGGCATTTCCAAACACAATTTCTAAGTTTACTTTACCTTCAATCTCGATCTTGTCACCTGTCACAGTTTGGAGGGTAACTCAGGGCGGCGTCCATAGAACGTTGAGTCCAAATTGACGAGCCACATCTGTTCTAATGATTGTAACATTGGCTCCAGTGTCAATAATCAGTTCGCAGGGAAACCCGTTTACGTATGCGTAAACAAACAGTCCATTACTGCCGCCACTCGTCGATGAAATCTGGAAAACTTTAAGATGGGGCTCATTCCAATTTGGCGACCTCCGCCCCGCGAGATTGCCATGGCTTAGTTTTCCTGGACCTGGGAGGGAGAGGTGCTCTTCCCTCTGGTTTCTTGGTGAGCTTCACAGTTTCTTCGTAAGTGACCCTCGCCGCCACATTTCCAGCACTTAAGTGATTGTCCATTTTGGTACTTGGGAGCCGAAGTCCTTTTGAGGATTCCTGCAATTTCTTTTATTTGCTTTTCCAGTTCAGCAAAGCGTGACGAAACCGGATCAGGCTCATCAGTTTTCTCGCCGCGGATTGAATGGCGATCTTTGCGGGTTGCTTGCTGGGCGGCCCCCCAACTTCATCGCATACACAACAGCAGAACTCAGGTCTTTGACATCCGCCATCCGTAGAGCTTTCTGGATTTCCGGATCTCGAACCCCGTCGATGTAGTAGTTGAGTGCCAGGTTGTCTCGAACATCCGCAGGACAGTCGCAAAAAGCAAGATGAGACAGTCTCTCGACATCCGCCGCTAGCTCTTGCAGGGTTTCCCCGGTTTTCTGGAAACGGGACTTCAACTGGAGTCGGCTGAAATCTTTCTGGCACTTCTCACCGAAGCGAAGCTCCAACGCAGATGTGAGGGCGGCGAAATCCAGGCGCTGGCTGTCCGGAAGGGTCTGGAGAATGTCCGCTGCGTCACCTCTCAGGGATGCTACAATGGCAGGCCTTGGTAGCAGAGTCCCATCCGTTCGCTTCCGCCACTATCATAAATTGGGTCTTGTATACCTGCCACGAACTTTTCCCATCAAATGTGGCCCAAATTAATGGACGGTCGAGCAACAGATGTGGGAGCGCAAAACTGTACAGAGCTGCTTTCCGCGGTCGCCAATCTCCTTTCCATGTCTTTAATTATTTCTTCCTTAAATGAAGTAAATTTCTTGTCTTCTTCTTCCAACTTATTTTCCACATTGGCGATACGCACTTCCACAGTATCAAATTTTTCTTCCAGAGCATCAACTTTATCTCCCATGGTGGTTAGTTGATTCTCCATCATGGTTTTCATCGACGTTAGGTCACTTTTTATTTTATCTTGACTTGTAGTAATTTTAGCAGTTAAATCGCTATTTAACTGTTCTTGGTTAGTCGCCAATTCATTTTTTAATTGTTCTTGGTTAGTCGCTAATTCATTTTTCAATTGTTCTTGATTAGCCGCCAATTCGTTTTTCAATTGTACTTGATTTGCAGTCAATTCATTTTTTAATTGGTCTTGATTAGCCGCCATATCATTTTTTAATTGTTCTTGATTAGCCGCCATATCACCCGTCACAGAGTTGATTGCGTCAAGAAGTTGTTTTAATTGTTCATCCATTGCGCGAGTAATCACCATAAAAATAAAGTCCAAATTCAAAAAGTCTTTATGAAAAAAAATGTCCAAAGTCACACTTACTCCAAGAAAGTCCAGAAGAAGCCCCACGTTGGGCGCCAATTGTAACGGATTCGCTGCGACTTCCACTTTCTTGAAATGAAGACACAGTTGTTGATAAAAACACAGGAAATTTATTTACACTATGTACAGGAAATATCGTCAATAACTGCTAAATTATTCATCAGCAATTAAGCAATTATCACACAACACCGTAAACTCAACGTTTACACACGTATTTACTTCCAAATACGAAAACAACACAGCGAAATGCTTCGCTATAAACAGAGCTAATACACACTCTCAGTACAAATTCTCAATCGAAACTAAACTTTTTATCCATCGCTAACGGCTTATATACACACCGAAAAGAAATCTCAAAGATTCCAGAAAATGCTACAACGTTCTACAACTACACTTTCATTGATAAAATCAGTGAATGAAATAAGAAAAAAAAGAATAGGGGGTTGTGTACTTTAGCCATATGTTAAGGGGTTGTATATTCATTACGGGAAACTATTTACAGGTTACGTTACTACAATAATTACTATTTAGAGAATTTGTAACAATATTACAAGATTGTTGGCAGTAAAAGTAATTATTTCACCATTTCACTTTGCCCCACATTCCCTACAGCCTACAAATAAATGTATAACGTATTGCTTGTGTTCTCGTAATTAAGCGTATGTTTGTAAAAAAAAAAAAAAAAGGCTTTTTCTTTTTTTTTTCTTTTTTTTTTAAGGTAATGGTTTACCCGGTTGTAGAAGAATGATAGTTTCAAGCATTGTTATGTAAATTTTTTAATGTGTATCTATAAAGTTAAATAAATTCATTTTAAACATATTGTGTTTAATGACTAGATAAGTTTGATCAACTCAGTTCAGTGTTATGTGCGTAAGTTTGAAACATAAATCCCATGCGTATTTTACGTTTGGCTGCATTAGTTAATGAACTTTATATTAACTGTCTGATTGAGTTAGACCTGAATGTATGGCATTTAGTTGCCATCTGGAGATTAAATGCCATACGATGGAAGCTAAAAAGAGTATTCAACCAGTCACGTCTTAAGACCCGAAACGGCCACACAATTTTTGTACCAATGAATTTTCATACACAAATCATTTCTATTTTGAAGCAATTAGTTTGCAATGTAATAACAATCCCAACCTTAGTATTATACCGATGCGACTTCTCCAGTTGTTTTCTATTTTGATTCAATGTGTGGGGTCGGTCTAGAAATTCTTTCCCAGACCACACTCATCGTGAGAAAAACATGTTACGCGGGTGTTTTATATCTGTCACCAGTATGGGAGCTGGATAAGTATAAGACCACACGTAAATACGGTTTTTGCTCCCCTTTTCTGAGAAATGTTCGAAATTAGATCTTCAGAATAGCTGAATTGTATCCGAAGCTGGACATTTGTTGTGCACATAAACTTTCTCCGTTTGGTGTGATATGATGTCTGTGACACTATAGGGAACATTTTTCAACCATCCTGTCAACGCAGTTGAGACCCCAGACAGCAGAAGGAAAATGTCTTTACCCATTTTGTCAACATCGTCGGACTGCTGTAAACAGGGGTGCATTCCCCGTCAAACGAATTCCCGTATATAAGAGAAAGTAAATAGGTCAAAGGGGGAGACACTCGTAGAGCAAAGAGCTGATGAGTCGCGGAGTGGCTCACGTAGTTCAAAATATCTTTGTAACATTAAATAATCTGTAATTTGTAATATAGCTGTAAATATTGATGTCATTCAACGTCTCTAAAAGACCATGCATTCTCTTGTCGTCTTTACACAAGAAGTGGAAACGGTACAGCTTAAATCTCCTTCCCCCTTAGAAGAACTTTTCGATTAAGAGAAAAGTTTCATTTTTCTGGTGATGACACTTAAGTACAGTTGATTACAAAACTAGCACTTCTATAGGCAGTACTATGCTAATTCTGGAGTTGTAATTGACTCAATAACTCAATTTCCATTTTAAAACAAATAAACTACTTTACAATTTTACTTCTACAATGCGAAACTTGTAAGAGTCATATAATTAAAATAGAAAAATCATATATGAATTACAAAAGAAAACAACAACAAAATTAAATCATAATATAACGCGTTCATAAATGCATTAAAGGTAAAAAGCATCAAATTACTTCACTTATTCGTGAACATTGTTAACGTGCTATTTATTAGAACGCAGTACGAGTACACAACAATTAATCAAACCCTACAATGCAATTAAAATTATACACTTTGTTATAGTTAAGATTAACAACATTTAACATAAATATTCAGCATATTTTACCGGCATCCTGACATATGCTAGTTTTTCCACCAAGTTAGCAAAACAAACTAGGTCACTCGTTTCTTTCGTTCCAAAAGGAATCCTTCCCGCTCGCGACACTTCGTATAATGCGCAAAACACAGTAACTTGAGAAGTATCCTAAATTGAACCCGCGTAAGGGGATTCGGAAAAACGAAGAAGCGATGATCTTTTACTTGCAGAGCTACTGCGTTCCCTCTTTCTCGCCCCGGAGAAACTCTACACTTGGACGTTCTGATAGCAGTTAGTTTTGCTTTCGGGATCCTATAAAGAAACTTCCCCATGCTCGAAGATGCCTCTGTATTATCCGAACAAAGTATGACCGAATTTCCAAAACTCTTAATTAAATCATTCACTAATTCTGTGACGAGAACCGGCATAATTTCCTTTCTTAATTCTATAAAATGTATACATGTTAATGGAATGTTTTCCCGAGGCTTGCACGGCATTACGTTCTCGAATGAATCTGTTTGATTCGTATTTTCGGCTTCGGAGCCGTTCCTCTCTCTAATTTTCGGATCACGATTTGAACCCCTGTTGCGAGCTGTGTTTAACTCATTCCCAACATTATCAAAAAGGACCACTTGCGACGAGTTTTCCCCAGTTCCGGAAACCAAAACCCGCCCCTCAACATAAAGACAAGTTTTTTTTCTTGTCATCAAGAACATCCTTCAGATCTGAATTTATACCAACTACTGCCCCACTCCCACATTTAGTCAGTGAGAAATTTATATCAGAACCAGGGGAGCTCCCGCTCATCGAATCTACCAGGGAAAATTCATAGCCGGTTCTTTCTTTGATCAAAGCGGCCGTCCGATTTCCCACAGGTACCGATTTCGATCAAACACATCTCCGCAAACTGCGGCTTTTGTTTTCACTGTACCAAAAGGCCCTGAAATTTCTATTTGAGCTAGGGGTAATGTTACTAAATCCAGACTTAAAGGCTGCCTTATCCTTACCTTTTGATCGCACCAACTCGATTGTTTTACATATTTAGCGTTGACTAAATCAATGGTCGATCCTGTATCCCGATATAAATATATCGGATTTCCATCCACGGTACCCTCGGTGTAAGAAATCAAGCCCTCTGTGAGTTCTGCCGTCTCTATAAAATTTATAGTTTCTATTTCAGAATAGATACAATTGACAGACTCCACTCCGACTCCCTTTCCCAGTTTTGGACAGGCTGGCTTAATGTGACCTACCTCGCGTTTTTCGAAATCCTTCCGAATTTGCACGTTAGAAGAATTTGCCGACTTAGATGTCTGATTTCCTTCTCTCGTCTTACTTCCTGTCTCTTTAAAACCAGTACCCTCTGCAGAAAATTTAAAATGTCTATTAGAATTTTCCTCAGATTTTGAATTATGTTTTCGGGCTTCGTCGTAATTATCAAATTGTTCTGAAAGTTTGGCGGCTGATTTGTAACTAGTCCAGTCGTCGAGAAAATGACTTTTCATTTCTGGACCGGCACGTTTTTTCAACTGATCCACTACCATGAGCTCTTTCAATTGGTCAAAACTTTCTATCTCCAGCCCCGCTAATCATTCATTTAAATAATTTGTGATTTCAAAAGTAAAATCTTTCCAGGAATTTTCGGGTTTCTTCTGATGTTGAGTGAACTTTTGTCGAAAGACTTCTGAACTTAATTTATATCTCTTTAGCAACACTTGTTTTACATGATGGTAATCCGATGCTACTTCTTCGGGTTCCCTCGCGATCAGCTGCACTATATCCAGTGGCAACAAGCTAAGCAAATGAGCGACCCAATTTTCCTCGGGAATTTCAGCTCTCTTTGCTTGTCTCTCAAAAATCACCAGATATAGGCTGATGTCCGATTGTTTCGCATCAAATTCAGGAATTAGTTTCTTAATATTTAAGCGCGCAACGATAGATGATGGCGGTACTCCATTATTATTTTCAAAAATAGAAGGGTTTTCACATTTTAATTTTAATATTTCTAGTTCGTGTTTCCTTTGAATTTATTTTTCCTTTAATTCGTGTTTCCTTTGTCTTTCCTGTTCAGCCCTATCCTCCTCTAATTTCCTAGTAGAAATTATGTTTTCGAAGAGGGTCCTAACAAACTCCTTTTCATAATCGTCAGAACTCGTAACTGCCTTTTTAAGTTCGACAATTTTTATCTCCGAGGTAACGGTTACCCCTAAATTTTCAGCCAGGATTATCAAATCCTAATTCTTTCCCTTTCCGAGGAACGCCATTTCAAGGAATACAAAAATTACAACAAGAAATTACTTAATTAGCTAATTAGAAAGCAAAAGAAAGTTAATGTACTCGTACTTGAGTTCCCACAGTTACTTTTAAATGACTTAAAATGTACACAATTTTCCCGTACAAGATTTGCACTGTCATACATTTAACTAATTAGAATTAAGCTAATTCCGCAACTTAGAACTTAATATAGCAACAAGTCAATGATAACTCAAGAAAAAGCAAAGGTACATACCCCAGATTTTCCTGAGCGCCTTTCTTCTTTTTGTAATCCACAATTGGCACGTGCACAATAGATTTTCTTCGGCAAGATTTGCCCACCAACTCACACACACACTTTTTTGAAGGTCAGCTTGACCTTTTCACACTATGGTCAGTTTGACCATTTATCGGTTGATCAATATGATCACAAAAGCAGAACGTTGACTGCGTTTCTGCTCTTAAACAGATCCTGTTGACCCTCTCTTCAGCGCGAACATAAGCCTACGTGACTGGATTCCGCTACAGCAACTTGCGGCCAGCTTGACCGTTTCCAACGTTGCACAGATCAAGGTGATCTCTTCAGCATATGGTCAAGTTGACCCTTCCAACGCAAACAGCGAGATCCTGGACATCTCACAAACCTTCGGTCAGGTTGACCGTTTCCAACGCTGC
This sequence comes from Uloborus diversus, assembly GCF_026930045.1. NCBI lineage: Eukaryota > Metazoa > Arthropoda > Arachnida > Araneae > Uloboridae > Uloborus > Uloborus diversus. The sequence goes on from NC_072733.1 coordinate 57,795,190, forward strand.
AATCCTAAGATCAGGGTGATCTCACAATCTTGTGGTCAGGTTGACCACTCACAAAGCGAACAGCAAATCTTTAAGAGACGCGAAAGTTCCAGTTTCGTTCTTCATTTCTCCTTTTCTCCGCGTTGCAAGCAGACGAAAACGAAAAGCCCCCTTTTCGGAAGAACGGAAACAAACTCCGCTTCAAACAGCTGTTCGGGAATTCTTTCAGGAGCGGGAGAAAGCATCGACTTTTCTTCTCCCCTCGTTTTCTTTATGAGCAAAGAGTCAGTTCAGGGTTATTTTTCGTATCCCACTTCTGACACCAATTTAAGGTGTACCGTTTCCACTTCTTGTGTAAAGACGACAAGAGAATGCATGGTCTTTTAGAGACGTTTAATGACATCAATATTTACAGCTATATTACAAATTACAGATTATTTAATGTTACAAAGATATTTTGAACTGCGTGAGCCACTCCGCGACTCACCAGCTCTTTGCTCTACGAGTGTCTCCCCCTTTGACCTATTTACTTTCTCTTATATACGGGAATTCGTTTGACGGGGAATGCACCCCTGTTTACAGCAGTCAGACGATGTTGACAAAATGGGTAAAGACATTTTCCTTCTGCTGTCTGGGGTCTCAACTGCGTTGACAGGATGGTTGAAAAATGTTCCCTATAGTGTCACAGACATCATATCACACCAAACGGAGAAAGTTTATGTGCACAACAAATGTCCAGCTTCGGATAAAATTCAGCTATTCTGAAGATCTAATTTCGAACATTTCTCAGAAAAGGGGAGCAAAAACCGTATTTACGTGTGGTCTTATACTTATCCAGCTCCCATACTGGTGACAGATATAAAACACCCGCGTAACATGTTTTTCTCACGATGAGTGTGGTCTGGGAAAGAATTTCTAGACCGACCCCACACATTGAATCAAAATAGCAAACAACTGGAGAAGTCGCATCGGTATAGTATTACGTGTTGCCTTTCAATGAATAGTAAAAGCCATTGTGATTAAAGTGAAAAACAACGTAAATAAAGCACAAACATTGGAGAAGATACAGCATATAGCTATTTCAAGGCTACAATGGAGCCTCTTCATCAGTGCAGAAAGCTCACCAACACAACCAAAAGTTGCGAGAGAACCAAAAGTTGCGTTGTTCTCTCGCAACTTTTGGTTGTGTTGGTGAGCTTTCTGCACTGATAAAGAGGCTCCATTGTAGCCTTGAAATAGCTATATGCTGTATCTTCTCCAATGTTTGTGCTTTATTTACGTTGTTTTTCACTTTAATCATATTGTAGCACAAAGCTTATACGATAATTTTTCATATAGTAAAAGCCATTATTAATTTCAGGATCCAAACCGCACCCCTTAAAAACAAGCACAAACCTGGAAGCTTATACAAAAGGTTTGTACTCACCTTTGGCGGGAGGGGGGGAGGGGATAGAAAAAAGGCAAATGAATGGAATTTCAGTTTGATCTCATACGGTAATACCTTTTAAACAGCTCATGTTTTAATGTAGTACATTTTTTCCTCATTCAAGAAATAAATAAATGTTTTGAATAAAGTGGCTACTAATGGTAAAAAAAGGGCTACTAAACTGAAAGTGTATGCCAGCCACTGACGACTAACTATTTTTTTTTTTTTTTTTCACGAACACTTTTCTTCCTTATGCAAGAAACTAAAACTAAAAATAATTAATTGATAATCGTCAGTGCCGGATATACGATTTTTCCGAGCTAGGGGAAATCTTGAAACTGATGCTCCTACTCCTTCTCCTTCAAGTTTTATATTGAGTTTCAACGACCCCCCCCCCCCGGAAATAGAACAAATTTGTTGTCCCCCAAAAATTGTCTCACGGGGGCAAGGATCCCAACTCCCCCCTTCGCCCCCCAGATCCAGCACTCATCGTTTTAGTTAATATTCAAGGAAATAATTAGTCATTAAAGAATTCCACTGCACTTACATTTTTAAAAGAACACAACTAATGTTTAAGGTCATTGATCAGATACCAAGCAATAGATCACTGAATAGCAAAGTAGCACGAATTCAAATAATAAAGGCAAATTTATTTTGATCTTGAGAAATTAAAATTTTTGAAAATGAAATTTATGAAGCAACCAACTGAAGTTGTGTGAGCCTTTGTTTGTACACTTTTGATTACTTTTTACAGTATGAATTAGCTTTGAAAACTAAAATATGGAAATTAATATTTTAAATGTATGCAGTTTCTGTACTAAATAATATTGTGCACTACATATTCCTGCAACCTTAGTATTGGTAAACATTGTTCGTGTGCAATTCTGCTGTAAGATAGTCAATTATCTTGGAAATATCATTGTATTTTAAATTTTCATAGTAGCTATGCTGACTAATAATTAGATTCATCCAAAGCCTAAACCATCATCAGCCTGCAGTCTCAAAATGAACACGAATTTAGTGCATATTTATAATTTCTAAAAGCTACTTTTATATTTGTGCGGTAGGTATCCTCGGATGATATTAGTGCGAAGAAAATGTTCTAAAACGCATTCTAGAAACTGTACCTGTATGTGTGCCACAAAATATTCAATGAAGTGTTCAAAAACGTGTCTTTAACGCGGTCCTATAAGTGCTTAAAAAGTGCGCTAAAAAGAATGCTGAACTAAATATATGTTCCGAACTGTGTTTCTAGAAGTGTTTTGGAAATTGACCCCCAAAAAGTGTTCTAAAAAAGGGGACAAGTGTACGTGTTTAAAAAATGTTTTAAAAAGTGATCTTACAACGGTTCGAATAAATGTTCCGAAATAAGTGTTCTAAAAAAAGGAGGCAAGTGTCCGTGTGAAAAAAGTGTTCAAAAAGTGTTTGATTATTTGCAGTGTACTGGCAGATCAAGTGCACCCTGTAATGTTTCATTTTTATCCTGATGGCGCCGGATACTTCATGGTCAAAAATGCAACTATAGAGTGCTAGGCAAATCATTAGACTAAGACTGTTTTAAAAGCAAATTCTTCAATGATAACTATAGACACATTAACGAACAACGAAATAATTATCTAATATTTAGTATGCATTCAATTGTTCTTGATGAGCATTTTAAGTCTTATTGGCATACTTTTCACAAGGTTTACACCATTTCTTAACTTTTTAAAAAAGGAGGTAAAAAATTGTTTATACTCACTATTATATATACTCACATACACATACTCACTAATTACCTAAAACTAACTTTAAATATAACAGAACACACTAATAAAAAGAACTAGTGAACTGTTTAAGCTGATTGAGGTTATGTTCCTGGTAAGTAGATAAACAAAGAAAATAAGCAAAACTGACAGTGCTGCCACCTGCAAACATTTAATAATGCTAAAATAACGTAATAATCAGCGAACAGTATGTACTGTACTTTAACAGTAAAATAAATAGTATTTTAGTACAAATAGTGTACAAAAAAAAAGTCTTTAGTCTAATAATTTGGCCAGCACTGTACATCGTGCCAGAAGTGTGGAAAACTGGTTTGCTGAGCATCGGTCTGACTTCTATCACTTTCACTTGTCACTGCATAAACCGGATCTTAACCCGATAGAAAATGTGTGGGACATGGTGAAAAGATGCATCCAACCGCACACTCCTCTTCCATCTAATTTACAAGATCTAAAAAGTTGCATAGCCAATGCATGGTATTCTTTGGATATAAATGCATCCAGAAACTTACAGACTCGATGCCCAAACGAATATGAGAGGTTATCAGCGCAAAAGATGGTCCAATAAAATATTGATCTTGGGTTTCTAATTCATTGGCCAGTGAGTGTACGACCTACCGAATTACGCTATTGCTCGATCAATCGTTACTTCACCACTTAGAGGCAAATGAAGGTCTCGTGCATCTGATATGTAGAGAGGAGGGTCACAATAAGACAAGATTTACTAGTAAACCAAATTAACCAAAACCTTGGATTTTTGTAAATTTATCATCGTAAAGAGAACCTCATTCAACAACTGTAATACACTGGCCTCAAAAAGTTAAGGTACAACCTTTTTTTTTTGCATCTAATTTGCAAATAAATTAATGTAGAGACAAAAAATTTGGAGGATACGTGTATTAAATGGTTTTTTTATTGAATGCGTCATAGAAATTTTTACAAGTGTATTGCAAAAACGATTTATAACAAAAAAAAGCAATCTTTGCTGAAAAGTCCATTCTTGAAGAAAACAGAACATCACAGAGTTATGTAGTAAAATGTCAGCGAAACAATACGAAAATGGGTTCTAATATATAATGTGTCCCCTCTAACTTGAATTCATTGACGGCATTGATTTTCCTTGCTTTTTATTAAGTTGTCGGACACCGGAATAGGAAACGAAAACCAGACACAGAGTAAGTCTTGTTCCAGCTCATGAAACATCCTTGGAGAAAGATTCAAAGCAGCAACCTGTCTGGCAAGATAGTCCCAAAGATGTTCTATCGTATTCTGGTCTGGAGATCGAGCTGCCCCTTCCATTCGTTAAAAACTGTGATCCTCAAGATACTCCTCAACAATCCGAGCTCGGTGAGGTCGTGCATTATAATCCACAGGATGAAGTCATTACCAATACCACCAGCATATGGGCGGACATATGAATCAAGGATCTCATCCCGATATCTAAGACCAGTCAGAGTTCCTCCATGGAACACATGCAGGTCGGTGTGAACACTGAGCGGGATCCCTGCGCAAACCATGATTCCACCACCGCTATAACTGTGGTCTTTCAACAGTTTTAGATTATTGGTATCTATTGCGCTGTTCCCTCCAGATCAGTAGACGCCCTGAATCACTCTACAATGTAAATCTGGACTCGTCTGTGAACAGCACAGAAGTCCATTGCTGCTGGGTCCAGGGAACATGTTCTCTTGCCCAGCATAAGCGGATGCTTTGCTGTGGTCCGTTAAGTGGAACACATACAACTGGTCGTCTTGCATAGAGACCTGCATTGTGAAGACGATTTCGCACCGTAGTAGCAAAGATTCTTCCTGATGCTACAAAGTGGTCTACAACGAGTTGCAGCACGGTAGTGGTTCTTCTCCTTCGGGCCGAAAGAACTAGAAAACGGTCTTCTGAAAGTGCTGTAGCTCGTGGTCGGCATGGAACAGGTCTTCTGGACTCATAATCTTCGGATTGGTATCGATCCTAAAGTCGCTGAGCAACACTACGAGACACATTGAGACGTCTAGCAGCATCAGACTGCGACAATCCCATTTCCATTCATCTAACTGCCCTCCACCTTAACGAATCGGGAAAACGACGTCTCTGAGACATTTTCTATATCCTATTGACCATTGTCACCGAAACTGCCAACAACAGTTGAAAATCAACACAACTCACACACAAAGGTACGAAAGCTCGATATTTGCATATTTTTTCTCACTCGTAAAAATATGTTCTTTCCTATAAAATAAAAGTGTTATTAACCTTCTTTTATAAATGGTTCGTCATTATCATTCATGCAAAATATGTGTTTTATTGTTACTGCCATTTTTTTATGGTGAGCTTCGAAAAATATGTTGTACTTTAACTTTTTAAGGCCAGTGTAATTGCAGTGCAATAGTTCTTTAAAATTTTTAATAGTTTAAGAGATACCTACACACAAACCTTTTACTAGCCCCGTTATTATTAATACTATTATTCTTAAAATTGATTATCAGCATTTATAAATTTGATGTTAAGTAAAGCAGAACTTTAAAATGAAATCATGCAGTATTTTAAAATAGTTTTTCAGACGACTACATTATATGATAAAGATATTATACATTGCAAAAAATACCCAAAACTTCTAAAAGAATGACTGTCACTTTAATTTTCTAATAATTTCTTTATTTCTTGTGCCTTTATTTCTTTGCCTTTGTGTTGCAGGTTTTATGATGCATAAATAATATTACTCATTAACCCGGGAGAACTCGCATCGGGTCTCTCAAGCCCGGTCATTACAAAACTACGCTGCCAAAAATTACCCCTTCAACGGAAATGAATGAGATCCACAGTAGCTGCGTTCAAGGTGACCTACATATTGACCACATGCTTTTCAGGAATGTACATTCCCTCTTATCCCCAGAAAATTCCGGTTTAGGCCTGGCAGGCCCGGAGCGAGCACTCACGCTTTTCATTTCTATTCTATTCTATTCTATTCAAGAGTCACAACTGACTACAACTGCATTTATGTCGAGGACTGCATACTAAGTGCCTTGCCTCCATTGTATTTATATACCGATAGATGGCAGCACCATCACCGGATCGAGCAGTTAATGAGAATTTAGAACTAGTCCAAGAGCTAATAGCTACCTGGTACTAGCACCCCCAGAGGTATCGTTTCACTTGGAGGACATTGAGACCACGAGCATATTTAACGTCGCCCAGTCCCCTTTAATGACGACGGTGGGTCTTCGACCAGCAAGGATCGAACCCGAGGCCCTCCGGCCCCGAGTCCAATGCCTTACCGATCAGGCTACCACGGCCCGCTTTTCATTTCAGATTGTAAATGTAAAGGAAGAGGTTGTGAAATGGGTCGCTATTTAAGCTACAAAAATGAAATGAAGAGGTTGCAGACCTTGTTAGTTACGTTTTCAACCGATGAAGACTCCTTTAATGAAGATGATGAAGAAGTTGACACAGAACAGTATAGCGATCATCAGTCGTGCTTAGAAGAAGATTTGGATTCATGTATCATAAAACTTTCTTAAACCTTACTTTTTAAAACATATTTTAGAGGCTGTTTATCTATTTATCATTCAGTGTTGAAAACACAATTTTTTTTCTATTTTGCAAACTCAATTTACTGAAATAACCACTACGGGCCTACGGAGTCCCCCGCGAGCTTTCGGGTGACGAAAAGTACCGCGAGTTCTATCGGGTTAAATTATTTTTTAAATTGGCTCAGTTGCTGGCCTACGTACAACTCATTTTAGACTAATAGAGGCTTGTTTGTGCACAGAAACTCCTATTTCTTTAATAATAGAAATAAAGAAATATGTTTCAATATTTCGACTACATCGAAACACCCTACGCCCCTCCTTCCCTCCCCACCCTTCTGGCAGCCCTAAAAGAGACATTATTTGTTGATATATATTCTAAACATAAATATTGGGTTGTTCGGAAAGTCATTTCGTTTTTTTTGGGGTACATGAAAGACAGTTTTCGTATAATGAATAAATATTTTATTAAATTATATATTGGTCATTCTGGTCCAACACCTTTTGCCATCTTTCTGGCAGTAACATAATTCCCCTCTCATAAAAATTTTGGTCCTTGCTGGCAAAAAACTGGTTCAGGTGGTTTTTGACATCTTCATTTGAGGTAAAGGTTTTGCCATCCAAAAAATTTTGCAGGGACCGGAACAAATAGTAGTCGGAAGGCGCCAGATCTGGAGAATATGGTGGATGTTGCAGTACGTCCCATTCAAGCTGTAAAAGTTTTTGGCGAGTGACCAAACTTGTGTGAGGCTCCGTAAGGACATGGGGCACCCACACATCGAGCTTCGAGGTTAAGCCCATGCCTTTCAAATGGCCATAAACAGTCGAATTCGACAAATTTAATCTCTCACCGATCTCTCGTGTGGTTATTCGCCGATTTGCATCAACTAATGCCTTTATCGCATCTTTGTCAGCTTCGACCGGCCTTCCAGACCGTGGTGCATCTTCGACATCAAAATTGCCGGATCGAAATTTTGCAAACCAGTTCTGGCACTGGCGTACTGTTAACACGCCTTCTCCATACACATCCGTCAATTTTTTCTCGCTTGGACAGCATTTTTACCTTTTCTGAAATAAAAAAGTAAAATATGACGAAAATGCTGCTTATTGCTCTCCATATTTAAAAGGGCACCAACCAAAAACTACTGCATAGAACTAATAGAACTTTTTCACACACAAGCCTTGCAATATCAGCTCTCAAGACATATAATGGTTATGCGGCTTAAGTGTGAAGTTGGTTTCGAAATAACGTATTTAAGTCCTCTGACGGGAAAAAACGAAATTACTTTCCGAACAACCCAATACTAGTAAGTAGGAGAGACCGGGGCAGGTTTTCCCACTTTTTTTGTTTTATTTTGTTTTAATTTTCTATTTAAACATTTTGTTAAGTTTTGATTATGTCTTGAATTCTTGTACTTTAGGCTAAGTATTAACATTACTAAAACATAAAATTTTTTAAAAACTTTAAAGAAATAAATATATATTTGTCACCAAGTCACGTTGGAAAACCAACCCCGTATCCTGGGCACGTTTTCAAACATATAAAATTGGGTCTAGGCAAGTTTTCCAATTAGTTTAAATGGTCTATAATAAAGGTAAAATAAACATGGAGTGTAATGTAAAATTTATTTTCTAATTCATTGGTAAGTACAATGGGTACATTCTTAATAATTTATTACATTAAAATGTATTCTAACAATAATCAAAGTCAGTCAGAGTCATCTTCCATATCACTGTGACAGTTAATATAAACAAACACAGCTTCACAGTTTACTTTCCTTTTTCATTTTTCAAAATGATCATGTTAGACTTTTTCTATTTTTTTGCTTCTTATTCCGTTTGAAGAGCGTTTTTGATAGAAGTACCCCTTAGAATGGCGGATTTTCGTTTTTTCCTCCCTTTGCCTGTGCCTTTCCTCGGGGCAGCCTTTTCAAATGGTCTGATTTCTTCGGGGGATGGCAAATACTGTTGAGGCAAAGAAACAGCTACCGGCGAGCGAGATGGTTGTGGGTTAGACTCACCTTGGATGTCCTTAGATGTAGAAGGAACACCTTCTGGTAGCCCTAATTGTAGTTGACATGGTTCATTGAGAGTAATTGAAATGGAAGAGGCTGGACGATTGTCAGAAGTGTTAGTAGTTGGGCATACATTGTTTACTTCGTCTGGAGCCGATGTGTCTGTGAACAGATGGGGACAAGCCTTCAGTTGAGACCATTTCAACTGCAGGAACTCGTGCTGACGGTACATCAACTTGTGGCATTTGGGTTGTAGGAACTTCGGCTTGAGGTACTTCCGCCTATGGCATTCCGACTTGAGGGCCATCAACTTGAGGCACTTCGGCTTGAGGCATTTCGGTTTGTGGAAGTTCGGCTTGAAACACTTCGACTTGAGGTACTTCAGTTGGAGCCAACTGAACATTAATGAACTTGTGGCGGTAGTTATTTAATGTTCTCGTTTTTATATTAAAGTCTATAGAAGCTTTCCTAACACGACATCCATTTCTTATTGCTGCAAGTGCTGCATTTATTTGCACTTGTGTGTAGTTAGTTCCCTCGGTTTGACTTGTTACGGTAATTGCGCACCATTTTCAGTCCATCTAATATATCACATTGGAGAATGAAATTCAGTTTCAGAAATGACTTGATACTATTAAAAAAATCAGATCCAAGTAGTTATCCAAAATTTAATTTTAAATATTTAAAATTGTGGTTTTATGCAGTAATTATAAACTCTATCGGCTAAAAATACGAAGTTAAACGGTAAAAAAAAAAAAAAAAAAACATAAAAAAACATTCATGGAGAGCCCGGGGCACATTTTCCAATTAGAAAATGTGCCCCGTATTGAATTGGAATACGTGCCCCAAAGCCATATTTGATTTTTTTTTTTTTTTTGTAATATTTAACTATGAAAATGAAAACTATTTGCCATAGCAATCACGCCATCAGAACCGTAATGAAATATAGTTTAAAGTTAGGTCCTGACAATGAAACAAAAACAGTATCATACATGTTTTTTTTAATGAAAAGTAAATGCTTGTCAAGTTACTCACCAGAAGAAAAACCGCAAAAGTTGACGTCTCATCAAGACAAAGCCAGTTGATGAACTGTGAATCACGTGGAAGGCGTGCGCAGTGCTGCAGTTTCACACTGTCCGGCAAGCGTCGCTACCTAGCAAAAAACACTTAAACTATGGCGCATTGGAATACGTGCCCCTATAGAATATCTGCCCGGGTCTCCCCTACAAGTTAGCACCATTTCATATCATCCACCGGCAAGGAAACTGATTTAACTTTTTTTAAAAAAGCAATAGAGGAAACTTACAATCACAAATATTACAAAACGCACAAAAAACTATTTCGTGAAATTTATTGATTTGTTTCTGGTGCCTAAATAAATAATGCTTACTCAAAGTTCGAAAACTTCTTCTAAATTATGAAATTTTGATGGTTTGTTATTATTGATTACATGATTTTTGGGCCAACACACACCAGTTATGTAAGCCAACTTAGTGTGGCTTACATAACTGGTGTGTGCACCCACTCTTTTTGTCGCAAGAAAGAGTGGGTGCAATATTACTACGCTGGCAAAGTGAAAAAATCGTGTTATTATTTCAGCTGAATCAATTATAGAATTTTTTAGTCAAATTCCTATTACTCAAGTTAGATTCAGAGTTTGATAAAATATTATTAAAGAACAAAATTTACGTGGTTGATATTCAACTCAAGAAGAACCTCTGATAATAGAGCAAATTCAAAAATTACATTTTAAGACTGAACCTGTGTTCCATACACATTATGCTTGATTTTTTTGTCTAAAAGTAGACATATGTGAGCAGAGCAGGCTAAAATTTGCATAGAAACTTACGAAAGCTCAACAGACACAATTTTGTTCCAATTTTAAGTGAATTTTTTTACATTTGAGACCAATTCAGGATATTTACGAGTGAAAACTACACCCTGGGGTTCCCTCCTTATCTCGGTCTGTAAAACAAAGTGCAATTATTATAGTGAGAGGCAAAGTAATGTAAGTGGACTTTTTAAAGTTTTGAGAAACACACATTTCAGGTCCTAGGTAGTTTTTCATTGATTTTTTTTCTAAATCCTGTTGCAAAGCAGCACCTACCAGGGATACTAGTTTTATCTCTTGCATCAAAACAGAGGAAATATTTTCCTTTTATTTGTACAGATTATCTGGAATTTTCAATTTTTGCACATGCATTCCTTTACTACTCTCTGTCTCAATTATTAAAGTAGAATTTAATCCAGCGGTTTATTTTTATTTAAAATGCTCCAAGACCGCACAACAGTTAACCTCCAATGTTCAATACATTCACAACTTATTTGTAAGGATTTAATTAACAGCATTCTTTGTAACATCGTCATAGTATCTAAAGAATTTTAGCTCAGATACTGACGACTTCGTTGTCAGTTTAGTGAAGCATTAAGAACTTTAGCTTTAAGACTTTAATTCAGTAATTGAAAAGCAATCAGCTGTTTATGTTCCCGTTTCTCAGAAAATCATTTAATTACGAATGTTTCACACAATCGTGCTACCTTATTGATTCATTAGTTTAGTTTATTATCACTTGCACGTAGGACACTTGATTCGAAAGAGGTCTCAATTGAAGAGTTAAAGCGCACTGAAAGTTGTACTTAACAATACATTAATAGTGAAAAGAAAATAATCTTCTAAAAATAATGCTATTTTAGTGATTCGGTTGGCTTGTACTGATGCATTTTTCGCTATAGTTGAAACACAAGCTTGAAAATATCAGAATCAGTTCAAAGAACGTTTTCTGGGAATAGCTGATCATTAACTGGGAATTAAAACAAATCGTGTTAAATCCAAACTAGAAGGGTTGAAAGTTATTTGTTAACCGACTTCAAAACAGGAGGCTAAGAATTCGTAGGTGACATTTTATGTATGTTCCCTACGAATACCCCCTTACTACTTGACACGTCTAGACTGATTTGAAAAATTATTTTTTGTTTGAAAGGGAGTACTTCCCAGGTAAGCCCCTGGTACTTTGGTCTGGGTCAGATGAGGGGTCCTGGAGAAAAACAGGAATCTCTTCAAATTGTATACGTTGTGGCTACGTTCACGGCGCCAGGCAAATAGAAAACTCACGTCAGCGGGTGGAGAGCTCAACGATGCGTCACAGTTCACAGACTGCAAAAAATAATTGTTATTTTTATAGTAATATACTGTTTTTTCATACAGTTTAATACTGCTCTGCTAAATAACAGAGAAAAACTGTAAAACTGATTTAGATTGCGCAAAATGATGCGCAAAAGGTGTTTCTGTTCATGCGGGAAGAGAAACTAATGAATTCATGGTATCGACAGCCATTTTAGTTATTTTTCGGGTATGCTGAGGCAGGACTGCTCAGCTGTAATCCAAGTTAAAGGCAAATGCTAGTTATATTATTCATTCCCTTTTCCTCAAAATGTAGTTTTCTTTATCATCGATAATGTATGTAAAATAACAGTGCTTATTTTGAAATCGTAATTCGTATCCCAATATTCGTTGATGTTGACTTTGCAATATCATTTAGTTGAAAAGTTGTAGCGATTACTTTATTGCAAAAATCCGAGTAGTTGTTCTGATTCTGAATATTTTACTGCACGTATGATAATTTTTTAAACATTTTCTGAAACTCAAATTTGATTTAAAAATAAATCAATTCCTTCCTTGATCGTATTTAAAGTTATTAGAACATTCGACTTTGTTTACGATTATATTTTGTGTTATATAGGGTGTGAGTACTTAAAATTTAAATTCTTATGTTTTCTAGTACATTTTTATCGTATCGCGATTGACTTCTTTCTTCTGTTTTTTTTTCTTATATTCTGTTTTTAATTCTTTAACAGTTTGCATTTAACCATTTTATCGATAAACTTTACGTTATAGGGTCAGTAACTTTTATAACCTGTACATAATTCGATGAATAAAATGTAAATAAATAAAATAACAACGAGACCGAGAGACATGCAAACAGTATTAAGTTTACTTATATTTTTTGTTGAAAAATTTGCCACTCTGGAAATACAATACTCTGATGTCTGAACGACTCAAAATTCTCTGAAATCTGGAGCCAGCTTTCATACTTATCGAGCAAAACTAAAATAATAACAATTAAAAATATCATCAATGAAGCACTCCAAAAAAAAAAACTAATAAAAAATAAGCATCTTAAGAAACAAACACGAAACCCTTGTATTTAAAAGTTTTATATTTGCGTCGGCAAGAAATTAAAATCTTACTTCAGGAAAAATGCACTAGTACCATTGAAACTTGTGAACGTAAAATTAATTTTAGAAACTGTATCCAAAAACTCTCGATGGGAGGTCACGGGAAGTCTCTATGACCTCCCCAAAATTGCCATATTGGAAAAATTTTATCTCGCGATTCGGCAAATTTGGGGACATAATTGTAATGTTGCAATTTTTGAATTCTCGAATGTCAGAATTTCATTAGATATTGTACTTAATTGAGCGTACTTAATGTGTGCCTGCACCAGTATTTTATTAATCGGCAAAATATGTAAGTTCCATTCGACAAATTGAGATTATACGCCTTCCCAACATATTTAATTAAGTTCAAGCCGTGCCTGGCTATATTCTAAAAATTTTCAGCTTTTCATTTCTGATCTAGCAGTGTTGCGTTCTCTTCAAAATTACTGCTTTTTAATTTAAAGTAGAATATTTACATTATTATGCATTGTTTGTCATATTTTATTCACCTTGAAGGACATGCTCATTTAGAAAAGTAGATGAATCGAGAACTACAGTAGAATTTGAAACTCTTGTAACCTTGAACTCGTCAGTTTCCTTACATTTTAACTTTTAGAACCCTTTGAATCTTAAAGTTTGGCATCAACGTGTTTATGTTGAAGACAAAAACTATATCATAAATACTGAAAAGTGTGATTCTGTACTTCACTGTCTTTCATTGCACATAAAAGGTAAAAATATGTCAGATTGTTATTCGTGTAAAGTGAAAAAAATCGGAGAATTTTGTTTAAACCTGTAACGGAGATTCAAGCCGAAGCCGGGTAAAATCTTTTGCATTTAAATGCGATGAGTTCCTTAGCAGTTGAGTTCATTAGGGGGAGGGGAGATTATTTTCACAGTAGTAGACGATTTTTCAAGAAGGTCTTCGGTTTATTTTTTAAAGAGGAAAAGTGATTTCTTTTCTTGTTGTTTTTCATAGCCTAAAACATTATTCTTGTTGTTGAAAAACTTTAGAAAAGGAACAGATTTCGTGTGTAGGCTGATTTCTACAACGTACATACAGAATCAATTGCTTTACTTTTCTATATTGTTCTTCAGCTGTAAAAGCAGTGATTTCAGCTAAAGAGACAACGATAGGGGAAAAACTCTTTTGCATAATAATTTATAACTATTTAATTTATGGTTTACTGCTGTTAATTTTACTGTACAAATTATTTCTAAAACCGTATACTACTGCTTTTACGGAGCAGTGCAGCTGATTTCGCAGCATATTACTGCTAACTTTACAGTTTGTTACTGCTAATTTTGCAGTGCAATTTCATTAAAAAGCAGTATATTACTGTTAATTTTACATATTATCTCTGTTCAATTTACAGGCCAATTCATTCCTAAAACAGTATATTACTGCTAATTTTACAGTTCGATACTGTAAATTTTACAGGACAGTTTCATTAAAAAACAGTATATTACTGCTAATTTTACAGTAAGTCATTGTTAATTTCACAGGGCATTTCCATTAAAAGACAGTATATTACTGCTAATTTTACAGTTTATCGCTGTAAATTTCACAGTAAAAGTCTGTTATAAGGCAGCATATTACTGTAAATTTTACAGTTTAGAATTGTAAATTTTACAGTTTTTCTTTGGAACATGAGCTGCCAGTATTATACTGTAAAAACAACAGTTTATTTTTTGCAGTGCGCAGTTTAGCCGTGAACAGTGGCGGTTTTGTCTTCGTCTTGAACTATATTTCTCACAGTATAGGAATAATTAGTTTTCCCGGTGCCGACAATTAATTTTAATCTATCTTAGGACCCCTATTTTTTATTAACCACATTTGTTTCTTAAAAAAAAGATTATGGGTAAAAAAAATGGTATATTTCATGTGGTTTTCCTGTTACATGATCAAATATAAAACCCATTGTTAAAACAGTGGTCGCCATTTAACAGTAATCAAAATGAAAATTTTAACTAGAGGCTTCTCTAAAGCAAATATTAAATTCATTAACTATCATTGCAGTTGATGTATTTTTGTCTTCCTCTATAATGGGGCCAAGTATAGATACATGCGTCTTTCATCTAGAGTCATCTTTCGTATGACACGTATTGGTGTGAAAGATAAATCAGTTTGGGAAACCGTTATTTAAACGGTTCTCAATAAGTAGCACACAAATAAACCCCAGAGAGGAACAAAGACTAGTTTTTAGTGTGAATCGCTTTTTTTAATCTACTTCCAAAGAGGAGGAGATTCTCAATTCGTCAAAATCTTTTCATGTATGTCCCCCGATAATTCAAGGACGACTGGACCTATTTTTAAAATTATTTTCTTATTGAGAGGGTATACTTCCCAGGTGATGATGGGATAATGGAGATGTCGAAAAAACTCTTAAAATTTTAACGGCACAATTAAATTGATATGGGTTTGTGTGTTTAGAGACTTTTGCATTTCCTTTCGGAACGTATAATTTGATAAAGTCGAACTGATGATAAAGATAATTTTCTTTGTACGTAAAGGAACATTTGAAAAAGCCTTCGAAAGATTCTTCGAGACACTGCTCTTTTTCTTTCTCTATTACGTTCATCTTTGTCGTTTTCTGACTCCTTAGCTTGATGCCTTCTCATTCGATATGCACGTAAGGAAAGCCTCCCCATCATGTACCACATACTCTATCCTGCAAACCCATTTTTTATTTACACCACTAAAAAGCAAAAGATAAATTAGTTTTAAATATAAAAAAACGCCTTCAAAAAACATCCAGGATCTAAAAAATAATAATAATTAGTCGCGTGAGCGTACGATTTCTTGCCCAAACCTGTAAATAAAATTGATTTTACAATTCCAGTGCAAAAATCAACTAAAATAAACACCCAATTAAGAAATAAGCACTGATCTTAATTACCCTATACGATAAAATATTTTAATACCTAACTAGTTACAGAACATTTTTAATTTCCTTAATTTGACTAGGTTTGGTTTTAAAGACTACAGTCGTGTTAAGCTAAATTAGTGTTTAATTCAGGATTCAATGGGAAGTCAGTCAGGTTAACTAGTACTTTATAGAAGGCACCGAGTTCAAAAGATGATTAAAATCGTATATAATTCGTTGGTATTAAAACACTTTATCGTATAACAATTAAATTCAGTGTTTATTTTATAATTGGGTGCTTAGTTAAGTACCTATATTTTTTTACCGAAATTGTATAAAATAAATTTTATTTATAGGTTTGGGTGAAAATATATGTGAATGTGATCAGTTATTTTTTGCTTTTTTGTTCTTATTATGTGATTTTTCAAGACGTATTTTTTTAAAAATAATTTATATTATTATGTTTAAGTTCACTTAAAATTGGATACATTTATTACCAGTAATATGGTAATAAGCTAAGCCACTTTATCTTCATTTTCGTTGTTTTAATCAGCTTTATGTTGTAAGGCAGATATGTGTACTTAAGCTATTCTTCATGCGAGATGTCAAATCCTATCATAAACCACGCGCTTAATTTTTATGTTAAATACAATAATCTGCTTTACCAATTAAATCATTTAATTATAGAGAATTATTACTTCGTCACAGTATAAAATGCGGCATGGCAAAAATAGCATCTGATATATTGTGTATATATATATATATATATATATATATATATATATATATATATATATATATATATATGGGTACGAAATGAGCAAAGTTCGCAAAAAAGTGGTGGCCGCATGGTAACAGATTTTTATGAAATTTGGTATACAGGTTCCTTTTATGCCTATATAAAAATATCTAAAATATTTTTGCTTAAAATTTTTCATTTGAATAGTTACATGCGATTGAAAATTGGTCAAATTGAACAGCATTCTCATAAATGCTAAATTTTGC
The DNA here is from genome assembly GCF_026930045.1 of Uloborus diversus. Lineage (NCBI taxonomy): Eukaryota > Metazoa > Arthropoda > Arachnida > Araneae > Uloboridae > Uloborus > Uloborus diversus. The sequence goes on from NC_072733.1 coordinate 57,811,984, forward strand.
ATTTTTGAAGGCTTGTATCTTATTAACTATTTAATGAAAACATAAAAGTTATATGTTGTTGCAATCTATGGAGTAGGGTAATTAATCTGATGTCAGTAAAATTTTCAAAGTTATTAGAGTTAACTTTTAACCGAGTTCCAAAAACTGAAAATATTTCAATTTTCTCATAATTAAGCATTTTATTTTTTAATCTCAATCTTTAAGGAATGCATTAGCTTTGATGAAATTAATACCCAATAATGTGCTAAAGTATCATAAAAGAATTACCTTACTTTTGAAGTTGTATTTTAAGTCCTTTGTCTTCTAAATCAGTTTTAAACTTAGTGACATTTTGTAAAATGATGATTTTCCCCGTCACGTACACACAAAAATTCAAATGAGGGAAAATTCAGACAGCTTCAAAATTTTACAAGGATATAGAGCTGTGTTTCTAGTATTTGCTTGAAGAAACTCGAAATTGGTTTTTGATTTCCAAACGTAAAATAAAATTCAGAAAAATAGCATTTTCTTTGTGTTTTATGGGTCAATCCGTACAGGTTCGATGGATTTGTGCGCTCAACCATTCTTAACTTTTTTGAAATTCATATCCCTTAAAAGCTGGATATGAAAAATGTTTAAAACCACTTTTATTTTTCCTCTCAACTGGACCTTTGATTTTTTAGAGGTCATCAAAAGAGATTTGTCGTAGTCAAAAATGGTACTTTTAGATCTTTGCATTTTGGCCAAAATCTATTTGAATTACATTTATGACAATTACTTTAATGCTTTGATGTTAAAGTGCATAAATTGATAGTCTTACATGCTGAGTTACGTAGCTGTAAGTTAATAATTAAAATAACAGCAACAGGTTATAGTTCAGGGTCTAATGTAAAAATTTTACTCATTTCAAAGGGAGATAACTCGCGTAGGGGACGGAAACACAAAATGAAATACGGCAAAAACTAATCACTGGAACCATGCTAAAAAGAATATGTAACTGTTGCTGTGTGTTTGTGCACCCTTTATAGATTATAGCCCCTCAAAAATCGGAAAAATGACACAAATGACATTTTTAGATCCCTGTAAACCAAAAGGGGATGGAATTCAAAATAAAATTTCGTGGTCAATTGAATATTCCATTCAAGTACTATGCATGTTATACATATTGTTTTTTGCATTTGGTTTGTAAAAAAGATACAAGTCTTTGAAATTGAGCAATTTTGCTAATCAATTCACACACTAAAACAGAAATAAGATGTGTGAAAACTTCATTGCACCTTCTTAAATTACGTATATTGTGCCCTATGTAATACATTATACTGAAAAAACATATTGTAATTTTCAAAATAATCATTTTAATTTTATAACTTAGAACTATTTGAACATTATAATGAATAGTTTATACTGTATGGAACCTGTATGGATTGACTCTTATGTGAAATTACGAGAATTCAAAACACTAGATAAACGACTCAATGATGCAAAAGCAAGTATATCTAACATTTATTTCGATTTAAAAAAAATATACATTTTAGCAAATACTTCATAAACATACTTTTGATAAAATGAAACACGAAAGAAATGGTTAGTTTTGCTAAACTTACAATTAAAAGAACTAACTAATGAAATTTTGCCTAAGTTCAAATTACTCTAGTAACAAAAATACGCTGATACCAATGATTAAAATTTAATAGCATCTAAAAGGCACTTCAATATATTACATAAAAAACTTGAGTAAATTTAGAGCATTCCCTCATCTTCAAAAAAATATCTGAAATGGAGGAAAAAATGAAATTTTCGATTTTTTAAAGTACGATTTCGTCATCAAGAAATTCATAAACAATAACTAAACTAGAGCAGATAGTTAGTTATAGATAGTTTTTCAATCTGAATCATTTTTACTCTTATATTTTCATTAAAAGAGCTAGAGGAGTGATTTGAAATCTGAAGTAAATTGGCAAAATTTCAATATTTGTTAATATCTCAGATTCAAAAAAAGATCCGAATAAATTTTACTTTGCTTTTTCTCAATAGAGATTTGTTTATAGAACGCGGAAATATTTATTTTTTAAGTGTACGTTTATAACTTATGGAGTTATTGAGTCACAAACTGGTAGCAATGAACTCCGAAAATTTAGGCTTAGTGTAAGCATCAACTTCTAATGTCGATAACAAAGCAACAAACAGTTTTTAAACTTCCATACTTTGCATTTCCTCATAGATGTGCATGGTTTACCTAAATAAAAATTTTCATTGAAATCTGTGACATGTCAGCCACAGCTGATTTGCTCATTTCGCATGGAATGACCTATATATATATATATATATATATATATATATATATATATATATATATATATATATATATATATATATATATATATATATATATATATATATATATATATATATATATATATATATATATATATATATATCTCGTGTCACGATGTTTGTTCGGGGTAAACTCCAAAACTACTGAACCGATTTTTAACAAATTTCATACGTATCTGTAATTTGGTCCAACTTAAAAGATAGGATAGTTTTTATAATTTTTTATTGCAAATTTCATATTAATTATGCAATAATAGTCTGAATTAATTGTTTAGTTCTAAAAATTCTTAATAGATGGCGGTGTAAATTAATTAATCGATATAACTCTAACATCGTATGACTTACTACTAAAAACACCATGATAAAAAAACTCAGAAATGTTGCTTAGAATTTCCATATAACGTTTCGGGATATTACAGGTTATTATTCACTTCCTGAGAAAATCAACAATATTTTTCAAAACGTTTCCTTGAATTGCTACAAATTGCAGATTTCACACCGTTGTGAAAAATATTTTTCTCCACCAGTATCAAGATTAACTAAACGTATTAAATCGGTGTATCGGTTTTGAAGCGATTACGGTTCGTCCAGATTGACTCAACGCCCAATGTGTGCGAAAAGACATCTGGATCACGAAGCTTTGCAAAAGTTGCATTCGAGATACTTGCTTGAGATCTGTCTTCGCGTTGGCAATGTGTGCATTAATGCTTTGAGAGCTTTCTTAGAAAAGCAGGAAGGTTCCAGGCTATTATATTAAACCTGCGTTAGACTTCTCTGAAGGTGCTAGAATCATAACTTCCTTTAACTAAGAAGACTACTAAATTCTTCAAAAATATTCCAGGTTAATTTCAGGAAGTATAATGAATTTAAGCGGAAAACAATAATTTTCTTTATTTTATTCCCCAAGAAACTTTTAATATCATTAATTCTTGCAAAGATACGTTCACAACAGAAAATTGCAATGACAATTGCATCGTCAGGCATTGCTGCTACTTTTTTTAGATGGTAGACGAACAGCACATTCAGCTTTAAAGTTGCCTATTAGATATTCATAACAAACAAAACGCAATGTGTAACATTTAAAAGAAAAAAAAAAACGTGGAATGGCTGTAGTGTTGCAAGAGAGGAGTGAAATTAAAATTTCGGATAAGTGTACTATGGCTCATGAGTAAAAGCATTCATTCGAAGCACATCATAAGATTGTGCAAGATTTGAACGGCAACGATAAACTTTTAGGCGAAATTGTCTGAATACTGTCTGGGGACTTCCGGCAGACATTACCAGTTATTCCGATGAAATCAACGCATGTTTAAAACAATCGTTTTTATAGCGTAATGTCGAGATAATGCGAGCATAAACGCAAAATAATCTAATCCCTGAAGTATTTTCTAAGCAATTGCTGGGTATTGGAAACGGTGAAATTGAACTGTATCAAAATATACAGTACAACAAATAGACAGACATTTTCTACACTGCCGTTGCGATGAAAAGTGAACTAATTGAGAGTCTATTTCCAGATAAATTTAATTTTTTTTAAATCATAATTGCCTCTGTAATCGCGCTGGTTTTGTAGCAGTTTTGGTTTCGGTAAACATTTTCGAACAGACAGGAGTATTTGTGGATCGTCAATTGTCGACTGTCAAATACATATCCCTATCGATCCGATCCGATCCAATGTGCAGCAGGGGAGGGAGAATAAACTCCCTTTTTCCTGTTTCTTTAGCGAAGTTGGGAGCGTTGAGGCGAGGAGCCTAAAAAAGAGAAAATCGTTAGGTCCCCCCAGGAAACCTGGGGGGCGGTGGTGTGAGCACAGGGCTCGCTGGTCGCTGGGCCAGGTCCGGGTCGCGTACTGGAGAGCAAGAGTAGTGAGTTAGGCGCAGGGCAGGAGTGCTTCGATGGCTTGCAGGGCAGTCTTTAATTGATGTAGGATGCCAGGGCTGATGGGGTTTCCCTCTGGTTTTGACATCTTTTGAAGGGGCTGGCCGTGTGTCCTGGGGCGGGTCTGCTGTTGGGCTGGCTGGTGGCGGGCCGTAGGTTCTGGGGTGGGTCCACTGTTGCGTCGGCCGGTGGTTGCTGGCGGGGCGTCGGGGGCAGGTTCTGTCGCTGGCAACATGCGGTCCTCCGCAGAGGGCGCAGGTGAGTATCCCTTGTCGCTTGATGGGGCAGTCTCTTGCACGGTGTTCTTTAGCGCAGATTACACATCTCTCTTTCCTGTGGCAGTTCAGGCTCATGTGCCCGAACTCTTGACATCGGTAGCACTGGAGGGGGCCTCTTCCTTTCTTGAGGTGTTCCGTGTGTGCTATGAAGGATCCAATAGTGATGTCCTTGTCAAATATAGATGAGCTTTCCGGACTTCTCTTGAGGTTTGCCAGGAATATTGGGATTTTCGAGTTGTCAGGTCTTTTCGTGAATTGTTTGATGGAGTTTACCGTTAGGTTCAATTCTTCCAATCTTGTTTGGATGTCGTCAATTTTGAAGTCTATCGGTAGTACTTTGATAATCACCTTTACAGGCTTGTCTTCAGGGTGGGGAGCAGTGTGGTATTCAAGTCCTCTTTCCTTTATGAGGTTGCTTACGACTTGGTAGGATTCTTTGTCTGGAGGGTAGATAGCAAGGTCGTCTCTTTGTATTTTGGCCGTTAGTTCTATTCCAGTTTCTGCTTTCAGGTCTTCTATCGTCTTCAGGCTGTCTGTGATGTTGGAGAGTATGATGGGGGCACGGAATTCTTTTTTCTTTGCCTCTAGGATTTTATGTTGTTTTTCAGTCTCTGATTTCGTGAGTTGGAGCTCTTTTTCCAATTTTTCGATGAGTCGTTTAGCTTTTTCAATATCGTCTTCGTAGTAGAGGTCACTGGATCTGTCAACCGCTTCGGCGTATTTCTGCCAGAGGTAGTTAAGGATATCTACGTCCTCTCTGGTTATGTTTTCCCTTCTAGTTTCGTCGATGACGGATATAAACTTGGCAATTGTTCTAATTATGCGTCCTTGGGCTTTGTTGGTATGGGCGTAGTCCATATTTTGCATTTCTTGACTTATTTCTCGGTAATCCTTGAATGAGAGCATTTCCTCCTTTTCAATAAGTATTGGCAGAATTGAGTTCGCTGACCGGAATTCTTCCATAGTCGTTTTGTCAAATGGAAAAGGCTTTGGCTTGATATAGAGTTCAAGATCCAGAATTTGGTTGTTGGCGTAGTACTTGGAGTCTGCTCTGGGATGTGGCTGACTAGGTTTTCCATCATCATCAAGCAGGAACTGCAGATTCTCATCTGTTGAACTATCGAACGTTGTCGGCGGTCGCTGCGATGTTCCTTCGGCCGAGCCGTCGGCGGTCGGGGGCTTCGCCTTGTTGTTTCGTCTCGTCATCGTAACCGGTTTTTCCCTCGGTTCTTCTCTCTCCGTCTCTCACTGATGATCTGTGTGATGTTCTCTCATTCTCTCTCTGTCACATATCCCTATGCATGTCACAAATTGTATTTATTGGTCGCACAAAGTCATTGGGAGTTGACACTTTCTAATGCAGGTTTGACGTAAGGAGAAACCGTATTCGTCAACTGTTTAAAACAATTTTGACAACATTCTATCCAACACAATCATCATTTTTTAAAGAGAAACTATATAACTTTTACGTTTGAAGACGTATTTCATAAAGTTTACTAAACACACAAATATTTAAATCCAGATTTTACACCAGAGATAAATATGAAGTTTTAACTGAAGGTTTTTGCGTTTCAATTTCAAATTTGCCACTTAGTTATTATGATATGCCGTCACCTGACAGTTGAGCCACCGACTTAGTTAACACTGATTTTCAACGTATAACAACAGAGCAATGACGCTGTCTTAGCTACAATTATTGCGAGTAATGGGCCATTACTGACGGCTGGAAAAAAAAGCTCCCCATTAATGCTGAACAAGTCTATACAGTTGTCGATGAAAACAAAGCAGTAAACATTCCAACTGAATTTTTAAATTTCCTGGATACACGAGGAATGCGACTACACGATTTCCGGTTGAAAATTGGCTCAACAATTTATTCTTTTTCGCGATTTAAACCCACCTAAATTTTGCGACGGTACACGTTTCTTCATCAAAATTCAACAATTTTGACGATAAAGTTTAAGGGGGTCCGGGACACAAAAATCCTCAAATTTTGCAATTTTTTTTTTATAATTTGAAAAATTGCTCCGTTTTTTTCTGCTTAAGAGGACGTTTGAATCTTGTTTCTACCATAAATAGAACGAAAGTTATAGTTATTTTTGTTGCATGCATCTAACGAATGTGTACATAACTTTAAAACTTTAAACGCGTTTTTCTCCATGATGCAATTTTTCCCGATTTCTTGCATTCAAACTCTTATAAGTCAGGAACCGATAGAGATAAAGTAATGAAACTTGGAGCATATCTTTTTCAAGCAATTTACTTTAATTTTTATTCGGCGAATTTGAAAAAAACGTTTACTGCAAAAATTATGATTTTTTAAAAAAAAAGTATCTTCGAATTTTTCGAAATTTTTCTTCAAGTATTTTTTATTTTTTATTGAATCAATATTTTTAAAATCGCCGAATAAAAATTAAAGCTTAGATATTTGTGCATACTTTTTTGAAAAAAAAATTGAAAATTGACCAACAATATTTTGAGTTATAGCAATTTAAAGCAACCCCATTTTTTTGAAAAAAACTAATTAAATTTAAATAAAAAAATAATTTTTTTTTCATATTTATGTTATGATTTTGCTTATTAAATAAATGATGAATCAGTTCAGAAAACTTCAAAACTCTAAAGTACATAATAAAAAATTTTTCAAAATGTGTCCCGGACCCCCTAAAAGGAGAAATGTTTGTGTCCACGTAATCCATTAATAGCGTCATAATTTTCAAACACATTTGAAAGGCTTCAATTTTTGATTCGTTTAGCTTTTGCAAAGACCATAAATAGATCTCAAGAACAAACAATGTCTTCTTTCGGCTTGGACTTGTAACATAAATATTTCTCTCATGGGCAACCATATAACACCTACTCACAAGTGGAAAGTTTTTTTACTTTTCGTATTAGCAAAAGACTGGTTAAGCAAGAACATTGTGCACAACTTAGTGCTCAGACAGTTTTCAGTTTTCAAATAATAGAAACAATAGTTCGAAGTCAATGTTATCTACTTCATTGAAAAATTTAATTATTATGTTTTTAATTTAGTTAGAGTATTTTGTAAAGAAGTTATTGATTACAAACTATGGAGAAAGCAGACATGAGCGTATGGTGGTTTACGCTTAGTTTCTACATTCGGTTATTTTACAATCAGTTTCGATATTTACTATCACTTTCAAGTTATTTTTGCTTTTTTTTTTTTTTGGCCAAAGTCATACTTACAAATTTTACTAAGCGTAAGTATAGTGCTTTTTCCATAGAAAATTTAGTTAGTACTTACTGAATTCAATAAGTACTTTCTTCAGCCTGCACTGTAAAAAAAAAAAAAAAAATCCGAAACGTTACTGAGTAAAAATTTTCTATACTTGCTTGCAGTTCTGGCTAAGCTTTGGCTATGTTTGCATTACTGCTTATAGAAGTTCCTTAATAAATCAGAAAGGTGCTAAGCTTTTTTTTTATTCCTTCCTAAGTTTACACCAAAGTTCAAGAAACACGACTAACATTAAACGGGAAGATCTTCGAATTTTTAAAGAGGTTTCCGAGATAATTTCAGGAAGGTTATTAACTTTTATCGGAAAACTTTCCGGGTTTTGGCATGACATGTTCTTGGCAAAAATTGGCCACATCAGCTGCCCATAATTTTCCAGGAACATTTATGAATCGTTTGTACATTGAATCACACCCATTATCAATCTCATATGTTTTAAAATCGGCTATACTATTTTAAACTCTATTAAAAATATTTATTTGATTCTATCAAAATAATGACATAAATTTTATTTTAATCCAACTTCTTTGCCACAGCAACGCGTGGCTGGGTCAGCTAGTATATATATATATATATATATATATATATATATATATATATATATATATATATATATATATATATATATATATATATATATATATATATATATATATATATATATATATATATATATTCGGGTGGTCCTTATTTATATGGGAAAAATTTTTTTTCGGAATTCAACAAGTGACGCCCCCTAGTTTTGTGACACTATAATAAAAAGTAATCGGTGCAAAATTTGAACTCGATCGGTCAATAATAACACGTGCCCCTAGGACGTTGAACTTTAACACTTTTGATAATTTTCTCACAAATCTTCGAGTTTTTACTTCAGACCCCGTACATCGTTTCTCCTATGTTTTCAAAATATTTTTAAAGCGAGGTAGCACTAAAATTAATCTTTTTAATTACTTCATATCGTCTAAAGACTGTACATTGAATAAGAATGAAATAGTGCTTTAGAAACTTTACATTAATCGTACGCTTTTCTCAATGTATCTCAATCGTGTGCATTTTTTTTCTCGATAGTCTTGGACTGTCTCTAAAATACTAAATTGCTTTTGTGACTCATATTTGGTAGATTGATTGTGAAATTCTTCGATTAATTGTGCTCCTCTTTCAGTTGTATCATTCACAACTTTCAGCAGTTTAACGATATCTCTTCCCTTTAAATAGCTTTCTTCATTTTGCCATGAATCAGTATCAAATAGGAAAGCAGCTTTGGTGTTTGTAACTTATCAAACAGTTTTATTGACTTGTAATTGATTCTATAAAGAGGAAGATCTTTACTAAGAAAGTATTCCAAATCATCCACTGCTATCTGAAATTTTTTATACAGTCATCAGACACGTCTTCCTATTTAGCAAGCATTTTTTTGAAGTAGTCTTTTCCTATCTTCAAAGTTAATTCCCTTATCTAATACTGATAAAGCTACTAGTTCATCCCCTAAGTACCCTAAGTGATTTATGAATTTTTCAATCACTGCTTCTGCTGCATGTTTATCATCATTTTGTACGCTGCAGGTTTTTAGACACTAAACTTTATATTAATTTAAAAGGGCTAGAAAGGGTTGCTGCGAAAAACTATATCTTCATACAACATTTAACTGTAAAACAGCATTTACGGGCATTCTCTTCACGTAAGGTCAATTTAAATTGTTTCCTAAATATATAAATATTCAAACAATAAATTCCTTTTGCCACCCATCTGGCTCACAGATAAGCTCCAGTTTGCCGAAAACATATCCCTGTAGGAGGGAGGACTTCACCAAGAAATATTATTACACGTTATGAGAATTCTCTGTAATATTTCTTCATTCCGCTTTCTACGAACAATAATATGTCATCAAATTCTTCTCTTAGAATTTAAGTGGTATGTGTACTTTTTGAATTTTGAAGCGCTTAAATAATAGATATCGAGTCTAGAACTAAGAAAGGCAAGAACTTCTTTAAAGACACTCTGTAGTACGATTTCAAGTGCATGATGATAGCAATACAAATGCAATATATCACCGTTCAGCTTTTGCTCTAAAAAATTACATGCATAATTTATACTGACGGTATTGTAAGCCACTGTATAAAACACTACAGCTTGAACAGTTAGCAATAAAGAGCAATCATCTAAGATATCATATACCACTGAAGAAATATCTCAGAAATTCGGAGTAGCTGTTCAACATTGGGACCTGAAGCTATCACGGTAAGCCTATCGGCATTTTTTTCAGTTACATATGGATGTAACTTTATATCCCAGGAAATAACTAAAAAATCTAAATTTAAATTCATGAAATCTGATTTTACCTCTCGAAGATTTTCTCTTGCTCTCTTAAGGGATGTACGATTGATCATAAGGTTATTTGGATTTAAATTTACTGCATCTACATAGACTGTTAATAAATGAGCAGCATCTTTGTCCCTAATCTGGCACTTGTCTAACATTGATGAAATGCGAGAAGATATCAATAGCTCTCAAGCTTTTTTTGCGTTGTGGTAGACCAGATATAGAAAAAAGGTTCAACAGGTTAGGATAGATACCCATTTCGGATCCTAAATCTTGTGAATTGCAAGAGGAATTTGATGATAATAAAGGACTATGTACTGAAATAGAAGACAGTTTAAAGTATAGATTTTACATTATTCCAATCTGGAATTTTTTTAAATTCATATTTTAGATATGGAAAATAGAGTTTATTTTTATAGTAGGGTAATCGAGGATTTTTCAAAATTTAAATTATAAGACTGCATAAACATTTCAGCATGTAACTAAAGAACAGCGAATTATAATTGTCATTACTTATACTTATAGCATGGAAACCTAGTGACCCTATTTGCCACACCTATTACATACACAGAAAATTTTCTATATCAACACCCCCAAAGCCTGAAGGAGGCAATTTGTTGTTGTCAAAAATCATTCATTAATGGCCTTTAGAATCCCTTGTGGCCATCTTGGTGGAAGGAAATGTTCCCCTGCCGCTTGGTTTGAAACGAGCGCGAATAGCGGTCCGCCTGTCCCAAGGCCATTGGTGTACATGTACCCTATGTAATATGTAAAATTTTACAGAGTGAAAGTCATAGAATGGTTGCTCTGGAAGTAGCAAAATCTATTTAGATTCAAAATTACTTTAAATATGAAACCTAGGAATATTTTTACATAAAAATGAGAAAATCCGCATTTTTTTCTTCGAAACTCAAAAAAGGGGGCCCTAGGGGCACGTGTTAATATTCATGGATTGACTTAAAATTTTGCATGGATAATTTATTTGTATAATGGAACAAATTGAGGGGGCGTCGTGTAAAATATCTACAACTTCAAAAATAAGGACCACCCTAATATATATATATATATATATATATATATATATATATATATATATATATATATATATATATATATATATATATATATATATATATATATATATATATATATATATATATATATATATATATATATATATATATATATATATATATATATATATATATATATATATATAAAGGAATAATGAAAAATGTAAGTAGTGCAGCACAATATTGCAGTTTTTCTCACATACTACTGTTAATCGATAAACAATGAAATGCACTGATTTAAGAAATTAAGAGAATTTTCAGATTTGGTATATTATTTCCAGAACTACTGGACCGATTTCAATGAAATTTGGTATATACATAAATTGAAATAATACAAACCAAATAGCCATCTAAAATTTAAAATACACACGCATGGTCGTAAAAAACGATCGTTATAGTCGGATGGTATAAAACAGCGGTTGCAAAATTGAACAAAAAAAAATGGGTTAGTAGGGAATATGATTCCCTCTAAAGATATATAGACCCCGCAGTGTGATTCCTTACTTCAAATGAAGCAGTTAATGGGATCCTGGAGCAATTTTTTCCACTCGTTCAACAACGCTATACTTAGGCTGTAGAGGGTCCCCGGAGGGGTACTGTGAGTTGCTATGGCCCTTCGGAGAGCGTCCCAGATATGCTCTATAGGATTAGAGTCAAGAGATCTGCTTGGCCAATCTATCCTGTGAATATCCTCCAATTCAGGAAATTCGTCGACCAGAAGAACTTTATGTGGTCTTGGGTAAACATCCATTAAAATCAACTCAGGACTAACAGCCCCCCTCAGAAGGTGAGCGTAGGGCTCCAAAACCACATCCCTATACCTCACAACTGTAACAAAGCCTCTCTTAAAGACATAGAGGGGCGTGCAGCCATCCAACATGATTCCTGCCCAGACCGTCAAACCTCCTCATCCATAATGGTCGATTTCGCGGTTATTGGAGGGCAGATATTGGCTCTCGGTACAGCTTAACCGACTATTATTGTTCTACGTTCATTGGAGAGAAGCAGGAACCCACTAGTCGTGGGGTAATTTTAATGGATGTTAACGGAAGGCCACATAGAGCTCTTCTGGTCGACGAATTTCTGGAAAGGGAGGATATTCACTGGAGGGTTTAGCCAAGCAGATCTTTAGACTCCAATCCTATAGAGCATGTCTGGGACGCTCTCGGGAGAGCAATAGCTACTCGTAACACCTCTCCGGGGACCATCCATAGTCTGAGAACAGCGTTGTTGAACGAGTGGAAACAATTGCCCCAGGATCCCGTAAACTATTTCAAGTATGGAGTCACACTGCAAGGTCTATAGGTTTGTTACAGGGGGCCATACCCCCATTAACCCATTTTGTTGTTCAATTTTGTAACCGCTGTTTCATATCGTCTAACTCTAACGAGTGTTAGTTATGATCTTGCGTGTGTATTTTAAATCTTGGACAGTTATTTGTTTTGCATTGTTCCAATGTATGTACATACTAAATTTCATGGAAATCGGCCCACGATCCCGCTTAATGAAGTAGCCATTTTGCCAATAAATAATATTCTAATAAACAAGATATTCCATTAACCGGGATCAAAATAATACATTAGATTGGTTTGGTACATTGAAAATGTATTCTTTTAAGCGGGATATTCTTTTAACCGATATTCTAATAAGCGGGCTCTACTGTAATTGATTATATCTGAAAATTCTCTTAATTTCTTACACCAGTGTAAAATCCATTCCTTTGACCATTATAGATGTGAAAATTTCAGATTGGGATTGTAACATGCTAACGACGAAAAGAAGGACTTTTTACTGTCCTATATTTTCCTTCATTGAAGTAAAGTTGTGGACTATTGACATTGATGGCTCCTGAAGATATTTACTGAAAGTTTGAAAAACACAAAATACTCAAACATATAGAAGAGGGCGGTCCAAAACGGGTAGGTTTTCGAAGAACGCTCGAAAATTGTAGCTTTTGAACTTTTATCGAAGCAATTTGGGTTTTATTTCCTAGCAGGGTTCTTGAACTTCAAAGAAAACGTGATTTTTGTACTATTTCAAGCCCAGTATTTTTTTTTATTATCAAACTTAACAAACATTTAAAAAACCCGCTTTGCCTTACCAGGGAGCCCAAAACGGGTAAGCTTAACTAGGGTGATTCGCCAGTGGTTGATCACCTGCCAGTAGTTGACCACTCGAGTACTAATATGTACAAAACAGGAAGAAATAAGTAGATATTTTTAATCTGATTGCTGGAACTAATTTATAGCATCCCATGAAGTGTTCTCTTCTAATTCTGGCTCATCAATACTGTTGAAAGGTTGTGTAAAGCAGAGATTCAGACAGCTGAACATAAACAAATACGTTTAATACGAAACATGGGGACACACATACAGCAAGACATAGAGAAAAGTAGTTAAGACCCGATAAACAAGACTGTGGTTCTTTAAATAGAATAGAGGGCAGATTTTCAGCATCCAATGATAAGCTTTCTCCTAAGTCTGATGGTGGATTAAAGAAGAGATTTCGCGAATTTGTGGAAAGCTGCAAATGTCTCTTCCAATAAGAAATAAGCACAGTTCTTTCTTTTAAACCAATAGAGAAAGCGATTACATTCAACACCCGCCCTTAATCGCTTATTACTAAACAACACAATGACATAAGTTCATGCAATTTAAATTTAGGAAGAGCCTTAGTAAACATATCAGCAATTTGTTTATCAGTAGAAACATATTCAATATATATATTTTCAACATTTAAAATATTTCTAATAAATTTTAACTTAACATCAATATGTTTCAATCTACCAGAACTATTTTCATTAGTTATACATTTGATTGCAGACTGATTATCTTCATATATGACAATGTTATTTACAGTAAGAAATTCACATGCAATATTTTTATAATTCACTAGATCTATTAAAGACTTACCAACTGCGAGTACCTCAGCTTCAGTAGAAGAAACAGCTATTGAACTTTGTTTCTTCACGCTCCATAAAATTGGACATTTTTTATAAAAAATAACGTAACCTGAAACTGATTTGCGATCACGCGGATCTGATACCCAATCTGAATCAACATACATAGATAAATCAACATTAGAGTCACTACACTTACTATACACAATTTTACAATCCGATGTACCTTTTAAATATCGTAAAATTCTTTTAAGTCCGTTCCAAGCCGATTCTGTTGGATTCTCCTGCAATTGGCTGAGACAGTTCACAGCGAACAGTATATCGGGTCGTGTTGTCATTGCAAGATACAATAAAGATCCAACTAGTTCACGGTAAGGTCCTTTGAAGAAAGTTCCTTCCTCAAAGTCAGCTGGAGTTGACTTTGCTTCTAAAGGTGTTGCAATCGGCTTGCACTCACTCATGTTAAATCTCTTCCATATTTTAAGAATATACTCCTTTTGATCTAGCACTAATTTAATAGAAGTATTCCTAAAAATTCAGAAGCTGGTTCGAGTTTGGACATCTGAAATTCATTTTGAAGAAGTTTGATCACAATCACTATTTCTGAATCATCTGATCCAGCAATAAGAATATCATCAACATATAAACAAATTATTATTTTTCTTCCTTTCACAATTCTGATGAAAATACACGGTTCCGAGTTTAACTGATTAAAATTAATTTTTAACATAAATTGCGAAAATCTGAAGAACCATTGTCTAGGAGCTTGTTTTAATCCGTATAAACTTTTATTTAATTTGCACACTCTGCCAGATGAATCCTTGAATCCTTGCGGTTGTTCCATAAAAACAATTTCTTGCAACTCACCATTCAGAAAAGCTGTTTTCACATCCATTACATAAGCCTTTAAATCCTCTTGAAGAATCGAAACAAGAACTAATCGTAAACAAGGCATTCCAATGACTGGCGAATAAGTTTGTACGTATTCCTTCTGCTGGTCTCCCCTTGCGCAAAGTCTGGCTTTGAGAGTTCCGTCTCTTTTCTTCCTAAACACCCACTTACACTATATGGGGGTCGCGTTATCAGGGAGATCTACCAGTTCCCAAGTTTTGTTTATCTGGATGGAGCGCAATTCTTCCCCCATCGCGACTTTCCACTGGGCTTGTTGTTCTTCCGGTAGTTTTGAGATATCATAAAAGGTCAACGTCTCTTCTGACGTGTACATTGCTTCATATCGTTCTGGCTTCTTACTTTCTCTTTCTGATCGTCGGGGTGCAGCTGCGGGCACTTTGGTTTCGTTTTCTCCTAACTCTTTATGTATTTCGGTGTCGTGTTTTTCCTCGTCTTTTTCCTCTCCTTCCGGGAGCTCGTCTGGTGAATTAATTCTATCTTGCAAATATACTTTATTTTCATTGAAGCGAATATTACGTGACACAATAACTCTGTACGTATCAGGATCCATTAATCGATATCCCATGCTAGAATATCCAATGACGATCATTCGTTTAGATTTCGGATCTAATTTTTGTCTGCGAGTATCGGGTATTTTGGCATAAGCATCACAACCAAATAATTTAATTTGATTTAAATCCGGTTTCTGGGAATATTTTAGTTCAAAGGGTGACATATCATTTATGCTTGAACTAGGGATTCTGTTATGAATATACGCTGCAACTTGAATGGCATATCCCCAACAGTTCTTAGGTAAATTTGCATCATATAAAAGTGCACGGGCTTTATCAAAAAGTGATCTGTTCATCCGCTCTGAAATTCCGTTCAATTCGTGAGTATAGGGAGGGCAGGGATCTATTGTAACTACAAGTTTATTTGCTATCACTTTAAGTTCACCTGAAACATATTCCTGGGCATTATCACAACGAATTTTTCGAACGCTTTCATTCAATTTGAGAAACTTTTTGATTTCCACGGGAACATCACTTTTCTTTTTAAGAAGACGAACTTCACAAAAACGAGAATAATCATCAACTAATGTTAACACATACCTTTCACCCGCTTGAGTTGGTGGGTTGACCGGACCGCATAGGTCAGAATGGATTGTCATCATGGGAGCTTTTTCTCTTCTTCGGTTTCCTATTCCTATAGGGTTCACGGACTGCTTCGCTAACACACAGTTTTCACAAAATTTATCACTTGTTGGTAATCCTAGTTTGCTCAGAACATGGTTTTCGGAGTGTCCTAACCTGAGATGCCCCAGTTCACCTGCATCTTTTTCTGCAACAAAGGAATTTGAAATGAAAGGAACAAAATCACTTGCATATTGACCTTTTGAATTCAGCTTGCACAAAACGAAGTTTGTACTTCCCTTTTCAATGACTGCTTCGTCATTTTTGAAGCTCAAAGTGTATCCAGCTTTTTGTATCTGTTTCACTGAAATAAGGTTTCCATTTAGTTCTGGAACATATAACGCATCTTTCAGTAGGATCTCTTGCACACCGTCACCTAATACACCGCGAATAGTTCCTATTCCTTTCACTTCCATTTTACTGTTTTTTGCAGCGCATGACACAGTTCCTGAGGATGGTTTTAACTCCTCAAACCATTCCCGATGTGCACACATATGAGCTATAGATCCGCTATCCACTATAAATGATCGATGTTCTACTTCGCCTACAACGAAAGTCACTGCAACTGCTCCATCCTTTGGTGAAGTATTCTTTCCTGTCTGGATTGTGCAGTTCCTCTTAAAATGTCCTTTTCTTCCGCACTGGTAGCAAACTATGTTACTCCTACAAAATTTCGCAATGTGCCCTGTTTTGCGACACTTGTTACACACTACCCGATGATTTGTAGAAAAGACTGCACCATTCGATGACTCTGTTTTCCACAATTTGGGCTCCGAGACTCGACGATCTCTCATCATCGCTTCAGCATCCAGAAGACGACCGCAAACAAACTCTAAAGTCAAGTTCTCCGAAGGCTGATTTTCTATTGCAGATTTCGATGCGTCATACTCTGCTGGAAGAGACATCAAAAGATAGACAATACTGTCCATGTCACTCACTTTCACGCCACACGATTTTAGTTGGGTAACGAGCCTGTTCACTTCATCAATATGCTCCTGCATGGATGAGTCCTTTTTCATTTTCAAAGTTGAAAGTCTCTTTCTAATCAATATCTGACTGACCGCTCCTTCTCGAACATAGATCGATTTCAATTTTGCAATTACTTCAGCACAAGTCTTTTCTTCCGAAAACGAAACTAAAACTTTATCACTAAGAAATGATAACATCAAGGCATAGGCCTTCTTACTCGCTGAAAGTTCATTAGCTTTCGAAGAATCCGCTTCACGTTCCAAATACACCTCTAAATTCTTTGCTGTGAAAACCGCTTCCGTTCTCCTGCACCACAGAGAGAAATTCCTTCCGTCAAAAGGCTCAACGGAATATTTTATCTCGTCCCCCATGTTACTCCGCTACTGCAGTGATTTAGTAGCTGGGTGAAACTTAGAACCAACCACGCTCTGCTGTTGAAAAGTTGTGTAAAGCAGAGATTCGGACAGCTGAACATAAACAAATACGTTTAATACGAAACATGGAGACACACATACAGCAAGACATAGAGAAAAGTAGTGAAGACCCGATAAACAAGACTGTGGTTCTTTAAATAGAATAGAGGGCAGATTTTCAGCATCCAATGATAAGCTTTCTCCTAAGTCCGATGGTGGATTAAAGAAGAGATTTCGCGAACTCCGTGGAAAGCTGCAAATGTCTCTTCCAATAAGAAATAAGCACAGTTCTTTCTTTTAAACCAGTAGAGAAAGCGATTACATTCAGCAAATACACTGATCAATTTGCGCACGGAAAAAGTGGGTGGTGTCATTTGATAATTTTGAGATTCTATCGCTGTAACCGCAGCGATGAGATCACTGCAATGCTTAAAATCATCAATCTCAAACGCATTCCTTCAAATAACCGTATCTAAAAATTTGGATCGATAAGTTCAGCGAATAGGCCGCTATGCCTCCGTATATAGGAAATTTACTTTGGACCCCCCCTGTAAACTATTGAACATTTTTCATGTAAGGGTTACTCAACATTAATTTTATAATATTCAGGCATTATTCTGGCAGCTATACTGATTAGATCCGGGTCGACGGTAACGTTTGGGTCCTGCGGCGACTTACATGATGGTGATGTCATATCTGCTTGGAGTGGCTGCTATGGATTTTGCGAAA
This sequence comes from Uloborus diversus, assembly GCF_026930045.1. Classification (NCBI taxonomy): domain Eukaryota; kingdom Metazoa; phylum Arthropoda; class Arachnida; order Araneae; family Uloboridae; genus Uloborus; species Uloborus diversus. The sequence continues at coordinate 57,830,192 of NC_072733.1, forward strand.
CATTAAAGCGATATCGCTAAGTTAGCATCATTTTCGGCAACTTATTTTGGCGCCAAATTTGGCGAGAAAATTTTTTTAAGCTAATTTGTTTTGTGGATTATCCGTGAAATTAACTTATCCGCGGTTACCATGTCACCCTATTCTGCAGATAATGGCGAGTCTACTGCACGTACACTGATTACTCATAATATCAAAGTATTATTTTTAGTAGTAACGTTTTAATCTTTAAGCATTAAACGAGCGGTCTAGGGTGGATAAATTCTCCGCCTGACGTGCCTTCGGAGTCTCATATATCAATGACGTCATATGCGTTTGTAGTCCATAGGCTTGGCAAGAAATTGAAGATATGGCATAAAGTTGGCGCCATTTTTTGGTGACTTAGAGTTGGCGCCTAATGTCACGAAGTTTTCTCGTCATTTTAACCTATTAGTCATCATTGTCGTGTAATCATCATCAAAGTCACGCGACATCTATGATGACGTCATTCACCCAACAAGCAATCAGTGGCGACCTTTAAGGGAACATAAATACATACAGGCATGCATCCGGTCCTATTTTAAAAGTGTACATTTCAGATATTTAGTGTTTTGAAAAGTGGTCAACTACTGGCAGACGCTGGTCAACTATTGGAAGTGAGTCAACTACTGGCAAAATCTAAGTTCTAAAAAGTATAACTTTTAACATGCATTTTCTTCAGTATTTGTATTTTTTACGTTGTATTTTTTAATTGCATCAAACTTCGAAATAGAATGGGTTTTAAATTACTGCTTATGCATTTACAATCGTATAGTGGGAACATTTTCAATGTTCTACTCTATATTTATGGTTCCTTATTACTTTTTAATGTGATCCCATTGCAATCCCAAGGTGAAATACTTACCACGCATACATTACATTAGTATGTAAAAATATTTTTGCTTGATTTTTGAAAAATATACTTTTGGAAACATTCAAATTTCGGAAAGAACTGGAACATACGTTTTCGCCATTTTTGGGGGGTGTTTCGGAGGTTTAGCACAAAATCAATAAGTGTCAAAAAGTTTTTTTTTTTTTTTTTTTGCTCTTTCAAGACATGGGGGACTTAAACCTGTAAATAATAATAGAAATACCGGACACAAATCTAAAAAGTGCATTTTTTAAATATTTGACGTGGAATGGCTCATTTAATAAAGTTATTTGCTACATTCGAGCTCTAAAAGGGGTATAAAGATTTTTTTTCAAATCAGTAATAGAAAGCTAATTTTTGTCGTTTATTAGTAAGGATTCGTTCATTATTCTTATCAAAAATTCAACTGCACTGTTTACCGAAACTGGAAAGTGCATTTTGAAGCAGATTGTATCTCATGGTTTAAAATAATACAGTAAAAGTAAAATATGCAATATACTTCCGCTTCACGTTTATATATGAAGTCAAATAAAAAGTATAAAGTTCAACTTTCATAGATTTAGGAAACTGATGCGTATTCATGCGGTGAATAAAAACGATTTCACGGAAACTTTCAGGAATCAAATTAATTGGTTTTGATTTGACGTGTGAACAATTCTGACACGACTATGTTGCTGAACCGGGGTTTAATCCGCAACGCTGTCGTGCCACGTGCTTCTACTCAATCAAATAAACTAAATTAAATTTACATAAATTTCTCGGTTTTGAATTAGATTCATTCCTGTAGCGTACGAATTGCAGATGGTAAATCTTGAGAAACGTCAATAAATGTTTACAGAAACAAAACTAGATCAACGCTCTTTAACCCAGATTAAAGTGGAATCATGGCCAAACAACATAATTTAGGCTTGTGTATTACGTTTTTACGTGCATTTATACGTACAATATAAATTACGTACTAGTTGGATATTACTTATTGTCATCATTACCCTTTACATTGACTCTTACTTTATTAGAATAAAATTTATCATGTGTTTCGATTTTCTATTTAAATTTCATGCAACATTCGAAAAAATATTTGAACAACATTTCTACAAAAGCAATATTAAATAAAGTAACACTTTCAAAATACTTTGTGTTTCAGAAAATAGCTTTATCTTATGAGTCATCTTCGCAGAAACATTCATTTTCATACTTTCGATAAAGATTACGATTACATATTTTTTGAATGATTTGAGCACTTTTTAGAAAAGAGTTTAACAAGATAATAAATTAAAATTTCTATACATTATTTCAAAAAGTCTAGCGTGTCGAAATATCAAATCCTCATTTGCTCCCACTGTTACCAAAAAATTGTAAAAAATATTTCTAAGCAACCAAACGATTTATTCGAAGATTTATGTTTTTCATTTTAAGATATAAATCAACATAATGTTAAAAATGCATTTAAAATATTAGTTACTATGAAAAATAATTTCGCTCATATATTTTTAAGTTTGTTCTCTGTCAGTTGCATACTTCAACAGTAAACTAATCCCTTTATATTATCCACTATAATATTAAAATCTGTTCGCGTCCGTCTGTCTGTCTGTCTGTCTGTCTGAAGATCGATCTTCTCGAGAACCGCTGCGAATCGAGAGTCAAACGAGATACCGATCAATTCGAAATTTTACAATGAAAACAATAGGATCAATCTCGTAATTGTGCGACTTTAATTAGCTGAGATATTAATTAAAATGTTAATTAAGATAAAGTTATTCAGGAATTTTTATTTCTTTCCTGTTGCCATTTTGCACATGGATGAGCAAGTAAAATTCTAACAATTGCTTTTCAAAAGATTTTTTTGGCTGCTGTCCAAATCTTAAAACAACGTTTCCATCTAGAATTTCATTTCAAATTAGTTTAAAATTTGTTACTCTATTCGGACATAGCCTTTATTTTATCGTCTGTCCTTTCTTTATTTTTTACATTCAACGTTCTTAACTCTTTTCAGCATGTTGTTTCTTTAGTTTATGTTTATTGATTGTAGTGTAAGTTTATCATTCACCGGCCTCATATTTTGGTACATTTAGGATGTGCGACTAATTATGTTCATTTTGTTGGACTTTTTCCCGTCACATGGGTGAGTTTTTGAATTGTAATAACTCTCTTTTTCCTCCCTGTTTCTATTTTTGAAATACAGTTTGTATCGTTAAAAGTACATGTTAAATTAAGATTGTTTGGATTTCTTTAAAAGAAACAGAGTTGAAAAAAAATATTGTTTTTAAGGATTTTAACAAAAGTTAAATTGGAATCTAATAACTTGGTATTAAATTAATGCTTATTGATATTTATTTAGTCTTGGTGGTTTAGTTTCACGTAATCAACCAAAAAGTGTGTGTCATTTTATGTAAAAAGCTGATTGCAATTGTGCATAAATATTTCAGATATAGTCTATCAGATGTAATTCATTTTAACATGAGCACAGATTATAGTTGATAATGCATATATTTTCATCTTTTGTGCTAATTGAAAATACTCATAACTTAAATCATTGATAACTATGATTAACGTTAAAGAGATTTTTGCCAAAAATATGCTCTATTGGTGTTTTGCAAACCTTGCATTACGCGTATTTATTTACTCCTTAGCGCTTTAGAAACTAATGTCAGAGTAATACAAAAACATCAATTGGACATCTCTTTCATGTTTTAAGTAGCCCGTGCAACGCCGAGCACGCAGCTAGTCGATAAAATAAAAATTGATAAATAATGTTTTAGTAGTTTATAGCTGTCAGTGCATAGCATATTTTTGTGCTAAATGTTAAAAACATTTCTTTCGAGTCAATTTGAATTCATTAAACCAGGTAACTTTGTTTTACATATCATTACCTCAATGCAGCAGTAGGATTTGTTACTGTTACTCTTAGGATTAGATGTCTCACTGTTACCTTAGGGGACGATAAGTCATTAGGTCTACTTACTAGAATAAAATTACAAAACATTGTTCATTCCCTCACTTTATGCATAAAGGGAGGGAATGATTCTTAAGAGTTATCTGGTCAAAAACATTTCATTTATTTTAAATACGTCTCTTTTAACATATTTTTCTTATTTAAATTTTTTATTTGTTTGTTTTAATTTTCTGAAATATTTTAAGCATAAATTACTGAATATGTTTACTGAATGTACACGAACTATATTGTTTTCAAGCTAATTTATTTACTGAAGTATTTTGAACACTTTACAATGTATATTATTTTTACATAGTTATTGTATTCAGCTACCTATATAGGGGAAGGTTGCCATCAATGAACCACATAACAGTTTTCGATTTTTTTAGAAAGGAAATCCAACTTAAATTTCATGTTAATTATAGCAAAAACTTCTCAGTATATTTCTCTTTGAATAATAATATTCACCTTCATGATAAATACACAATAAAGAATGAAAATTAAAAATAGATATTTTAGCATGTGGTCTCTTCATGGCTATCGGTTGCTATAGATGGACCATCGAGTTTCCATCGATGAACCACATTCTCAAATTAAAAATCAATGCGCAACTTACAAATATCTATAATAGGTAATCAATAAACACTATAAATAACTATAATTTATAGAAAAATATATTTATTTTCTAAAATGTTTTATTTTTAGATAAGAGGAACATAAATAAAACCCCCACTTACAAAACACACAGCTGTTGTCATTACACCTCGTTCACCACTTGATATTTTCCCAACCTGTGCAACACTGTTCTTAGCTAATATCTTTTCCACCTCTTTTGAACTGTTGAGAATTTTGTTAAATCGATTTTTAAAATTTTTCGTATGATGCAAGATTGTACTTGCTCTCTAAAATGTCAGAGAACATTTTTGACCATTTTAATACTGAAACAAGAAGTTTAAGTCTCAAAATACTAGAGATTATAGTACTAACATACTTTTTGTCTTAATTAAATCTGTTGAACATGTTATTTTTCTCAGCCTCTTGAAATATCAATTCCCCCAATTTTTCAGAAGTAATTCCAAAAACATCTTCTCCAGTTTCAAAATATGATTCACCAATAGCATTCCTTTTTCGGAAGGCTTATCTTCTAAAATTTTAATAAGTGACTGAGGTAACAACAAACCGGTTTTTATCTTCCATGTGACTGTTTAAAGTTGCTTTCAGGACTCTGTATTGTTGGCAGACTTCGTTAAGGTCCATGCCACCATTTCTGTAAGCTATTGTAGCACGTTACATGCTCTCACTCTTGTCGACTAGCCATATATTATACTATTTTTTGCATTTTTTTGGAACAGCAAAAGTATTTGGAACTGTATTATTATGTTTTAAATTTTTAATCAATTTTATAAAAAAATTTCCTTGAAATTATTATAAAGTATAAGAGTTTTCATGAGAATTACTGAGGTTATATTTTTTTTCATTTTCTTATTTATTACTTAGCAATTTTCAAAGGTAATTGAGCTGAAGTTACAGCAATATTTGAGATTTTCCATGAATGAAACATTTTGTCAGGTGGTCCATTTATGGAAACACCTAGTGGTTTAATGAGAGCAACGGTGTCATTTTGAATGTTCTTATAGGTGTTATAGCTTGACCACGAAGAGAAGGCGGATGACCTTGAAGCGAAACCTCATTTTGTATCATTTGTAATAGGTGGAATCAACCAGAAAGCACCTAAAAGTGAGAGTCGTTCTTACTGATCCTATCTATCACAAAATAATAACAATCAACCTATTACAAACGACACAAATGATGTGTTTGCTTCAAGGTCAGCCGCCTTCTCTTCGCGGTCAAGCTTTACTGCTGTGACGAATCATAATGAAACATGAAGTATGGGGAATTGTACTCGAAAAGGCCCTCTTTTAACTGAATGTTCACGTTCAGATGATCAGTGATATTCAAAGCATGTTATAACAACATGAAAATCTCAATAATTAGTACGATAATGGTAGAAATCTTTTCTGACCGATCAACAATATGATAAAATTATTTCAGCTACTTGACGACTCTGCAGTAGACTTTTCAGACAAAGAAAGGTACTAAATCTGATTACGTGCCTGCACAAACTCTGGTACGGGAAATATCTTGCGGTCTAGTCATGGAGCCGGTTCATTGACGGCAATATTCCCCTAAATGCTGTGACGTTTAGATCCTCTTTGATTTTTCTGATTTCTCTTTCAGAATGACCATTCTCATTAGAATGGCTATAATGATCAATTTTGCACACTTTATTTCGTATTTAATTTAAAATGTTTCATTTATTCACCTTTCACTTTTTTCCAAAATAACCAGTTTTTGAGTATTTACCCACGCCTAGAGCAAATACCTGGGTAAATATACAAAAACATATTTACCTATCCTTTGGGAATTTACCCGATCCACATCACTGGTCCGATAATTCTAACACTTATTTCTAAAAAAAATCTAAGCTATGTACAAAAAAAAAAAAAAAAAAAAAAAAACGTTACAAAGTTACAGTGCAAACAGCACCATCCACTGAAGTAAATTAATGTATATCTTACTTGCATAATCTCTTCTCTTTCGCATCGAAAGGACTTTACGCTAATAATTCATTTAAATTATTACCTATATAAAGTGTAATGGGATGATGTTCGATTACATTCATTATTTGCTCATCTCTTTAAGAGATTTAAAAATTTTCAATATTTAAACAGCATTGCAATTCAGCAAAGTGCAACTGGGATGAACCTTTTCTCATTTCCCAAAACAGACAAGGAAAAACTTTACTCTTCCCTATCTAATACGCATTTATTAAAATTTATAGGAATACGAATAAGTCATGTCTGTTATGCATCTCTAGAGCTTTTCTGAACAGAAAATGATAGTTTCAACTTTGAAGTCACATAAAATATGCAAAGAGATTTGAAATCCACGAATTTTATGCAATTATTTTAACTGTTTAAAATCAAGATACTTCGACAATTATTGATTACTTTGTCAAGGGCAAGAATAATATATATATTTGTTGTTAAAGCACCACTTAAGAAATTTATGTATATATATATATATATATATATATATATATATATATATATATATATATATATATATATATATATATATATATATATATATATATATATATATATATATATATATATATATAAATTATTAATTTATTTATTTATTTATTTATTAGGGTGCTTCAGAAAATATTTTACCTTCTTTAATTTCTGGTTTCTTAACCTGTAGTATTTTTACTTTATTTATAAATACAATGCATGCAAGATTTCAGTTAAATTGAATTTTATTTAGAGGTCATGCAACACAATCTTATTCATTTGAATATTGTGGTAATTGGTACAGATGAAGAACAGTGCATATTTACATTACCCGAAATAATACTAAATTAAGTAAGGTATAATTTCAATTGTTTATTGACTCAACAAGGAAAACTATGTAACATCGGTTTAAAGAAAGATTTTCCCGCTTTTCAAGGTTTTCTTTACAAATATGTATTGTGCTAAAAATTTCACTTATTCATTCGCCCGTAAGACGGCAAAAGCAAACATATGCTCCAAAGTAGCTACTTATGGACAAAACATTTCAGACCTATATGTTAAAGTATAAGCTAAATCGATAAACTGCAAAGGGCTTTCGAGTTTTTGCCAAAAAAGTTATTTTTCATGATTGTTTTTTTTATTCTCTAATTTTCCATCAGATGTGCATTTTTGGCAACCTTCTTTCATGTTAAAAATTTAATTATACAAGTTTACTGATAAAATGTTTCCTTTCTGTGATATTGTATGGTTTTTCCCGCTTTTTCCCTTGATCACTTTTCGAAAGACGAAATTTTGCTCTGAACACTGTAGACAATGTCTTTCATATAGCTCATACATATACTTTTGGACAGGTGGTAAATGAAGAGGGTAAAAATTTATCAACAATTTAGCTCAAAAGGACGATTAGGCCATATACAAGGGGGAGACATGCAGGGGCACTTGCCCTGGGTGGGATTTTCTGATTAATTGTAAATTCACCCTAATTCAGAATTTTTTTCGTTCACATTTGAAATATTTCGTAAAAGATGAGGAAATGCAGCAGTTCGAAGTTTTTGCCCCGGTTCTGAAAAATCCGGCACTGGATTAGGTACTAGGCTTGGTTATCAAAAACTAAAGTACAAATAAAAAAAAGAATACTTGGGCGACAGCAACGGAAGTTATAAGAAAAAATTAATTTTTAAAGAAACGGAGCGAAAATTTAATTCCTCAAATTCTCATTATCTAGCTCTTAATCTGGCATTCAACCGACTAAGCTGTGATGGCTTCGACTGCAGTAACAATACTTCTCTCATCGCAAAGCAAATGCCAGCAACTAACGCAGCACGTGTTTGACATGTGCACGTCGAGGAAGGAAGAAATAGATAACAAGAAGTGTGACATGACACATTTTGGTTGAAAAAAAAAATTTGTTAAAACTGCATTTATATAACTTAGCATAGCATGCAACAATATGAAGGGAAGTTTTAAGGTGATGCGTGACACTTTGTGAGGGGATCAAATATGCTGAAAAAAGTGTCAAATCATTTATGAACGACCCCTCATCTATATTTTTATTGACCTTGACTTGCAAAAGTCATTTCATTCTCCCAATTCACATTTATTTTACGCGACACTATCGGATAAAGTGAACATATTAACAAGCCTAATAGAAGCAGCTATTAAAGAGACCATTTTTTTAAATTAAAAAGAAGCAAAAGAAATTGTATTTATTGTCAGACAGTGTAATGTTTGATATTTCTCGAAATAAAATCGAATATTTTGAGTTGTTTTAGAATTGTAGCTTTGCAAAGTCAGAAGTAGCTACATTTATAGTTATTTTACCTCACCTAACTCTACTGACTAAACGTAATTTTATTGCCTTCGAGTCTAAGTTGCCTTAAATCTGAAAATTTAAGACTGTACTTTTCTTTCTCTATCTCAGAAAAATATACGTATCTTAAAACTTATTATACTCTAAAATTTAAATTTGAATGTTTATTTCAAATACTTTGAGATATTTTCCATACATACTGTACATATACTGAACTTTGATTGAAATGTTCTTGTTGTAATTCTCCAGGTTGTAAATGCATATATTATTCTTAATATTGTAACTTAATGGAATTTATACTCTGACGCTTATTGTAATCAATGTCAAAATCATTTCTCACCGTTTGAAATATTTTCTCTAAGATAAAAACAGATGAGTTTTGTAAAGCAAAAGTTACCCGTTCTAAAATAATACAAAAAATTACATTTATTACAAGTTTCACCCAACAGCAAAACAAAATAAATAAAAATTCGACGTAACAAAAAAGAGTAGTCAGAAGGGAACAAAATTTGACATACATGAGGGCAAAACTGATTTAAGAAAGTGATTACAAAAGGAAAGCAAAATGATCATTTATTACTGGTAAAATCTAAAATGAATGGAGGTTTTATACCCTGCTGAGCCGCCTCTAGTGTAAATACATGAGGCAATACAGTCGAGCATTGAGAGATTGCTGTCTCGTACGATGTCCTACGTCATTTTGTACGACAGTTACTGTAAACGCTCCACGAATTTTCTCAAACTCCTAAGCTGTCTAATTTGCCATCGCAAGTGATCCCAGATAAAAAAAATTTTGTCCATGGAAAAAGGTGCCATTGTCTTAAAAAATGGACTTCTACCCGTTGGTCCGCGAGAGGTATTTTATTTCCCTTCTACTACCCATTGGATACCTGCACATGCGCGCATCGTAGGAAATGAATGTGCAGACTCCATGGTCAAAGAGGGCAGGGATTTGGTTCAAAAGAGAACGACTGTTACACTTGCTGATGCAAATGCTGTAGCTAGACACAGAACTATATCGCATTTATTAAAAAAAGCCCCTCATTACAGACTTTGATTTTCCAAGAACTATCACATCGACAATTGCAAGATTTAGAACAAATCATAAGGGTATGAAGATCCACCCAGATAACTAAAGATTTTCTGTCCAATGCAAATACTGCACTAATATTCAGCAAACGCTCAACCACATCTTGAAGTGCCCAGCGATCACCACTAATCTTCTGAGAAATAGATTGGCTCCTCTCAGTGAGTTGCTGCAGGAGGTCCTTTACTGTCTCGACGCACCGATAATGGCTGAAGATCACATGTGTTGGAAATTGGGTGTCAGGGGACATCCTCTTTAACATTACCATTATCTCTGGCCAGCGCGATGTCCTGATTTGTCAAAAGCATGTCTGGGTGAATTGGACAGCGTATGAGTTTGATAGGATTAGTGGCACGTTCGCAGTAATTGTGGAAGAGGATGACATTGATCATCGTACGAGATTGCTTTGTTTAAATGATCGACTGTATCACCGCGTACATTAATGCTATAGATTGGGGCAGTGATGTTCCCATCAATTTTGTTGAGGGTATACTCCCAATAATCCATTATGCACAATATGTGTATGCGATCAGTGTCTAAAAAATGTTTGAGAACATACACCATATATGGAGTGTATCTTATGGGAATATACCACTGGATGGGGGAACTAAAACCTTCATCTAACTGAGATTTTTCTAGTAATAAATGATCATTTCGCTTTTATTTTGTAATCCTTTTCTTTTTTCATTGTTGCAGTCACGTGTGTAAAATTTCGTTTCATTCTGCCTGCTCTTTTTTGGCACGTCATTTTTTTTAATAGAGTATATGTGATCTGTTTGATTTAATGATTCACAATTATAGTAGGGGAATGTGGGGTAAAGTGAAATAGTTAAGACAGCTTAGCTTTTTCAAAATGAACAAATTAGACATTTGTTTTGAAAATTACATTACATTAAGATAGAACAATGCATTTTGTAATACAACTTGCATTGGAGCATTATTTTTTTTATTTTTGGCAGTAAGTTTGTACTTTCAAAAAAAGATGGGCCTTTTTTTCCATGGGGCAGAGTGAAAAATATATTTTTCGAATGAAATATTTATTTTGTGTATTGAAAATATTTCAAAACAAAGGAACGTGTAAATAAAAAAAAGCACGAAAAATGAAACAATAAATTAAGTACAATATCGTCGCCTCAAAGAAACAGTAAGATATCTTAGTGTTTTTTCTAGGATTAAATATCTTAATGTTGCTCTAAAGCGTCGAAATGAAAAAAAATGAGCGAATAAATTAATATAAACGAAAAGGAAAATAAGTAAATGAATGAATAAATAAGTGAATTAAAAAATGAAGAAGTATAAATTACTTAGTTAATAAATGAACGCGTAAGTGATTTAATAAATGATTGAATTATTAAGTGAAATGAACTATTTCACTTTACCCCATCAACTTTGCTAACATCAGCTATTTTTTACGACATAGCAACCAGTAACTATAGTAAAGTGCATTTACATGTACTTGAAACAGGTCTGGATCCAAAGCGCTCGTGGAACCAAAATGGAAGACAGCTCGACCTGTCCTCTGGAGGAGTGCTAGGAGGAGTCACTGGTTCATCGAGTTCGTCAAATGACAGTTAATACCACACTTCCCCAATTTAGTGCTTCCTTGTAATATAAAAGTTTCACTTCTATCGTGTGTCTTTACGACACACAAATAAATTAACTCGCATCTTATATAATGTGCTTTTTCCACTATCAGAACCATTGCAAACAAAGGCAAAACTTATTTAGGTCATAAAGAAACTTCTACTGGTCAGTCAAAGTGTGTAAAAGTAATAGACGTGTTTACCTATAAGAGAATCTATAACGAGTTTTTTCTGTTTGATTATTTCCCAGAGAGACATTCTTAAATATAGGGTAAGACCACAAACTTATTACTATAAATATTTTCGTTTCGCAATGCTACCTTTCTGTTATTCATTAGGAGTAGTAGATATCACCACCAATACCGAAATATGCACCATCAATATCCCCAGAGCATTTAGGGATCATAAACTTCACGCTAATAAGTAATATCCCCCATTTGTACTTCAGAATAATCTAAGACAACAACAGATTGCACTGTTGATAAATAAATTACCTCTGGGAAGCATAACTCAAAAGGCAATGCATTACCCTAATTCAAGTCCATCTGAAGGCTTCATTGCTTAGAAATATAATTGATTTATTGCTGCTCGAATCAGTAACTGCTTGTTTTCCAATAACAGATTTTAGCTTTGGAACATTATTTTGAAGCAAACCTAGAAATTTTAACTGATGTAAACAAATTGTTTTTTTTAATAGGTGTTTATTGCTACTGGTGCATAGTTGAAATTTATGTTGAAAAGTCGCTCGTTGTTATGAGTATGGATGAAACTGGAGTGTTATTAGATTATAAAACAAGTGCACGAATACCTTGAAGTAAATACAATTAGGTTGTAGCGGAGGAACACGGTTATGATTAGGATTGCAGTTGACTTTTCGCAAAACCCAAGTTTGGGAATATAAAACTTCGAAGATCCAGGCAAAAAAAACCCCAAGTACAAGAATTTGAATGGTCGGCTAGAACAATGTTGGGTGTTTTTTCCCCGCCGAAGTAATGTTGGTTTATTCGCTAAAAATCGAACTTCGGTGCACTTTTATGCTTTGGGGGGAAAACTTTGATAACAAAGGAGCAACGTTGGATGTGACAATTTCTTGGCAGCTTTTTCAAACTTAAGTTTGTTCTTAGAAAAATCGCTCTCCTGTAAAATGTGTATTTGGTCAAGTTGTTATAACCGACCATTCAATTATAAAGATTTATTCACATTTTTGCTATCGCTACTACTGTAAGTAGTCTATCATTAATCTTTAAAATGATAAAATAAAAAAAATATGGCAATAAATAATAAAATGGATCTCTCAATAACTATTTCTTTGGAATACATGCCTGCAGCAAGCTTGTGCGTCTCATTATTTTTCCCATTCACTTATCCGCACAAAGATTAACATTTACTTATAAATAAATAAGTCTCAGTCCTCAAATTCAAAATACCTCCAAATGGAACTCTCACTTTAAAAAAGGTACTTAAAAATATTATGAAAGAATGAAAAAGTCAAAATTTTAAATACATTTTCTAGCATCTCACATTTTATAAAAGTATTTTTTACTTTCACTACAACCTGCCAAATCTATATCGTACAATGATGTTGAATGACAAAGCGAGCACTAAGACTATAAATTAAATAATTACACAAATTCTGAATTCTGGAACAAATTTGAATCAAAATTAATTTTTAGAAATTTGAAATTTCTAAAACATTAAAATGATTATTTTTCCCTTTTCAATTCTTTTTTAATACTTTTAAAATGCTTTACTAGGCAATGAGGTGAATTGTGTAAAAATACTGGAAACTTTCCTTCCGGTCTCGAATATACTAACTTTTAACACTTCTAATTTTTTGAAAGTGGATTTAAATGGTTTTTATATATCAACATTATATTATAATTTATATACTATATTTTTATAGCTATAATTTTATAGTATATACTATATTTTTATAACAACTACATTACACCCGAACCTCGTTTTTGTGCGATACTTTTTTTTTGTGTGTGTGATTTTTTTTTTTTTTTTTTTTTTTTTTGTGTAGCATATAAAAATTTCAATCAGATTGGGACTCAATTAACAAAACTATTCAAAAAACGGATACAATTATCTTTAAACTGGACGAAGTTATCTTTAAAACGAAAGATTTTTTCATGCAATTGTTTTATGCGGTCCCTATTCACCGCACAAAATCAGGTTTGGGTGTATAAGAAAATACATGAAAGTATCTGCAGAAATACTATCATGTACGTCAATAAAAGACTCCTAAATGTGTGAAAAGATTCCTTGAAATACATATTAACCCCCTCAGTCGGAATTATGAAATATTGGACCAAAAATGTTGATATTTGGTACACAGTGTACTATGGTAAAGGGTATCTTATCGACAAAATTTTGAGTTTGTAGGAGAAAAATTAAAAGAGTTATGGCACGTCCAGTATTCCGGACTTATATTTTTGAAATCAATATTTCATATACAAAAACGATAAAATACCGAACAAACTTCATTATAAAATGTTCTACAAACAATTATAAAACATAATATAAGCGTTTGAAACGATTAATTAAAGATTATATATTTTTTAAAAAAATCAGAGAAAAAACCTCGCTTTTCAAATGAAAATCCATGGTTGGAAAACTGAACCACTCTCTATTTCTCAATCCTTATATGTCAGTGTTGTCAATCCCAAAACGAAAAATTATTTCACAGATTATAATAAGAAGAGTGTAAAGAGTCAACTACAAAAAAAAATCAACTAATTAAATCAATTATTAAATGATTAGCAACTGTTTAAAGTGTATGTCCGGTATACCGGACACCAGGTCTGAAGGAGTTAAAGGAAAGTTATTTACTTCTCCTGAAGTTAAAATTAGCGAAAAATGAAAATAAATAAAAAATAAAGCGAATAAATTTTGATTTATAATGTACGCGTTCTAAATTACAACAATTCTTATTAGTAACACAGACGTTCTTCTGTAATTACAGATCTTGTTCCGTTTTTCCATACCCCATTGAATTTATTCTATTTTCTTTTAGCCATAGTTGTCACCGTGAAACAGAATTAAATTATCTTGACGAAGCAAGCTAAAACAACCTAATTGTGTTTGAGAATGTAAATGTTTCTGCCGAACCCGATGCTTTGAATAAATTGGTTGCGAATAACATTTAGATCACCATTAAGTTAAGGATTCGATTTTCAGTGGAACAAGCTAGCTAACGTTGAAGGCATTTAAATATCCAATTAAAAGGTGGTATTTGACTCTTTGACATGTGTAAATACATTACGCGAGTGACTTCTGTTAATCCTCCAATGTGAATTTTAATTCTATCTTTGAAATAATTCAATCACAAAAGAGTTTACTTTTAAAGCATCAAGATTATTATACTTTAAGCTAATTTTTCATACATTACGTATAAGATTTAGTTAGAAAAATTAAGTTTTTTATGAGAAACATTTAGTTTTCATATTGACAAGGCTTCACATTCAGATACGATAACATTGTCATGCTTTAAAATGCTTGTTCTGTATCTGTTTCTTGAAGCTATCATACTAGGATATCTTTTAATATATAGGGTGTTCCGTTTCAACCTGCAAGACCTTTATTTTCGCAACCGTTACTTCTAGATGTATACTTCCAATTGCAAAAATGTTCAAAACCAGATGCAGTTTTAAGACAATGAAAGTTTGAAGAAAAATAAAAATCAGTCAAAAAATACAAAATTTAACTTTTTATACAGGCCCCAGGTCCCCTAACTAATATTCAGAGAAATAATCTCCATTGAAAACTATTACTGACACAAAAAACTTAACATTTGTGCGACCAAAACTCAAAGAGATATTCCATTTCAAAGTTTTAAGGGACCATACAGAAGATGAGATTGGAACTTATCGCGCTGTCAGAAGAATGATAGGTCGTCTAAGTAAGAAAAACAAAGCATTTATATTTTTCATTGCTATTCAAAAATAAATGCAAATGTTATGTCGTGATACATAAAAAGACACTACAGAAGCTAGAAAAATTTGAAAAACCACACTCTATACATACATATCATTTTAAACACTTGTTAACTGCTATATTTTCACCCAAAAGGAGTTATTGACGGCGAGTGAAAAGAAGTCTAAGTCAAATAACGCTGCGTTTCATATCCCGATGAATATTGGTCGTAATAATTTCAAACCTTTCGTGTTGGAATTATTTTTCAATAGAGATTATTTCCCTAAATATAAGTTAGGGGAACTATGGTCCGTATAAAAAGTTACACTTTGTATTTTTTGACTGATTTTAATTTTTGCTTCAAACTTTCAATATCTTAACTCTGCATCTGATTTTGAACATTTTTGCAGTTGGAAGTATACATCTAGGACTAACGGTTGCGAAAATAAAGGTCTTGCATGTTAAAACCCTGTATGAAAATGGAGCATCTAGTTCAAATCAAACTTGCAATCTGAGCTTTAAATAACCTTCATTGGAAGCTGAAGGGGGGGGGGAATGGTGAAACTGACTCAGGGCTAATTTAATACAAGGATTTCGACTTTCAAGTGCGCATATGGCTTGAACGGGGAAGGTTATGACAAAATGACAGACTAGTATACGTACTCAGGAGAACCTGCCTTTTCTTTCTTTGTAAGTCATTTTAAAGAAATCGTTTTTCTTTACACTAAAATATTTTTTTATGGTTTGCTTTCAACTGTTGCATAGGATGTTTAGGTAATCATATCATATTAAGCAAAATTGAACTGTTTTCGTTGACTAGGATGCATGATTTAACCCAGGAGAAGCTAATTTTCGCAGTGGTTTTTTCACTGCTTATGAGTTAGCGTAATGGCGCTATTTGCCTCAAATTCATATGTGCAATACTTTAACTCTTACAGTTTTAAGTGTGTTTTCTTTTTCCTGAAATGCTTAAAAATAACAAAAAACAAAACTCAAAGGAAGGAAATTGCTCTTGAAATAAATGAAAGAGCGTATTTAGAAGAAGGTGTTCATAATAATACTTGTATTAGCTGTAAATCAGATTTACGTTTGTCTAACTCGGATTAATACTTCAAACATTTTATGAGACTCTTCTTTAAAATTTTCATTTTTTTTACTTATTACCGGACTCCAGCATAACCGTTTTTTTACTTGTGCATGACCCACGTTATCTTGACCCACGATGGATCAAGTTTTCGAAAAGAACATTTCGAAAAAAAATAAGAATATTTTACACAAAAAATCACATTGGCAAGGGTTTTGAAATCATTATTTGATAGGAAGATGAAAAAACTATTTCGTGATTATTTTTTTACTTAACATTAGTAAAAAAAATCAGAAAAATCCGAATGCAAAAAGAGAATCAACTGTAACCGGTCTCTCCTACTGCATCTAAATGATTTAGTGGGAAGCAAACGGATGTAAGTGGAATATTTAAGGTTTTTAGTAAAAGGTGTTAAAAGTTCAAACACAAAGTAGACTTTTATTAAAACGTTTTTCTTAATCATACTATCAAGCAGCTCCTACGAGGGATGATAGTACCATCTCTCACCTCAAAAGCGGTGAGAATTTCTTCTGCCCATATGTAATACTAGTTATCCGAAAATTGCTCATTTCCGCTTGCATATCTTTGCTTCTAGGTGCTTCATACCATACAAGGAGTTCCGTTTTAACCTGCAAGTGCTCTATTTTCGCAACCGTTAGTCCTAGATGCATACTTTCAATTGCAAAAATGTTCAAAATCTGATGCAGAGTTAAGGTACTGAAAGTTTGAAGCAAAAATAAAAATGAGACAAAAAATACGAAATTTAACTTTTTATACTGACCCTTGGTCCCCTAACTTATATTTAGAGAAATGATCTCAATTGAAAACTATTACTGGCACAAAAAACTTGACATTTGTGCGACCAAAACTCAAGGAGATATTCCAGTTCAAAGTTTTAAGGGACCACACAGAAGAAAAGGTTGGAACTTATCGCCCTTTCAAAAGAATGACAAGTTGTCAAAGTTAAAATAAAATAAACAGGTATTAATATTTTTCATTGTTATTTAAAAGATCATGCAAATGTTACGCGGTGATACGCAAAAACACACGGCAAAACCTCGACCAATTTGAAATACCACACTCTGCACACATATAATTTCAAACAGTTGTTAACTGTTATATTTTCCCCCCAAAAGGTGTTATTGACGGCGAATGTAAAACGGTTTAAGTTACAAAACCCTGCGTTTCATATCTCGGTACTTATTGGTCGTACTAATTTCAAACTTTTCGTGTCGGAATTGTTTTTCAATGGAATATATTTCGCTAAATATAAGTTAGGGGATCTAGGGGGCCCGTATAAAAAATTAAATTTTGTATTTATTTATTCATTTTTATTTTTACTTCAAATTTTCAATATCTTAACTTTGCATCTGATTTTGGACATTTTTGCAATTGGAGGTATGCATCTAGGACTAACGGTTGTGAAAATATAGGTAGGGGGACACCAAGGATTTGGCGAATTTTTTAAACTTTATTTTTTTAAGGGTTGTAAATGAAGTAGAAAATTTTTCTTTTATTCTTTAGACAATTTGTATGGTATCAGCAATAAATTCGCTTTGTCTATTTTTTACATATTTGTTTTTGTGAACCTTCGCTGAGTTCGCACGCTTGCCTCGTCACGGGGTAAGTTGGCGAGCCGTATGGGGCAAGTTAGCGAATTAAAAAAAACTCATAGAAGACAGAAAATTTCACATAAAACCTCAATGATGCTTTAAAGAATTAATTAAAACTTACCAATGAATGAAAAAAAAAGCGAAACTAGTATTGCAATTGCTTTAAAATTAGGTGTGTTACACCATATAAAAGATTTGATTTTAAAATTAAATGCTGAAAAATGCAAACATTATTTGAAATGAACTAACTTATTTGCCTCCGTTCTTTTTTTTTATGTTTCTTTTGGGTTTACATTCCTTTTTTTTGGGGGGGGGGGGGGTCAGAGATTTCTTGTATGTTTTGGTGCCTTTTTGTGATGATTTACGTTTTTTCTGCTAAGATTTTTTCCTCCTGAAGAGCTTTTTTGACTGGAGTATTAAAGAGTATATTGCTGTAGACCTCTTTCGTTTCTATATTTTTTTGATCTGACCCTCTCCAGCTTAAGGATAAGGTCGTATATGATCTGGAGTAATGCTCAGAGACGTATGTGGGTTTAGCTGAGACATAGCACTATCCTAAATCTGAATTATTGAATGAAGTAGCAACTGAATCTACTCTAGGAAACTTACATCCAGTTTTATTACTTTCTTTTAACATGGTCTTTGCTGGGACAAACAGATTCACTCAAAGATCCAGGAGATTGGGAGTCTGGTCGATCAGTGATATAACTTGGCATGAATTCACAATCCTGGAAAATGTTTGAATTGCAGGGAAACACACCCGTTCTTTTGAAACCATTCATAATAATTTTTGGACTTGCTTCTTGTGGAAAAGCAACTGTTACCACTGTTGGTACGTCGTAAACCGTCATTGGCTTTTCTGGATTATTCACCATCCAAGAATCTCAGGCGGAATCAATATAATTTTTCAATGGGTCATGTTGACTCTTATCAAGAGGAAGCAACTTACGGCTATAAGGTAGTGGAAAGATATTAGTGTTATTATTATTTTTATTACTGTAGTAGTTTCCTTACAAAAATCAAGCCTTTCTATTTAGGTGGAAGGTGTAAATGTCTAGTAAAAGAATCAGAGGTTTTTTTTTTTTTTTTTTTGAACATCTAGTGTTTTTAGTAAAATCCCTTAAGAAATCTGGAAACGTTTCAACTCTCATCCACCCACTAGGGAATGCAGCATACATGCAGCATTACATCTGGTGCGGTTTTTTCCGTTATTTTTTCTCTTGTATTTTGTCATTTCCGGAAAGAAGAGCATGTATGTTGACAATTGTATAAGCATGTCTATAAGAAACGATAAGCTCAGGAATAGTGTAACTTATGCAACTATTTTATTAAATTGAAAATTTACAGAATTTAAATTTCAGTCGTTTAATGCTTTCACTCTAAAAACTTAACTTGGGGCAAGCATGCGAATTCGCACACTTACCCCGAAAAAAATTCGGCTACTAGCCCCAACTCGCTGTATTAAAATCAAGTTTCCCTGGTTTAAAAATGGTTTCATAAAATAATCCGAATGAGACGTCATTTGTTGCGTAGAAGCATGGGCTATTCAATATTAATAAGTTTTGGTAAATTACTCTACTATTATATGTTTTATAAGAAAATAACTAAGGATGAAAAAAATTACTTTTCACTAAGAAAAAACAATTTTCTCCAGTGCAACACGTTTGGGTTGGCTGATTTCCCTGAAAATACACTGACAGTAGCGAGGCATCTACGAGGTTACATTGATAGCTCACTCAGAGCTGTCAAGCCAAAAACGAAAAAAATATTTAACATTCGCACACTTACCCCTTCGCATACTAGCCCCGGTCTCCCCTATTGCAGGTTGAAACGGAACATCCTGCATACACTTCAATCTCTGTACATAAAATAATTCTTCATCGTCAAGCAAAATTGGCACAGGATAAATTAGTGCCTTTACTGTTGTAAAAACGAAAACAGGAACGAGGACATCTCCAAACTTGTGAATCTTTCTATTTCTACCAAATTGTTCTATTCCTTTATGAGCTTCGTCATTCTACTCTTCTATGCTCTAGGGGTCTGTAATGGTGCAAGAAACAAATGACGTCTCAGAGACTTCAGTCTGCAATAGCACTTTAAATAAATAACAACTCGGAGGCAGCAGTCTGCCATGGAACATGAAATGGATGTCGTGTACCAAACATCATTGTGCGTTATTTAAAGTTATTTAAAAGGACGTGTAACTGTAAGTGATTTTATTGGCATGTCAACAAGTTAGTCAGACATAATAATGAATTCGACATCTTTTGGACCGGCATTCTAAATAAAAAAAGCACGTTTTGTCAAAATTCTTATTATTTGTTAACTACATATTACATCTATGATGTCCATTAAAATACTAGTTCACCTGAATCTGGTAGGAAAGTATAAAATACAATTTCATGCAAAAGAATTATAATCATAAATATCAGTCATGCTTAAAAAGTGTATAAATAAACACGTTTCTCCTTTTCTGTATTCAAAGCTAAAGAAACTACCTCACGTTTTCAAACCGTACCGGATGAAAAATATTCAAGAAAAAAAAACGATGTTCGTAAGAAATAAATCATTTACAAATATTTGCAAGCCATTTTTCATATTTTCTCTATTGTTTTCTTTCTTTGCTCTTCTTTTCCATCAAAAATACAAAAGAATTTTCGGATGAACATGAAGCGTAATTTCTTTCCAATTTCAAAGGTCAAACTTATAAAGAAAATGCATAAGAAAACATTAGATAGTTATTTCCGAGAAAAGTTTGAAGTAGCCTAAATGTAACACAAAATGTATCTATCGAATTAATTTAAGGCTAATGGAGTATTAATGGTTGTGTTCGTAATAACAAAAGCGTTGCCTTACAATGTTTTTACGGTGCCATCAGAATTTCAAGTAAATATATTTAATCGTTCTTATATGTATTTGAGTTAAAACAAAAAATCAGTAAACATTCCATATTTAAAAAAAAATGTTACATTATAGGGTAGATCATTAATAATACGATGTTCATTTGTTACTGAAAGTTCATCTCGATATTTAGAACTTTTTATTTTACTGACATTCATTTTGCACAATACTGAACAATTAGGTTTAAAATAAAACTGGAAAAACAAAATGCATGTAGCAAAAGCGACGAGGTAAAGTTTCATTAATGAGAGAATATTTACGACTTCATTCTTGTTACTCTTTTAAAAACATTTAAGTTTAATTCTATTTCAAATAAGTTTTCTTGGAAAATAACGTCAGGATAAGAAATAACGCCCAAGTGCTAATATTTCGCACAACTATTGAGGAATATGGGAAATAGCTTTGCGCAGAAGAGCGTTTAGTCATCAAAAGTATTTAGTCGTAGTTTGCAGATTTTCGTTGTGTTTGGATAATGACTGGTTTTCTACTGAATAAGAGTTGGTTGCATTGCGTTAAAAGCAGCATACGTCTAATGAATTTTTGGGGGCAACTTTCATTTTTCCAAATGACGTCATTAGCGTTTGAATAACTTTTAGGGTACAACTTCATTTCTGCTTTCTTTTTAAAGTAGCAATATTGTTTAATGACATCAAAAAAAAAAAAATTCGTAAATTTTTTTCTAAAGAAAAACACTTCAAATATGCTACCATATTCAATGCTACCATAGCTATAGTTAAAGCTATGAAATACGTATAAATGATCTTATTTAATGCTATAAACGTCTCTTTCTATGATAACTTTTCATACACCATAAACCATGTACAGCATGTCGATTTTGCAATAAATTCCAAATCATAAAAATATCTGTTCTTCTATTCGCAAGTTTTTAAAAGTACCAGGCGTTAAAGTTTAACATCTGACATTGCTCGAAAACTTCACCTAAAGGTATTAATATTTTCCAGAAGTTACTCCTCCAGTATCTTTGTTATCTTTTAGAGGGATCATGGCAAGTGGTTTTGACTTCTTAAGAGCCTGTAAGTTTCTTCAAAAAATAATAAAAATTTTACGAACCAAGATTCGATACCCGCTTACTTTTTGGCAGGGAAATGAAATTTTAAATTGTTTTTGCGAGAGAACAATAAAATTAAGATAACTTATTCTTCATTCTTGTTCTCCAAACTGCATGAATCACGCTTTATAAAACATATTACAATGATTAGTTTTAAAACATTCAGCTTTGTGAAAAACTTTCACGTTATTAACTAATCTAAGAGTCCGTCTGGTCCAGTCTGTGTGCTAGATTTAGATTCTTACCAAATATAAATTGATAAATAGAAATTCTCTATAATTTGCTAAATCAATTAATTGATTTTCTAGGAATGAAAAGTTAAATCTAATGTTATAAAATAAAGAAATAAATGTTTTGATGAAACTCTCATTCAAGCAACTTAATAAAGATTTAAAAAGACATATTTTCCTAGCTATTTAGTTTCAGATGTATTTGTGTTTTATTCTAAATCTTTTTAAGTAACTTCGCGTTTTACTAATGGAACGAATGGATTGCTTATGTTATCCTTATATAAAATTTCTGTAGCCTGTTTTTTGTTTCTACGCGAAATTTCCCTCAATTCTTTATCGATTTCTTTGATTTACACCTTAATCCAAAGCGTATAGTGCAGGCTACTGACGAAAAATAGACCCACGGTCTAAAAATTGTTTTTTTTTCTGTCAAAAAAAACCTGTTTTAAAGAACCAGAATGAGGTTTTCGGTTAAATTTATAACTTTAACTTGCACTGTAATCGACAGAGCTGAACAGCTCGATCGGCAGAGCGTTCGGACTGGTAACCAGGAGAATGAATGTTCGGGCCCATCTCTGGACAATCTGCATCAAAAAATTAAATAAATATCGCACATTACATGAACACTTAATAACAATAAAAAACAAATATGAGGGAATAGAATAGATGAGACGGAAACGCTCCTTGCTGTTATGAAAGCTTGATGCAACATGGCGATAAATTGATTCTTAATTGTAACCCTTTTTTTTTAAAAAAAAGCTTTGACTCAGGTAAGAAATTTAAAGCATAATGTAAGCGAAAATATAAGTATCAGGTTTAAGATTTCAGACTACGATGGAATTATTTTTTGTTCAGAAAAAAAATAATAAATCGTATATTGAAATATAGATTCTTCTAATGAGTTTTTGACTCTTTGTACAAATAAAAAAATAACTGCCTCAATTTGAAGGGTAAAATCTATATTTTTTCTTCTTTTTGCAAAAAAGAACAAATAGCCTATCACATTTTTACTACATTCGAAAAGCTACGCTTAAAAAAGAACTTAGTTCAAATTATTTTGTATTTTAAGCGTGCTGTTAAATGATGAACACGTGCTGCCATCTAAGCCATAACGGTTCGAGCAGCCTGGGATAACAAATTGTTCAAAAATAAAAACACTTCTCTTCAATATCTTATCTTCAATATATAATTTCTGTGGATTATTTTTCTGTTAGTACGTGATATCTTTCTTATCTCTTGAAGAAATTCCCCTCTCATTTTAAAACTTATCAGGCCGGCTAATGACGAAAAGTAGACTTACGGTCTAAAAATCAAGTTTTCGGAAACGCCCCTTGCTGTTACAAAACCTTGATGCAGCCTGTAGTTCTTATGCATTTTTAAAGCAAAGTTGTAATACAATTTTCCAATTTTTTTGCGTCGCTTTCGGCTAGGAAAAAAAATTAAAATTGACCCTTTTTTTAATAAAGGTTAAAAGCACTGGGCTTAGTTTTTCCGTTAAATTGATAAGTTTTTTTTCGGTAGAGCGTTCGGCTATAAACTATCTGAACTTCGGGCTGCCCGACATAATAGCAAATTTTGATTAATATTACACATTACATGTACTCATAACATACAACAGACAACACACGTAATAAAATAAATACAGTGGGAATGCTACTTGGTGTTTCGACTCCTTTATGCAGGCTACAGTTATCATTCAGATAAGTTGACTGTTAATTGAAGGGTGTTCTTCCTTTTTTTAAAAGCTTTGACTCCGTCCAGACCACTAAGCACAATGTAAGCATAAAAAAGTATTAGATTTACCTCAAGGGAATACTTTTTGTGCAGAAAAACATTTTCATTGTATGCTGAAATTCAGATTTTTCTAACAGCAGTGTTCGACCTTTTGTACAAATGAAAAAATACTACGCCAAATTGAAACTTCGAGTTTCACCCGGTAAACCTTTAATTATTTATTCGAATACGATATAAAACATTAAAATTATTATCAACTTCATTAGTAAGAAATCATTTTCTACTCCTCTGCTTTCGGCTGAAAAAAAAATACATTTTGTCTACGTTCGAAAAATGGACTCAGTTCAACTGGTTTTGGTTTTGAATTTTAAGTGTTCGATTAAAAGAAAAACATGTGCGGGCATCAAAGCCGTAACGGTTAAAGCAGCCTGCTATGGGAAATTTTTCAACATTCAAAAATAAAAACACTTATTTTCAATCGAATTTATTACTTCTCTAGAATATTTTTTGCAATCGCTACGTGAGATCTTCCTCATTTTTTAATCAAATTCCATGTTTTACGAATAATTTTAAATCATATCATGCTGGCTAGTGACAAAACATAGACGCATGATCTTATTTTTTTCCGGCAAAAAAGCTTTTTTGCAGCTTTTTATTCCTTCAATGAATAGCATTCGAAAAGGAAGGCGCAATTGCTAGGTTTGTTGGAGTGTCGTGCTGTTAATCAGAATGGCGCCAGTTTGAATCCGTGCCACTAAATATCTCTTTAATGTTTTCTTTTTTTCGTCAGAGATTCACATGTGTTGATGCCACCACCTGTTTTTTCACATGCAAATTTACTGCTTTTTCACGAGTCACTCAGCCACACTTTTAATGATATTTATATTTGCATTGAAAATACGTACAACCAAAAGGTGAGCGATGATCAAATTATCATACAGTTGTATTTAACGAGGTTTTGTTAATGATGTCTTCAAATTACATGCCTTCTCTTGTGCGCTTACTTTTTTCGGTTCTTCTTCTTAATGTTCTTTCTTTGAAATTTTTAAAGAGCGAAATGCCTTATGAAAAGATTCGAAGCACAGTGCGGAGATCCGCACGGGTTGACTAGTTATTATGTATTATAAACAGAATAAAGTGAACTCAGTCGCTTAAAGAAACATGTAAAACTTCTAATTATGAAAACATTCCTGTGAAAATTTCATTGCACATAATTTATAATCAACTTAAGTCACAAAAAAAATTCTCAAACAACATTATTTCTTACTTTAACTCATTTTTAAAGTTTGGGATTTTATTCCAAGTTAAATTTTTCAGTCTTTTGAAGAGTAAGATGCATGTAAATGCGTAAAAAAATTTCTGAGCAGGGGTTACACTTTCCTTACAAGATGAAATGTTGCAGTGTTTAGTCTCCACGGTGTTGCCATAAAGGTTAGCTAAAATGTGTGTTTAAGGGGAATATAGGGAAAATTTAATTTTTTCCCTACTGTATCCTGTATTCCACTGTGAGCCCCCCCCCCCCCCCCGCCTCCTTTTTCCTCTTAAAGATCTATTTTTTTACTAGCCTATTTTTTTGCTTACTGTTTTCAATTGAATAAGACCAATTTTATGCAATGATTCAAAGTATAGAAGGTATAACAGAAACATAACCAGCAGATAAAAGCTTTTCTTTCGTTAGTCAAGCCTCACACAAATATGCTAAAATGACAATATTTAATACATTGATATACAGAAGGGTGGAGTAAAAAAAAAATTCGAACTTCGAAATGCCTGAGGACTCAAAAGTTGCCTTTTAGCATCAGTGGCATACCCTTAAAATATTAACCTCCTTAGACAATATCTTTAGGTTCCAAAATTGCCCTGAAAAAGTCCAAAATTGCAAAAAAGCGATATTTTTTGAACTTTTTTACGAAATTTAAAATATATAATTTTTGAAAATACTTAGAGGTGCAAAGTTTAACTCTATGTAAGGTTAATATCTCCTAAAAGTTCTAGGTTAATAAAGTAATATCTTTTAATTTTCTAAAAGCCACAAAATAAACCAAAAATAGACTTTTTTCTTCCATTTTCACACGACTTTGCAGAACAAAAATAAGTCAAGTACACACAATGTAAATATTTTTAACACAGAATCTAAACTTATTTATCATTTAAAAAATTATTCTATTATTCGAATAATTTATTACATTACATTTAAGAATTTTTGCTACGCATCATTTTTGTAGCTTTTGTATACAATGATGGTACAATCCAATTAACTAGCTCCAACAAGAAGAAGTAATTTTTCTTTACAATTAAAATGTTTCACTTACCAAAATCTTTGTTACCGAATTTTCCATTACGCGAGTTCGTATTAAATCTACTCTACTTCAGAACAGAGCCGCCTTCTCTTTAGGGTAGATTGAAAAAAAAAATTAATTTCCATATTTCGAAACGCACAAGTGATTCTCTTCGCGAATGAAAAAGAGCAAAAAACATTGTGTTACAACTTGCTATCAAATATCATTAATACAAGAAACCCGGTTTAAATAACACGGGATTTATAAAAGTTCTGCTCAGACAAGCTGAAATTATGCAGTACAACATTATTAAATCCCTAACAGCTAATGAAACGCCACTTGAAAACGGTTGTTATTGGTTAATTGGTTGCGACTGTACCAACACCAAAATACTGGTGTGACAGGGGGAGTCATTCGTCGTCTATAGTTAAAACTAAACAAGCAAATATAGTGGTCGATTTCGTCTGCGGTATGCAAATGAACGTTCATTGATTGAGACATTTAATGCAAAATTTGAACAGAACAACGAAGGGACCCGCAAATATTTTTAATGACTAACAGAGGAGA
Source organism: Uloborus diversus (assembly GCF_026930045.1). NCBI lineage: Eukaryota > Metazoa > Arthropoda > Arachnida > Araneae > Uloboridae > Uloborus > Uloborus diversus. Next base: position 57,856,965 of record NC_072733.1, read on the forward strand.
TATCAAAACTTGCGAAAATCTTCCACTGGTTTAGTTAAAAAATATATTTTTTGACAATGTCCCTTCTACTTTGACTGGAACAGATCTTAGTTCCAATTAACTATACACATTCGTATGAAATTATTTCATCTGGAGATTGCTCAAGCGATCTTGCTACTAAAAAACTTCGTCCTGTAGTACATTCCACGTAGATAACGAAACGTCTATTAAAGTTATACATTTCAGAGAATCAGCGAGAAAATGTGTGTGGTTGCACTGTATGTACAGTGTATATTGCTCTTTGAGCAATCTCTAGATGACACAGTTTGGCAAATTTCATACGAATATATTGTTCATGTGGGCTAAGATCTTTTCCAGTCAAAGTTGAAGGGAAGAATATATTTTTACTCTAAGAATATATTTTTAACTTCACTAGTGGTAAATTTTTGCGGGTATTGATATCTTTTCTGATAAATACTAAGAAGACTTATGGATCCTTATAGTTTTCCGTTCAAATGTTACATCCAACGTCTCAATCAAAGTTAGTTCATTTGCATACAGCAGACAAAATCAACCACTGCAGAGCATAGGTTTGTTTAGTTTTAACTCTAGATGAGGACTGACACCTCTTGTCACACCAGTAATATATGGTGTTGGTACCATCACAACCAATAACAACCAAGTTGGCAAGTGGCTGCTCAATGCTCATTACTTGTTTAGAAATTAAAAATGTTGTACTCCAAAATTTCAGCTTCTCTGCACGGAATTGTTATACGTCCTGTGTTTTTTGAGCCAGGTTCTTGTACCAAAGTATAATTATATTCAACATTAGTTGTAATATGCTTTTTGCTCTTTTTCATTTGCAAAGAAAATCACTTGTACGTTTCGAAATTTGAAAAATCTTTTTTTTTTTCACTCCACCCTAAAAAGAAGGCCGCTCTGTCCGCAAGTTGAGTCAAGTTAAGTTGGACTCGTTTAGTGCAAAATTCGGTAACAAAGGTTTTTATAATCAAAACATTTTAACTGGTAAACAAAATTATTTGTTCGTGTTGGTTGCTTGTTAATTGGGTTGTACCATTATTGTATAAAAAAATACAAAAATGATGTATAGCAAACGCTTTTAAATGTAATTTTATAAATTATCTGAGTAAGAAATTAAATATTTAACTAATAAAATACTTTGGAATCTGTGTTAAAAATATTTATATTGTATGCACTTGACTTCTTTTTGTTCTGCAAGGTCGAGTGAAAATGAAAGAAAAAAGTCGATTTTTGGTTTATTTTGTGGTTTTTAGAAAATTTGAAGAAATTACTCTATTGATCTAAAACTACTAGGAGATATTAACCTTACATAGAGTTAAAATTTACGCTTCTAAGCATTTTCAAAATTATACATTTTAAATTTCGTAAAAAAAGTTCAAAAAGAAAAGATCGATTTTTTGCAATTTTGGACTTTTTTGGGGCTATTTCGGAACCTAAAGATATAATCCTAGGAGGCTAATGTTTTAAGCTATTGATGCTAAAAGGCAACTTTTGAGACCCCAGGCGTTTCGAAATTTGAAAATTTATTTTTTTCACTCCACCCTAATATACAGGGGGTGTCCCGGTTTAACTTGCAAAACCTCTATTTTCGCAACCGTTAGTATTAGACGCATACTTCCAATTGCAAAAATTTTCAAAATCAGATTCAGTTTAGGCAATGAAAGATAGACGTGAAAACAAAAATGAGTCAAAAAATACAAAATCTAACTTTTCATACGGGCCCTAAGTCCCCTAACGTATTCATAGGGAAATTCTCTCCATTGAAACCAATTCCAACACAAAACGTTTGGCTACGACGAATATTCACCGAGATATGAAACGCACCTTTTTGTGACTTATTACACTACTTTACACTCTCCGTCAATAACACATTTTAGGGAAATATAGCGGTTATCAAGGGTTTTAAATAATATGTAAACATAAAGTGTGTTTCTTCAAACTGTGCGAGCTTTGTAGAGTGTTTTGCGTATCATGACATAATGTTTGTATGTTTTTGAACAGCAATGAATAATATAAATATTATGTTTTTTTTTTCCTTCGACAACATGTCATTTTTCTAAAAACACGATAAATTCCAATGTCATCTTTTGTATGGTCCCTTAAAACTTTGAGTCCGAATATCTCATTGCATTTCGGTCGCAGAGATTTCAAGTTTTGTTAGTAATATTTTTCTATCGATATTACTTCTCTAAACATAAGTTAGGGGACCTAGGGCCAGTATAAAAAGTTAAATTTTATATTTTTTTATTTATTTATTTATTTATTTATTTATTTATTTTTTTTTTTTTTTTTGCTTCAAACTTTTAATATTTTAACTCTGCATCTGATTTTTAACCTTTCTGAAACTGGAAGTATGCATCTTGGACTAACGGTTGTAAAAATAGAGGTCTTGCAGCTTAAACAGGAATGCCCTGTATGTTCCCGATATCGTGTTGGGTGAATGCATATTAGAGGAAAATTTCAAGTGCCGAATAAGTCAACCTCATATTTAGCTTAGCAAGAAAATGAAACTAAGTTTGTTTTAAAATTACTGATTAATTTTGAAAAAAAAGGGCATAAATAAGGAATATATAGATTTGTTAAGTGCATTCGTATCATCAGAAGAATATTGGGTCGTGATAGCATGGAAACTTCAGTAAATCATTACTAAAAAAAAAGGTAGTGATAGACGTAATTACAGAGTTTTGATCCGTACAGCGTTTGTCAAAATATGTGAACCTCTGATAAGGAAAAAGTTTGATAAATACGTTTGGTTTAAAAAAACGTAACTTTTCTCATCAATTAACTCTTTTTTTTCTAATTAAGTTGGAATAAATACGTGGGAAAACACCTTATATTGGAGCAGTATTGGAGGTGGTAGTTTATCCAATGACAATTGGTAGGTTCTTTATCTAAAGTCTTTGTTCTATTGCCGGTAGTGAACACATCTATAAATAGTTAGTTGCAGAATCTTAAATTGCGGCCCACATCAAAATTCTTTATTCATCACGGCTAATACCCAACTTTTTTCTCTGCAAGTCAAATTTTATGTATTTGTTTTTCAGCAAAAATAGATCATTTCAGCACATTAAATTTTACAAATGATGAACAAAATTTTTTCATATAAATGTCTTTTTAAGGTAACGCATTTTAGTACACTACAAGTGAGCTATGTTTTATCGTTGTCTACAGTAATTAGTCCAGTCATCTGGTAGTTTTACCTGGAAAGTTTTCCTGGAGTTTTGAAAATTGGTAATTTTATAGATTTTGATGTGCTCTTTTCGAATTTCCACTTTGCCACCTCGTATCTTTGCCGCTCGCGCCGCCATATTGAAAAAATGGCGTCTAAAAGAGGTATTTTGATGATATCTCCGTTCTGACTTATTTTAAAATAAAAACATATTTTACAAAATTAAAACTAGAGAAAATTTCCTACAGTTTATGTCACAACAGATTTTTCGTAAAATAAATAGCTTCGGCGTACGAGCGCCGCAAAGTATTATTTAACAAGCGTTATCGCAGAATAAGTCGTTCCACACTACTTTGAGGTTTAGTTATCATAACACATCGAGGAAACGCAGAGTTTAATTAATAAGCATATAGTACAAACACAAATTCAATCGATTTACAAGTTAATTTACTAACTGCATAAAAACTCACAATCCACAAATTAAAATTCTTTTTGTGGTAGAAATGAGAGAGAGGAAAAAGGCAATATGGAAACCAAATTCCATTTCAGTTATTTCTTCTTATCTGCACTAAAACACCGACTCTTCCAACCAGGCGCCACGTGGATTCCCCCCTCTCTCCCTTTCCGAAATTTCTACCGGTAGAACTCAATAAAATATTTTAGTCTGCGTCATCAGTATATTTGTTACGAAAAATTTGACAAAATGGCGTCCAAAAGCGGTATTTTGACGATATCTCCTTTCTGACTTTTTTTACGACAAAAAAAAAGTCATATACGAAATTAATTTATGCATTATATATATATTAATTCAAATACAAATTTAAACAAGAAAAAATTTCTACAATTTATATAAAGTTGTTTTTTTTTTATATATTGCGGTCAAACAAGCCACAGAAGATGCAGACACTTTAATAATCAATACTGCGATAAGTGTTTCTTCAGCATTCGATTCCGTAATTGTTGCAGGCGAAGATGTAGATCTTCTTATTCTTTTGACAGCTCTATCTAAGCGATCAAACATATATATATGCTCAAACCAGGAAAAGGAAAAATTTCGAAATAAATATATACAACTGACAGTATCATAGATAAGACAGCCGCTGATCATATTTTATTCCTGCATGCCTTTAGTGGCTGTGATACAACATGTGCCCTTTTCAATCAAGGAAAAACGAAGTTTATTAACATACTACGAAAAAATCCAAATTTAAGTGAGTCTATTAAAGCGTTTAAAAATCCAAATGTTGATCCAGAGATCATTGCTAAAGCTGGAAAAGACTTCCTTCTTGACTTATACGGTTTCAGTGAAGTGAAAAGTAAAAAAAGAAGAAAAACATGACTTAAAACGCCTACAGATATGAATGCTTTTTAAAATTCGCATATAAAAGTAAATTTAATATTTCGTCGCTACCTCCAACAGAAGCAGCAGCAAGACAACATTCTTTTCGATCTTATCACCAGATTCAGCAGCGGTGTAGGAATGAAAAAAACCCAGAACTGTGGGGGTGGAATAGAAATAAGAATGGGTTAATTCCTGTTATGACGCTTGACCCTCCAGCTACGCAGACCTTACTAAGACTTATTTCTTGCAAATGCAAAAAAGGATGTCAAAAAGCCTGTGGATGCAGAAAAGCCGGGTTAAAATGCTCCGTTATGTGTACTAATCGTACAGGTGGTAATTGTGAGAATTCGCAAAGTTTATCCCATGATAGCGATGAAGAGGAAGAAACGGAGACGGTTTTCGAGCAAACGAATGATGGAATAGAAAACGAAGAAGCTCATGATGAATTTGAGGATCCCATTGCAGATGATGTCGAAGAAATTGCATGACGTCTTAATCGATACTGAAGACGGTGAACCAGTAACTCTTGATCGATCAAAAATATTTACGCGAAAATGCTGTTAAATAACACTTTTCGGCGCTCGTACGCATAAATTATTTATTTTGCAAAAAAAAAAAAAAAAAAACCTTTATGATATAAATTGTAGGAAATTTTCTTATTTAAATTTGTATGTAAATTAATATATATAATGCCTAAATTAATTTTGTATATGATTTTTTTTGTCGTAAAATAAGTCAGAAAGGAGATATCGTCAAAATACCGCTTTTAGACGCCATTTTTTCAATAATTTTTTCGTAACAAATATACTGATGACGCAGACTAAAATCTTGTATTTTCTAAAAATAGAAATTTCGGAAAGGGAGAGAAGGGGGAATCCAGGTGGCGCCTGGTTGGAAGAGTCGGTGTTTTAGTGCAGATCGGAAGAAATAACTGAAATGGAATTTGGCTTCCGTATTGCCTTTTTCCTCTCGCTCATTTCTACCACAAAAATAATTTTAATTTGTGGATTGTGAGTTTTTATGCAGTTAGTAAATTAACTTGTAAATCGATTGAATTTGTATTTGTACTATGTGCTTATTAATTAAACTCTGCGTTTCCTCGATGTGTTATGATAACTAAACCTCAAAGTAGTGTGGAACAACTTATTCTGCGATAACGCGTGTTAAATAATACATTGCGGCGCTCGTACGCCGAACTATTTATTTTACGAAAAAATTGTTGTGACATAAATTGTAGGAAATTTTCTCTAGTTTAATTTTGTAAAATATGTTTTTATCGTAAAATAAGTCAGAACGGAGATATCATCAAAATACCGCTTTTAGACGCCATTTTTTCAATATGGCGGCGCGAGCGGCAAAGATACGAGGTGGCAAAGTAGAAATTCGAAAAGAGCACATCAAAATCTATAAAATTACCAATTTTCAAAACTCCAGGAAAACTTTCCAGGAAACCCCCTTTTTTTCGACCAAATGACTGGACTAAATGTAGTCAATGTCATGATAGTCAATACATTTTTACAACACAACTTTTTAAGCAGTCAAAAATCGGGATAATGTTCAAGTTGTCATTTCCAAGTAATATCTAGGCATTCTATGAAAATTTAAAAATAAGGGGAATCTTGACATATAATTATTATTAATTTTACTTATACTAGTTTGAAAATCTCAAAAGCTAAAAAATATTTTGAAACTTAATGTACTGCTGCAGACTGTGTTCGTATGAAAAACAATTGCTACATTGCATCTCAATTATTTACAACAATATTTTAAATTATTTCAGAAGTACATGAGAAACATTATATGAATCTAAGTATAAAAGTATGCATTAATTACTTCTAGCATTTTTTCGCATTTTCTTTAACATCGCAATTCCATAACAAAGGGCGCTTAATACGAATAAACAAACTAAAGGCTAAAAGAAAAGTCAAAGGCGTTAGTTTTTATGCTGTTAAACTATGATTAACGCTAAGGTTTACAAATTATAGAGCACTAAAACTTATATTTTCATTCAGAGACAGCTTTTTTGTTTATCGTATTGAAACACGTAGTCTCAGAGCTTGACTTTAATGTTTCTCCTTCAGTGCCTGCCTCTTGAGATGATATTTCTAGAAAGCATCAAATGTTTTCTCTTTGCTTAAGGCGTAAGTAAACACTTTTATTATAGGTCTAAAAACTTAATGTTCAAAGAGAACTTCTCTCAAAAATTTTAGATTTTATGGACAGTTTCATGAAGTGTAAACACTACACCCTTCAAGAGGGTGTAAATGAGTACTTTCAATTAATTTTTTTGCTTAGAATGTTGAAACCTGTTAAAAATGAAACTATATTAAAGTAGTTGTTTCCAAGAAAAGTTAGGAATGTATTTCAGAAGTACTCTTAATGCATTGAGAATATTTTTGTACATACGATAGTAAAATAATCATAAAGATATCATGAAGAAAGTAGATAACCGCTACATTTAACTGCGATGAAAACTTTTAAATTTGTCTGAGGCTAAAGATTTTTTTTTAAATCAAAGTAATTTAAAGCTTTATTTTAAGTTACCATGCCTAAATTTACTTCCTCATTAAAATATAAACCGTGTCGCAAATATTCAAATTTGGGAAAGTTATGCCTCAGTACAAATGAATTTCTTGAGATTTTAAATAAAATAATCTTAACAAATTTTGAATACACTTTTTCGCTATTTTCCCTTTGAAAGTATCACTTAAAAACACTGATGGTTAAAAATTACTGAAATGGAATGCATTGGAAAGAATTAATCTGGTATTATCTACGTATAATTTTATTTGTTTACTTATTCACTATCATTATTTCGGTAATTAATGCTTTAGCTGTTAAAGGGTAGATTGAATTTACTTTAGAGTTCAAACTAAATAGAGCGAGAGAGACAGACAGACAGACAGAGACCAAGTAGTGTTACAGAATCGATGTTAGCTCACGGGGAAGTAGTCCTGTTTAGTTCTGGGGGAACTTCTTATTCTGTATTACCCGAGGGCAGTGATGTTCCCATAAATTTTTCTGAATACTCCTAGTAATCCACTGCGCACAATATGTGTATGCGATCATATACATAATGTGCCATAACATGTAAATTCTTGGAGCTTGAGGGTATACGCTATATGTCTAAAAAAAGTTTGAGATGTACGGGCGTATATGGAGTATGCCCTATGGGAACACCACTGCCAGAGGGATATACAAGATTTTTAAAAACAATCCACTCGAAATCACCCGTATCTCTTTACGTAGTCTAATTTTGATTTCATAAGCACAGATTTTTGATATAGATTCAGAGTCAACTTCAAAAAATCAAGATTGGGGATTCTGAATTGCGATAGATGAGCGAATAAATTTATACACAAATGTCATTTCATTTTCTTATTCATTTATAAAAATTCAAGGTCGTTGCTTGCACTTGTTTAAGCATGAAAGCATCTGAAAGAATTTTTTTTTAAACTAGCTTTTTGTGCTATAATTATTTAACAAAACCGGATAAATTAACAAAAAAAGTTACAATACAATGTGTTTTTCAGAAATAAATTTTTCCCTTCAACAAATTTTAGTTGTAGTTTTTTTTTTTTTATCTTTCAGATATATTTCCGAGAATAAATTTTAATTGCTCACATATTTGATAAACAATAGTTTCTTTTTCATAGATTTTCCGAACATGTTTTTTTTTTTTTTTTAAGTTCAAATAATCTTCTTTCTTTGTTAACTAATTGAGCGTACTTATTCAATGGTTCTAGGTTGAAAAATATTCATTGTCCCACTTAACCGGTAGAAAAAAAAAGAGATATTAATAAAATAAACATAATTTAAATAAAATATTCTCTAAGTTTTACGTCCGTTTAACTGTCATTTGAATTAATGAATCCAAACTATCCGAATTTTTTTAACTGGATGCATAAACGATGTATTTCTATTTTTTTTTCATTTCTTTCTGTTTTTATGCCTCTTGAAAGAGGCAAAACAAACATGAGTAATAATTAATACAAAATTAATGAATAAAAAATTTTTTCTCTGTGCACTTTTCTACAGATTTATTCGCCGTGTATTATTGACCAGCATTTTTTTTTTTCTTTCAATGGCCTTGAACTGCATGTAAATTGTCTCTTTTGCACCATAAAAATGATTGAAATACTTTTAAAGAATAAAAATTAGTTTATTTTTCCATTTAGCATTTTAAGAAAAAAAGTTTAAAAAAAAAATATTTTTCTTAATTTCGAAATCCAAATAGAGAGTGATAATAACTGCAAATAATTTGAACCTGCCATTTTGAAATTCCGTGTTTTTACTTTTTAAGGTTTTAGTTATTGAGCGAAGCACAGAAATCAATACAAGTCCACCGTTGTTATTACTAAAAACGTTTTTCAAACCTTTTTTCCATTTAATATGCCTTCAATAGCATAGCTCATGCATAGTTTATCCGTTTTCCTAAATAAAATTTACCTATTTCGGGAAACAATCAATAAATGGCTGTTGCTGTAAAAAAAATGGAATTTGGGTACCCCTTCCCTTACCAGAAGTAAAGCTACCTAAAAAACTGAAAGGAAAACAAGATCATATATTAATGAATTTATGCAATCAAGTTGAGTCTAATACCGGATACATTATAAGAACGGTTAGTTCTGATTTCATAGTTCAGACACTTGGCAATCCATATCCCACATTAGAATTATATTACAAGGGTTAACATTCACGAATAATATGCGTTTACAACTATTCAGTAATGTTATGGCTATGTATGTTAGCACAAATAGAAATGTCATACTAAATAATGGATCATTTTATGCAACTCTACAGAAATTGTATCTATTATCATATAAAACAAAATGTTGTTACACAGTTGAATGAAATTGTTATAAAATATATATAACCGTTGAGCAAATATCATAAATGAAGGAAACTCTACTGATTTACTGCTGGTCTGTAACCTGTCTTTAAAAAATAGAAACGCGCCTGCAAAAACTTATTTTGATGATGAATTGGAGAAATTTATTGGTTTGTAAACAAAAATGTCACAGTATCCGCAAACATTTTATGCATAACCTGTAAATGTTAATTATTTGAGGTAATCAAATGTTTTTTATTCTGCGACTCTAGTTTGATAATAGACAGATATTTAGGTTCATCTCGGCTAAAAATATTTTCCACTAAATTCATGTAAGCACAAATAAAGGTTGAAAATAAAAATCTTTCTCTTTGTTCAGAGTTCGTAATAAAACTGTCAATCCGATTATTTCATACATCTGTATAAATTTTATGGCTTAAATTGTTGATTAAAGGTGCAGACAAGTTATTGATAAATTTTAAAATTAATTCGAAGATCGCTGGTTCTATGCTATTAAAATTTTACAAGGATCATTTATTTGTATTATATTTTTATTTGTTATATATATATATACATATATATATACAGTCCAGTCACATTAATGTGACCACCACGTACTTTCCACGTCAGAGTTAAATAACCAGTCACAGAAGGCAGGTGGCAACACAGTGCAGTAGAGCGTATATAAAGGGTGTGTGAGGGCTTCGGAAAACATTTCAATCGTTGGCGTAATGCAGAAACGAAGCGATTTATCCGACGTTCAAAAGGGCATGATCATTGGCTTTCGGGTCAAGGGTGGAAGCATTTCCGAAACGGCTGAGTTTGTGAACTGTTCGCGTGCCGCCGTGGTAAAAGTGTACCGTGCATGGCAAAATGGGACTGTCCAAAATCAGCGACGTGGCAAATGTGGTGCACCACGGGCCAATAGATGACAGAGGCGAACGACGGTTGCGGAGATGCTTTCGGGCAGATAGACGGGCTACCGTTGAGCAACTGACCACCAAAATGAACCAAGGGGCTACCAAAAGTGTCTCCCAAACTACTATTCAGCGAACATTGCTGCGTCTGGGCCTCCGAAGCAGACGCCTGGTTCGTGCACCTATGCTGACTGCTGTTCATCGACGACGAAGGCTAGAAGTTGCACGTTAGTACAGCAGCTGGACGTCCACTGAGTGGCGGCAGGTAGCGTTTTCAGATGAATCGCGTTTTATGCTCCATCGGAGAGATGAACGTTATCGTATAAGGCGTGAAACCTCTGAAAGGAACCACCCTGCAACCATTGCCGGAACGGACCAAGCTGGAGGCGGGAGCATTATGGTCTGGGGAATGTTTTCCTGGCATTCTCTGGGTTCACTGATCATTGTAGAAGGCACGATGGATCAATACAAGTACGCATATGTCCTTGCGGACCATGTCCACCCCTACATGCGCATTGTTTTTCCTCAGGATGATGGCATCTTCCAGCAGGACAGTGCGAGGTGCCATACAGCTGCCAGTGTACGTGCGTGGTTCGAATAGCACTAGGATGAGTTTACCGTCCTCCCCTGGCCAGAAAAACTCACCTGACTTTAACCCAATCGAGCATCTGTGGGACCATCTCGATCGAGTTGTTCGCGCCATGGATCCTCAACCGCGTAATCTAGCGCAGCTGACCACGGCATTAGAGTCGACATGGCTCAACATCCCAGATAACACCTTCAGGGACCTAAGTGACTCTCTTCCTGCACGTCTCGCAGCAGTCCGCTCTGCGAAAGGTGGTTATTCTGGCTTTTGACAGAAGGTCACATAATGTGACTGGACTGTGTGTATATATATATATATATATATATATATATATATATATATGTGTGTGTGTGTGTGTGTGTGTGTGTGTGTGCGGGGTCCGAAGAATCTCGGAAGCAAGAATACCCAGGTGACTAAACATGGATTACATTGGTGACTAGTTCCTTCAGACCAAGAACTTTTCAGAAGCCAATTACTACAAAATATATAATAACTAGCAAAACATTGCACTATATTTCTTATAAACTGTGAGAAATGATTTTTCTGGAGCGTTAAAATTTCGTCTTACGAGGAGACCTCACGGTCTCGGAAATTCTAGATCAGGATGAAATCCAGCAAATTAGTAGTACACCTTAAGAGTATCCACACAGTAAAGTAATAAAGAGCACTAGCCAGAATATTCTGAGAAAACAGCCTCTAAAATTTTACGCGCTGCCTATATATACTAGTAGAGATTACTCGCCAGCAACAGCTCGGTGGCTGTGTGGTCAACGAACTGCATTCCCGTGCTGTCGATCCGGGTTTGATGCCTCTCGAAGAATTTTATTATATAAATTTATAAAGCGACTTGTTACAGCTAATTGAAGTTTGAATTGAAGATAACACTTTAGTTTTAAATACGTTAGGTAGTTTTAATCGAGAAAATAGAGATACATTCAAATTATAAGTTATAATTTGAATTACCACGGCAACAAAATTAGGGTAGGACTTTTTAATTTGTGTAAAAAATTTAAAAATATAGCTTTTATTTATCCATTATTTATATATATACATACACCTGAATGATAATTATCATAAAAACACGGAACTACCATTTTCCGCAATGTATAAAAGAAGATTGTTTACATGAGCAACCTTTTTGTAAAAGTTCATTGGAAAACATACTTCATTAACATTCATGAAAATTTATCTTTTATCCGAAAGTTTGGAAGCATACCAAATCATTTTATTAAAAATTGGCGATGTCAGTTGATGATGAACTATTGATTATATTTTTATAGTTTTCAAGGGAATTTATTTTACTATTATTTTCAACGAGATACGCGCAACTTTTTATACGCCATATTAGATTCTTTACCTTGTCTATAAAAAATAGATGTTAAAATCGAATTAAGGAGGTACATTTTGGTGAAAAAAAAGAATTCTTTAAGCGGTATCAAACCCGATATGGATTGTATGGAAGTCCAGTACGCTGACCACATATCCACCGATCTGCTGCAGGCGAAAAATCTTTACTAGTATATAGGACTCGACCGATGCATCGGCCTGGCCGATGCATCGGCGCCGATGGTTCAACAATTTAGCCATCGGCATCGGCATCGGCGGCCGATGCTAACTTGCAGGAAACATCGGCCCATCGGCCTTAAAATACATCGAAAAGCCGATGGAATTGGCCGATGTTTTTGAAACAAAAAAGGACCTTTGTTGTTTTACTTTTTAATACAAAGTAAAGAGAGTTATTGTTTTCATATAAAATTGTTTACTTAAATTTTAGTATGAATTTCTATTTTAGTCACCCCTGAAAGAGTTTTTAATACTGCATTCAGATTACCAAACAAGTTAATTATTGCGGTGTTTCTTGCAGCTGGATGTACGTATATATCTCTCATAAGTCATAACTCTAAGATGGTACGCTGTAGAAGGCTAAGTTTTCGCATGTGGGATGTGCGTACGTTCCAGTTGTGCACTTCTTTTTTTGTTTTCGATCGGGTGTTCTGAAAAGTCGGTTTACTTACTTTTTATAGCTATTAATTACTTATTTATACAAATACAAATACAAAAGTGACGACCAGCAACAGGCTCTGGGCCCAGCTAGACTGGTCCTAGTCAATTTACAATCCCCAGTGAAGATCAATGGCCCTCTTAAAACTGTCTACTCCTTTGCTCATTACCACCTCTTCCGGTAAGCTATTCCAAGGTTCCACTACCCTGCTAAAATAATAATTTTTCCTAATATCCATGTTAGCCTGAGATTTAAATAGCTTAAAACAATGACCCCTTGTCCTGTTTTCAGTGCTAAACTTTAGCCCCGTAACATCTTTCGTTTTAATAAATTTAAACAGCTGAATCATGTCCCCTCGGTCTCTTCTTTGCTCAAGACTGTACATTTTTAGCCTTCTAAGCCTGGAATCATAATCTAAGTGGGAAAGTCCACTTATTAGCCTTGTACCCCGCCTTTGAACCCTTTCCAATACATTAATGTCTTTCTTAAGATAAGGAGACCAAAACTGAACAGCATACTCCAAATGGGGTCTTACCAAACTTCTATATAAGGGCAGAAGAACTTCTTTAGATTTATTTGAAATAGATCTATTGATAAACCCAAGCATCTTATTGGCTTTGTTGCTAGCAATGCTGCACTGTTGGCTAAACTTTAAATCCTGACTTATTAGGACCCCCAGATCAGTAACTTTGTCTGCCTGACTAATGACTGAACCTTGCAAATAATAACTTGTACACTTATTTCCATGCCCTAAATGTAGCACTTGACATTTTCCAACATTAACAGCCATACCCCATTTATCAGCCCACTCCGTAATATGATCTAGATCCTCTTGCAGCTGATTTGCTTGTTCTTCATTTTCTACAGTTCCCATAACTTTGACATCATCAGCAAAAACAGTTCATGTTCCCAGAAATATTTTTGTGAATATCGTTCATAAAGACAATGAACAAAACAGGCCCTAACACTGATCCTTGAGGAACCCCGCTTAAGACCTCACTCCAATTAGAATAATTTCCCCTTACAACTACTCTTTGTTTCCTTCCGGTCAGCCAATTTTTTACCCAAATGAAAGTTTTCCCTCCTATTCCTATATCAGCTAATTTGCTAAGTAGAGCAACATGCGGTACCTTATCAAAAGCTTTTTGAAAATCAATGTAAACAACATCTACAGGCTTCTTATTGTCCAAAGCCATGGTAACTTTGTCATAGAAATGTAATAAATTAGTTGCACAAGATTTACCTTTCCTAAAACCGTACTGAAAACTAGTCAATAGATTATTAGTTTCTAGAAAATTCACTATCTTAATTTTCATCAATGTTTCAAAAATTTTGCAAACCACCGAAGTTAGACTCACAGGTCTATAATTTCCCGCACTCCCTTTAGACCCTTTCTTGAAGAGCGGTGTAATGTTAGCCAGCTTCCAGTCCTCTGGCACTGTCCCCGAATTATAAGAAGCATTGAAAATGTTTGCGATTACATCTGCTAATTCCTCTGCACATTCAACTAAAATTTTCGGATAAATATTATCTGGCCCCGGAGCCTTAGTCTCTTTAATTTTTTTCAAATGAAGTAAAACGTCATCCCTGGAAAATACAAAGTCCTCAAGCTGTACTATAGCTTGTGTCTTGTTGGTGTCAACTGTTGAGATACAGTTATCGTTAAAAACACTCGAAAAAAAGTTATTAAGAACATTAGCAATATCACTATCGTCCTGAATTAAAATTCCGTGCTCATCAACCAGTGGCCCAATATGACTATTTCGAACTTTCCCCGAATTAGCGTATGCAAAAAACCTCTTGGGATTCCTGTTTATGTTATCTGCCAGTCTTTGCTCCAACTCTCTTTTCTGAATCCGTACCAAATACTTAAATTTACGCCTTGCCTTACAATATTGGAGCCTATCTGCACTTTGACCTGTTTCTCTAAACCTATGAAAAGCAGCTTGCTTGTAATTTAGAGCGTCTTTAGTTTCCCTGGAGAACCACATTGGCCAAATTTTAGTGTTGACACCCTTTCTCCTAAAAGGAACATGATCCCTAACCGTATTCGCTAGATTTTCCTTAAACTCTGCCCACTGAAGATTCACATCGCTATTGTCCAATCCAGAAGAAAAAACTGCTTTCAAACTCTGCCGAAGTGCCACAAAGTCAGTATTTCTGAAATTGGGCACAAACCTAAAATTCTCTACTTTGTGCATATCAAATTTAATCCCAAACCTAATACTGTTGTGGTCACTATCTCCAATGTGTTCCCCTACACATAACCCCTGAACAGAGCCTTCCATGTCGCAAAACTAGATCTAAAATCGCGTCCTGTCGAGTACCCTGAGTTACAATTTGATCTAAGAAACAGTCACCAATTACTTTCAAAAAATCCTCTTCTCTGCTATTACTATGGTAAAAATTATTCCAATCAATTCCTGGAAAATTAAAATCTCCCATTATGATGACTGACCCCTTGCTAGAAATGTGCAATTTCAATGCAAAACTAATCTATCGTCTCAGACTGACAATCATTTGGTGATATATTGCCGAATTGGAGATCATGGAAACAAATATGAGATGGTGAAACCGGTTTTTGTGTCATTTTGGTAGATTCCTGTCAACCGACGGTAATTTTTAATTTTTCAATACTTGTAATATGAATCACAGTAATGCAGTCTTTTCTGTATCGCTTCGGCGGAGTTACAAGTTTAGGGCCCGTCGAAATATATTTTGGGGCCCTATTTCTCTATCGCAGAAGTTGTGAAACATTTATCCTAAGCATTTTTGTAACTCCTACGGTGCCCCGATGGTTATGGGGCCTCTCGTACAATTGCAACATTTTCTATATTTTAAATCCGCCACTGCACGTCAAAACAAACTCGGGTGCAAGTTTTAAAAGTATTTTTCTGCTCCATGTTTATGATTATTTTGAACTCTATATTTTACGACTATCTTTTGAATTTCCGAGAACACTTGCGTGCCCCTCCCCCCACTCCCTCAATTTCTGAAATTTAACCCTAGTTATACTTCTGAGCTTTTTAAATTATCACCATTCATAAAATTAGAGATTTTTTTTCTAACTTAATTTATTGTTTAGAAATAATCTAGAGCATTAATGTAAGAAATTCATTAAAGACGTTTTGAATGGTGACATAATTCGAAAATCAAAGGGACGTTTGAATTTTTTCTTCAGATGTGCTGAAGTAGATTCAGAAACTCATCCGAGGCGTTGGTGGTAGCGGTTCTGTACTAAAAAAATGAGGCCGAAGTTGGGGCCGAAGTGTGAGTTACTCCAAAATCAGAGGGTGACCCCTCCCCCCTTAACCCTCCCTCGTCGTTTCAAGCATTTCTTAAATATTTATAGCGATTATTTATTTTGGTCAAGAAATGTCATTTTGCGTATTTGTCATACTTGTTTCACCTATATTTCGTAATGCGCCATCTTTTTTGCATCATTAATAGTGATCGATGTTTTTTCTGTTGTAAGTAAATATTTTTTTGTATTTATATAAAATCAATGAATAAGTTATTTTCGTTTTTATAGAAACGTTTCAAGGATTTTCTATTATGCAATTTTTTAACTTTCAGAAAATTATTCTTAAATTTAAAAATTTAATTTGAACTTGTTTGTAAAGCGTCATAAAAGATTAAAAAATCAAATTGTTCAATATGTTATGTGTGCAAACATCAGATCAAGTAGTATATTTATTCAGTTATGAACTTGGTGTAAATATTGAGTTTGTTTATTATAGCTGCGTTTTAAGAACCTCGCTCTTTTTATGACTATTTCTCTTTTTAAGCAAAATGTATGTCACTGTTATAGCTTTTATGAAAAATGCAAACTTTTCTTTTCATAAATTTTAAATAGGTACAAAAATATTCCTATTATGATTTAAAATGTAATTTACCTTTTTTGTTTAATTTGATGACTAAAAAATGTCTACGTGCAATCTTTTCACTTTAATTGCGTAATTTCTTGACGGTTTCATAGTTTTATTCTTTTTTTTTTTTTTGAATGATTAAACAACATAATTTAATGTTTTTTAACTACTTTTTAGTGTACCTAAATCCATACATTATTACAATATTACTGAAATCTTAGTTATATGCTCAATTTAAAAAAAAAACAAATCAATTGGTTATTAAAGTCTTTTTGTTTTTCTTCCTTTTTTTTTTTCTTTCTTTTTTTTTTTTTTTTTTGGCTGTTGTTCTTGCTCTTTCATCATACAGCAGTCAAAAAAGGAGAAGCATAACTACACCCTATACATAGTGTACGTAGTACGACCCAAAAGTTCGGGGAGAAGCTGTATAGAACCTTACCCAGAATAATTCACATTACCGAAGCACATCCAACTTCAAAAGGTCACCTTGAGGGACTATGTACTTCGTCCAGTGTTCATATAACTTTTGGAAACACTCCTGGAAGCCATTTTTCGCTACCTTCTGTGATGCAGCTTTATCTTCTCCTGACGGAAGAAAACGGCGTCCATGCAAATGTTTTTTTGCTGGGAACAGGTAGAAGTCACACGGAGCTAAGTCCGACGAAACGTTGTGTTATTTGTTTGTCATATCAGAGTATTGACCAATCAAACCGTGCATCCTCAACATGAAAGTCGCCTTCTTCCCCACGATGAAGTAAAAAGCAGCAGCGCAAGAGGCCTTACAGGAGGTTGCGTAAAATGTCTTCCAGGAGTGCTTCGAAAAGCTATACGAACGTTGGCAGAAGTGCATAGTCGTCCAAGGTGACTATTTTGTAGATAGGCTTCGGTAATGTGAACTATTCAGGGTAAGGTTGTATACAATTTGTCCTGAACTTTCAGATCATATTACGTACGTATGTGTTTTCAACTTACTATTTCCTAACGTTTTTGAGTGACGCAAGTTTACCCGCATGAAGACATCACTAGAGAATTTGCGATAATTTTAAACTGGGTGATCGTAAAATAGAAGTTTAGGTCGAAATCTGATTTATTTATTTATTTTTTTTGTGATTATACGATTCCTTATTCGTAGAAAGAAAGTAAAATGAAATGAATCAGCGATCCTTTAAATCCCTAATAATCTTATCAATTTATTTCTGTTTGATTTTTTTTTTTTTTTGCCATCGGCCGACGGCATCGGCCATCGGCCATCGGCAATCGGCCATTTGGAGGGAAACAATCGGCCATCGGCCATCGGCTGTCTTTGAACAATCGGCCAACAATCGGCATCGGCCCATCGGCCAAAAAATGCCATCGGTCGAGCCCTACTAGTATATAAGCTGCACGTAAAAATTTAGAGGCTGTTTTCTTGGAATGTTCTGGCTAGTGCGCTTTATTACTTAACAGTGTGGATACTCTCAAGGGGTACTACTAAACTGCTGTATTTCATCCCGATCTGGATTTCCGAGACCGTGAGGTCTCGTTGTTAGTATCTAAGATTTTATAATTTCTGTCAATGTCTGTATGTATACAGCGTGTTCCCGTTTAACCTGCAAAGATCTTTATTTTCGCGACCGTTAGTTCTAGATGGTTATCAAAAATGATCAAAATAAGGTGCAGATTTTATGTATTGAAACTTTGAAGCAAAAAAGAAAATTACCTGAAAAAATACAAAATCTACCTTTTTATACGGACCCTGGGTCACGAAACGTATATTTTGGGAAAACAATCTCTGTTGAAAAATTATTCCAAAGCAAAAATTAAAGTTCAAAATTTTAAGGGATCGTGCAGAAAATGAGATTGGAATTTATATTTTTTTTAGAAGAATGGGAGTTTGTAGAAGTAAAAGATTTGTAGAAGAGAAAAAGTATAAAAGAAGTAAGAATGTTCGACAAAGTAAATTTATATTTTTTATTGCTATTGGAAAATAAAAGCAAATGTTGATAGGTAAAAACACATTACAGTAGCTCAATTTGAAAAAACACATTGATTGCACACATATAGTTTATATGTAGATATTATATCTTTAAAATTTTTGTTAGATGCTAATTTTAACTCAAAAGGTGTTACTGACAGCGAATGTAAAAAAAGTTTAAGTCACAAAACACTGAGTTACATTTCTCAGTGAATATTGGTCGTACTGATATCAAACTTTTCGAACTCGAATTGTTTTTACATGCTTTTGATATCTTTAAATGCAATGTAGAGGATTTGGGGGAAATTCCCATTTACAAATGACCATAAAATATTGTATTTAGGTAAAATACGTAATAAAGGATCAATTGATGACCGTAACTCAATTTTGTGCAAATACGACTTTTGTGCTTAGCCGTACAGTATTCATCTGGGACTAACGGTTGTGAAAATAGAAGTTTTTGCAGATTAAATGGGGAACCGCTGTGTAATAAATGAGATTCTTAACTTCGATGCACTTTTGCTAATTAAAAGTCGGATAGCTTGCTGTAGCAAGTACAAATCATCCAATCATCTCAGGCAATTAGTTCAAAAACCGACTCTTAACGAGAACCAATACTAAATTTAGAATTCAATTTTCAAATAGTTTATTTTGATAACAACTTTGCCTCTCACTATCTCCTGTTTTGCAACTGTATTGATGAAAAGCCCTTAAAAATCCTCACAGCATTTGATCCTTTGCCTACCATTAAGTAATTTCCGGCCCGGTTAACCTTCGAGCACATTTGATCCTTTTGTGATCAGTGGAAAGTTAGATGTGATGAGAATGTTCCCTACAGCGATTCGTTAAGCTCTTTAATGTTCCTAGTGAAGGTCAATATGTGAAACTACATTCAAGCGAATGGAATTGAAATCTTATTCAGATTTGGTTCTATCTTCCACTTCTGAACTTTCTCTTATCATGAACGGTTTGCATTTTAATGTGGCAATAATTTTGTCAAAAGTTAACGTGCAGCTTTGGATTATGTATGCGAAAGATAAGAATTATCATTTTAAATTCATACCCGACTTGTTTAACTTTTAGTTCCATATGACGTCATTGATTTTAGTTTAAAAACTTGTTGACTTATGAATAATTGTTGAATGTGGTGGTGTGTGAATGTTCGATGAAAAATAAAAAGAGCTTTTCATGCGACTTAGTACTTTGTTTCTGTTGATATTTTATGTTGCAAATAAGCTTGCAATATTAAGTCAGTATTTTTGAAAATTAAAAACATTATCTTATGAGATGATGTTATTATCATGAGTCAAGATACCACGGAGTGATGACACTGTTTCGATGTAAAAATAAAGCATCTATTCAAGAACTCAAAGTAGAGAAATAGGATTAATTTATCCTATCTTTTCGCGATTTACAGTCTTTATATCTGTCAATGTTTCTGTTTAGAAACAATATTCATTCAGTTTGGGATTTATTGTGTTTTACTCAAATTAAAAGCTGGTAATTATACATACCTCTATGCGATAATATTAATTGAAACAAATTCTGTGAAACAATGTTAGTAAAGGTAATACGTTTGTTAAACGTTAATACCACGTAATTACATGTACCCAACTGCAAACCAACTTGCGTGGCTTAAACCAGTTCAACAAGGGAATAAACATTCATTATCATTTGAAGCAAGTAGAAGCAAAACGATCTAAGTGCAAAAAATTCTAAATTTGGGGACAACTAACTCAAAGGAAAGTTCTCATCTGTTTTGGAGCAAGAGATAATACTGGTGGCCATGGCAGACGCTGTAAAACAGTATGTTTAGAAAAGCTTAGTTAATGTTGAAACACATGTTTTTCTCTAAACTTAAAAGCATCCACTTACATTTCTTTGCTTCTCACTGCCTGATTTTTTTTTCCCTTAGGAGTGTTATTTCTTATTAATTTTATCTCAAAGGATGTGTGCAAACTGAGATCGCCAAAATTCTTACTAAGTAATAATGTCAAAAAGTGTCTTCCACCTTTAATGAAAGTTGGCGGTTTTCCGGATTTAGTGTTGAAATTACTGTAAGGGGGTAAAATGATAGGGAAATATTCAAATGTTTTGAAGTTTTTACGATATTCTTAAATGACGCACCGTTACCGAAGATTCATAGTAACATTTCAGTACGAATGAAAAACGAAAAAGTAATTAAATAAATAAACGGACTTCAAGCCGTAAAAATGATGACACATCTTTTACTCACTGGCAGGAAATAAGGTTGGGAAAGTACTCGCGATAGTTTTTTTTTTTTTTTTTTTAATATGCTAAGTATGCTAGTTTTACCGGACTAACTTTCAGGAGAGGTAAGCATCAATGAACTGTATGCCAACAGCAATTTTCCTCCTAAATTATTTACATTATTTTGTTGAAGAAGAAAACTTAAGGTATAAAAACTGATATCGGATCTAGTTTTCATCATTTCTCGTATAAAAAAATTGATTTGTTTTTTCAAAATAACTTTCCTTCTTTTAGATATTCTCTGATTAAAAAGGAAGTGGCCATCAGGAAATTCCAGCTAAAGGTATTTTTTATGTAGCGTAATCGAGACTTTTCTATCCCAAAAAGAAAATTGGTTTCTCATAAAAACTAAAACATTACTTACTTTTCATGAATTTGGGACTATCTGCTTTTTATTCAGTGTATTAGATAAGGATCTTTGGCATGTTTTATTCAGCTACTTTATTGAATTATTAAACGAATATGGAATTTTCCTTAAGCAAAAACTTTTAGCAACTGATCCACAAAAACAATAATACTTATCACAGCATTTGAAAGTTTAGTAACCAATTAAGAATTTTCTAGATAGTGACATCATAGTTTTTGCAAAATATTCAAAATATAAGCGATAAAATTGAGGAAATGTATTTTATTTAGGACAGAAAATAAAAGCGGATTTAGATGCAAATAATTCAAAGGCGTCCTTAAATCGATTTGAAATCAGTTTCAGGTGTAGTTTAATTAACTATTATGAAAAAGAATGTTTGATAGGGTAGACATTTACTTTTCTGTTTGAGTAACTGCTGGGATATCCGAAGCGAATAGACTGTTTCTTGTTTTGGAATTTCAAGTGTACTGGTTGGGACGTTTCTGTTTTAATAAGACCTTTTGCAGAGTTTTGCAGACCTCTACAAAAATAACTTCAATATACGTGCCAGAGTGTTATACAATTTTTCAAAAATGTGAGTCATACTAAAGTGTTTTTCTTTTAAAACATTCAAGAAATTTCATATCTTCAACGAAAAAATTATTAACAATTTAACGAGGTGAAGGCTATTTATGCGATTCTTTATTTGAAAATCCATTCAGTAGAGAACAAAAAAATGCTGATTATTTTGTCAATATTCACTGTTTAAAACTTCTGGAGCGTTCTAGCTTTAAAATCAAATCTCCATTTTTAAAATGAAAATCAGAATCTGTTTTGATACTGCAAAAATATTGACGTATGCTGACTGAGTTTATGTATGATATTCAGCGTAAAAGATGCAAGCTTCTGAGATGTGCTTGTTAAAAAAAATGCTTAAATATGTGGCTCAAACCATTTAATGTAGTGTTTACTGCCATACTGAGAAAAAAATTGTTTAGTGACGAAATGAATTATACTTAATCGGTTTTACTAGCTATAATGTTAAATAAGTAATAATCTACGGTAGTTCGGCCCAACCTATGATCCGCGAAATTAATCCGTGTGGCCCGTTGTTTTGTTCCACGTTACAGATCAAAAAGTACTATTAGTCAAAATGTCGCAAATTTGGAGCCAAATATTCAGAAGTGGTTACTAAAAATCAGATGTATTTAACTAAATAAGCATCAAGTAATTTATAACAACTATCATTGGTATGTTATTTTCTTTCCTTTTCTATATTTTGCAATGCTATTTAGAAGAAAATGAAATGTATTGAATATTTATTTATTTATTTATTTATTTTTATTTATTTTATTTTTTATTTTTTGTTTTGACCCGCGGAAAGGATTGTAATATGAGGTGTGGCTCTCGGGCAGAAAAAGGTTGGTCGAAACTAATGTACGCGCTTAAATACATAAAATTAGCTTGAACTAAATTTCGAGCTTATTTCCTGATGTATGAAGGTGTACGGGGGGGGGGGGGGTAGAATATCCTTTTGAGTAACCACCAGAATGCTTTATTGAAATCTTCAGAGATTTTTTTAACCTAATGAAATGAAGTTTCACGAAGAACTGGATATTTAACAGAAATTAGAGCAAGTGTTTTCAAAATTTTGTGTTTGGAACAGCTCATAGTGTTTTACTTGATAACTTTCTTTATGTTGTAGTGAAGATTGTATTAAGGTTTTACGACAAGAAATCTAGTAAGCAGCTTAAATGTGGTAAGACTGTAAAGTCCTTGAAATTTCTTCATAAATTTTAGGAATAGCATCATAACTGTTTATTCCCAAAGAGAGCAATTCATTAAGCACAATGTGTTATTCAACTGAATTATACACTTTCTAACAAAAATAAATCTGCATTTTATCAAATAATCAGCGAAATTTTTCTATAATTCAATATTTTTAAGGAAATCATTGTGAAACTCAACCTTTAATAAATGGGGATGCATATGGCGTATAAACACTTTTTTTTTGCATTAAAGATACTTAGACATTTTTTTATTTCTCAGTTTCATTTTTCTTTACATATTTGTTTCCAATTTCTTGTACTAAATGCGGTTCGGAATATGTTTTGTTTCACATTCATGCTCTAAATTTGTTGTTACTAGCTCATATATGTACTATAAATAGGTACCAAATGATTTTCTTCATGCAGTTAAACATTTGAAATTGGTAGCACTAAGAACCAAAACACAGTTTATGTCTAGTAACTATAAATGTTCACAGTAAAAGTACTAAACATTCCGCGTCGTTTGATCTTTCTTACTCGGGGCTAAATTTTAACAGCAATTTGCAAATTTGTGCCCCTGAAAAGAAACAGACTCTCAAAGCTACTTCTGATGCATATATTTTCATTAATCTTGAGAGTGAAAACATGTTCCTGTACAAAAACAAAAATTTTAATGACGTTAGCACATTTCCCAAACAAAATTCGCAAAAGCATCTCCAAATCAAAACATAGGATTTATCCTATCTCTAGATAAAATATTATGCATTGATTCCATGATGCATAGGAGAGTAAGTATGAGTCAAGAATTAAATTTCTATTTTGAGTCCCATGGACAGTCATTCTTAGTTCAAACGGGGAAGAAAGTTAGTGTCTTAAAAGAATTAGAAAATGTGCATCGAACACGACTAGAATTTCTTGAATTTGATAATGGAACATAGAGTATCGTTTTGTCTGTAGTGACTCCAGGTAACACAACAACGGTGGGCATTGAGTTACCTTCAACGTGAGGGACCCAGTTTAAGACAAATCAAGTGAGACGGAAGAATTCTAAAACATCGCTAAACCCGATTCCTTGCAGAATGTCGGTATTTTAAATGTTGAAACGTTTCCTGCTGCTTAATCATTAAACGAATAAATGTAGTGTAATAGATTTTTTCATCAAATCTATTGCGCAATAGCATTAGTTAAAACACTGCTACTCTTCCAGGAATATTGTTTTTAAAGAAGGATAAATGACTAGTAATGGACCTCCAACCAGTGGTGGCAGGTTTGCATTGTATTGTCAATAGCAAGTTTGTAATCGATATTCCAGGAACAACATTAGTGGAGACTCAAAGTGATATCTTTCAAGGCACTAGCATCACATTTTGTAAAAAAATTACTTATCTATGTTTGGAAAAAAAGTTCAAAAAGAAAAAATGTAATTTTCTTTTCGTTTACGTTTTGGAAGAGTTTCTTACTTGAGGGTTTGACATTGATCTTTGTTATGAGATCGCGGTTTTGTTGATACGCACTCATTCCTTGGGTTTTTTAGATCATATAGGTATACTTTGCCAATAATTGAGATACATAAAGATCCCTTCAAACTGATGCTCCAATAACTAGTTAAGTTAAATTACATGTTTCAGTTATGGGCAAATATGACAATACTTGATTTCTTTGACCATTTTTACTCAAAACTATTATTTACATTTGATGAAAAAACAAAGGCAAAATTTGGCAGACGGTGAATAAGAATATATTTATTTATTTGTTTATTTTTGTTGTTTTTGTTCAGGCGAACCTTTCATAAGCGATGTCAGTTATCCTTTTTTTACTTCCTTTTACAAAAAAGGAAGTATTGTATTCACGATAAAATTTTCACTCAAAAGTTGACCTTAATTTCCATTTTGCTCACCCCCGAATGAATGTTGAGTGTTTTTTTCGACTCGACCACGCGTGGATAAGTGCTTAAGAACGTATAGACACGCGAAATATCCATTTTGACGATTCCCGAGTTAATTACAACGAGTTTTTTCGTGACGTCTCTATGTACATATGTATGTATGTGCGTACGTGCGTATGTGCGTATGTATGTCGCATAACTCAAGAACGGTATGTCCTAGAAAGTTGAAATTTGGTGCGTAGACTCCTAGTGGGGTCTAGTTGTGCACCTCCCCTTTTGTCGCCAACTTGGCGACAACTTTGGCGATTTTTTTTTTAATTTGGTTTCAAATTGGCCACTATTGGTGACATTTAGAGAGTAAACCATTTAATCACATTAAATTTACCAATAATGGGGAAATGACGTTGAATTGCAGTAAAAGGAAGTCATGTGATGCACAAATCAGCTCGTTTAATTTTAATGCTGCTCGAACTGGTAAATTGAAATTTGATTATATTGTAAGCAAAAAAAGTGGTTTTATATTGTTGAATATTTTGCGTATTTTGGGAAAAAACTGTGTTCAGATAGCATGACTATTACTAGTTTTTAGTATGCCCATAACTAAGTAAGTGCGATCATAACTGGTCACATTAGTGTATTCCAGTTTATGTCAAAACAATACATAAATTATAGATGAAAGTTAAAGAACATTTCACAGCTAAAAAAAAGCGATTTCTAAACTCTAACACCGGAAGAATATGTTTTTTTCCGTGTACTAGAACTGCAACATCGCACTCAACAACAATCAACATTTTATAAAACTCTTAACGATGCCCATAAATAAACTGGTCATTTACCCTGCATGCTAAATAGTTTTCTCTGAAAAAAATATTTTCATTGAATGTGTGTAACAGCAGCAACAGTTTGAGAGTTGTTGTTTGGTAAGTGCAACTCTAAGCAGGTTTTTATTTTTAATCAACGATTAAATTACTCTTATTATCAACATCGTTTGCTATCTAGTGTGCAACTTCATTACCGGATCTGTAAATATCAATTGGTTTTGGAGCAAGATATCTTTGAGATGGCATTTTGCATATCAACTGTTCTTTTACTTCCTTTTACGAAGTAAAGAAAGTAGGGTAAGGTGGGGCAGTTGTGATTTGGGGCAAATGTGACCAGGGTTCATTACTCCTGTGATATTATTATTTACTGTATGAAATCACCTCAGTCTTATACCTTAAAATGTCTTATATAACACTCAAAAGTATTTGAGATGCATTTGCATTAAATTTTTTAATGGATGGAGTTTTCCTATTACATTACTTTTGAACACGGATTTCAGGTTTGTTGATAATCTACAAAGGTTGACTTTTACTAAATTTTTAATTTTTGTTCTAAAAATATAATTTTTGTACTGCGCTATTTTAAATGAAGTTTTACATTATAAATTTATAATAATATAAATTTTATAACATTTATAACAGCTATTTTAAGTGAAATCACTTATGCCCCTTTAAAAATGGGACGGGGGCAATTGTGATGACAAGTGTGGGGCAAAAGTGATTCCAATATGGCTACCAGTTGGTGTTGATTTGAAGCATGTTTTTAAACATTACTTAGATCTATGGTTTGTAAGTTTCAAATGTATTGCTGTTATTATACAGTATTATTTTTTATTTATTAAATTCATAAGACTTAGCCAAAGTGAAACAAGATGCTCATTTAAAGATATATTACTTCAAACTGTTACCCAACAGCCTTTATTAACAGCTACTAATTGTCTTCGAATATATTTGTCAACAACATTAACAAGTAAATCTTATTTAGAACAACAAATAGCGGAGGAGGAAAAAAAGAAAGCATTACAGAAAGAAAAACTGGAGAAAAAGAAAGCAAAAGAATCGGAGAGGCTAGAGAAAAATAAAGCGAAAGAAAATGAAAGATTACAAAAGAAAAGAGAGAGAGAGGCTGTAAGACAAATTAAAAAGGAAGAACGTGAACTTAAAGCTCTAAATCTATGTAAACAGAAAAAAAGAGCTTAAAGTGTATCAAGTAGATTCTGATAGTGACGAAGTAGACGGAGATTTGGAAGAAGAACTTAACAGAGAGATGAACAAGGACAGTGATGGTGATATATCTGTGAGTGACTTTATTATTGATGAACTAGAAGAATATGAAGAAAGAGGGAAACTTGAAACTTACCCTGAGATAAAGAGTCAAAATGAAAATAGTTCTGTTGATAAAGATGATGGCAAAATTCATGGAACTCAACTAAATTTACTAGGTGATCTAAAAGAATGGACTTTACATGGACTCAAACAACAATTGAATAAAGTTCAGTATCATGTCGAGTTAGAGAAATATTATGTTGTATATTTTGAAAAGTGTTGTTATATTGGGAGAGTTTTGTCAGAGAATAAAACTGGAACTGGATATATGTTAAGTTTCTTCACAAGGCTGAAAACCAAACTTTCCAATAGCCAAGAAGAGATGATATCTCAGAAATTAATAAGCCATTTATATTTGTTGGTCCACTAAATATTATAGGAATTGGACCATTCACGTTGGACTCAAAAACATATGCAATGATTTCTTTAATGTACAAAAAACTTAACAAATTCAAAAATGACATTTTTGCACTGTTTCCTTCATAAATTGTAGGTTATAACATCTTTTTTCATGTATCATTTTTAATTTTGAAAAATGTTCTAATTTGTGCGTCATAATAAAATTTAATTTCTCAAGAACCAATTGTCATATTAAAACTAAGAATGTAGCTACTTGCAGTTCAGAATGTAAATTTTTCATCACAATTACCCTGTATGATAAAGCACTAAAATAAGTACCTATAATTGGCAGTCATCACAAATGCCGCTCAAAAAATCATTAATACCCCAGTCCCGGGGCAAATGTGACTTTTTAGACCCTTCTTAAAAAGTAACACATTTTTAGCCATAATTGAAACGTGCATCCACAAATAGCATATTATGCACATAAATATAAAGTACATCACCTGACAGTTTTTATTTTAATACTTTGCTGTAAATAGTTTTCCAGTTAAAAATAATCAAAGATAAACAATGGATTTTTCAGTCACAAATGCCCCACCTTACCCTATTGTATTCGCGAAAAAATTTTCACCCAAAAAATCGGCCTTAATTTCCATTTTGCTCGCCTCCGAAAATATTGATTTTTTTTTTCAACCCGACCACACGTGAATATATGCCTAAGAAAGTATAGACACCAGAAATATCCATTTGTCGATCCCTGAATTAATTACAACGAGTTTTCTCATGACGTCTGTATATACGTATGTATGTGCGTATGTATCTCGCATAACTCTAAAACGGTATGCCCTAGGAAGTTGAAATTTAGTACGTAGACTCCTGGTGGAGTCTAGTTGTGCATCTTTTCTTTTGGTTGTATTCGGATGTTCCAAAATGGGTCTTTTGCACTTTTTTTTGGGGGGGGGGGGTCATTGTTAATTTCAATGCAAACTCAAGTGATGTTATAATTTGGTAAACACTTGGCGAAATATAGCCAAGCTTTTGTTTGCCAAGTTTTTTGCCAACCTGGAGACAAATTTGGCGTGTTTTTTTTTTTTTTTTTTAATATGGTTTTATTTTGTTCACTATTGGCGATATTTAGAGAGTTAACCATTGAATCACATTAAAATGTCCAATATTGTGAAAATTAATATGTATAAAACGTTTTTTTTTTTTTTTGCTTCAGTTCACAACAAAGGGGGGGGGGTAAAAATATTTAAAGTTTCTTTGCTTAGTCCAAGGCACTGTTATCATTAAATTTACGTAAAAGGAAGTCATGTGATATTCACATCAGCTCGTTTAGCATAGCGATCAGAACAAATGAAAATCATAATGGCGCAACATCGCGTAGTAGATGTGACAACTCACTACAATTCAGTAATTTTTTACATAGTGTTCCGCACTGTGGTCTTACATTATTGTGCATCAGAAACACACATTTCTATTGACATGTCTAGAATATACGCAACAATATTTTTTTTACTGGAAAATCACCCGTCAAGGTATGACGGATGAAAATTGCTTCTTCATTTGAACGAAGCAAATGCCTGTTTGAAGATATTTTGATAGTTGAAATTTCAACCCTAACTCCAGTGGATAAACTTTAAACTCCAGTAGATAGCGTTCATTGTTGACCATTGTTTCACATTTTCATTCTCCTAAAATCACAGTCTTACGAGTAAAACAGTTAAGTGACCGGATCTAGTCCAGCCTTGTCAAAATAAAGCATTTCCCTGCATGTCAAACATTACCAAAAATATTATCAAATTATCATGTCTTGGCGCGAGTTTCATTGTTGATGACGTCAAGAACGTTACTCGATCATTTGCTATTATAGGGGAGGGTGGCCCAAAGCGGGTAGGTTGCCCAAAGTGGGTAGACCATCGTATGACCCCCCATAGTCGGCAAGCAGCGTGCCATACGTATGTCGTGTTTACATGAACACCCCCGAATTTTAATCAGTCCTAGCGAAGCAGCAATGAAGCGGCATGGCGCAACTAAGCTTAAAATTAAAACAGTGATACATTTCTTTAAAAAAATGAAGTTTTCTAACTTATGATTAGTCGAAGACCAGTTTATTTTCTTTTATTGTCAATAATTTACGTTATTCTGACACCATCCACCTACAAACTACGATAGTCATTTCGTCTTTTTTTATTTAAGGTTATAATTATTGAAATAAAAACCGTGCTTTCGTTCGGGCAAAGCGGGTATATGCTTTAATCATATATTTATTTATAATTTCTTGACTCGTGTGCTGACTTAGATTTTCTCTTTCAATAAGTTAGGTACGACTTTAAAAAGGTATTTTTTACGATGACAATTAGTCTATTAATTTAATTAGTTATTTCTTTATGTTTTATTGACAAATGTGCTGACTTTAAATTGGATAAGTACAACTTTTTTATGTATTTTCTCTTATAATGGCATGTAGCAAGTAAATTATTTTAATCATTGATAACTTCATATTTGATTGGCAAATGTACCAAATCACAATTAGTTAAGTTTATTCGCTTTGGGCTCCCTGTTAGGGCAAAGCGGGTTTTTCAAATGTTTCTAAATTTGAGAATAAATAAATATTGGTTTTTAAATAATGCAAAAATCACTTTTAATTTTGAATTTCAAGAACCCTGTCCCCCATTGGAATAGAAAAGAAAAACATTTTGGAAAAGGATTTAACTGATTTTCTTGTAAATTGCACAAATAAACAGTGATAGAGAGTAATCTTACAAAACTGTTTTAACAAAGTACTTGACCTATTGCGCAGAATCAAAGAGTAGTACTTTTTTAATTGTTTAATATTATTACAAAACATTTTTGAAAGACAAAAACTTATATATAATTGAATTAGAGCCTGTTTTTCTTCTTTCCGTACTTTTAAAATATATTATCTTTTGTACGTCTCAACATAAACTATTCGAAATTAATTTCATATTGTTAATTCATTTTCTGAGAAAACTTTTTCTTTATGTTGCACAGCGTAGGAACTCGATATTAAATTTTAAAAATTCATTTTATGATAAAGATGTACTCAAATATGAAAAAAGTTAAAACAGAAGAGCTTGAAGTTTTATACGAGATTGTTGTTAAGATATTTTAATTCATGAAACAAAAAGTAATTTAAAGATGAAATTAGTTTCTTGAACAAGGAGTTTTTTTATTATCGTATTTGTGCTGCTAATTTCTTGACGAAGAAAATAAATTTAAAAATATTTCTTAAGATATAAAATATTACGTTAGAAATGAACTTTAAGATAATGTGCTTGATAGTTAATTTCTTTTGCGAAACGTGTCAAGATAAAGCTGAGAGAGTGCAATTTATAAGAATGTTGTTTCTAACAATTACAAAAGCCTTATTATTTTCACTAGTTAATTGGTAAAAAAAGTATAAGGTAATCACAGTAGTTACAACGCATGTCACGAGAATACCCAAATTCAGTACAATAATGCACTTTTGCATGTATACTGCTGAGTATAGAATAACTATACATTAAGCACAGCAGAAAACCAAAGCGGAATTTTTGAGGAAGATACAATAATCTGGATCATAGCATTTTAATGCATCGTTCAAAATAATATAGGGGTCACGATACTTTCAGTATGTGTAACAGTAAATTTTCTTGCGAAAATTCTAATGTTAAGAAACTCTACTCTTATCTGTCTTACTTTTTGATTTAAAGTACTGCTACGCTTTATGTCAGAAAGGAAAAATGAGATTACTTACAAACTCAAATATTAAACATTGACACTATGAAAACAACTTCAGCTATTATTATTAAAATGGGAAAGTATTGTGAACAAAACACAAATTGTCAAGGCTTGTAAAGTATTTAGGTGTAAAATTTACAACTAAGCAATTTTATTTGAATTTCTTGATGCATTTAGCCATTTCATTCTATAGTTCACGCATTTTCCTTTTTATTTAGTTTTATTTTATGTTATTATTATTGTTTCAACATTAAATTACTACTAGAATAATTAACAGCTCCTCTCACAGATTTTTTAACGCAATTAAATAACTCATTAAATAAGGTAAACACACTAGTAGTGGTCAGTACTTCAATAGTGACCAATTCAAGATTTAAAATGTGCTAGTAGTGGCCACAGTGAAGTACATTTTTTAACTGTGGGTCTACAATATTAATTACCTCTCTTGAAACTAAATGAGCGTATTACAGGGCAACTCTTCCTTAATCGTCCCATTTTCTAAAAATGTCAGAATGTCAATTTGTTCAGATTTTTATCCATTTTTCCCAAACCTCAAATTTGATCAAATAGTGGTCACTCCAAAATCTGAAAATTTCAGTAGCGGCCATTTGTCACTCATATCCGAAGAATTTAAATTACTTACCCCAAATTCAAATAAATCTTTACTAATAATAAAGCTGAAAGTCTCTCTATCTGGATCTCTGTGACGCATTGCGCCTAGACCGTTCGGCCGATTTTCATGAAATTTGGCACAGAATTAGTTTATAACATGGAGGTGTGCACCTCGAAATGATTTTTCGAAAATTCGATTTTGTTCTTTTTCTATTCCAATTTTAAGAAAATTTTACCGAGCAAGTTATCACAACGTGAACGAATAAATTACCAAATTGTCCTAACGTGGAACTGTAACATGGAAAAGCAAATGATTATAGCAAATTGACGTGAAATTCGTCATCCATTATTTGTAAATATACAGGCGAACCAAAGGACCTTTTAATTTCAACTACGGGCAAAGCCATGCGGGTACGACTAATAATGAATAAAACTGATTCAATATGATAGTTGCATTAAGTATCAATATATTAATCACATTTGTATAGTTCATTTCTTTCTTCAAAGTATATAAGTAATGTTGAAGTGGCCACTACTGGCCAACTTCTGGTGTGTTTATCTTACTTACTTGATAAATTTACATTTTCTTGAAGCCTCTAATAAACCGGTCAAAATAGACATTCGAGTTCGGAAAAATTCCCATAAAGCTGAAAATTGGTACAGACCTTAAGAACATCATTATAAGTGAAATGTCAAAAGTCCTCATCGATCCGAGTGGAGCTAAAAATTTTATGCAAGGTCAAAGGTCAAAATTGAATTTTTTTTTACAAAAATTTAAAACATTCGTACAGTGCTGAAAATTGGTACAGACTTTAAATGCATCATTGTGAATGATATATGAAAAATTCCCATCGATTCCACTTGAACTAAGAATTTTATGGAAGGTCAAAGGTCAAAATAAACAAAAAAACTTAAAAAATCGGAAAAATACACATAGAGCTGAAAATTGGCAGAGACACAAAATACACAATTATAAATGAAATATAAAAAATCCCCATCGATCCCACTTAATATAAACATTTTATGCACGGTCAAAGGTCAAAAAATGTTTTTTTTTTTATTTTGCAATTATTTCAAAAACATAACTAATACTATAAAAAGCGCATATTAATTTGTAAATTATACAATATGTTGAAAAGACGTTTTTATATGAAGTTCAACTCTTTCTGGTTCAAATTAGGTGAAAATGGTGAAACAAGTACAACATTATCCCTTATTTAACGGATATAAGATGCCTCTTAGTACCTATTATCCCTAATCAGATTCTTCAGGTGCAGCAGCAACAATTTCTCTAGCCTTTGCATACAAAGGTTGATCAAAAGTAACAAGTAATTATTTGTATTCTCCAAAGCACAAAGTAAAGTAATGTATATACTATTGTAGTTATTTGCAGGTTGGTGAATATATGGTAAGAACAAAATTCTAGACATTGAAAAATCCATATTATTCTTTGTTAAACCTTCAATATAACCGTTCCAACCTGATAGCGATAAATTATTCCATTTCCCATACAACCATAACAAATCTATTTTCCGGAGTAAGAAAGAAGTTGTATCACTTTCATAAGCAAAATTCTGAGCAGTTATTTTACTATATCCTACTACACCATTATTGTGGTACTCTTGTGTTGGCACATGAGCTTCTTCTGCAAAATCTTTCGCTGAAATAATTTGTTTCATTCGCGATAAAGGATCTTCTGCTAAAACTGAACTTCTAGGAGTAATAATTTGGATTATGCCCATTATGTGTAGAGTGTTATGGCCATCTAAAGTGTGTACGTTAATACCAGCATTGTCTGCTGCGTATTGAATAAATGTCCCGGTTTCTGGTGGTAAAATATGTGGCTGATGGTTAAAAACTGTAGCCGCCTCATACGCCATAGTATCATTATACGAAGCACTTAAACCAAAAGACGAGAAAATTTGTATCAAACGTTTAGATCCAAATCGTCGATGAAAAAAAACTGAGAGACCCAATTGTAATCTCGAGATGAAATATCTAGGACGAACAGCAGCCATAACATAGTGGCTGACACTAGTACATATTAATTTCAAATGTTCCAATTTAGATCGTTTTCTTTTTAAGATAATTTGCTCCAAAAAATAAGTCAATGTCTCCGGAATGTCACTATTAATGTTTTCAAACATTTGACATGGCGGGGGATAATTGTTAGTGTCGCACACGACAGATTGAATATCTTCTTGAATAATTTCTGCCGCAGTCTTTAGTACCCTAAATCTTTCCTCTTTTGCTGTTTTTTTTTTCGTACCAAGCTTTGTTCAGTATAGTATTGTGTTGAGTGTAAACAAATCATTGCTAAACTTCCACGTTTCTAGGTTATAATCATTCTATTGCCATACCTTAACTAATCTGTTTTTGATTGTTTTATCATCTGGGATTTCAGTTTTACAAATATTTTTTAGTTCTTACAGTGAAAACTGACAGTCATCATTATTTTCACTATAATCAAATATTTCTGTCATCGTCATAGTAACAGCGGGAATTTTAGGACGACCTGCTTTAAGACCTACAGAACGCTTTAGAAATGAAGTGTAGCAATTAGAATGGTACTCCGCTTCAGCAGCAACTAAATCGTATTCATATTGTATGCGTGCAATAACAATTTTTGCTACGTCATCTGAACGATTATGTGCAATCTTTAGAATATTATCTTTAAAGGAAAGAGTAGCAACTTGACAAATTCTACGCCGTATATTCTGCTGTTTTTTTCTTTTCAGTCTCTTCATTTGCTTCATCACCACAAAATAAGCAACAGTTTTTAAAACAAAATGTTGTCTCACCTGATAGGACTCTAGTACGAGGTGGACTACTCAGAGATGTACTGGCATCTGTCTCTTGTTGTCTTTTAGCTGCCGCAATGCCCACTTTCGGTTGTACATTTTGCGACACTACATGAACTGATCCACCGACTGTTTGTCTTTCAAGTATTCAACAAACCCATCGTTCCTTGCACTACTTGAATCAATTAAAGATTTTAGTCCGCGTTCAACAGTAACAATTTCACCGTCAGTCAAAGATTTATTGCAAATGAAGCAATCTTGCGGCATCTTTGAAGAATTATTTGTTAAGGGTACGTATTCATATCAAAAATAGTATCAATAAACCCGACTTTTCACAACAAAGAATCACTCGCTGTTAATAGGAGCACTTGTGCGACTGACTTTGCTCATACAAAGGAATCTAAGCACATCCACTCTCCCCTGAATGTAATTTGATCTTTACAATTTGAAAGGGGTGTGTGAATCGTAAGAGGGGATAGGCATAGCGGTCAAGTGTAGCTTCTCGAGGTCACTCGAAAGAAAGAAAAGGAGCTTCAGTACTATTTCCAAGTTTCAAAAACTGCGATACCTTATGAATGTTATCATTTATTGGGGGGGGGCACAAATATTGGGCTTTTTTAACACCTAGGGCAGATCCAGCTTCTGGTTTTGGAAGTACTCGTTATCAGAAAGGGATCAAAGTAATTTTAGGGCACAAATAGGGGGTTTAAGGTCAACGAAATATGTCATCAAAATGCAGCTTTAATTTTGTCGCTTACGGGGGGGGGGGGAGGGCTGGGGGGGAAGACCACCAAGGCACAGCCTCTAAATCTCCTCTTGTATGTACATAAATGCATAGTTTTCAAACTTTGTATCCTCTATTTTAAGACACTTACCGTTTAAGAGATATTTGTGAAAAATTGATTTTCTGAGCTCCGACCTTGAATAAAACGTTTAGCTCCACTGGGATTCATTGGGAACGTTTGAAATTTCGTTTATAATGATGTCTGTAGTTATTTCTATGGTAATTTCATAGTCAAAGTGCAATATTTGGACAAAAATTGGGATTTTAGGGTGAATTTTTAGAAATTTGAGTCCCTGAACTGCAGTTTTAGACTTTATTTTATCGCTTTAGGGAGAGGGGGGTATGACCCCTTGGACCCATCCACTGAATCCCCTCCCGTTTGTGCATAATTATCTATTAATTATTTATTAATTATCTATTAATTTTCAATCTTTGTATCCCCTACTTTTACAATAACACTTACCGTTTAAGAGATAGTTGCGAAAAATCGGTTTTTGACCTTTGACCTTGAATAAAATTTTTAGCTCCTTTTTTTTCGCCTAAAGGCCTTCAAAAAACGTTATTTTCTATGGAAAATAATTACAGATTTTGAGTTCTAAAATTAACCACTGGAGAGCACAGCAAACTTGCTTTTCTTAATGCAAATTGCCTAAAGAGTTCAACTTCAAACGCTTCTCCTGTAAAATTTAATTTCTTCGTCTTGTGGCAACCTTCTTAGAAATGAGCGAGGCATTATTTATTTCGTAAAACAAAACAAAAAATGTTTCTAAACTACCTTTAATGCTAGGTTTAATGAGAAGTAAACTATACAATCAATGTTTTAGATCAAACAAATCCCCAAATAATAACATTTTCATAGTAAAGCTATAACTTTTGCTTAAAATTAAAATAATATGCTATATGCAGTGAGATCTACAACTAAATACATATTTAAGAAAGTCATTTTTTAAATATTCAGAAAATTCAACTTGAGCTTAAACGAGTTAATAGATGTCAGGTAGAACAGAAGTTACATTTTACACAAATGGCTTTAAGCACGACATAAAGACATCATCATAAATAGGAGACCATTTCTTTCGAAAACTGGTGTGATACAGACAAGGAAAGCGGATTCATATGAGAAAACCTTCATTTGTCACTGTGACAAGATCATTTTTTTGAGGTGTCTGGAAATGTGTGTTTTACAAGACTTATTATCTAATGATTTAATATGCATTCTGAAAGAAACAAAAATTCTAATTTCATGCTTCCTTTTCAGCAAATTAAGCTTACCACAAGAAATTCTTTTCGGCAGAGAAATATATTTACAAATAGCTGTATATGCCTATAATAAGAGTAAAGTTAATATGCCATTACTGAACATATGTCTGATGTAAGATTAATAACTGCCATTATTATCATACCAGACATACTACGTGTTCCAGATTTAAATAAGTAGTTTTACTATGTTCTTATTTGACGATGCATAGCAATCTTTTCTGTGTTTTGTTTTGGAAAAAAAGCTGGAATAAAAGATACTCTTAGATGGAAGCAATCTAAGCCCCCAGTAGCACCAGAACGTTCAAATCTGGTACAGAAATCGTGTTATTGGTCGAATGACGGTGTTAAGTGTTACTTGCACGTAAAATGAGCCGTACAGCAACAGTGATATTATCACGGTGCCAGTTTAGTTCTGAGGTGACGTCATATTAGACGTTCAAAAAACGTTCTAATGCCACGGTGTTATTCCCGTGCTAAAATAACGTTATATTTGACGTTCCGATATCACTGCATCCGAGCGCCCTCTATATCTGTATACCTTGGAATAGTTGCAGAAACTTTCTTTGCTTGCCAACTTCAACAGCTTTCGAAGCAACTGCTCAAAAATAATCGGAGCAAAGGATACCCACCCAAGCAGCACAGAGGCGTTCAAAGCTCGTTCTATAACACGTTCTGAGCACACCATCCGACACGTTCAAATTACGTTCTCTCAGAACGGTCTAAAAAGCGTCTATGTGTCTCGTCGATCGATGTCGTATAGCACGTCGAAATATGATGTTGTACCACCACTTTTGCACCAATTTTGAACGTGGAATATTACGTTATGTTAAAGTGGTAGGATGACGTTTCATTTTGGTGTTAGCAAAACAATACTGAATATTCTGCTTTCACAGGTAAAAAAAATCGAAAAAAATACTTGTGTACCTCATAAGAGGATTTTCCATTGACAAATTCAGTTTTCGTCAGATCTCTGCCGAATTTCGAGCTGAAGCCTTTTGATGATCGAAAATTCCTCATAGAAAGACCCCCCCCCCCCCTCCAAAGAACACCACAATGAGGATTTTTCTTGACAAAAAAAATTCAGTTTATGGGGGATGTTTGACAAACTTGGCACAGTCAATTTTGTTAAATCATTTGATGGTCGAGAAGTGTCATAGGGGAGTCTTCGCCCCCCTTCTATGGTGTGCAGATGCTCACATTCAGGACTTTTCCTTTTCCAAAGTGAGTTTACCAAATCTGACCCGTAGATACTTTGATGCTCAAGAATTCCCTTGGGGTTTTCGCCCCCTGCCGATGGGAAACGATGTATAGAGGGGTTTTTCCTTGTACACATTCAGTTTGCGTCGGATCTTTGTTAAATTTGGTTCATAGGTCTTTTGATGCTCAATAATTCACATAGAGGGTTTTCCTTCTTACAAAAATCTAGTTTACACTGGACCTTTGACAGATTTTGCACATTTCTTTGATGCTGAAAAATCCACATAGGGGAGTTTTCGCTCCCTATGGAGGTGGAAATTCCCCCAAAGAAGATTTGCCCTTATGCAAAATTCAGTTTATGTTGGATCGTTTAAGAGGTCCTTTGATGTTCGGGAATTCACATAGGGGAGTTTTCTTCCCACCCTGAGGGAGGAAAGCCCATAGAGCGTTTTCCTTTTTACAAATCGAGTTTATATGTGCCAAATTTGGCACATAGTTCCTTTGATGCACAAAAATTTACAAGAGGAGGGGGGGGAGTTTGGCCTCCCTTCATAAAGGGTTTTTCCTCTGACAATTCTAGTTTACAACGGATCTTTTCCAAATTTAGTACAGAAGTGTTCTGATGCTCGAAAACTCAAGTAGAGGAGTTTTCGCCCCTCTAGTAAAATGCAAAAATATCTTATACAAAAATCCAGGTATAATCAAAGCTTTGCCAAATTTGGAAAATATAAATTTAACGTTTTACAAAATTTGGCACATTGAGAGGGGTCAGGATCCTTCGACTCCTCCCGTAATTACTACCTTGAATTATAATACTCAGTGCACTTTCTCCTACACGTCGGGTTTTTAACCTTTTGTTTACAATATCTGTTAAATGTGTACAGTTTTGTAAATTAGGGTTTTATATTTTCTGTTCTGCAGACTAAATAATAACACAAAATTTACAAAAGTACCGATTAATTTACAGATTTTGATGAAATGAACACTTGTATAGAGGCTTTACTGTCTTGAAATGCAACTCCCTAGAGCAGATAATAGCAGTGCGTCTTGCAGCCACACCACAATTTCGAGGTTCGACTCTTGGGCTTATTCAAGGTGTATTACAACATAACTTCAGAGGTAATTTCAGATGAATACATGAACAGGGTTTGATGAAAAACCGGGGTAATTTAAAAAACCTTAGCTACCCTGGATTTTTTTTATCAAGTACCCTGGTCATTGTTGAAAATTGCGGACTTTCTTACAAGAAAAAAAAAATTAATCTTGATTACTATTTTAACATTGTTTAAACTACGAGTATACCACTTTGTTACTTTTACTTTTCATAGAGATATGAATAATTTTAAATCCTGAATTTATTTCTACTCAAATTTATTACAAACAGCGTCAAAATTGAAGAAAGAAAAAGAATTTGAAAACCATTTAGCATTTACATATAATACGTAAAATACAAAGGGAACCTAACTTCTGACAAAAATTACTGAAAACATTTAGCATTTAGGTGAAATATTATAAAAATTGATTTTTCTGAAACATGACCACACCATAAATAGAAAACAGATTCACCCGTACAGAAACAAGTATGTCACATTTTGAGAAAAGCTTTCCTTTTAGTCCCAAAAGGCATTTAGTAGTATTTTTTTTCTTCAGTTTGTTCTTAAAAAAAACCTCTGACTAAGTTTTACGTTAAAAAGAGCCGCATGAACCATAACCATGAATCATATCAAGTATTTTATACATCCTTCCACACGAGAAGTTTGAAATAAAAATTTGATCAGTATTTAAAAATATTAAAATTAGTAATTATAAAGTCGCAAAATAATTTTGCACACAATAATTCGGAATATGTGAGAAAATTTTCAGGTATGATTACAGTTTATGGAATCTGGAATAGTCATTACACAGTTGGTTAATTTTATATGATTATTGTAATCTACCTTTACACTTTGCAATCTTGCATTAAGCATCTATTAAAAAAGAGATTCCCTGATGTAGTTAATCAAATCATTTTTTTCGAACAATACAAAAAAAGAAAAGAAAAGAAAATCTTTAAAAGAGATTGAAATAAATTAAGTAAATTGCTTAGTTTGGCTTCCCAGCAAAGAAATATTTTTTAATTAATCGTGAAATCTATATGCAGTTTTTATTCCTAAAACTTAAGAAGTTGCTCAGAAAGACAGATGCCAATTTTCGTACTCGGTATTATTTATTTTAGATCTTATATGTAGTTTGTTTCTGAAGTAAATGTTTCAATGTGCGGCAAATTTTGAAAAAAAAAATCGTTTTTATTGAGATAGTTTATTTTTTTCAATTGGCTCGTGTTAACAAACCCACGAGTTTTTTTTTTTTTTTTTTTTTTCGTGCTGGGCCCGGTTTGACGAATCCTGTACATTAATAAATTAAAATAGTTCAATAAATAAAATACCTATTTTAAGGGGAGTTAGTACCCCCTATACCGTCAATGTTAATTTGCACATGTTCATGTACCTTTCTCTGAAAATCTATTAAAGATACAATTATGAATTTTTTCTGTACCTTAAGTAGACATTTTTCTCTATACTGAAGTAAAATTTTACAGAAAGGAAGCTTTTTTTAAAAAATTCTAATTATATGTATGGAATTGGTAGCAAAAATTTCAAAGTCTAACACAATTTAGGTTCTGAGAAAAAGGAACATTTAGTTTCAAAAATACCATTTCTCGATATAACAATTTAAAGAAGAAAATCATACCGTATCAAAATATGTTTACATTTTTTTAAAGCTTATTTTAACTTACTTTTCATATGAGCACGATCAAGAAGTTTGTATCATTAAAAAGGTATTGAAATGGAGTATCAAAATATATAGAAATCAAAAAATCGAATTTTTGAAAGTATTTAGGGTACTGACTCCCCTTAAAGTTCTTACAATTTTCAAATGATGCACTGTAATGGCTAAGATGTGTCTACTACATATATGGAGAAATAAATTTTAAAAATAAAATACAGCAACATTAGTGAAACTATCACAAATGTAAAAATGTGCTAGGGAATTTTTTTTGAAGTGCCTGCTTCTTTTTAGTCGGTCTGTGATGAATAATATTTGGATGATAAAAAAAATTACATTAGTTGAATCATTTTATGATTCTACTTGAAAAGGGTCTCAAATTTTCTATGGACTTCCCTAGTAAAGCCATTTTACGGCATTAACTTTTTGATTGTATAAAGAATTTTATGGCTAAAACCCTGAATTTCCTCTACTCCCCCTTTTTTTTCTTTCTCTAAAATGCAAGATGTTTCTTAGCCCTCAGAAAAACTCATGTGAATTATATTCTTATATTCTTTAGTTAATTGCAAAAAGAATAACATAAGTCACACAAAAAATCAATGAAGTAACGCAAACAAGTTTAAAAAAATTAATCACAAAATAC
This sequence comes from Uloborus diversus, assembly GCF_026930045.1. Lineage (NCBI taxonomy): Eukaryota > Metazoa > Arthropoda > Arachnida > Araneae > Uloboridae > Uloborus > Uloborus diversus. The sequence continues at coordinate 57,898,223 of NC_072733.1, forward strand.
CCTTCACTTTACATGATAAACTCTTACACATATTTTGATTTTAGGAGCAACCAAAAAGGAATTAAAAAGAAAGGCGTTGATCGTTTTGTCCCATTAATGACCTTGGCTGCCTGAAATGAAAATACAAATAAAAAGACAAAAATTGCAGCCAAAAGTACAGTCAAAAATCACCTGACGTAAACATTCTTATTTTTTGAATGATACAAATTAAACTAAATAAGTAGGGAAAAAATGTAACCCGAAATGTTCAAATCCAATGGTACAATACAACCGTTGATCATACCTTGGGAGCCCAGTGTGTTCATCATTTTTTAGAAGTAGTCCTAGAGAAGCAATACATTTTTTTAACATAAGAGACAATCCGACTTGGGATTTTCTTTAATGAAAAAAATTACGTAATGATGTGTGTAAAAAAAAAAAACAAAATATGATTCTAGTTTTAATCACAGAAAAACCATGCTGCTTTTAAAGAAATTTCAAAATCCAACTCGAGTACCCATGTTGGTGACTTATGTGCTATATATCGAGCAAGAAAGACCCTTAATTTGTCCAAATCACTAAAAAAATAAAAAAATAAAATCACTAAGAAAGTTCTATGCGTTTTATATGATAGTACTTTTTTTCCCACCATTTCATACTGCAAAAAACATATTTTCATTATTTTAAAAATAAATTGATACTCTTTATTTCGGCATTTATGCATCATTTTTGCGTGTTTATTTGTTGTTTGATATGGAACCTGAATTGGTTAGTATTTTTAGTCTAATTGGGTAATAATTTTAAGTGTCATAACTTGATTCTACTTTTACATAGGAAAGCCAGTTTGTACACATATAAAACATGGCCTGCTGCTTTCAGGAGAAGAAAAAAAAATAAGCTTATTTCATTTGTTAGTGTTCTATTTCGTATTGGGTCACTCACATGTTAAATCAACTAATCAACTAGGCATTCAACCAGACCATTTCAGACTAACATGAAACTTTCAGAAACTTTGCTCATTTATATCATTAAGATGCATATGGTTTGAAAAAAAAATCATTCATAATTCATCTTACATAATTAAAAACTGAGCGTATGTATCTATCTATCTATGCATTAATCTATCTATCTCTGTCCGAGTTACTTCTCCCGAACGCCAGTAAACTGAACATCGAACCAGGTATCGATGTATTCGTAATTTTCCCGTATTTATGTTTGGCTATGCAAAATAATCCCCCGATAATAATTAACGGAGATATCAACTGAAAACTACTAATTATAATACTTAGATTTCGAGATAAAATTCCTATTTTTCGAGGGCTTTCCTCCATTCAAATTATCAGTGCTTCATCAATTTTCCGTAACAATGCTTTTATTGAAATTTGTAGCATGCAGAAAATCATTGAGAAAAGAGATCTGTTGCATTTTTTTCGCAAACATGAACAAATAAAATTCTGAGTTTTGCTTTGAGGGTTTTCCTGTGAACGAGACACTTAAAATATTCCCTTTTTGGTTATTTTCCCGGAATCTGCCGCAAAATGTTACTGATTTTTTTAGTTTTTTGTTCAAGAGTGATTGCTGAACGATGGTCACTTGACATAACTTTCATTTTCGAGGTAGACCGTGCAAAGCCAGGCGACGCAACTAATGAGTAATTTATGTTTGTTAATATGTCTTCCTGCAGTGCTTTGAAATGATATCTCAAAGCTATGGGAGCATCAGGATTGTGTAATGGCTGACAAATACATGCACTTTAACTTGATCAGTAACTTAAATACTCTTCGAAATTTTTTTTTTTCACATAACTCAATATTCAGGGGAAAAAAAATCTAATTTTTTTTTTTTTTTTTTTTGAGATAATGTCTTTTAGAGATTTTGAAAAAAAAAATACTGGAATAGTGGAACCATTAAGGGATAGTACCAGGGACGATGGTGGACTCAAGTACTTTCTACTATAGACAGTGAAATTTATGGAAGATGCCCCCTTTACATTTGAAATCATTTGAAAAGTACCACTTTAAAAAATTTTTAAAAATACTTTTTTAGTGTAAGATTGCGTCAGCCCAAAATTTTCGGAAATTTGGAATCACAAACACCCCTGATTAGCACTAATTTTTTGAGATAAAAGACACTATCTCAAGTATTTTTGAAATTCCGTGAGAAACATATTTTTAAAAGGTTTTCAATTTACATATCGAATTAAAGAGCACGTAATTGTATTTCAAAAGGATCTATTTTACAAGACTGAAGTTCTCATAGAAATGCAGTTAAATATTTGAAAGCACTGCCGACCAGCAAATGCTTTTTAATGAATTTCAAAATCATAAGTTATGAATGAGTGATTTTTTTTTAAAAATTATTTACAAATTTAAGAAGGGGAAGAGAAGATTTTAGAAAGTTTCATGAAAATATGAAAAGGTCAGGTTGAGGATTTTTTTTGCCTCTTGATTCGACATAAATTCGATCCTATTTAAAAATGGCACAAAACATACTCTGCTCATAATTTAATACAATTTAATTCCACTTATAGTATGCCGATTGATACGAGAGCAAAGCTGGTTTTTCGTCAAAACGACATTAAAAATTAAAAAGACGGATCTAAAACTCGAAATAAAGACTTAAAAAAAAAAATCTGTGTTCAAACAATTCGTTACAGGGAGAATATTTTTCTTTATACAAAAAACATTGGGAGATAATTTTAACTCCTTAAGCCAACACTTCTGTTTAATATTATTTTTCTTTCCCCATCCGTTTTCAATTCAACTAGTTGATTTTTGCCAGTCTTTTTTATTTGTTAAATCTGTGCGGGATTATTAAACGCAGAAAACTTTCAAGCACCAGGTGATGGTAATCAACAGCTGGTAGCAGCTCGCCATTTTGTTTTGCTGCGATAGAATAAACAAGCAATACGCATTCTATTTTTATAAACCGAAAACATAACCTAGCATTTATTTCAACTTGCTTCTGAAAAAAAAAATGAATAAAAACAAAAAAGCATAGTCAGACATAATATCTTTAACAACAGGAAATATTGCTTTAGAATAGAACAAATTGAATGCGTTATACAACGAATCTTGTTTTTATAATCTTGACCATTTTCAACGCCATAATTTTTTTAGGTACTATTTTGATTGAGACCTTTTCTGTTGATAAAATTGATTCTTTATCATGAATATTTTAAATTAAAAAATTCTTTAAATAATTTCGACTCATTTTCTGTCTCAACATTCAAGAATACTAATTTTCTGATTTCTGTACAGTATGTATCACATTTTACAGCAGCAACACATTTTTCATAAAAATTTTGGAGGATTATTTTTGCAATAATAGAATCATTATGTGAGCCGTCTACTTTCTTAAAAGTATAAACACTTCAAAATAAAGCATTTTAAATACATCAAAAACTGAGATTCAGCAGAAACAAAATATATATGTATACTCTATTGCAACTTAAAATTCATAGTCGAAAAAAAGAATAACTAAAACAACAACTTTAAGGAAAATAAATGTAGCAATCAATTCGAATTCAGATCAGAAATGAAAATTGCACCAAGAAACGTTAGCGAAAAATATATCCGTGATATAGCCATTGATACTAAATTATACAAATGGAACAATTAACTTTTGCAGAATGTTCGAAGCTTAGAAAAAAACCCCAATTAAGTCAAAATTTAAATGAAATTCGATTTATAAACAAAATTAACATGTGAAAGATTTAAAAGTAATTATAATTAAATTAATCACTTACTTTTGATAAAAGAATAATCCTTTGCTCGGATTGTTTTTCAGCAGTTGCTCCGAAAGTGGTTGAAGTTGGCAAGCAAAGAAAGTTTCTGTAACTATTCCACGGTAAACAGATATAGAGGGCGCTCGGATGCGGTGACAGCTGAACGTCAAATATTACGTTATTTTAACTCGGGAATAACAACGTGTCATTAGAACGTTTTTTGAACGTCTAATATGACGTGCCCTCAGAACTAGACTGGCACCGTGATAATATCACTGTTGCTGTACGTCTAATTTTACGTGCAAGTAACACTTAACACCGTCATTCGACCAATAACACGATTTCTGTACCAGATTTGAACGTTCTGGTGCTACTGGGGAAGTGATTAATTTAATTATAATTATTTTTAAATCTTTCACATGTAAATTTTGTTTATAAGTCGAATTTCATTGTAATTTTGAGTTAATTGTGTTTTTTTTTTCTTAGCTTCGAACATTCTGCAAAACTTACCCAAGCAGCACAAAGGAGTTCAAAGCTCGTTCTATAACACGTTCAGGGCACACCAACCGACACGTTTAAATTACGTTCTCTCAGAACGGTCTAAAAAGCGTCTATGTGTCTCGTCGATCGATGTCGTATAGCACGTCGAAATCTGGTGTTGTACCACCGCTTTTGCACCAATTTTCAACGTGGATTATTACGTTATATTAGAGTGGTAGGATGACGTTTCATTTTGGTGTTAACAAAACAATACTAAATATTTTGCTTTCACAGGTAAAAAAAATCGAAAAAATGAAGGGTGTACCCCATAAGGGGGTTTTCCACTTACAAATTCAGTTTTCGTCGGATCTCTGCTGAATTTCGTACTGAAATCTTTTGATGATCGAAAATTCCTCATAAAACGACCCCCCCCCCCTCACCCTCAAAGAACACCACAGAGGATTTTTGTTTACAAAAAAATCCAGTTTATGTCGGATGTTTGACAAATTTGGCACACTCAACTTTGTCAAGTCATTTGCTGATCAAGAAGTCTCATAGGGGAGTCTTCGCCCCATTTTCTATGGTGTGCAGATGCCCACATGCAGGACTTTTCCTTTTACAAATCGAGTTTACCAAATCTGATAGATACTTTGATGCTCAAGAACTCCCTTGGGGTTTTCGCCCCTGCCGATGGGGAACAATATATAGAGGGTTTTTCCTTGTACACATTCAGTTTGCGTCGGATCTTTGTTAAATTTGGTTCATAGGTCTTTTGATGCTCAATAATTCACATAGAGGGTTTTCCTTCTTACAAAAATCTAGTTTACACTGGACCTTTGACAGATTTTGCATATTTCTTTGATGCTGAAAAATTCACATAGGGGAGTTTTCGCCTCCCTTATGGAGGTGGAAATTCCCCCAAAGAAGATTTGCCCTTATGCAAAATTCAGTTTATGTTGGATCGTTTAAGAGGTCCTTTGATGTTCAGGAATTCACATAGGGGAATTTTCTTCCCACCCCCTTTGAGGGAGGAAATAGCCCATAGAGCGTTTTCCTTTTTACAAATCGAGTTTATATTTGCCAAATTTGGCACATAGTTCCTTTGATGCGCAAAAATTTACAAGAGGGGGGGGGGGGAGTTTGGCCTCCCTTCATAAAGGGTTTTTCCTCTGACAATTCTAGTTTACGACGGCTCTTTTCCAAATTTAGTACAGAAGTGTTCTGAAGCTCGAAAACTCAAGTAGAGGAGTTTTCGCCCCTCTAGTAAAATGCAAAAATATCTTATACAAAAATCCAGGTAATATCAAAGCATTGCCAAATTTGGAAAATATAAATTTAACGTTTTACAAAATTTGCCACATTGAGAGGGGTTAGGATCCTTCGACTCCTCCCGTAATTACTACTTTAAATTATAATACTCAGTGCACTTTTTCCTACACGTCGGTTTTTTTAAATTTTTGTTTACAATATCTGTTAAATGTGTACAGTTTTTGTAAATTAGGGTTTTATTTTTTCTGTTCTGCAGACTTAAATAATAACACAAAATTTACAAAAAATACCGATTAATTTACAGATTTTGATGAAATGAACACTTGTAGAGGCTTTACTGTCCTTGAAATGCAACTCCCTAGAGCAGTTAATAGCAGTGCGTCTTGCAGCCACACCACAATTTCGAGGTTCGACTCTTGGGCTTATTCAAGGTATATGTATTACAACATAACTTCAGAGGTAATTTCAGATGAATACATGAACAGGGTCTGATGAAAAACCGGAGTAATTTAAAAAACCTCAGCTACCCTGGATTTTTTTTTATCAAGTACCCTGGTCATTGTTGAAAATTGCGGACTTTCTTACAAGAAAAAAAAAATAATCTTGATCACTATTTTAACATAGTTTAAACTACGAGTATACCACTTTGTTACTTTTACTTTTCATTGAGATATGAATAATTTTAAATCCTGAATTTATTTCTACTCAAATTTATTACAAAAAGCGTCAAAATTGAAGAAAGAAAAAGAATTTGAAAACCATTTAGCATTTACATATAATACGTAAAATACACCGGAAGCTAACTTCTGACAAAAAATTACTGAAAACACTTAGCATTTAGGTGAAATACTATAAAAATTGATTTTTCTGAAACATGACCACACCATAAATAGAAAACAGATTCACCCGTACAGAAACAAGTATGTCACATTTTGAGAAAAGCTTTCCTTTCAGTCCCAAAAGGCATTTAGTAGTATTTTTTTTTCTTCAGTTTGTTCTAACAAAAAATCTCTGACTAAGTTTTACGTTAAAAAGAGCCGCATGAACCATAACCATGAATCATATCAAGTATTTTATACATCCTTCCACACGAGAAGTTTGGAATAAAATTTGATCAGTATTTGAAAATATTAAAATTAGTAATTATAAAGTCGCAAAATAATTTTGCACACAATAATTCGGAATATGTGAGAAAATTTTCAGGTATGATTACAGTTTATGGAATCTGGAATAGTCATTACACAGTTGGTTAATTTTATATGATTATTATAATCTACCTTTACACTTTGCAATCTTGCATTAAGCATCTATTAAAAAAGAGATTCCCTGATGCAGTTAAACAAATCATTTTCTTCGAACAATACAAAAAAAAAAAAATAAAATAAAATAAAATAAAATCTTTAAAAGAGATTGAAATAAATTCAGTAAATTGCTTTGTTTGGCTCACCAGCAAAGAAATATTTTTTAATTAATCGTGAAATCTATATGCAGTTTTTTATTCCTAAAACTTAAGAAGTTGTTCAGAAAGACAGATACCAATTTTCGTACTCGGTATTATTTATTTTAGATCTTATATGTAGTTTGTTTCTGAAGTAAATGTTTCAATGTGCGGCAAATTTTGAAAAAAAAAATCGTTTTTATTGAGATAGTTTATTTTTTTTCAATTGGCTCGTGTTAACAAACCCACGAGTTTTTTTTTTTTTTTTTCGTGCTGGGCCCGGTTTGACGAATCCTGTACATTAATAAATTAAAATAGTTCAATAAATAAAATACCTATTTTAAGGGGAGTTAGTACCCCCTATACCGTCCAATGTTAATTTGCACATGTTCATGTACCTTTCTCTGAAAATCTATTAAAGATACAATTATGAATTTTTTCTGTACCTTAAGTAGACATTTTTCTCTATACTGAAGTAAAATTTTACAGAAAGGAAGCTTTTTTTAAAAAATTCTAATTATATGTATGGAATTGGTAGCAAAAATTTCAAAGTCTAACACAATTTAGGTTCTGAGAAAAAGGAACATTTAGTTTCAAAAATACCATTTCTCGATATAACAATTTAAAGAAGAAAATCATACCGTATCAAAATATGTTTACATTTTTTTAAAGCTTATTTTAACTTACTTTTCATATGAGCACGATCAAGAAGTTTGTATCATTAAAAAGGTATTGAAATGGAGTATCAAAATATATAGAAATCAAAAAATCGAATTTTTGAAAGTATTTAGGGTACTGACTCCCCTTAAAGTTCTTACAATTTTCAAATGATGCACTGTAATGGCTAAGATGTGTCTACTACATATATGGAGAAATAAATTTTTTAAAATAAAATACAGCAACATTAGTGAAACTATCACAAATGTAAAAATGTGCTAGGGAATTTTTTTTTAAGGGCCTGTTTCTTTTTAGTCGGTCTGTGATGAATAATATTTGGATGATAAAAAAAAAAAATTACATTAGTTGAATCATTTTATGATTCTACTTGAAAAGGGTCTCAAATTTTCTATGGACTTCCCTAGTAAAGCCATTTTACGGCATTAACTTTTTGATTGTATAAAGAATTTTATGGTTAAAACCCTGAATTTCCTCTACTCCCCCTTTTTCCTCTTTCTCTAAAATGCAAGATGTTTCTTAGCCCTCAGAAAAACTCATGTGAATTATATTCTTATATTCTTTAGTTAATTGCAAAAAGAATAACGTAAGTCACACAAAAACTCAATGAAGTAACGCAAACAAGTTAAAAAAAATTTCATCACAAAATACCCTTCACTTTACATGATAAACTCTTACACATATTTTGATTTTAGGAGCAACCAAAAAGGAATTAAAAAGAAAGGCGTTGATCGTTTTGTCCCATTAATGACCTTGGCTGTCTGAAATGAAAATACAAATAAAAAGACAAAAATTGCAGCTTATAATAAGATTAAGATGATACAAATTAAACTAAATAAGTAGGAAAAAAATGTAACCCGAAATGTTCAAATCCAATGGTACAATACAACTGTTGATCATACCTTGGGAGCCCAGTGTGTTCATCATTCTTTAGAAGTAGTCATAGAGAAGCAATAAATTTTTTTAACATAAGAGACAATCTGACTTGGGATTTTCTTTAATGAAAAAAATTACATAATGATGTGTGTAAAAAAAAAAACATAAAATATGATTCTAGTTTTAATCACAGAAAAACCATGCTGCTTTTAAAGGAATTTCAAAATCCAACTCGAGTACCCATGTTGGTGACTTATGTGCTATATATCGAGCAAGACCCTTAATTTGTCCAAATCACTAAAAAAAAAAATCACTAAGAAAGTTCTATGCGTTTTTATATGATATTACTTTTTTTACCACCATTTCATACTGCAAAAAAACAGATTTTCATTATTTTAAAAATAAATTGATACTCTTTATTTCGGCATTTATGCATCATTTTTGCGTGTTTATTTGTTGTTTGATATGGAACCTGAATTGGTTAGTATCTTTAGTCTAATTGGGTAATAATTTTAAGTGTCATAACTTGATTCTACTTTTACATAGGAAAACCAGTTTGTACACATATAAAACATGGCCTGTTGCTTTCAGGAGAAGAAAAAAAATAAGCTGATTGCATTTGTTAGTGCTCTATTTCGTATTGGGTCATTCACATGTTAAATCAACTAATCAACTAGGCACTCAACCAGACCATTTCAGACTAACATGAAACTTTCAGAAACTTTGCTCATTTATATCATTAAGATGCATATGGTTTGAAAAAAAAAATCTTTCATAATTCATCTTACATAATTAAAAACTGAGCGTATGTACCTATCTATCTATGCATTAATCCAGCTATCTCTGTCCGAGTTACTTCTCCCGAACGCCAGTAAACTGAACATCGAACCAGGTATCGATGTATTCGTAATTTTCCCGTATTTATGTTTGGCTATGCAAAAAAATCCCCCGATAATAATTAGCGGAGATATCAACTGAAAACTACTAATTATAATACTTAGATTTCGACATAAAATCCCTATTTTTCGAGGGCTTTCCTCCATTCAAATTATCAGTGCTTCATCAACTTTCCGTAACAATGCTTTTATTGAAATTTGTAGCATGCAGAAAATCATTGAGAAAGAAGATCTGTTGCATTTTTTTCGCAAACATGAACAAATAAAATTCTGAGTTTTGCTTTGAGGGTTTTCCTGTGAACGAGATACCTAAAATATTCCCTTTTTGGTTATTTTCCCGGAATCTGCCGCAAAATGTTACTGATTTTTTTAGTTTTTTGTTCAAGAGTGATTGCTGAACGATGGTCACTTGACATAACTTTCATTTTCGAGGTAGACCGTGCAAAGCCAGGCGACGCAACTAATGAGTAATTTATGTTTGTTAATATGTCTTCCTGCAGTGCTTTGAAATGATATCTCAAAGCTATGGGAGCATCAGGATTGTGTAATGGCTGACAATTACATGCACTTTAACTTGATCAGTAACTTAAATACTCTTCGATTTTTTTTTTTTTTTCACATAACTCAATATTTAGGAAAAAAAAATTCTAATTTTTTTTTTTTTTTTTTTTTTTTTTGAGATAATGTCTTTTAGAGATTTTGAAAAAAAAAATACTTTAAGAGTGGAACCATTAAAGGATAGCAACAGGGATGATGGTGGACTCAAGTACTTTGTTCTATAGACAGTGAAATTTATGGAAGTTGCCCCATTTACAGTTGAAATCATTTTAAAAGTACCACTTTAAAAAATTTTTAAAAATACTTTTTTAGTTTAAGATTGCGTCAGCCCAAAATTTTCGGAAACTTGGCATCACAAACACCCCTGATT